>NC_142349.1:2285000-2970000 GCF_059441175.1 Urocampus carinirostris | reverse complement strand
ATGAATGAGCAATGGGAGTAATTTTGGCATGGGGCCTTCGGAGAAATCAGCCAACATGTAATGGGGAATCTTCTCCGGTCCGAGGAATACGAGTTAACCAATTCGGAAGCACGTTTTCTAGTTTAAAGTTCATCGAAAGGAATGCTATTTTCTCATCCCACCCCCATTCTACCCATTTATTTTTCGATACCAGCGCCAAAAGAAAATTGAAATTAATATGGGAGCCGAACCTTACAAAAGAAGTCATTCGTCTTGTTGATTATCTATTTACTTGTCAGGGTTTGAGCTATGGTCCAGACCCTCTCCCTCTTTACATCATAGAGGGGGTGGGGAGGATAAAAAACATTTGCACATTGGACTAGAGCTCGGAGTAAAAATAGAAAGAACAGATGTACAAAAGCGATATCATTTGCAAATGAAAACGGCCAGAACAAAATTATTTTTATGATATTGGGATTAATGTAAACGAAAATTGGGGACTGCATGTCGATGCATTGCATGCACACTGCCGTCTGACAAAGGGGTGTTGGTTGCAAGGTGCTTGTTGGAAGGGGTGGGGGCGTACTTTCTCTAAATCACGAGCAGCAAGGCAAAATTAATCATCACAATCTCTTGATTTCTCAAGATAGCTTGCATTATGTGTTGCTTAGTAAAAAGTGAAAACATTAAATTCCTTCTTCAGCCTTGTCTAGGGACATGTCAAGGCATAGGTATTTATTTTTCCCAAAATGAAATAACGTTACAGGAGTAATATAAAACATAAACATACATTTTGAGACGAAATAATAAAGAAAATTGGAAAAACAATCAATGTCCTGGCATTTATTTATATTGTAGTTACAAATCATTGCAAACATATAGCCAACATGCAATATACAACTGCATGAGGAAACACACGTTACAGAATTATCATTAATATGACCATTGTTGTTGATCCAAATCGTAACGTGGTTAAATAAAAGCAACATTTTGAAGGTTATCGGGCTTACATTGGAATATTGAGATAATGAAAGGAATTTGTTGTAATTTTGAGTTATATCATTAAGGCTTGCAATATTATATTAATATTATAAAGCCCTATAGGGTCTCGACAGATTTCCTAGAATGTATACAGACCAGTATGCTAATGTTTTATGGAAATTTAGGCAGTAGTTCTTCTGATTAAGCTTAACCGTGCCTAAAACAAAATAAATTGGCTTTACAAATATGTAAACGTTTTCAAAGTGCACCAGAGGTGCAATTGAGACGCGTATTTTTTTCAGTGCGTGTGAGATTTAATCTTTACAATAATTTCTTATAAATCGCCTGTGCATCAATTTGTCATATACTGAAGGTTTCACACACATTATTTCTAATCATTTCAGTTCAGATGATATTGAAGACAAAAAACAAATTACGTGGAATTAGCAAAAAGCGTCCCCTTGGTATCAAAACATTTGTTTGGCAAGTAGAGTCCATGGTCAAGTGAAACAATTTTAAAACATAAACTTATTCCGTAAATAAGTATAGAATTTAAAAACCCTATTGCACAACTTTTCATTGCACTGCTGTTACGATGCATAATTCTTTCATTGCACTATTTTTATAATTAGGTGGGACTTAGGCCACTCTCTATGCACCCTCTCTGTAAATATTTTGCCCAATTATCCCGACAGTCCTCTTTAATGTCTTTATTACATGTTTGCCCAGGAGTGTCATGTCTTATCTCGTTGCGCACAATTTTCTCAACATACAACAAATACTATTCTATTCTATTCTATTCTATTCTATTTATAGTGGGGAATGGACGTTACATTTATGGTGAGGACGCACTGCAAAATTACGACTGGTGGATTCAATTAATGATACGGGAAACACCGCTTCCAATCTCAATGCTTTCAAAAAATGAGTCTTTATAGTCAATTACTCATTCAAATGTAAAATTAGATTAAAAATGAAATGATCTGCATTTTATATAGCGCTTTTCAAGTCAATGACTTCTCAAAGCGCTTTACAATGTGCTCCACATTTCCCAATAGCGGCCTTGCAGCCATGTAAGGCGCTAACCTGCTTATTGGGGGTAGTAGGGGTTCAGTGTCTTACCCAAGGACACTTCGACATGTAACACGGAGGAGCCGGGATTCGAACTGGAATCCCTTGATCCCAAGACAAGCGCTCTACCTCCTGAGCTACTGCCGCCCCCATGGTTTCTTTTTATTTTTTATTTTTAACCAATTCAAATGTGAAATATATATATATGAAATATAATTTTCTGTAAATGAAGAGTACACAGACCATAACATAATAAATACAAGTACTTCCTTTTAGTGATACACAGCTTCAATAAATGTTTTTTTATCTTACTGATTTTTTTTTTTTTTTTTTTTTTTTGTCGCGTGGCAGAGAGCAGCAAAGAACGGATTGTCTCGATTCACGAGATCTGGAGGCACAATTTCAGGGTTAGGTGTTTGTGTTCCTCCCAGACTGGAGTCTAGAGTTGAAAATTTATGATGCGTCTTCCATTTCATTCGTCAATTCTGGAACCAGGTTTCAGTCGGGCGTTCTGACAAACGCAGTGTTTGGGCAATATAGATCCACCTTGCTTCTGTGTATCAGGTATCTGTAGTAGTTGACCTGTAGGCGGGTGTAAATTCTCCGACAGCCTTTCGGTTCTCCTCCTGGCAATCTGAATTCACCTCAAGAGACGGGAGTCACAAGTTACCTTAGCAGAAATAAATCACAGCAAACGTAATACTCAGATGAGGCTCCTTATGTAGCCCACTTGATGCGTATGATTGGTTAAATCAGTGAAATATGTTTGGCTCTGGGACCGGACCCAGACTTTCTGTTCCCAGGCTGACCGACCTGTCAACCTTTACGTTTTTCGTACAAAGTAAGTTTATTATGCACTTTAAGACGTGTACGACGTACACGAAAATCTGTACGGAAAAACGCAAATTAGTCAATTATGGGTACCGTCCGGTAAACACCGACTTTCACGAAACGGCAAATCAATCAAGTCTAACGAGTTCGCCGCTGTAGCCTCTATCTCGGTATCGTTTTTTTAGTTGCAAACGAAGCGAGCGGTTTGATGCTACTATGCGCACGTGTCTGCCGCCTGGGGATTTCCCATCATGAAACATTCCGGAAAAAAAAATATGGTGTAAGATTATTTTGTATTTTGTAAGGGAAACTACGACAGTTTGTACGAGCATGAAGCCGTGGAGGTTGACAGGTAGTGACCTGATCATTAAAATAAGCCAATTTAATTTGTTTTACTTTGTTTTTAAGTCCGGTGTTATGCTTTTTCAATCAGTCTAAATTAGTAACCTACCCTATATATTTTAATCTAGGAGGACTAGGGATATTTCCTAAGTACAACAGATTTATTCACATACAAAGGGTAAAAAATGTTTGGGATTGAATGTGAATGCTGGTTTATTTTAACTGTTGCATGAATGCAGTTTTAGACCTGGACCAACTCATTACACTAAACAAACTCAACACTACTCTGTAGCGACCAGAGAGAGCGTTTAGTTTTTTATTAAAAATGAAATAACGTTTGATAGATTGGACCTACAGACATGTTTCCGGCCGGATTAAATCATCCAACTGGATTAAATAGAGGAGGAGAGTATACCCCCTCAAGTGGTTTAAATGTTTTTATGATACATCACTGCATGGTTATGATTTCATTCAGAGACCCTCTGTCCAGACGTTTGATGCAAAACCCAAGCTTTTGAGTTGCACTGGGAAAGTACGTTTCATACAAAAGGAAGATTTTGGTCACATTAGCTGGCATTAGAATGAAGCATTCGAGAAACAAAGGCAATATAGTGAGGAAGAAGACCTGCTTTCTTTCAAAGGTGGGGGTCGGCATTTTCTTTACATTGTTGACAAAAACAAACCTCATCAAAGAGCAGGGTAAAGAACACACATAAAACAAGGGTCTCTAACATAGTGCCCCGTAAGGACAGGTGAGGAAATTCACATGTATAAATTCGGTGTTCACAAATGGACAAAAATAAAATAAAGTATTGATAGTTATCTTCAGGAAATTAATTAAGAGGGTACAGTGAGAATTTATTTGTGTATTAAAAAAACTGTATTTATCTATCTTTTTGTTGATTTCTTTTACAGGAAATACAACATACTAAATTCCAATTCATGTACAAAGAAATTGCGTTTTTTTCTAGCCAGCTATTTGGCTACCTATAGCTTTGTAGTTTGTTATCTTCCTACCAGTTATCAAGCTACATATTTGCCTTCTCTCTAGCTATAGCTTTTATTAGCTTCCTATCTCACTATTTAGTTTGCTTTTTAATATTTTAGCTACCCAAACCCCTTTTAGTTGTTTTCCGGGCTCACCTTTGTAACTAACTATAAAACTACTTCTTAGCTATTTAGCAAGCCATCTAGCTAAATTGTTGTTTTAGAGATGTACAGTATATCAAACTGGGTGCCCTATGCGCTATTCATAGGAACAAAAAGTCGCTCTCAGCTGGAAAAGGGTTGGAGACCCCTGATTTAAAAGGTATTTGGCTTTGCATAGTGTTATACGGCGGGCTCCATAAAACATATATATTTCCACCACCATAAACATCTCCCTCCCCTGAACATGAGTGCAGAATCAAGGGTCGACAGTGTGGAGTGCGCAGTTTATACAAACCTACCACTTAAAATCAAATTACCGCAGCATAAAACCTAACTTATGAGTTCAGCCTGGGTTGTCATAAAGCAAGGACTCGAGCCTTAGATAGGACTTGAAAAAAAGCACCTCGGCGTGGAGGTGTAATAAAAATTTATGGTGGATGTAATTATGTTGGCCATGAAAACAGATGATCGTAAATCTCCGGGGACCACTAGTCGAAGTCCCACCGAAAGGAAGCCATACATCGTGACTGCAGACAGCGAGACCACATCGGATAGAACATGAGATCAAGCGAGGGGGAAGGAAGTTTGGATGCAACACTTACTCATGGGCACATGCATGGACTTTCTCCAGCCACATACACAAAACCGGCTCCATTTTTGTTTGGACTGTGAGGTGGCTTATGCAAGTGAAGCGTAGGCAGGCTGTGTGTCGCCCGGTCCCGTACTGATGATCAGGGGCGTTACCAAGGGGGCAGGGGAAATGTCAGTGGTGGGCATTGTCTATCTGGGCATGTTAACGCCTGCATCGAGCAGTGGGAAGCTGTGTCTTTACTGTTAAGAGCTTTTTTTGGACTATTTTACAGGCTTGAGACGTTGTTACTGTGATGCACTTTCTGGACAAATTTTAACATGTTACCTATTGTTTTCTTTTATTGATAACAAGAGGACAAAAAATAATAATAATAAAAAAAAAAAAATATATATATATATATATATATATATATATATATATATATATATATGTGTGTGTGTGTGTGTGTATGTATAATTTTCTATAATTTACAATTTTATTTTTATAATTTGTTTCCAATATATTACATAGGGACGTAATATAAGCACTGAATGTAATATTAAGATTTATAGTATTACTTTATATATGTATGTATATAATATATATATATATATATATATATATATATATATATATATATATATATATATATATATATATATATATATATATATAAAGTAATACTATAGGACAAGGGAGATATATATATATATATATATATATATATATATATATATATATATATATATATATATATATATATATATATATATATTCATTATTTTATTTTAGCCGAGTACATTTTCTTTGTAGTATTACAGCAATTGTATTTTGCAGTTTTTCCGACATAGTATTTCTGTAGTAGTATTCTTTTTAGTTTTACTGTCGTGGTATTTTTGTAGTATTTCTGAGGAAACATTTTTGAAGTACTGCATTTCCGTAATACTATTTTTCTAGTATTTGTGTCGTGTTTATATACATTCTTTCATTTTATTTTTTGTAATATTACAGTTCTATTATTTTTGTGGACTATCTACAGTATTTTGTTTCCTTTCAAAATGAAAGCAAAATAATAGGTCCCTGTTTTTAATCACTCGATTTGATATTTAGTTTTGTAGTAATGTTATAGTGTTTTTAAAGTGTTTCCGTACAATTAGTTTTATTTTAGATGCACTAATGGACAAGAAGGTCAAAGTTGGTACACAAAAATCACAACATTTTTGTTGCTAAATTAATTACAGAAAAAATCGCCTTGAATATAAGACATTATTATTACTGCGTTTCTGTGCTGCTTGCATGCACACACACACACACACACACACACACACACACACACACACACACACACACGCGCAATTACTTATGTAAGGGGAGCTTTACATACAAACGCAACACGCTTTCTAAACACACACGCAAAAATGTATAGTTTTGACTTTGTATTAATATGCCAGGGGAGGAATTCATTTGAAAAGATTTAATGCTAGCCACTTAACCCGAACCTTAACAACCGTGTCTGATTGCAAAATCCAACCCCTAACCCCAACAAAACTCCAGTTAAAACCTAAACTCTAAAACTGAGTCGTAACAATGAAAATGGGGTCAAGTCACGAAAAAGACTATTGGTCCCTACCTGAAGCGATTTTAGGTTGTTTTTTAATTGTTCAACATTAAGTAAAGTTATTGGCTTCCCAATATAATGGACTTACTCTTTGCCCTTTTCAGAATCCCGACACCAACTCGTCAACCCAGACCAGCACAAACAGTCATTTCCTTTTCCACCCTACTTGCGAGGAGACTCATCCTTATTAAATGGAAGCATACATCCCCTCCAACACACAACAAATAGATTAGTGAAATAGAAATAGATTAATGTGGGCAAAAGAACACAGGCAAAACCTGAAGCTTGTGAAAATCTGATTCTCTCTTAAAAATTGACTACAGGCCTTTTTATTATTCATAGATACCCTGCAGTTTGACATAGATGATCACTATTTCTGAGCTGCCCCTCGCCCCCTCTTGTTTGTCTTTCTTATTTTATTCTTGAGATCTCTGTGTAGTGCGTGATAATGTAAACATGTATGTATACTGTATGTACACATGTAAGTATATATATATATATATATATATATATATATATATATATATATATACAGAGAGAGAGAGAGAGAGAGAGAGAGAGAGATATTACAAGAATACTAGAAATATACTACAAAGATTCGATGGAAATCCTGCAAATACTTATTGATCTTGAGTGACACACATGCAACCACTCACTTATCTCCCCATGTATGCAATAGGCTACAATTGAATGCAACATTTTTCAACTGGACAAATCATTAATGAAAGTATTTCAACTGGCAGAAGCTTTAAATGCATGAAAGGGAATGGGTTTGTAGTCGTGATCCAATTATTATTTGATTATAATAGCTGTTCTTACAGATCCATCGATGCCGTCGTGTATAAATCTACTATATACTCCCCTAGAAACGAATTTGTGATTGCATCCAGGATTTGGACACAAATCCGGATCTACAGGGTAGATATAGAAGACAGGCTCTCTTCCGTTTGGGTAGCGTCAAAGTGGATTTAGAAGTCTGGATGTTAGCCTTCAAACATGTGCACTTTTTTGTATTCTGCTGAATGTGTCTACTCTATGTTTGCATGCTTGTCAATTATAACATGATTCTACTATCAATACAAAAAAATATAAATATTATAATAATAGAGGCGTCAGGGAGAATGACTCGTTAGCCCACTCCGCAGTTCAGAAGTTTTGGGTTAGATTCAAGCCAACAGCCTCCTTGTGTGGAGTTTGCAAATCCTCCCTGTACCTGTGAGGGTATTATTTTCCCGCATATTCCAAATTCATGCATGCAAGTTGTTAAGTGAACCCAAATATAGGCCTTCCGTATGAATGAGTATGCACATTGATTTTCTGTTTCTCTGCACTACGACTCGCTGGCAACTAGTATATAGCAACTAGTATATAGCAACTAGGAACAAGCGAAGGGATTCACAATACATAGGCTAAAGAGTCTCTTAAGCCTCCCCTGCAGAGCCAGTGTCTCACCAACGCCAGATCCATTTCCTATGAAACGCATGACTTGGAGCTATAACTCTTGGCATACCGCTACATTCAGGACAGTTGTGTTTTAATCATCACGGAGATCAGGCTCACTCCAAGGATACCACTCTCTTTAAAACGCTTTCTGTAACTGAAAGGAGAAGACTGCCAATTTTGTACTTTTGTATAATGACCATAGATATCATTCATTCAACTGCAATTAGGTGTTCTGCGTTTTTATTTGCAGATTTACAGATGCTATTTTGTTACAGTCATATACTCTCAGTCAGTAAAGACATCATCTCGAGGTAAGTTTGACCCTCAGGGTTTTTATGAGGGCTCGACGCTACCTTGCAGATTTTTACTTTTTGCTGGGCTTCTGGTCCCTATTAACCACAAGAACAGAGGGATTACTGTATATAAATATTGCAGTTTGTGAATAAATGACAGAAACAGAAACAGACTGAATTAATCACACATACACGGGACTTAGATGTATGAAGCCAACATACTGTGTTCTCAGCATGCGTTCCCTTCCATTGGGACATTCGTTGATAGCGCCACTAGGTCACAAGATACTAGGAGGAGGAAATTAAATGAGCGTTACATTTCCATGGACTCAGAATCACATAAACATATGTAAATATCCTATATATGCCTTTGCTACAGAGCGAGGGTAAAAAGGTAAAGGTATTCTTCGTCTTGTTCATCACAATCCAGGAGACCCACAGCAGTGCATTAACGTTCTTAGATCTTAATTTAATGGACATATTTTTTAACGTCTGGCATGCAGGCTACTTGGAGAATTTGCTTATCAATTTGGGGTTTTGAGCTGCCATGTATTTCACACACTGACCAAAGCATTAAATCATAGGGGTAGCGTGAGTTCTTGAGAGTGTGCGCGTGCGTGTGACACAACATTTCTAATCAATCTGACTTAAGTTAAAGTGACTAGGCACATCCTCTGTTTTCAAGGCGACAAAGTGGCTGCTGACCTCTCACTCACCCCAAGCAAAAGCCCCTCTATTTTTGCCACTCTCTCCTGTAACACCCACCACCATGTACCCCCTTCTTCGTCCTTTTGTTTGTCTAAACTTATGCAATCCCTCTCACATACTACACCCTTTTTCTTTGTGATTTTTGCTCCTTCTGTCAGAGCGAATTTAGTTAATTTGAAGATAAATGACCGTCAGTGGTTGTCAGGGTAGACAGGACACTACATTGATTTTTCTTCACTTAAAATGGCATTTTTCATTTTTCTCATTTCTCGGGTTTGTTGAGAAAAATATAATGGTACACAACAGCTTTGACATTGTGAAACGGAAAGTATAGATATACTACTCTTCAAAAGTTAAGAGTCACCCGGACAAATTTGTGCTTTCCATGAAAAAGTCACACTTTTATTTCTCAAATTAGTGATCCAATGACTGTGTTCTTTTGCCCACATTAATCTATTTCTCTTGTTGACCAGTCCGAGATATGCCTTTTTCTTTGCCTCTTAGCATCTTCGAGTCACCTCTTCACTCTAGATGTTAAGACTGGTGTTTTTTAGCTACTGTTTAACCAAGCTGCTAGTTGGGGACCTTTAAGATGTCTATTTCTTTAACAAGAAATTCTAATGTACTTGTCCTCTTGCTTTGGTTGTTCAGTGGGGCCTCCCATTTCTCTTTCTACTCTGGTTAAAGTCTGTGCTGTTCTCTAAGGGCAGAGTACACACCGTTAAAAAATATTTCCAGTTTCTTGGCATTTTGTAGCATGGAACGGCCTTAATTCTTAGAACAAGAATAGATTGTTGAGTTATCTTTTCTTGCCATTCTGAAAGTATAATCACACCCACACATGTGATACTCCGGATACTCGATTAGCTTCTCTAACCATCGTAACTCTTTTCAGCTGTGCTAACATAATTGCACAAGGGTTTTCTAATTAACGATTAGCCTTCTTACACATTTAGTAAACCCAATGTACTATTAGAAGACTGTAATTCTGGTTACTGGATTGATCCTGTATCCACCTTTGTAGATAATGCAATAAAAACAGAGATTTGCAGGTAGTAATTTACCACATTAACAATGTATGGGGCGTGTTTCTGATTAGTTTAAAGTTATCTTCATTGAAAAAACCCAGTGCTTTTCCTTAAAAAATAAGGACATTTCTGAGCGACCCCAAACTTTTGAACAGTAGTGTTGTGTTGCTTTTTCAGCAACTCTTTTTCTTTAAAATATAAGTTACAGTGTTGAAAATGTAATACAAGATTGAAAGGGATGTGAGTCATTACATATTCTACATATTAGATATCTTGTGTTGTTTTTAGCTTTAAGTTAAAAAATTATAAAAAAATAATACCACTTCCATTTTTTCCGCATAAATTCTGTTGTTCTGCGATCTGGTTGTCATTAGTAGTCTCACACAATGGCTGACAAGTTGGTTGGCTCTCCAATCAACCTCTTTCCACATTGAAGGATTAACGAGGCAATGCCCTAAGTTATCTTGTAATAGCTTAGACAGATGTAAAGTTTATGCACTTTATTTTTGCGAACTTATTGTCATATGGTCTCAATACATTGTAATGTATGGACAAATTTATTGACTAATAGCAGCAAACAAACAATGTGAGGTTTGAACAAGCCTTCTCGAAAATCTTAATAGCAATCAAGCATATTCACAATTTCGTTATATAACATCTTTGTTAGTGTCAATAGATCCGTCCAGGCCAAAGTCGATTGTTTTTTGGTCTGAACAAATCCACCGGCACCAACAGCAGCAAAACAAACACGACAATCTCAACAGCAGACAAGCATATTCACAATTTTGTTATATCTGACAATATGACGTGACAATATGACGTTTTAACATTTTTTCCTGACACTTTCAACATCAATTAAACAATTTCAGAGTTATTATCTTTTAACATTAGTTAACCAACGCGTAAAGCGCAATACTATTGTGCAAGGGCATAGCTCTGCCATCCCACCCTCCCAAGCAGCATCCTCCAGTCCTCTGTGTGGGTCCTCTCCCTTCTTACTTCTACTTTCCACAACCAGGCCGTTGCTGCCGGGACCCCCACAGTGTAGCTCCGGTTCCCCCCTCCGGGTGGGTGCAGACGATTCTTCTTTATGGCTGCGTCCTAGGCCCGCCGCTCGCAGATTGTATGGTATCTGCAGCCATTTGGAGCACAGCCACGGGGGGATCTGCCTGCACCTCGATACCAGCAGGTTTCTGGAGGTCCAGATGGCGTCCTTGATGGCGGCGAGAGTGAGCCAGTCCCTGGCAAAGTTGTTCTGTGACCTCCTCGACCGGCTCACCCCGTAAAGCACGTACTGTGAGTCAGGGACCTCCCCTGCTGGCAAGTCCGGGAATTTTCCTAGTTGGTCGGCCATTGTCCACAAGTCCTCGGCAGCGCTGCACTCACAAAAAAGGTGCCTCACCGACTCCTGGGCGCCACAGCCAGGTCGAGGGCATGTCGAAGTCGCTGACATTCCTCGGTGGTGCATTACGGCTCTGACTGGGAGAACCTAATGAGCCACCATCCATGACAAGTCTCAAGCTTTACTTCTTTTTTTTGGTTTGAACAAATTTATTGACACTAAAAACAGAAAACAATCATGACAATCTCAACAGCAATTAAGCACATTCACAATAGCTCTTGTAATGTAGTTTTACATTTTTTACTATCAGGAGAAGGAATTATAAAATCAATTACATGTCCCCTGTGATCACAGTGGGACGTGTAATTGAGTGGATTAGCTCGATGTCATATCTATGACACTATAAGTGTATTTATGACAAGGGTGTTTTATACACAAACCTCACATTGTTTATTTGCTGTTAATAGTGTCAATAAAATTGTTCAAACCAAAAAATTAGCTCAGACAGATATAAAGTTTATGTACTTTATTTTTGTGAACTTATTGGCATATGGTCCCAATGCATTGTAATGTACTTCTGCAGCTTTCACCACCAGGAGAAGGGATTTAAAATGCAGTTACACATCCTCTGTGGTCACAGTCCTGGTGGTTCAACTCGGTGTCGTATCAATGTCACTACAATTGTATTTATGACCCAAAAAAATTAAACACAAATCTCGCATGTTTTTAAAATGTTTTGTTTGTTTACCTTTAAACTCATCGCTTTATATGTGTAGGGACATTGCTGTCTTTAGACATTTCAAATATTCAAATAATCGTCTGATAAAATAGAATTGAATAAATGCTTCAAAAGGTAAATTCAGTAAAAAATGCAATTGAGTAATCTTCAATCAGTGTGAGCGAGGAACATATGATGAATGGTGAACCAGGAGGAAGGACTGCATCTATAGTATCGTATACGGTCATTGCATTGTATGCAAAATTTCATAAATAGAAAAGCTGACCAGTGCAGGTAAATGAGGAAAATTGTTTTGGGCAAATGTGGATGCCTGATATGCAAACAAAGTGTTGAAATTATATAGCTGAAGGGCACTGTCACGCAAAGGCATAAGCGCCTGCAAGTGATGATTATTGAAATATACCAGTATCAAATATACGTTTACAAAACATGATGTTAACAGAGAGTAGTTTCTTACAGTCTCTCTGCTCTAAATCTTCTACCGTATCTCTGTGCATTTATATACTTATTTAAGAAGTATTTGTTTGACTCATATTCAGTTTTTGGACAATATACTGTTACTGTAAAACGAACATATTTTCTGTTAGATTGTTTCAGGTACCTATGCGCATTTACATATTTATTTAAGTATGTGCTTGAGTTTAAATTCTGTACATGTGTACATTTGTTGTTAGTTAGTTCAAAATTGGGTTTGGGAGTAAATAACTGGTAAATTTTGTTACTTTTAAAGGACCTAGATTACTTTATGTATTCCACTATGGACTATATCACTGTGAATATTTAATGTCAATCAACGGGGAGCTCCTATTCTAATTGAGTTTTGTACAAGTTTAGATTATAAGCCATAGGTAAAACATTACTGGCTGTCCTTTGAGCTTGCGTGTATTTATTCCTGTGTGGTCAGTAATGGTAGTTGCTCACTTTGCCAAATAGGTCTGCAAATTTGCAAATCGGTTGTCTGCTTCCATTGGCCTTATTATCTGTGATCAATCTAACTACAAAAGAAACTTCTCATATCTAAAATATTAAGTTTATGACAGAGTAAATCATGGAATATGTTATAAATGATATGCTAATAATCAAATAGTAGGGGCCCCCAAACAGTATTTTTCCTAAAGCCCTATGAGGCTTGGGTCGGCCTTGTTGACACGTTACATGGAAAAGAAAACAATCATGTTTACATGAGAATGACAAAAACATTGGTTGGCTATACAATTTGTGTCTGATGTACTTCATTATATTGGATAACTTCGTTATCAGTTGCAATTAAAATTATGATTATATTAAAGATATCATAATTATTATCATTATAATTATTATCTTTTATTATCATTGTCTTTCTTGTTGGTGTTGTTGCCATTATTAATGGTAGTTGTAGTTGCAATAGAAATATGTCCCACAAAAAGAGGTACAACGCCCGAGGACCGTGGGTTGAGAACAATTACAAAGGCCATAAACATTTCTGATGATATATGTAATGTGTATAAGGAGATTTTTTTAAATCAAGCCCATACTTACATAATAAGTATACTTATTCATGACAGGTTAGCAAGTGTTGTCCAAGTTTACTAAGGTCACACAGACATTTGCGGCTGAATCACGGCCAGAAATTTCTAGCCGTGAAGCAGATGCTGTTGGGCGCTGTTGGACGTTTTGAGACCGCCATATAGACGCGATAGAGCAGTGCTTTACTCGCGGTCGGAAATTTTCACGTGGTTGGCCGCGCTCAAAACTTTTGAGCTGCTCAAAAGTTTGAGCACGTGTTGAACTGCGTGCCGCACACGTGGTCAACACGAGGAAATGACGCGGAAATGACGCGGAACGGCGTGCTCTGGCCGCGGCCAGGCCGTGGTTACACATGGGTAGGACGGGAAATTTCAGCGGGTAATCGTGGGTGGAGCATGGTAATAGCATGTTCTGCCCCTGTATCGCGGTGTTATTACGTGAAATTTGCATGTTACGCGTGTGACGGTCAAACGCCTTTCTCCGCGTATAAACAGCGCCAATGCCGAGCACACGTTAGTTGTGCTCGAGACGTCAAGGGGGTGAACATGGATCCCCGTCAGCGTAGTGACCTCGTCTTAATCCATTTTTATTTCTTGACATTTCTTTTCAAGATAATAAAATAAAAATGATGCCATAGCTTGAAATCTTGATCTTCACGGGGCTGTGTCTTGTGCGGTTATGATTTCTACAGCCCGGTGTCGAGATTTGCATCCCCTCGCTACTACAACCACGTTTACCTCGTTTTATCTCACTTTTAGGGAATGTAATGGCGAACATATAACCAAAACCACTTCGTCTTGCATTTGTTGGAAACGTAATACAACTTAAACCATTCTGTCTTTGTTTTTGTTGTGAACGTAATCGAACGGTAAATCCTCCCCCCCTCGCGTGAACGCGCATTCTGCTGCGCTTCCAACAAAAGCGATCGTAATCTATATAAAACGCTTATTAAAACTATAAAGCGAGCTAATTATAACAATTGGGAGATCCTAGTCTATATAACGCGTTTATTTAAACAATAAAGTGCGATCGTATTCTACAAAATGCGTTTGTTAACGCGGATGAAAAAGTCAAGAGCGATCGCAGCAGAATGCGCGTTCACGCAAGGGTGGGGGGGTGGTGGTGTTGCGTAGGAGTCGGATTTGGGCACAACACCGGCTCGGGAGCTTTTATACCCGTGGTCCACACGAGAAAATGACGCAGAAATGACGCGATGAGGAAGCGGAACAGTCGCCGGCGTGTTTTGCGGGCATACCACCGATGAACAGCGGGTTGGCCAATTTTGCGCATTTTCCATCCCGGGCAACCACGGGCAAAAAAAAAACGCAAAATTTTAGCCGTGATTCAGCCGCAAACGGCTGTGTGACCGGCCCCTAAGCACACAACCCAATAATCCAAATCTCTCCATCTATTGAATAAAAAACTCACTCACTAACTCACACATTTACTCACTCACCCACTGCACTTTCCCCGCAGGAAAGGTCATGAATTCACATCAGCGTTGTTTCTATTTTTCCCTATGTGCCCAACAATTAAGTGCGGTGTACAGGCAAAAATGGAATCCACCCACGCAAGCAAACTTTTGACCCTTCAACTGCTTGAACCTTTAACACGGGCTGTATTTGACACTCAAGAGTTGTGCTCTGAAAATGACCCTGGGTGGTAAGGCTCTTTCCTTAGCTTAGTATATTGCAAGGCTTAAATAGTTGCAAGACCGACACCAGATTAAACAAGAGTCAGACTATTTATATATATATATATATATATAAATATATGTGCAATACGTGTGTGTGTGTGTGTGTGTGTGTGTGTGTGTGTGTGTGTGTGTGTATAGAGTCTAATGTATGACTCTGCCAGGGATTGAACCCATGACCTCCGCGTTTCAGGGTGGGCAGGCACTCCACCAGATCATTTATGAATAAAATTACTCTAAGTACCCGTGTATCGTCTTTTTGCGCCTTTCAATGAAGACGTGTGTGTGTGTGGATTTTCCATGTATGCGTCTCATTTTTCCCTCCTGGTTTCAAGCGGTCCCTGGTGGCAGCTAGAGACACATACATCCTTTGGATTCGACACACGCCACACACACACACACATTATATATATATATATATATATATATATATAGACAGAGAGAGAGAGAGAGAGAGAGAGAGAGAGAGAGAGAGAGAGAGAGAGAGAGAGAGAGAGAGAGAGATAGAGAGAGAGAGAGATAGAGAGATAGATAGATAGATAGATAGATAGATAGATAGATAGATAGATAGATAGATAGATAGATAGATAGATAGATAGATAGATAGATAGATAGATAGATAGATAGATAGATAGATAGATAGATAGATAGATAGATAGATAGATAGATTTTCCCCCGAACGTGGAGTAGTCCGCGGTGTATGCTGGGATTTATATACCGGCGTTTCATTGGCTAACCTATGTGTCAATCATCATTTAAATCAATCGCTATTGGCTGAAGTTATTCGGAGCCTCGGATAGGCTAGAGGGCCAAAACAAACCCTGCAATTGGCCGAAAAAGATGTGTCAATCATCAGTTAAATCGATCGCTATTGGCTCAAGTTATTCGGAGCCTCGGAAAGGCTGGAGGGCCAAAACAAACCCTGCAATTGGCCGAAAAAGTTGACTGTGAATAGCAAGCTTGCTAAAGTACGCCATAAAGAAACATGTTTCATTAGTCTGTATTTGTAAATATTTTACTCTCCTGGATTTACTTCACTCACGGTTGTAAGAAGACCATGGTTGCGTATCATTATTGAACGTGAGAACTTAGGTGAGCTATGCGGCTTTATATTTTCCCGGTATCTTGTTTTAGAACGATCTTGATGTTGCTGTGATGAGTTGAGTGAATTAAACTCAATTCCAAGTGTTTATTGTCATATGCACAGTAAAGTTGCGAGCGAAAAAGAAAATAGAAACTAAGGAATGGTTGGCATTTCTTGAAGACTTTAACCTTCAAGACTTTAACCTTCCGAATGATATTTGAAACGATGCATTTAAGTGACATCGTACGGACACCGCATCTGCACGTGTCTACGACACGTATTTGCTTCTTTGCAAGCTTTGGGAATGTTAAGGGGGTAATAAGTTTGACTGAATCATCTGACTGTTTTGTCTACGTTCCCATTGTAGCGCCTTATAATCCGGTGTGCCTTATCTATGGAAGATATAGGACCAAAAACTATTTTTTGGGGGTGCGCCCTATAGTGCGGAAAATGCTGTAATCCATTTGGCTTCAAACATAATCAGCAAACACAATGAACTATTAGAATCCAGGAGTGCTGGTAGATATCAGACAATTGGGTGTTAAATATTTATTTACCACGTTAACAATGTATTTCTGATTAGTTTCATGGTGCTTTTGTTTCTTTTTTAAAATAAGGAAATTTCTAAGCGACCCCAAACATTTTATTGGTAGCCTACATATAGTTAACTTAATTGAAGAAACTAATCAAAAAAGTTTGGGGTCGCCCAGAAATGTCCTTATTTTTTAAGCACTGTGTTTTTTCAATGAAGATAACTTTAGACTAATCAGAAACACACCCCATACATTGTTAATGTGGTAAATTACTACCTGCAAATGCAACAATAAATATTGACAAAAAGACAGTTTGATTCATATAAACTATCGTCAGATATAATTTGAAGAGGTAACTTATAAAATATAGGGTAAACGTTACCACCACCATCAATGACTCCCAATTTTCGGTTTTTGTTTTCCAAATGTGAGATCTCTTCTATTCTCCAAATCTACTGTATGTGACATGCTTGTAGTTATCCAACTGGGCTCCGACTTCAATTGTTTGACTGCTATAAACTTCCTTTCCTGTGACCTGGAAATTGGGAACACTGATGTACAAACAAAAGCTGTGTGTTTTTGGGGTATTCTCTTTCCTTTCTTATAAGTGACAAGAACAAACAGACATGGGAGGAGGCTTATAGGCCTTTCCTTTCAAGCCCAACGCATGTGCAGTTTAGCCCCAGCTTGTCTTGTGACTTTGTGGTGACTCCCGGGCTTGGTTGATTATTCCTGAGCTGTCATCAACATGCAGGAGACAGTGTGCAGGACAACAGCAATACTGGAGCAAAATATTTAAACCAACCTATTATTTTGGAGATTATATCAGGTAACGTGTAACCCCCCTCTAAAAAGTAGGTTAGATATAAATAACAAAAAAAGATGATTTAACATTTACATATAAAAATATAAGTTTTTAAGATATACATTGTACCAAATATTTGATTACAATATTATCCATCCACCCCTTTTCTGTGCCGCTTACACTCACTAAGGTCGAGGGTTGTGTTGTAGCCCATCCCAGCCATCTTCGGGCAGTGGGCAGGGGACACCCTGGACTGGTTGCCAACCAGTTGCAGACATAACTAAATGAAATTGATTATTTTATGTAGCGAGAAGGATTTGTTGTCCTCTGTTTCAATAAAGTTTTGTAAAAAAAAAAAACATCAAAGACATTCCAGACATCATAAACATCAGAGCAAGAACCGATAGCACATCTTTCGTCATTGCTCACTGCAAGTAGAATATGCACACCAACGTAGATGACAGACAGAACCTGGTATTATGACAGCAATCGTTAGCAAGACATTGCTTGAAATAGAAAATACAAAGGAAATTATTATTATTATTATTAAAAACCAAGACCCTCCTTTTCTTCCTTTTGTTCCCACCCGGTGATGGTGTGATTCACAATGGATGAAAAACCGGAACAAGTTCCGGCCAGGTTCTTTTTTCACTTTCGCGATGATTCCTCAGTTGAAAATCTCTGTTACCCAAGTGGGGAGCTACCCAGACCAAGAATCCAACATGGATTTGATGCCTCATAGAGCTTTGCATCAAGGTCGTGGTATGAATTTGATTTCTGTATTCCTTTGATTTTGACTGTGGGCTGCTGAACTCTAAACTTTTAGAAACCAGTGATACCATAGATTTGGGATACCCTTAATTAGAAAACAGTGGAATTGTGTTTTATTTGCTTATCTGATGAACCTTCTCGTCATTCATTTGAATTGTCATTGAAATGTGAAGTGTATTACTGTGCGACTTTAAATCCTGACTTGAAAATATTTTAGGTTTATTCCAAAACTCTTTCAGTGCACATAAATATACATTTTGCAACAAATAGTAGGTATATTAACCGTCGTAGACTTTTGGTCAATAATCTGAAATAATAAAAAAAAGGATTATTAAACAAAGATTAACCAAACTTAAAATTTGGCATTCAATGCTTTGAGACAAATAGCAATGTTCTTTTACCATTATTTACGGTAAATGTTGTATATTGTCATGTCCGTTGTTCAATAAATTGCTTTTTTTCAAGTTAAATTTTAGTTTGGTGTTTCCTATATTGTATTTACTACTCATCAAACCTATGATTATAGTCCGGTTGCCTTTCTTTCCTCTGCATAACAGCATAGGTGCTAAAGAACGTTACAAGAATTGAATGTGTCATGGGATCTGGTACTTTATTTTTTGCAGTTTGAATGTCAATGATGCACACACTTTCAACCAAGAAAAAAATAAATTGACACACAGGCAAGTAATGCACTTATCAATATGCACCACAATCAGAACAATTCACTCCTTGATCACTTCACACAAAGCCTTCTCAAGTGCACAAGTCCACGCCCAAACAAACACACCTTTGCAATGCAAAGAAAGAAAGAGGCCAGGTCATATTTGCCCCTAGTCATCACTCACTAACGCCACATTAGTGCCTTTCGGCAGTGTGGATAGGCTCAAATGAGCAAGACGCCCCTTGCATATAACAGTGATAACGGAGAGAAAAGAGCTCTGCAGAGTGAAGCTGCCTGCGTACACACGCGCGTGAGCACACTCGCGCGACACACTTATAAACATTACAACGAAAGCAGCCTTTTTTTCTTCAAAAAATATCTATTCGTACCAACCCGTTTCAGGCCCGAATTTTATTTTACTAAAAATAATCTTCATAAATGAATAAATCCAATAAAGTGGTTATGACACTGTGTCTAATTGATAGACAAGATGCACAAGCTGATGACAATTCACGCGTTATCGGTAGTGTCCAGAAAACCATTTGGAAGACTGCTACTGATTTACACCAACCCTGCAAAATGTGAAATAAATGTAATGTCAAATGACACTGCAGTATTTACGAAATATCTCGAATTCGAGAGGGCCTTTTTGTCAACATTATCATTATTTTTACATTTTTGGGTTAATTACAGATAAATTAATTGCAATATTATATTTGTAAACCTGTGTGGTTAAGGGATCCAACCAACTAACCAACCAACCCACCAACCATAATTATTTTGCGTTTAATTTTTAGCATTTTTCAAAATTGAAATAGAGGAGCAAAAAAGGCCCAGAGACCCATACCGCAAAAAGGGAATAAAATATTTTCTGGGATTAGGAAGCCTTGCAACGTAAAAAAGAGATGAGGAAAAGATTGATGATGTGGTTTTGCTTCCAGTGTATTTACAGCTGATTTAACATCCGGGTCGCCACCAACCTGCTAAACTAACACAAGAGGAGGGTTAAATATTTATTTGATGTCTCTCAGACACTCACTTGCATTGGGCAGTCAACGGCCTCAACTTAAACATAATGTTAAACTTGCATATCTTGTGTTAGCCCTATCAAATTTAGCTCACTCGTTTCAAATAAACACACAATGTGCACAGTTACAATTTCACACAAGATTATGTTTCGTGATTGTAAGAGGTAAAAGAGGTCCTCCACATTGAACGGAATCATACAGAACATTTTCGACGTGAGAGACAGTGCATTGCGATCTAAGGCATCGTACTTATTCGCCCTGAAGTGATTGACGCATAAACAGTACTTACTCTGTTCTCCTTTTGCAGCCTTTCCCAGCATCCACAGCAACGTTGCTATGCATTGAGACTTGAGCGGACCAGTGCGGGAGCATTGACCATTCTGCATGCTCGCTTTCTTGCTCTCCCTCCCTCTGCTGCTCTGTCTCTACTTTACTGACCCCTTTAGGATCCCCGAGAAGCAGTTAAACCGTCACTTGTTTTCTAGAATGTGAAATATATTGTACAATGTCAACTCCCCAGCACCATAAAACTCGCTTTATGGATCCCACGTGATCAGAGGAAAACCAGTGAGCGCTATCAGTTTGAGCCCATGCAGGCCTCAACTTTAACGATGCAACTTGAAAATAAAAACCGCTCATCTGTTTGACATGCAAATGCCAAAGCTGCTTTATATTTTATGGTGTGAACTAAAGCAGGGCGAAGCTTGGAAATATCTCAATAGGTAGCTCACAGACCGCATCGTGCAGAGGTTTGCTCTTGATCCTTGTAGAAAAAAGCAAGAAACAAAAGGAGACCGAAAAATCAGTAAATAACGAGTGAAAATTCATTTTTTTTGTCTGGAACAATGGTTCTCAACTGGTCTGAATTCTGAAATTCATTGATTGAAAGAATTGTGCATCTTAAACCAGATTTAGTAAGATATACATTGACGGATTTTTTCTTCTCAGTGCGACTAAGGTTTCTCTGCTAATAGTACATAATTTGAGTTTTTTTTATATATATATATATATATATATATATATATATATATATATATATATATATATATATATATATATATATATATATATATATATATATATATATATATATATATATATATATATATATATATATAAAACTCAAATTATGTACTATTAGCAGAGAAACCTTAGTCGCATTGAACCCAAAACAATCAACACTACACTACATTATACACATCAGCACACTGCATCATGGGTGGATAATCAATTATTTTTCTGTAGCAGTTATCCACAAACAACAAGATAAATCACAAACAAAAATAATTTAAATGACTCAAGTTCACAAAATTAACTTTTTTTCCCATTAGCTTACGAATAGGTAAATACTGAAAAACATTGTGCGTGGATGAAAATTGAGCAGTATTGTTACCACATTAGATGTAACAGTAACCTGAGTTCGTGGGACGTAATAGGAGAACTGGGCGTGTTTCTTTTTTTTTTATTATCGCGTTAAGAATTTAACTTACCTCAAGAGATTTTTTAAAAAGCTAAATGTGAAACATACCTGAAACACGCTCGAAACAGATATTAAAATACTTGAAAATCTAAAAAAAAAACTAAAAATAAAATACAAAACACTTTAAACACTTTAGATAATCAACAAATTTAAAGTCAACATCATTGACTCCATGGGTAAAATGAGTATTAACCAGTCACAAGAGGAGAAAACACGTCTTGAAGAGAGTCGGCTGTTGATTACTTTAAACAACAAAGCATGAGCAGCTTTGATGCTTGGTCCTTAGCTTGGCCTTTTGCCATGATCTTTGATTTTTGCATTCCGGAGATGGAATAAGAGCTTGCTCTGTCCACTCCACGCATCGGCCCGGTATTGCAGTACCTCCGGGAACGGTGCATTCGCAATGATCGCAGCAAGGCTTTAGGGCTAGGACCTTAGCTTGGCCTTTTGGCTGAGAGTAAGTGTCCCGGCTCCTAGGCTTTGTAGCGTATTATGAACTGACCGTAAACGGATAATGGATAATGAATAACGAAGATAGAACAATAACCCTTAAAAAACCCAAAACCCCAGTTGCTGGATTTTCTGTTGTTTATGTTTAACGTGCACTACAGTGCTGCCCAAAAAATTGAGTAATAAAAGTTATGCACCCTCCCCCCATGCATTTGATACGACCACCACACAGACACACGCACACGTTGAAAACTAACTAGTTATCATAATGTTTTGTGCTTTATTTTTTGTACTGATTCCGTGTTTCAATTTAAAAAATAAAATACTAGAAAACTACACCAATTCAATACAATTTTTTTAACTATTAACAATTCTGCTTTATTCACAATCAAAATCAATGTAATTTGGTTATTATTCGCGCAGGAGCCTATAAACGTCAGCAGACTTTTAAGAATACACGTATCCCCATATAAGAACTCAGAAATTAAAGTCATATCGGTGACAATAAATGCATGAATTACAATTGGTACAGGACAAATTATCAGACAGTTTGAAGGTGGAAAAAAATCAGGAAAGAGAAAAAATACCACAAAATTCTGTCGGAACTCAGTTCAGGATCTTAATTGCAACGCAGGCTATTAAGAATTTCGGTTGTGGCACGTGATGTTTGGGAGAAAAATGAGCTTTTGATTGCGTTTTAGCTGTTTCTCCTATATCGGGGCATCATTTGCAGCTTTGGCATCTAGGTTACACAACGCAAAACGACCTTTTAAAGCGGCATGTAATTGACGAGGCAATTTACTGTATATTTAGATGTCAGCGAGGCAAATAATTATTTCTCCTAAAGAAACAACACCAACTGCATTACTTTTAAAAGACAGTAAGCCAAAAAGCAGAAGAAATAAAATATTTTGCCAGTTTGGATTTAAAGTCAAATTTAAACTGGTTTTATACTTTTTCTTGTTTCCTTGTCATATTAAAGTCGTCTTATTGGCCCATGGGGTGAATGATTTAAAATAAAAACTGATTGCTCCATATGTTAATTGCTAGCTTGGAAGGTTGCTCCGGTTGTGACATGGTTTGTGCTTTTAAGCCTGTTGTCCTTCTTCCACTTCATCCTTCGATTTTGGAACCAGATTTTAATTTGGCGCTCAGTGAGGCAAAGCGTGTGCGCGATCTCGATCCGCCGCCTGCGCATGAGATAGCGATTGAAGTGGAACTCCTTCTCCAGTTCGAGGGTCTGGTAGCGGGTGTACGCCGTCCGTGCACGTTTCCCATCGGGGGCAGTCATATCTGAAGGTGTTGAAGCGGACAAATGCACGGGGCTGTTAGCAGCAGCAAATAAGTGACGGGCGTTATCCCCGGAGAACCCACGGGTCATATGGGTTCTTGAGGTCTCCAGGGTTAATTGCAAAACATTGGTAAAAATATATTCACCCGAATCGGTGGAGCATCGTCCCATAATCTCATGCTCATTTTTCTAATCGAGTGCCGGGGCAAAAAAGGGCTTTCATTTTCAATTTAACATCATCAAAATATTCCAATGGCTTCTATCTATTGCCCCTATTTTCCCACCCGGCTGCGTCTCCTCTGCGCTCATCTCGAAGCTTTTACTGCCCAGATTGTCACATATTTGGCAGATATATGGCACGTTTGTTGTATTCTCTTAAAGTGCAGGCAACAATTCACAACACCTGCTTCTAAATACAGACAATAAATAAAAGGAGGCACATAACGAACGCTTCCAAATCAATATCATTTGTGACTTATCGAATTGTTTAGAATAAATCATTATTGGATACATCATGAAACGATATTCGATGTTAAAAACTGTGCGTGTGCATGTGTGTATGTTGTTTTTTTGGCAAAGTAAAAAAAATCTTGAGGGGTAGGGAATAAGATTTCAGGGTTTGCAAACTAATATAGGTCTATATGTGTTTTAATTGGCCAAGAAAAAGCAACAAATTGAGCATTATTTTTATCTTAAGGCTATTGTTGGACAAAACATCAGATACAATTTCTTCTCCAGGCCCATTAACGCTCTAAACAAGTGCACAAAACGGTGGAAACATAAATGTTGCGACTTATTTTCTATTGTTGATGCTGCTAACTCTTTTTGCACAGATCGGTGTAAAATTTACCCAGTGACTATGTTTTGTTACTTTTGTTACTGTTAAGTGTTATTGCACTCCTTTTTATTGCACTATTGTTACGACGCAATATTTTCCGTCGCAATATTATAATTTAGGCCAGTCTAAGCACGAAATTGTAAATATTTTTCCTATTAATCATGACAGTCTTTTTTCTTTTGTCTCTATAATGTCTCTATTACATGTTTACCCTGGAGTGCAATCTAATCTCGTTGCATCTAATGTTTTGCAATGTTTATATCAATAAATAACGACAATTCAATTCAACTCAATTAAAATATATATATCCTGCAATTTATCTGGCATTTTATTATTTTCCTGTTATTTTTATTGCTACTAAATGTTCTTGCACTTCTTTTCATTTCATTGTGGTTATGATGCATTCTTTTTTATTGCACGGTTAATATAATATAATATAATATAATATAATATAATATAATATAATATAATATAATATAATATAATATAATATAATATAATATAATATAATATAATATAATATAATATAATATAATATAATATAATATAATATAATATAATATAATATAATATAATATAATATAATATAATATAATATAATATAATATAATATAATATAATACAATATAATACAATATAATATAATATAGGGTAGTCATCTGGAGGGACGAAAGCATGACCAACTTGGGTGCCGAGGTGCCTAACTTGTTTGGGTGTTTGGGCAATTGGGTTGGCCATGGTCCAAAAAATTTTGTGTGTGTTTTTTTGCTTTTTTTCCCCTTTTATTTTCTTTGTTATTGTATGTGTTTGTCTTGCTTTCGGTCACCCCTCTTGAGAGATATGACCAAGGTAGGTAGATAGATAGATAGATAGATAGATAGATAGATAGATAGATAGATAGATAGATAGATAGATAGATAGATAGATAGATAGATAGATAGATAGATAGATAGATAGATAGATAGATAGATAGATAGATAGATAGATAGATAGACAGACAGACAGACAGACAGACAGACAGACAGGCAGGCAGGCAGGCAGGCAGACAGACAGACAGACAGACAGACAGATAGACAGATACATAGATAGACAGATAGATAGATAGATAGATAGATAGATAGATAGATAGATAGATAGATAGATAGATAGATAGATAGATAGATAGATAGATAGATAGATAGATAGATAGATAGATAGATAGATAGATAGATAGATAGATAGATAGATAGATAGATAGATAGATAGATAGATAGATAGATAGATAGATAGATAGATAGATAGATAGATAGATAGATAGATAGATAGATAGATAGATAGATAGATAGATAGATAGATAGATAGATAGATAGATAGATAGATAGATAGATAGATAGATAGATAGATAGATAGATAGATAGATAGATAGATAGTCTCTAAGCACTACGTTGTAAATATTTTCACCCATTTATCCTAACAGTCTTACATATTTTTACTCTTTTAAAGTTTTTATGTTTACCTTTGAGTGTCATGTCTAATCTCGCCCTTACAATTTTTCATAACGTTGATAACAATGAAGACAATTAAATTCAATTCAATTCTTAAAATTGTATTTGGCATCTTTTTTTATTGCCATGCACTTGTTATTGTACTACTCCGCATTGCACTGTTACGGTGTACTATCCTTTTATTGCACTATTATTTTAACTTTAGATAGTCTCTAAGAACTACTTTGTGACTATTTTTTGCCTCAATACGCCGAGTATTTTATCCTTTTTTCCTACTTGAAGTATTAACATACCCTATTGCACGTCTCATCTCGTTGCATACAATGTCTGACAGCGTTGAAATCAATGACAATAAAGACAATTCAATTCAATTAAAGAAGACTCGCTCGTACCATGATTAGTGTGCAGCTTTCTCATCCAGGGGAATATCTGTGGGGACTCGCTGCCCGGGTTTAAACTGACTGCCCGGCCGCCCTCTGGCTTCAGTGTGGGATGTGTTTGGCGATCACTGCCGGCTGTGATGCCCTGCATATCATACACCTCTGCTGCGTTTGTGTTCATCTTCGAAAAACGCCGTGTTGCTCCCCCGTTGGACGCTGAGGGCAGGCTAAGAATACCGATTCTTGGTTGTTCAGTAAGTAAAGAGCTTCGACTTATCTGCTTCGTGTCCACGCAATTAGTAACCATGTCCATACACCAGATACTCTTTTCACAGCTAAAGCTCAGAGAATCCCCAAAGACCAAACCACGACCGAAGTCTCCGCCGGTATTTGGGGATTTGGGGTTACCCCCGCCCCAACTTGCAACTCTAGGGTCCATGCCATTTGAGCCTGTCGCATGGCGCATCGCAGTCGTAGAAGGATCCCTGCAAGCACTGTGGTTCGTTTCACCGTTGCTCTGTCCATTATTTAGCAGCTGATCGTCGGACCTATTTGGGCAGTGCCCTGGGAACGAGTTTACAAAGTAGGAGCTCATTTTGGGTTATTTGCGGGGGATGGTCGATTAATAATAAAAAACTGAATTATGGTGATGCACTGTACTTGGTATTTAGCTATGAATGCGTCGTCCAAATATGGGGGGAGGGGTGGTGAGTGTGTGTTTGAGGGAGTGGGTTGGCTAGGTGGTGTCGGCAGGATGGGGGATGGAGAGCTGAAAGAAGGATTCACGTGGTTTTGTTGACCCATCGTAAATTCTCCCCGATGACTCTGGATAGGTAATTCATGTTCTAAAGTTCCTAATGATAAAGGCATGGGCGGTAGCCAACTTATGCTCCCTCCCTCTCTGTCACTCACATGCACTATAACGCACACGTATACGCCTGCACACAAATATAAAGCTAAGGTCACAGCGCCACCTACTGCGGTTACAATTTTTTTCTTAACAATGAAATGGAACAGAAATGTATTGGTCTGGGCATTGGAGCTGTTTATGGTTATATTTGGTATTGATTCTATTTATGTTGCCTAATTTTAATTCAATATAACAAGTGTAATTCATTGCCTGGTTTTTTTTGCATTAAATTCACATTTCAACCATAATGTGTTTTGAAAGGAAACACACAGACACACACACACTCACACACACATACACACATGCACACCCACACACACATACACACATACACACATACACATGCACACATACACACTTACACACCCACACACACACGTGAGCGCAAGCACGCACGGGAATAAATAAATTAACAAATAAAACCATATATACACTTTCTCTTAGATTTTGGTCTCAAACTATCTTCACGCGAAGGAAGAATCTGTTGCAGGGCATGCATAACAATTTCCAAAGTGTGATGAAATATTACCGCAGCGTCTTCGTGTCCTGAGGTATCATAGACAAAATATGAAGATTTTTTTTTTCAATTCAAATTACATTTTCTAAAAGTCAAAATTAATAGGACAAAATTTTGGTCTTAAAAATGCATTTACCTGTCTGCTTCCCTGAATGATAGCCTCGCGTTAATTTGTTTTTATTCATTTAAAAAATATATTTGCCGTTTACTTTGTCTTGACACTTTCAAGTATAGACAGCTAGACCAATAGGAAAATAGACTATTTGCGAGGGGAAAAATATGAAGTGAAGTCTAACAAGTGTAATACTTAACGGAATTGTGGTGCATTCAGCGTTTGTTGTCACATAAAACGAATCTGGATTTTTTTTTCTTTAAGTAAACCGTTTAGTGATATGCAGATACATATTTTCTGGTAATGCGGCACACTTCGGCTAGGCATCAAATTGAAAATGGTATTACAATTAATTTACAAAACTCAGACAGACCAATGTGAAATGTGTAAGAAGCCATGATGCCCATAAACCTTATGGGCATAGGGTACAACCGCTCACACCTCTCAATTCATGAATTGAGTCAGCAAGCTACAATACAGACGATTTTCTTCCACAAAAAGTTTGTCCACTAAAATTCCAGCCTTATAATTGGGTATGTTTACAGTATATGAAGATATTATTCCCATTTTCGGACTGTATCCATTTTCTTATTTAAATACACATGGAAATCCATCTGAATTTCTGTGTTTACATGCCGGGAATAGTGCGACTGCATAGGATCAGCATTCAGATTTTTGGACCAACCCAGATAAATTCTTGCAATGTGGTTTGAGGGTCGGAGTATGAACGCAGTTACTGTGGAAATGTACATTATTTCCGTATTCTGTATTTCACTTTTGAGATTAAGTGAAAGATAGTTTTATTAATTTCACTCAGCAGAATCAAACAAACACGGGCTTGTTTTTCTATTCACTGTGAAAGCGTGCCTATTTGCTGCTTTAACTAAGGAAACAATGTCTGTTTGCGCAATGACGTCGTTTGAGCTTCGCCCCTCCGATCCTATAGTTCTCACAAACGCCATATACACGGAGATGTTCCTTTGTCACATTCATTCATTCTGATTGGTCCGAAACTCTTAATTTTTATCCCGATCAAACTATTCCCTGCATTAAAAAAGGAAAAGTGAGTGTTTAAACCGAGACATATAGGCGACAGACTAGGTCATTCTGTGGGTGGAACCCTTTGAAAAAAAACACGTTGTACAAATGATCACGTTATACTGGGGATATACAGTACTGTATTATGTTTAAACCGCAACGTCTGACACCCAACCCGAATTTTTTTTCCTATTGGGCATCAATATAACTTGAGCCTCCTCTCCTGCGGGAAAAAAAATCTTCGCCGGTGACGGAGGGGACAAGTGTGGTTCAAAGGGTCAGAAGGACATTGTCACTTTGTCTGGATGAAGGGTGTCTTTATGGTTGACGTGTCTGTCTCCTTGGCTCGAGGCCAGGTCAACTTTCGCCCCATCGGCCAGCCAACTCATGATTTAACTCAGACCACCATGATCAGCACAGTAGAACATAAAAATACTACTACTACTACTACTACTACTACTACTACTACTACTACTACTACTACTACTACTACTAATAATAATAATAATAATAAATTTAAAAAAAAAACTAACCAACCATATGCGAGTATGTGTGCGTTGTGTTATTCTTGTTTAGGTAATTTCAGGAACGTCATTCTTATTCAGATTTTTAGCCTTAAAAAGCAACAGCACATTTTTTATTATATTGCCTTATTTTATTGGTCATATTGTTAGTGTTGATAAGTGCTTAACAGAAAGCATTCTTAAAACAACATCGTAAAAGCCTATAGGCATAACATATACAATGTATACACAAAATATACAACCTATATAGGTACAGAACACGTACGGGACACAATTTAGGTAGCTTGAGAGAAAATAATGAAATTAAATTGTAATCACAGAGCACACTTCCATATGCATTTAGCTGAATTGCGAGTAATTTTGTTTTTAGATTACCTTCCGACATAACGAAGTTAGCTCATTAATACCCTGAATTGAAAAAAAAATCAAAGGTGAGTGCCAAACAACAAATTCAAATTGCTGTATAAATACAAACCTACAATAATAATGCCATGTACATTGTTTGAAAACCAAATGCATTCAAATAATTTCCTTTGAGGGAATATAACAGTTAATGTTTTATAGATCAGATGAACCGACTTGCAATTTCGGTTCGAACCACCTACACGTATCAAGCAAAATTTGCAATTTTGACAGAACGGACACCCACGGCACCCTGTCCACTCGGACACGATACAAAATTGATATCAGATCTAGGGTCCCCGACGTTTTTAAATCTGAGAGCTACTTTTTGTCATAGTTTTGTTATAATATACGTTTCTAAAATAGCGGATTATCATGTATGACGATACTATGGTATTAGCAGGTTTATTTTCGAAGAGTTGGGTTAAATAGACTCTGTACACCACCGAAAATTAATCTGACCAAAAATCACAGTGACCCAGCACAGGTGAGCTATTTTTAGAACATGTTCACGGGCATTACGTTGGAGACCTCCTGAAGTAAAGTTTACTAAACATTAAGGAAGGTGGGAATTGCATGGTTCCTCTTTGTCCCTTGTCGTGTAAAACCTAAACATGTAATGAAAAGTAAATTTCTTTCTCAGAGTTGTTTTCGGTTCAAACTCTGGGAATTGGAAGGACACATTGTTTTAGGAAATATGATGAGAACTCGTGCGTCCCAGTATGTTCATTTTACTCCGTCCGTTTTTCCTCTTCATCCACTCCGTTGACTGTTGATGAAGAGGAGGTTGGGGAAGAATTGATCAGCTTGTTCTCTTTCTTCCACTTCATTCTCCGGTTCTGAAACCAGATTTTGATCTGGCGCTCTGTCAAGCAGAGCGCGTGTGCGATCTCGATACGCCGCCTGCGTGTTAGGTAGCGGTTGAAGTGGAACTCCTTCTCCAGTTCGAGAGTTTGATAGCGGGTGTACGTCTGCCGCCCACGCCTCCCGGGACTGCCAAACATCCCTGAAACACAGGCAGGGTTGAGGACATGCGTGTTGACATGAGTCAACAAGAGCTCAGTATAAATATGCTGGGTTTGACAGGAATTAAACGTCTTAACCGACACACCAGACATCCGACATTGAAGGTGGTGCCCGTAACTTCAAAACATTCTACTTGCTGTCGCCATCTACTGGCAGAAATCTCCACTGCAGCCGCTGTCAAGCTCCCTTTGTTGCGCATGCAATAATGGGAAATCCTTAGACGCGCTTGAATAAACTCGTCCTTTTGTCGTTTTTGTGGTTGGGGTTAGCATTTGGACTGTATTTGAGACAGTCCTTTTCCCACTTTCACCATTTTCTTCCTAGAATAAAACCAACGCGCAAGCACACACGTAAAATTATACTCACCCTAGTGGTACAAAAGACTTTCAGGTAAGAAAAAAATGACATTAATTTTAATATCCGGCAAAATACCCAAACTGACTCACCAATGTTCATTTTCATTAAAAAAAATCACAGGTTAAAAAATTTATATTTCTTTTACAGATAGTTAAAAACCTTAGGTCGCCGCCACAATAGTATAGTAACTTGCTTCTACGCTGTGCTCTGTGGCACAGGTTTTCGCTTGCATTCGACAATACAGTGCCATCTAAAGCTCAACTATATGAAACAATTGGGGTTTAAGTTTAAAAGAATAAAAAAATACGCCCAATAATATTCAAACCAGTGTTTCTACACTATAGTGGGTCGGGACCCAAAAGTATATCAAGGACCTATTTTAATTGGGTTGCGGTCCTTGGCAAAATGATCCTAGGAAAAGCAGCAGAAAGACTGACGGCAATTATGGTAAGGCTAATGTTAGCTCAAATAAATGCAAATTTAAAAAATCATGCTTATATACATTATATGTATTTTTTCTCGTTATTTAAATCAATATTATTTTTAATTACGTTTTTACCACCAGTAGTCGCTAAATAATAAACACTTTATTATTACTAAAATATGTTTTGGGTTTGCTATGTTTAAAAAAACGTGAATATTACTATCACTGGTTTAAAGGGAAAAATATTGTATTCAATAAATCTGAGCAATGTCGTTATCTGTCTTGATTGATTTCCCAAGTCAGACCAGTCAAGAACCAGTAAATTTTAGATAACGGGGATCAGAAACAATGTGTTTTTATTTGATACAAAGGCATATTGGTTAAGTCTTGGTATACGCAGGGACGACTTTTTTAAGTGATCACCTAATATTGGTGAGGACAAAACAACAAGTGGTGGGAAAACGTCCATGCCAAAACCTAACCCTTGATTGAGGAATAAATGGCTTGCGATTATCTTATAAACCTTTTTTCAGACAAATTACGCGTGTTATTTATTTATTTTGTAATTAAATTTGGTTTTACTCGTTGTTTCAGCTTTGTTTTGGAAATTGCTTTTCACTTTGTAATTATTTGATATACGATATACTTTGTACAACATAGGGTGCTCGGCATCGGTCCTGAACAATATTCATTCATTATAACATTAAATCCGACGACGTTTCCCGCATGTGTTCCTTGGGGATATCACGTCGTATGACGTTAGTTGCGCCTTTATTTGTTAATACAATGTATTTGCTGCAGACGTACTTTATTAATATTACAGTAATACCAATAATAACATAAATATACAATAACGTCTACTTAATACTTTATAAAACATTGGATGTTCAGCATCTCCCATGTAAAAAGTATTTAATTAAACATTAAAAAAACAATGTTTCCCTCATGTTCTTTTGGGATATCACGTTATATGACGCTAGCTGCCTCTTACTTGTAAACAATGTATTTACAGTAAACTTACTATATTTTTATGAAAGTAAATAAAAACTGTATATAAATGTTGGATGTCCAGCATCTCCTATGAAAAAAGTTCATTATAACAATAAATCAGACAAAGTTTCTTGCATGCACTCCTCTGATATGACGTTATATAAATTTAGTTGCACCTTTACTTGTAAATCCAAATTGTTTACGGCAAACATGATTTGTATTCTGGCAATAATAATAATAATAATAATAATAATAATAATAATAATAATAATAATAATAATAATAATAATAATAATAATAATAATAATAATAATAATAATAATAATAATAATAATACAATTAAAATATATGCATTTTAAAACATCGGATGCTCACCATGTCCCATGAAAAAAGTTCATTCAACATTAAATCATACTATTTTTCCTGCATGCGTTTATTTTATAAATTACGTTATGAAACATAACTTTACTTGTAAATACAATTTATTTACTTTATAAAAACGTACTTCATTTTGATTTAAGTGATATAAATAATAATAATAGCAATAGGTGAAAGTTAAAGACACCGAGAGAGAGAAAGAATAGGCCCATATGATTTAAGACGTGCTCATCATTTGATTTCTTTCTTCTCGTGTACTCGGTAGCGGCTTTGGCCTGCACCAACAGTTCTAAGCCAAACAAACCTTTTTTACGATGGGCAGTAAAACAGCCCGCAGTGACTGACAGGCCAACAAACGGCGATCGTAAAACAACTCGTGGGAGAGGAAAAAGGAGGAGGAAGAAAAAAGGGAAAAGGAATTCAACGAGGAAACAAGCGTCCATTTTATGACGGGTAATATAAATTATTCAAGGAAGATGCGATGAAGTTGGAAGCGGAAGCTCACCGTTGCAGGCGTTCATTCGTTGCATCCACGGATAAACGTGGGTTGACCCTGCTTGACTGTCATCTATGGTGTCGCCAAAGACAACTTTGCCGTTTATGTTAGTGCAGTCTGTCTTGCGTTGCAAGGCTTCCTGGTTCAGAACGAGAGCACGCTCATCCAGGCTGCAAGTGTAGTCCTTTTCCCGGTAGAAGCCTTTGGTGGATGCAGCGGCTGTTGCGTAGTTGCACGTACTTGCACCGCCTGTGGCAGCAATACTTACTCCTGCAGCCGTCCGATGACCCCCATACGACCCGGTACTCGCCTGTTGGTAGTAGGTAGAAGCTGGATAGGGCTTCTCCTGAATGTCGACTCCACTCGCGCTATACACCGCCGCAGCAGTGACGGCTGCAGCTCCCGAGTAATGTCTGAGCGGGTTATCTGAGGCATATCCGGGCGGATAGACAGGGATCTGACCTAAAAACGACTCGGCCGCCTGCCCGCCTCCAGCCGTTCCCGATATCGCAACGGGAAAAGATGAGTTGACAAAATAGGAACTCATGAGCACAGTAAGCACGTCAGTGGATAATAACGGAGGAGGTGAGTGAGCACAGGACAGGAGGGCGCGAAACAACAACAATGCACATACGGTTTTAGAGGAGGAGGAGGCGAATAGGGCTTGAGGCTAACAGCTAACGTTTCTCCCTCCAATGCTGCTTCATCTGCTGCCCCAGCCTGCACTTTATGATTTGTTGTGTTTTATAGCAGACAGACAGTTCGACGGGCTTCTATCACTTAGTTTATGGCAGATTGGGAGGAGGGGTACTGGTGATCGGGGTTACAGGGGACACGGGGAGTCTGGCTATAGTGTGGAGCTCATGAGAAGAGGAGAGGGGGCATCATCTCTTGTGCACGCGCGTGCATGTTAAGCAGTTTTACTAGATGAAGTGTTTTGGAGGTGGAGGCAATCCTGAACCATCTGACCACACCCTGACCAATGGGACTTCTGCGTGTTTGTTCCGTTCACTCATTTTTTTTCTAATAACAAGTCTTCTCGACTGTGCGTGCGTGTGCCTTTGTCTTCGTGTAGTTTGTTGCATGCGCGTGCACACCTATTTTCCATTTCCATTTTCTAATCTCCCTTCCTCTCTTGGTAATTCTGTTCCAATCTACTTTTACAATCGTCATCTGGTTCCCGGTGACATTGCGCAATCAGAGTCGAAGTCTTTGGTGCGTTAAATCGATTCTCTTTCTCACCGTGTCGCCGTCTGTTGGGCCCCATAACAACCACTGGCTCACAAACGCACTTATGTGTGGAGCAAAATGTTGCGAGTGTAATTGCGTAAGTGTATGCACGCGAGTGAAAGGGCATGGAACGGGAATCGTCAAACGTATTCTTTGCATTCAGCGAATAATACGAAATTACATTATGAATGACTTAGAGCTGGATGCATGGTGAATGACTGTTTGCATGTCCGCTTTGGAGTTCAGAAGTCCTGGGTTCAATTCTAGCTACCGGCCTTCGCATCCAGAGTTTGCATGTTCTCTCCTCGCCTGTGTGGGTTTTCTCCAGGCACTCTGGTTTCGTCCCACTTCACAGGTTTGACTGGTAACTCCAAATTATTCCTTTATACGTATGTGCACTGTAATAAGATGGAAATCAGTCCAGGATGTCCCCTACCCCCTGCCTGGTGTTGGTGACAGTCTATGAATTTAACCAATTCTGGAAAACATAGCTCATGAAATTTTAATGCGACCAATTCTTGCTAACACGGATACTGGGGTAGATTTTGCATAATCAATAATATGAAAATTACTAAACTACTGTTCAGTTGCAACGGGTTTTTATTTTATTATTATCTGGATAAAGATTTTTGCGTGCCTCTCGTTTGAAACATATAGCAATCACTGTTGAGTTCCCAAAGCTCGATTGGATTTATGTCCACTGCGATTTACTGTGCTGATATGTGGAACTGCTATATGATGCAAAGACGGCAGACAAGAATAAGCGTACAGTATAGTTGTAAATCTTTTAGAGCACATGATCCAAAAGAAATAGAGAACTGTCTCAGGAGGTTATTTATTTTAAACATACAGTAATTGCGGGTCCATTGATTTAAACGTAGTGTCAATTTTCCTGTACCAGATAACCACAAGAGGCAAAAAACATCTATTTGGTAAAAGAGTAAACTGCACTCCGCATGTAAGCATAAAAATGTGCGCAGCCAATCTCTCTTGTGTCTTCGTTCTCTTTATTATTCACTCCTATTTGTCAAAATGGTCACACTACAGACAGTTTTGCTGACGTATAGAGACAAAGACTCTATTTTTACGTTTAAACGATTGTCTCCTGCCCCCACCATTCCTGCATTCTTTTAGATTCATGCATTTTCGCTGCTCTGCCTTAAGTAACACGGGGATAATAAGTTTAGTCTCGCGTTATGTGTAAGATTACACGAAGATAGATAGTAACTCACTTTGGCAGTTCCACCCCCATCCGCAACTCTTTTCGTGAAATGTTCCTCTTTTTTTGCCTACAGCCATGGAAGGACACTCCATTTCCTCTCCGCTTTGTGGGAACGGGAAGCTGGAGTATTGTGTTGAAGTTGACTGCAGTTTAATCATTAATGACGAGTTAATGCACGGGGAGTCAAAATTGCTCGTTGTTGTGATTTTTGTGGTATATTTTACAGTCCGATAGTGAGCAATGGCAATGCTCAAATAGTATAAAATACAATATTATATGTCAACAACATGCTCTTTGAGTCAGGCTACTCAGTGGTTTTAATATTTGTCATATGAAATTGCCGTTCCCATGTTCAATTAGAAAAAAAACTACAAAACATGACCTTTAAAGGGTATGTTTAAATTCTTCCAAATGTCTATTTTAGTAATTTGTGTTGACCAGTGTTATTAGTTACCATCACAGTCAGTTTTTTGTAATAACATTTGTATTACAATCTGTAAGTAAACACGTTAAGGAAGTTGAATAATTTATCGAGAAAATACACATAATCCCGGTACAACTAATACAAATAATACAACCCATTTTTTTTTTGGTTTGAACAATTTTATTGACACTATTCACAGCAAATAAACAATTTGGAGGTTTGAACATTTTTTCTCAACAGTCTTAACAGCAATTAAGCATATTCACTATTTCGTTATTCGTAATTTCGTTATATCTGACAATATGACGTTTTAACAATTTTTTCGACATTTTTAACAGCAATTAAACACACAATTTCATTATATCATATCCAAAAAATATACGTTTTTATCAACACTTTTAACAGCATTTAGATACTTCTTTTTTTTTAACCACCCTTTATTCATAAACGGGAAAATAATCTAATCTGGTCATTGGTGTTTCCAGTGTATATGAGATTAAAAGATAGTCTATAGAGTGAGGGGGCCAAAATTCCAGAGGGGTCAAACTTCTGAGTCTCGCTATCTCTTTATTGCTCTTTTCACCACATCCTTAAGCGCGTAGTGTATGTGTGTGTTATAGGGGGGTGTAGCAGTCCTTTGTGTTACCCACATTTGTTCATCTGTTGTTTGCAGAACTGTTTTTTTTTTAACTTTTCCCCATTCCTTGTTTTTACAAGGGTTCAATGACAGTCATAAAGCAAATAAATAAATAAATAAATAAATAAATAAATAAATAAATAAATAAATGAAAGCAGTGCAATACCAACGTTGCTCTTTTCATCTCACCCCACCTTTCAACAACAGCTAGTAAATACTAACATTGATTTTGGAATGGTTGAGAGTACTCGTTTTTTGATTGTTACTTGTAGACTAAAAGGGGATGAGTAAGCAATTTAATATTCACTGTAGAAAACCGAGTCTAATACTTATTCGTTTTATTTATTTATTTAAACCCGCGCAATAATCTAAAAACACTAATCTTAATCCAGCAACAATTACAAAAAAAAGTTGAAATTAGCACAATTCCAATTAATTATTTTAGCCTGCATCCAGATTACATACTGTTTTTTACACGATTTACTAACATTAAATGTCGGTCCCTTTCACGCATGTCTTTGGCGTGGGTGCTTGTGTTTATTTCAATCGAGCCTTGCAGCAGCAGGTAATAACAAATCAACAGAAACTCAGTGACTTAATTGTTTGTGTTCTAATGCACTTAATCGCTTCAGGGGAGCCAAAAGTCACCCTTCACGCCACGATGAGCCCGTGTTTATCCAAGCGAGCAAAACCCACCCGGGGGCAGGTTAAAGATTAAAACTACGTTGAAGGTGCTGTACGGAAAAATAAAGGTGGTTTGTAGCCCAATATTTAATATTGAATGAGAAAAAACAACTCCCGTCCCTCTGAAAATAACGGAGTGATAAATTGTGCTCATGTTCACGCACACTCTGAATGTAAGATTCTGCCCTTCACAGAAATTCAGAAGCATGTGCGACCATACACGTATTCAGGAGCTTTGCCTGTTCCTGTTATCAAAAGATCGACCCTCGCCAACAAAGAACACATTTTCCACCCACATCTTATTATTCATGGAATGCGTCCCATAGGCCACTAAAGCACCGTTGCACGCATGCTTCACGGCTCATTCAGCACAATGTAAAAAAGGCTAAATCTAACCTTGGGGATGTACCAATCTGCATTGAGCCGCGTTTATATCAAACCCAACACGAGAGGAGACCGAAAGCAGAAATACAAAAGGGCTAGTGAAGGGGCTATACAAAAACATGACTTGACTAGTAGGGTACCACCATCATCGTTATTTTTGTTATATCGTTTCATTTCACAGGAGACAAAACTGCATACATCTGATCATACAAGGCAATGCAGCCATATCACATTATCTAACTATATTGGCATAGACGCACGTAAACTCCTGGTAACAAGCACAAAAGGACGACCGCATACCAAGCATTCTATTCCATCAACAGCATGTGTGTTGTGTCTGCAAAGTTTTCTAATGCCACCAACAAGTCACTAGATGGCGCTAAAGCATTTTGCAGATTAGTGCAGAGCCCCCCAGCAGTGCGAAGCTCTGCTGTAGTGATCCGCGTGACCGTCGATGATGAACCTGCAAAATAGTTGACAGCCAATGTATAACCTATAGCCCAATGATACATTGCCAGTTGTACACATACAAACCGGATTCTACACATCACCTGCCCAAATGTTTTCGGATGTGATTACTTTGACAAAGGTTTGTCTCTTCCAAATAAACAACTCACGTGGAGCAATATACGCATCATTAAATGATACTTTCCAAATTTACAAGCGTAATGATTACCCAGTTATTTCATGCAAGATTTCAAGTGTAAAGCAAATGTCAGCATGGATAATTAGTGCATGACTAAGAAAAAAGTCAGGAAAACCTGATGAAATGTAATTTGTTTGAGGCGGGAATAAGACAGGAATTAAGCGTGAATAAAGCCTTTAGTCTTGTTGGCTAAGATAATTGTCGTGTAGTTGAACAATAAATTGATCAGACATTGACATTTCGACTAATTCCAGAAAAAAAAACATTTTAGGACCACACAGTTGTTGCCAAGAGTTGGATATCTGTTTACGTTTTCGCTGTGCGTCTATAATGTGTTTTAGCTCTACGCCTTTGGTGCTTAGCGTAATGAGTTTTGATGCAAATGAGCGGACTTCCTATTGGGGTTTTATATATATATATATATATATATATATATATATATATATATATATATATATATATATATATATATATATATATATATATATATATACATATATATATATATATATATATATATACATATATATATATATATTTGAAAGAAATTCCAATTTCAATTGTCTGATCAGTCGTATGGTCTAAATGAATGTATATCAAATGAAAAAAAAAACTTTATTGCTGCTGGCACTCATACGATTGTGCCTCTCACTCCAAACTCTTTCCTGTGAGCCTACGTCACATGAATGAAGAGTCTCCAAAAACGTTCAACTATAAAGATATTCAGCAAGTTTTCTTTTCTATTTATCGATGCAATTCATATAGAAATTAAATACAATATATTTAGAAATGATAATTACATTTATTTTGGACCAAACTAAGACAATATGCAAAACAGAATACACCAACACTATTAAATATACTGTATTACAAATCAACCGAGGGTTAATAGGCTTGCACATACAATGTGCAGTATTCTGCAAATGATCAATCTTTCCAAATTTGCCTTAGGACCAAAATTACAAACACAGATACACAAAACATACACGAACCGATCCGCAACAACAAATACAATCATCGCTAGACAATTCTTATATACTAACAAGGCCCTATACATCATTAAAATAGATAATAAAAGGGGAAAACATATCCACTGCAAGCCACCTTTGCATTTTTCAGAATCAAATTATTTCATATTACATTGACCTTGGAGTAAATAAATTCAAAGTCGATTTTTAAAATAATTTTCCTAGTAGCCTCTGATCATCCTACATTAAAGACCAAGCTCAAATGCATACAATGGTTGTATAGCAACAATATTATTATTAACTATAATGTCAAATATATAATAATATGATATAAAATAATACAAAGCGGTGGCGCCCCCGATAGGCACGGGGGTGAGCCATCGTTGAAGGAAAACCAAAGGACATGGCATGTGATTTAATACAATACAACATCTGTAGCCTGATATTTTCTAAGTGTACAGGACGTGCACATGTGCGCGTGTTTTTTTAAGGTTAAAGGAATGGGTAAAGGGGGGTATGGTGGTGTAAGGATGGGTCAAAATGTTGTTGTTTTTCACCAGGCACATGCTGGAAGGAAACGAGGAGGGAAGAAAGTCATAAAAGTGCTGTGCGCGCTCTCGCACGTGTGTGTGCACTACAAAAACAACTAAACGACTCTAGTCCGAAAAAGGACAAACGTGAGGTGTCACGTATGCTATTGAATAATCCCAACTCACGTGAAACGAAACAGACAGTACGGTTTTCATGGTTACAAGTAAAGGGAGAAAAATCTTGATCTGACTCAGGACACTACCCTGCAAATATATTTGCCTATATATCCTGATATTCTTTATTATTTTGTTTTTTTCAACTCTTTAAAGTCTTTTTGACAAATTCATCCTGAAGTACCTCGTCCAATCCTGTTGTAAACAATGTTCACTCCATTGTTATCAATAACAAACAATAATAATTCTAATTCTATCTAGTTTCCCAGGATAATATTCAAAAAATGCCTTATTGTCAATTGGGAAACCAAATGGAAAAGTATTGCATAATGTAAGATACGCATTATTGGGATTCACCCTGCTCCAATAACCGCTATGAGGGATTAAATACGAATAGATTGGTACTTTAAAAATTGTACCAGATCAAAGCCTTTTGAAATTACGAATACACGTACACAGAATAAGTGAGGGTCTGTCTAGGTTGCTCGAAAAGAAAATCATCCATGCGTTAATTCAAACAGGATAACGGAAAAAACGAATGTTTTTCTAAATAACGAGTACACGCACTCAAAGACAGATTATTTAAAAATGTCTATTTAATTAACACTACCGTTTTGTTTGGTGCTGTAATACTCAGTGGCCTAACGTATAGGCCGTATAAAAAAAATGATTGCAACGCATTTGGAGGAAAGGAAAGGAAACATGCATCTGAACACGCCTGAATTCTGTAACGTGCATGCATCAGTAAGTAATGTATATGGATCACCCATCTTTCCGGGTTACTCCAGGGGCTCTTACCTTTGTTGCTTGTCCGTACTACGTCCGAAACACCTGCAGCACGTTCGCCCATTTTACGCAGGGAGACAAGAGGATCGTGATGCCTTCTGGACGCGTGTCATTGGAGGCGAGGTTTTGGGTGAAGATTAGGATCAACTCGGCGTCTTCTTTGTCAACCAGTTCTTAGAAGCAGGATTCCTTATTTTCCGTCCTACTCTTAAACCGAATATCTTTAAAAAATGTCAAGGCGGTCATCGCGAGGGTTCCTTTTCAAATCTGTCTTGACATCTTAGCCGAAATTGTGCGCCATATCTAAGACGGTAGCAGTACCGGACCACACAGAACGCCGAGCCATTGCACATAGGAGCAAGATCCGGAATAGCAAGACGATGACAAGGAGGAGGGGTGTGTGCGTCTGCACGGATCTTCGAGCTTCCAAGCACAGCCACCTAAACGCTTATTTTGCGGCACTGTTCGGCGTTTGGCACCGTGTCAGTAAACGCTTGGGCTATCGGAGCCCGGCTTGGTAAAGGTGCCTGATTCGGGCCGGAGAGCAGTGGTGCAGCAATATAGCCACTTGGGAAATCATAAAAAGTTCATGTTCACGTTAAGGGCGTCCACATGACCACTCTGTCGGCCAATCCCTGTGCGCGGCCACTCATAAACTTGTATCACAAAGTTGTAAATTTTCATTATATATATATATATATATATATATATATATATATATATATATATATATATATATATATATATATATATATATATATATATATATATATATAGCTATTGCAATTCTGTTCAGGTGTTGGTAGAGGATCCTTCTCTCGTTCCTTGTCCACTTCTTTTACAGCAATTTTCTTTAGCTTCTGAGGCATTCAACCGCACTGCTAAACACTTTAGGCTTTGAGGAATAAAATATTCATGGGGATGTATTTTATTCGTCGATCAATTCATTGATTTGCCTGATTGTTCGACTTAACAATCAGAGACAAAAAACGACTTTTGTCCAGTAACACACTATTTTAAACATGTTTCTCTGAATTGCTGTTGGCAAACACGAGCAACATAAAATTAATTGTAAAAGCCATAAAAGCAGCACAGATCTGGGTTTAAATTTTCAACATAATGTACTTTCTTTGTTGATTGCGTAGCGTTTGAATGGAACTCACTGAGCATGGTAGGTTTTCGGGCAAATGCGCAAAGGTGGTTTCGCATTGCGGCACTGCGTCACAATTTTAACGACCTACATAGACCTAATGCCAAACCTGTACATTGTCCGCTGCTTTATTCGCACTGTATTTATTAACCCAACTATAAAAACAATAAAATAGAGGGAAAATATTGTTTACTTTTATTTTAATGGAGGGGAAGTCACATTAGCAAGTAAAGCTATAATAAAGGGGTATATTAATCGAATAGAATTGCCTTTATTGTCATTTATATCAACGTTCTGAATCCTTGTATGTAGCAAGATTAGACATGACACTCCAGGGTGAAACATATAATTAAGACTTTATAGGGGGGAGTACGAGACGACCAGGATAAATAGGCAAAAGAAAAATTTACATAGTAGAGCTTAATTTTTTCCATAGCTTCATTTGGCAACAACAACAAAAAAGAGAAGAAGAAAAATTGTCGCAAGGTATGTTTTTACAGATTTGTGCGTTCGTTTAGGGTGGTGATGGTCCTGTATGGAAGAGGCTGTGTCTGAGCCTGTGTGTCCTATAGTTTTGAGGGTATTAACGGAGTAATTTGCAAATGAAATGCAAACCAACTAAATACCAGTTATTTTGTCCACAAATTATTCAAAATAGCCTATATAGTAGTCCAGAAAACATATATAAATTGTTTTGTTCCATCACTTGTATGGTTATTTGTCAATAATTTAACGATCATACTTTAAAATACCGCAAAAAAATCCAGTAATTTAGATTCCATTCTCTGCTCCAGCCTGCAGCGTGTCCCCTTAGACTGAAGCTTGACCTTTATAGGCGCTATTTAGTATAAAAGCGTCGGCCAATCTTCTTGCAAATATGTGTGTCGGGTTAACAATTAAACCAGCGGAAGCCCAATAGGCGCAACTAAGCTACTCGATACCTGTTTGTTCTTTGGTTTCTTTGTGTGATTGTGTGTTTTATTTGGCTCCACAGCCCTTTGGTGTGCATAATAAAGTAATCAGGGCTCAGTGTAAACTTCCATGTGCACGACCTCGCCGCTAGTCGGTGAATTTCGCCACGCTTGCAACATGGACCTCGGCGGCCTCGATCGGGATTTTGTTTATTTTTGCAAAGAGTAAACGTATCAAGTGTTTGCAAGAATTGCCGATGAGGTTCACTTAAAAATGCAGCGAAAGGTTGTCCCAGGTCTTACTTGTATTCATGTAGGACAGGGTCATTGCTTATTATTAATTTTAATTTCTAATTCAGAATTAGAATTGTCTCAATTGTCAATGATATCTACGTTGTGAGACATTTTTCGCAACGAGATTAGACGTGACACTCCAGGGTTAAACGTGACATAAAACAACTTAGAAGACTAAGATACAAGATTGTCAGGATTAATAGGCAAAAAAATACAACATAGATCTTCAAAAAACTGACCCAAGTACAGTAAAAGAGAAATGTTCATTGCAACAACGATGCAATGAAGAAAGTGAAATAACGTTTAGCAGAGGCAATTTAAAAACCTTTTGTACAGCATTGAAAAAAGCCCGACAACAAATGTAAAGACAGACTAGCCTTTTTCATATTTTGTTCAATAAAATAAAGAAAATAGAAGAAATATAGATGAATTTGGTAAATAGATTAAAGAAAGTTTGCTAATACCAATACGAATAATGCTCCAACTAATTCATTACATAACAATTGCAAAAGAATCATAATAATAATGACGAATAAATAATATTAAAAACAGCTGTTCAGTATACATTTTAGTTTATTTTTGTTTATTTTGCGAGGTATATGGGAATTGTACAATCAAAAGACAGTTTTAAACGGGGTTGTTTTAGTATAGTTTATAAACAATTGGAAGGTAATTATATTTAAGTAAAGTTATATGTAACATTTCACTCTTAATTTGCTAAAATACATTCTTCTTTATAATTTTGGGAGGACTATAGTAGGCCACATCGTTTATTTAGATTCCAAAGTGAGTTGTCGTTTCGCCCTCGCTGTTATCTGCATGAAGCACGTTAGGAAAGTCACTATTTCGTGTAAAATGTTTGTTTCTCGTACATTATAAACATTTTCTCCGTGCAATTTACCACATAAAGTAGCAATGAACAGATTCCGTAGAAATTCAATATATTTAAGGTGTAATTGGACATTTATAATTGCAGAGCAATTGTGATTATCGTTGTAGTTTTGTAAACATATCACAGGCCCTAAACTGCATTCTTGTGATTTTGAAGCTATTATTATTATAAATTAATACTTCTGCATATTGAAATGGTAATTTGAATTTGTTTTGACACTTTTGCACAAATTTGGACATTATCATTTATATGTACTGAACATTTTAAATAGGTATGTTTCACTAGTTTTTAACAAGTACCGTATTTTCCGCACTATAAGGCGCACCTAAAAGTCTTGATTTTTTTCAAAAGCTGACCATGCGCCTTATAATACAGTGCGCCTTATATATGGCTCAATATTAAATCGCAAGGTCTCGCAACTTACGCAACAGCCGCCGACTCCATTTCCCCCCGAACGTGGAGTAGTCCGCGGTGTATGCTGGGATTTATATACAGGCGTTTCATTGGCTAACCAATGTGTCAATCATCATTTGAATCGATCGCTATTGGCTAAAGTTATTCGGAGCCTCGGATAGGCTAGAGGGCCGAAACAAACCCTGCAATTGGCCGAAAAAGATGTGTCAATCATCAGTTAAATCGATCGCTATTGGCTGAAGTTATTCGGAGCCTCGGATAGGCTAGAGGGCCAAAACAAACCCTGCAATTGGCCGAAAAAGATGTGCCAATCATCAGTTAAATCGATCGCTATTGGCTGAAGTTATTCGGAGCCTCGGATAGGCTAGGGGACCAAAACAAACCCTGCAATTGGCCGAAAAAGATGACTGAATAGCAAGCTTGCTAAACTTCGCCATAAAGAAACATGTTTCATTAGTCTGTATTTGTAAATATTTTACTCTCCTGGATTTACTACACTCACGGTTGTAAGAAAACCATGGTTGCGTATCATTATTGAACGCGAGAACATAGGTGAGCTATGCGGCTTTATATTTTCCCGGTATCTTGTTTTAGAACGATCTTGATGTTTCTGTGATGAGTTGAGTGAATTAAACACAATTCCAAGTGTTTATTGTCATATGCACAGTAAAGTTGCGAGCGAAAAAGAAAATAGAAACTAAGGAATGGTTGGCATTTCTTGAATCCCAAGACCTTAACCTTCCGAATAATATTTGAAACGATGCATTTGAGTGACATCTTACGGACACCGCATCCGCACGTGTCTACGACACGTATTTGCTTCTTTGCAAGCTTTGGGAATGTTAAGGGGGTAATCAGTTTGACTGAATCATCTGACTGTTTTGTCGACGTTCCCATTGTAGCGCCTTATAATCCGGTGTGCCTTATCTATGGAAGATATAGGACCAAAAACTATTTTTGGGGGGTGCGCCCTATAACCCGGTGCGCCCTATAGTGCGGAAAATACGGTACATACAAACTCGAGAAAAAGTTAGAGATTAAAGTTCACACTGTTAATTAATTTATTAATTTATTCATTTAACGGGGCATATATTTTTCTTCTAAAATTGTGTCCCCTTTTACAATTTTTGGATTTTGTGAACGAATATAATAGGTCCGGTCCCGTGCACGTTTGCTTATATACCGGTGTGCCAACTTCTGCTTTACAAAGTTCATCCCTGCTGAATCTAGGTAATGGGCAAGGGGCACCCTGGACTGGTTGCCAGTCAATTGGTGGAAACAAAGAAACTCACAACCATTCAAACAGGCACTCAGAAAACAAAGCACCAAGAGAATACCCACTCAGGCATGGCGAGACCATGCTAACCCCATACAGGGAGGCCGATACTTGGAATTTAACCCGGTATGGAGGAACCAGTGAGCAACAAAGACCCCCCAAATTTTGCAGAGAACAGTAATCCCTTGCTACTTAGCGCTTCACTTATCATTTTTTCAGTGCTTTGAGGATTTTGAATTGAAATGTCTTATTGTTATTGATATCAATGTATCATACATTTTGTTTTAAGTGGACAGCACACAGAAAAGCAATCATGGGGGCAGGCTAGAGAGGGTGTTGGGTGGGCGTGACTGTGATACGCTGTTGTATGCTGTCAGTCAAAGCAGGCGCACAAGTCTATGTGTCCACCAAAACAAGCTAGGAAGCATTTCAGCATCTCATTACATTGAAAATAAGTTCATCGATTAAATTGGTCTATGAAAAAAGTCAGAAAGAGCTTAAAGAAATTGTGTTTTCCAGTTAGTGCTCCAAGGGGTGTTATCGGGGCAGTAGCAAGGATGCAGGTAAACCCTACTTCTAAGTAAAAACACTCAAAAGCTACCACTGCCAACCCTGTATCTCACCAACGCTAGATCTATTAACCATGAAATGGATGATCTGGAGCTACAACTATTTGGGACGGTTGTATTTTAACCATAACGGAGACTGGGCTCAATCCAGGTACCAGACCCCGGCAACTCGTGGTTGAAGTGGACGCGTTGGATGTGGGTGTTGGGGCTGTCCTGTCCCAGAGATCTTCGAAGGACCAGACGATGCACCTGTGCGCCTTCTTCTCCCGGCGATTATCCCCGGCTGAGCGCAACTACGATGTGGGGGATCGTGAGTTGCTGGCCATTAAGCTAGCGCTAGAAGAGTGGCGGCACTGGCTGGAGGGGGTGACAGTCCCGTTTATTGTCTGGACGGACCACAAGAATTTAGAATACATCTGTTCGGCCAAGCGACTAAACCCACGACAGTCGCGTTGGTCTCTGTTTTTTGCCCGCTTTAATTTCACCCTGTCCTACAGACCCAGTTCCCGCAATGTAAAACCCGACGCCCTCTCTAGACAGTTCCAGAAACCAGAGGACCAACCCCAGGGTCCGGCAACCATTCTCCCAGCATCGCGCATGGTTGCAACCGTCACATGGGACGTGGAGAGGCGAGTGATAGAAGCGCTATGAGACCAAGCAGTTCCTGTCCCAAAGACCGATTATTTTTCCCAGAGTTCCTACGTTCAGAGGTCCTACAGTGGGGGCACGAGTCCCACCTGTCTTGCCACCCAGGGGCAGCGCGAACCCAAGGTTTTGTGTCTCAGCGTTTTTGGTGGCCTTCCATGGCTAGAGACATAAAAGACTACGTCCTGGCTTGTCAAGTCTGCGCCCAGAAAAAGTCCTCTCACCAGCGTCCGGCCGGTCTACTACATCCCCTACCGGTCCCTCATCGACCATGGTCACATATTGCTATGGACTTTGTAACTGGGTTGCCTGAATCAGAAGGTATGACTACCGTCCTGGCCATAGTTAATCGGTTCAGTTAAATGGCACATTTTGTTGCTCTACCCAAACTCCCCTCCACTAAAGAAACCGCCCAGGCCGTTCATCAGAACATGTTTCGCCTCCATGGCATTCCTAATGATATTGTCTCTGACCGGGGTCCTCAATTAGCATCAGGATTTTGGAGAGAATTCTGCCGTCTTCTGGGGGCGTCAGTCAGTCTCTCATCAAGGTTCCATCCCCAGTCTAACGGACATTCTGAACGAGTGAACCAGGACTTGGAGACAGCGCTGCGCTGCATGGTGTCTCGGGAACCGCTGTCGTGGGCCAAGCACTTGCTTTGGGTGGAGTATGCCCACAACTCCCTGGTCAGCTCCTCAACGGGAATCCCTCCCTTCCAGTGCGTGGTTACCAACCTCCTCTGTTCCCCAGCCAAGAGGGGGAGGCGTCCTGCGAAAACCCGGCGCTGCCGATGTATCTGGGCACAAGCCAGGACAGCACTCCTTCGGGCAGGCAAGTCCCGTTCGACTGGGGCTATCCGACGACGAAGGCCCGCTCCGGACTATCAGGTGGGCAAAAGGGTTTGGCTCTCTTCCACTGACCTACTGCTGAGGGTGCAATGCAAGAAGCTGACGCCTCGATTCCTTGGTCCATTCACAGTGGAGAAGATCATCAACCCCTCAGCAGTCCGTCCCCGCCTGCCGAGATCAATGAGGATTCATCCTACCGTTCATGTCTCCCGGATTAAGCCCGTCTGTCAGAGCCCATTGGCACCCGAGACTCCTCCTCCTCCGGCCCCACGCATGCTGGATGGGGACCCGGTCTACACGGTTCGTCGCCTGCTCCGCTCCCAACACAGAGGACGAGGACTCCAATTCCTGGTCGACTGGGAGGGATATGGCCCCAAAGAGAGGTCATGGATTGAGTTCTGGCTTTTCCCCTTGGAGTACCTGCATTTTTTCTGTTTTTTTGTTCTCTGACTTTCTGGAATACCTGTTGGCCTGTCCTTGGATTTATTTTGTTTTTGTTTTTTTCGAGGACTTCTGGAGCCGTCCCTTGAGGGGGGGTTCTGTCATGATTACTAACTCTGATCACCTGGAGCAATCAAGTGGGTGCCTTCTGATTGGCTGGCACTTCGCTCTTAAGCACACTGCGCCCAGACCTCCTCATCAGAGTGTTCTGTTGTAACTCTGTGTGACTCTCCTGATTTCCCGTTCGTCAAAGAAGTCTGCTTACCTGTTTCTGCCTCCCTCCGATCCGACCTGTTTTCCGTCCCACGCTTCGATCTCCTCTCCAGCCCCGGTAAACTCGACCTGCCTGACTTCCGCACTCCGATTGGCCACTTGATCCGAAGCTATCTCTCTGGCTCCGCTGCTGACATCTGACGGCCATCACGTCTCCCGCAAGCCCTGAACGCTTCCTTAAATAAAGCACTGAAACGAATGCTCTGGGGTTTCTTGGTCTGTTCTGGTCTCCTGATATAATTATTTTTTTCTTCCTTTATTATTGTTTCTTCATTTTTCTCTCTGTTTACATTTATCTTATTCCTTTCTCCTGTTGTTTCTTTTTTTCATTGTTGTCTTTTTTTTATTTTTGGCCTTATTTATCCCCAAAAAGAAATTTGGTGCATTTTGTCACATAGTAATTTTTATTATATAGATAAAGGCAATAAAAACAGGCGGCACAGCGGCTGGGTGCAGCCCCACGGCCCAGAGGTCCAGTTTTCAAATCCAGCCACGTGCCCCGTGCAGAGTTTGCATGTTCTCCCCGTGTCTGCAAGGGTCTCTTCCGGACACTACAGTTAATCCCACATTCTAAAAACCCGCATTGCAGGTTATTCCAATCGCTCATAGAGCTCTCCATCACGGTCACGGTAGGAATTGTTTTTTTCATTTTATTTCACTATAGATTCATGAACTCTGAGAAAGCAGTAATACCATTGATTTGGGATTTATTTGAATTGGAAAACATTGTAATTGTGTTTTCTTTGCTGATTTGATGAACTTTCTTGTCAGTCATTTGAATTCTCATTGGAATTTCAAGTGTATTATTAAGTGACTTTGAATTCTGACACAAAAATAGATTCATGTTGATTCTTAAACCCTGTCAGTGTGCATACATGTAAATTTTGCGACTAATGATGGGGTTATCAACCAAAACTAGAGAAGATCATCAAACTGAAATAGAAATAAAACAGATGAACCAAATTTAGGATTTCTCATTTAACACTTTTAACCTGATAAGACTATTATCTTACTATAATTTATGTGAAATGCTGTCTATTGTCTTGTCCATTGTTTAAAACATGACAGCTTTTGTTTGAATTAATATTGACTCTGGTAATCCTTTATTAATTTAAACACTCATTAAAGGTAGAACTAGTCCAGTAGCTTTTTTTCTCTCTGCCCAGCATTGGTGCAAAAAGTCACCAGTAAGACCAACAAAGGGTGCAGTAAGGGGCTGTTTTGAAATCCCGTTTATTTGGTACAACTTTCATACCTGTCTGTATTAAGTGACTAAAATATGTATGGGTCAAATGTAACAATTTCCTCTAAAATAGTATTAATGGTGTCTCAGGGGATTTTATTAAATAAGTGCGAAAATAAAAGTCTAACAAGAAGTGACTGTCACGCTTCCACGTTGATGCCATTTGGTGACATGGTTTTACAATTTTCCATAAAACACTGAGTACCAGATACAAATGAATAAATAAATATATGGGGGGCTGTGAGGCGGTTTTTTAAGTTGAAGCAACCGCAAATGTCCCAGACTGAATCTTAAACACAATACAAACTGATGAATATTCACTAAGTCCTAAATTGTTGTTTTATGGAGGTCACACAGCTGAAAAAGATTTCTCAGAGAAAGCACAAGAGGTTGCATAGAAAAAGAAAAAGACAGCCACACATATTTGAGCCACTGACAGTAACCGCTACGCAACCATGGCGACAATTGTAGAAAATGTTTCTTGAAATTATCAAGTTTTACTGAACAAAAAAGTTATTTTAACTCTTTGCTCTCTCAACACAGTCATGTGTTTTCTCACTATCCAACAGTTCTTTTATTTTTACATTCTTACTTTTTCCAGAATTAATAAGTTACTTTTGAATACAAGTCAAATGCATTTAACCAACTCAGCAATTTGAAAATGGCCTATCTACTGTATATACCCCCGACAAGATTTCTGGATGTGCAAAAAAACAAGATTTACAACATATTTAATATCATACACTACATCACGTGTCAAACTCACAAATGTGACTCTCCACATCCTTTTATGTAGCCCATGAGACAATGCTGAGAGAAGCACAAGAGAAAAATGAGCGAGACACAATGACTTTGAATTCTAAACATGTCCACTAGATGCCTCCAAAGATAAGTGCACCCACTGTAGTTGTATCTGCTGGCTGTCAATAATCATTGTGAGAACATTGAGGAAACCATCTCAATGTTATTTTGAATTAGTGTCTGTGTACTGTTTTTGTTACCTTTCAATCTGCATGAGTTTCCCAAATTTAAAAAAGCTGAAATGGAAATTAATTCAATTGGGTTTTTTTTGTTTTGTTTTTTTCCTTTGCAAAAAAACATTACTTGACTTTTAAACTACAGTTGATACAAACTTCAAGAGATCACATTTTCGTAAGAGAAACACATTGAGTAAAAAAAACCTCTTTACAATAAAATCTTTTATCCCTGAATCATAATTTCATTACGAGCCTCAGAAAAGACCCCTAGCCCTTCAGCTAAGGCACAAGTTATGCCATTCAATTACTAGTTTGCCGCCCGAGATATTTTTTTTATCCTACCATGTGGCCCCATGCTAATATTTTACACTACTGTACTATATAAAATACATACTGTCATGTTCCAGTATGTAACCATTCCCCACACCTTCCACCAATCGCTCACACCTGATGCTCATTCTTGTTCTGTCGTAGTGCAGTGCCATGTGTTTTCTGAGCGCCCCAGATGGCGCTGCCTCAGCAGGTACTATTGGCTGGCAATCAAATAGCGGTTCAAGCCGGGGGGACGCCCATGGCACTGTTGCCCCCACCCCTCGTGCGGTCTTGGTTCACTTCTCCTCACATATTTAATAGGGTTTTCTTGCGCGCCAATCTCTGCCAACACACTACAACCTACCAAAATTCGTGACTGTAATTTCCCCACGACTATTTAGATTATGCATGTCAAACAGGCGGCCCGCTTGCCAGATCAGGCAGGTTGGATGCTACAATCCGATTCGCAATGTATATGAGTATGTCAAAAAAGAAACTAGTCTCTAGGTCATCAAAAATTGTGAATTTTTTTTTTTAAATGATTGCAAATAAAATACTCTCTCCGTCTACTAGAGGGCAATGTTGAGTTTGTATAGTTGGTGAGTTGGTTCGGGTGTAATTATGCATTCACTCAACTGTTAAAATAAACAAGTTAACACATTCAATGCCAAATATTAAAATTATTTCCTCCATTGTTTGTGAAAAAATGCATACATACCAACCTTTTGACATTGAAAATCAGTAAATTTGATCATGCACTCTGTTTTTACCCGCAAAACACAGTTAGTCTCAAAAATATTAAAAAGAACTACGTGCACGTTTACACCAGAGGTGGAAAACTTTTACCAAAACAGAAATGTAAAGCGATCGATGGAGCGGCTTATTCACGCACAAAGACTTAGACTCATTTAGACTAGTCTAGATTCAATATTTTCTTTGGTGGGGATCTGAATAAGGAGTCGATTTTGTTTTCTAAAGCAGCAGGCGAATGTAAGACACAAAAAAGCAGTAAACTATCCATCTATTTACCTATCTACCTTGGTCATATCCCTCAAGAGGGGTGACTGACAGCAAGACAAACACATACAAATACAAAGAAAATAAAAAAGGGAAAAAAATAGCAAAAAACACACAATAACATTTTTGGACCATGGCCAACCCAAATGCCCAAACACCCAAACAAGTTAGGCAGCTTAGCACCTAAGTTGGTCATGCTTTCGTCCCTCCAGATGAAACGGGATTCAAGAAGGCGGCCATGTCAGGGTGACACAACACACTCTTTTGTTCAACAGCAGGGCCCGACGGCTTTCACTGGCTTACCCCTGCCGCATAATACAGATGCCCTGCCCATTCCTTAGAACGTGTCCAATCATCCCACTTTTCTTTTACCTTTTATAGTAGACTAACGCGTAAAATGTTAGTGTGGGCATGTAGTGTATTTCAGATGTGTCAAAATCCCTTTTCCGTCCACCCATTATGTGCACCGCATGTCCTCAGTAGGGTCGCGGAAGGTGCTGGAGCCCATTCCAGCTATCTTCGGTTAATTGGCAGCGGACACTCTGAACTGGATGCCAGCCAGTCGCAGGGCACACAGAGACATACAACCCACTCGCTCATTCACACCTAAGGACAATTTCGATCTGCCAATTAACCTTTTTTTGGAATGTGGGAAGAAACCAGAGTAACTGGAGAAAACCCACACAGGCATGGGGAGAACATGCAAACTCCGCACAGGAAGGCTTGTAACTGGATTTGAACCCATGACCTAGGATATCTGCCACTGACACGCTAACCACTCATCTGCCGTGCCACCAGATCCCTTTTCATCAGTGATCATAATATGTAGCGTAGGTTACAAATTTAGGCTGATAAGCTTAATACTGAAAAACAAAGAATTTGGGAGTTGACATGTACTGAACAATGGTCAAGACAATAAACAGCATTTCACATCAATTATAGTAAATTAATGCTCTTGTTTGGTTAAAGCATTTGATTAGCAATACTAAGGCTACCTCAGGTCAAGTGTGGCCACTTAGAGCCCTTAATTCTTGGCTGTAAACCATGAATGCAGTAGGCGACCACTTGGAAGCAGACGTTGAGAAAAACATACCGTGTGCTGGAAAAGTAACCTTATTTATAGTATAAAGATTCAATGACGTGTGAACCATTCTGATCACTAAAGCAGAGCACATGTTTCGACTCCTTTCATGGGGGCAAGACAAATTTTTTTACAAGGAAATGAGAGTGTATTTCGTCTGCCACATCACTTTAGCAGTCTTTCATATTCACTTTAAAACTGTCTCCAGGTATTTCAAAAATATTGAGGCTTTAAAGTGAGTTAGTTTGAAAAAAAAAACGAAAAAACAAAATAAATAAATTAATCTCATACAATGTGCATATTATATTGCAAAGCGTAAAAATTGGTGTGTTTACAGTTGCTCTGACATTTTGCATGCAGTATCAATGAACTTTTACCAACCACTATAATGCTCTTCTACAATAATTACCGTATTTTCACGACAATTTGGCACACCGTATTAAAAGGTGCAATCTCCGGAGCTGTTTCTATTTCTGTCTTTAACACAACATAGGGCACACCACACGATAGGGTGCAGGTGCCCTCTCTTGTGGCTGCTGTTGTGTGAAAAAATGACATCCCTTTCTGCATGAAATGTTTCCCTATGTGCATACAAGGTGCAAAAAAAATATTTCTTTTTTAAGACGTGCAAAATGTATAAATACATACTGAAAAAGTCTTGTGGCTGTGATTGCAGCTGTCACGGATCTGACTGACGAGGACAACAATTGCATCACGTTGAGAAAGTTTATTCAGGGATGGGGGAAACGGCAGAGAGGGTGTTGGAGTGAAGAGAAATGTTGAAGTGGAGATTTGGGACTACCTTTTAGGAAATTGGCTTAAAAGATGGAACGAAGAGGAAACCGAGCAACAAGGTTGGTGAGCGCAGACAAACAGGTTCCGATGTAGCTTTACAGACAATCAGATGCAGGTAGGCTGTAGGGCACGGCTTTAAATACAGAGCTTGATTGGCAACGAATTCAGAACAGCTGGTGGTAAACGGAAACAAATAGTTGGAACCCGATCGGAGTGCAGTGACAGAGCAGGGAGATGATTGGTGCTGGTTACCGGTGAAGAGAGAGCTCATGACAGAACCCCCCTTAAACGGACAGCCCAAGAAGTCCCAACAAACCACCAAGGCCAGGTGGGTGGAGGGGGAGCCGTAGGAGGGTCACACATCAGGGCCTTGGTATTGGGTCAGGCTGGGAACCATCTGCAGGTTCGGTAGCAGCAGGATGACCTCGACGGATGGCGGGCTGGTGGAAGTCAGAGATGAGGGTCTGGTCCATATTCCAACTGGCAGGCACCCAGGTCCTCTCTTCTGATCCATGTCCCTCCCAGTCGACGAGGTACTGAAGGCCCCTACCCCATCGTCTGGACCGCAGCAGGTGCCATACAGTATATAACTGACCACCATCGATGAAGCATGGAAGAGGAGGTGCAGCAGGGACCAGTGGGCTCTCATGAACAAGTTTGACCTTTGACACATGGAATTCTGGGTGCCGGATTGCGGTTGGACTGATCAACTTCTCGATGGGAAGTGGGCCAAAGAAGCTGGGTGCCAGCTTGCACGACTCCACCTGGAGCGGTAGGTCCTTGGTTGCAGCAGTTCTCCGACGGTAGGCCCTGGTGGTGAAGCTGGCAACGGACTTGAGGAGTGTAGTTCGGGCTTGTGACAGGGTACGCCGGCATCGACGGGCAAAACCAAGGGCAGATGGGCACGTGACTTCTCCTCCCTGGCAGGAAAACAAAGGTGGCTGGTAGCCATAGACACATTGGAAAGGGGACATACCAATGGCAGAGCAGGTGAGTGAGTTGTGGGCGTACTCCACCCATGTCAATTGCTGCGCACATGAGTGGGGGTTGCAGGATGTCATGCATCGCAATGCCTTCTCCAGTTCCTGATTAGCCCGCTCTGACTGTCCATTAGATTCGGGATGGAAGCCGGAGGTTAGGCTGACAGTGGCCCCAAACAGCTTCCATAATTCCCTCCAAAAGACCAAGCAGAATTGTGGACCCCGATCCGAGACAACTTCCTTGGGAAGACCGTGGATTCGGAAGACGTGTTCCAGGATCACTTGTGAAGTTTCATTGGCTGTAGAGATCTTGGGGAGGGGAATGAAATGTGCCATTTTGCTGAATCTGTCCACCACAGTGAGAATGTCCGTCATGCCACTGGACGGGGGCAGGCCAGTGACAAAGTGCAGAGAAATGTGGGACCAGGGACATGTGGGTATGGGCAGAGAATGGAGCAATCCGGCAGGGGGCTGGCTGTACGACTTATGTTGGTTGCAGGTGGGACAGGCTCGTACTAATTCCTGTACATCCCTTTTCAAAGAGGGCCTGCAGAACCGTTGAGTCAGCAGGTGACAAGTACGGGTGGAGCCAGGATGACAAGCCAAATGGGAGTCGTGCCCCCACTGGATGACCTGGGACATCAGGTTTTTGGGGACAAAGAGGCAATCAACGGGGAAAGTACTACGACCCGGCTGATAACGAAGAGCCTCCTTAACTTGCTTTTCAACCTCCAATGTTAGGGATGCTATGTCACATGGACTAGGTAGAATGGGTGCAGGATTCTTAGGGTGGGGGTCACCCTTCTGGAACTGGCGAGAGAGGTCAGGAGTGGGGCTGGAGGGCACTGACAGCGGGGATAATGTGGCAGCACGCAGACAGGTTTGATGGCAGTCATCAGCCCACTCTCTGATCACCCCGGTCCCAATCAAAGTGGGGGTTGTGCCTGCAGAGCCATGGGTAGCCCACAATAAGGGGCTGGCCTGGTGAGTGGAGTAAATGAAACTGGATGGTTTCCTGATGGTTACAAAAAGAGTCATGGAGACAGGGACTGTGACATGGCTAACGGTGCCAAGCAGGTGTCCATCCAACGCCCGTGCAGGAACAGGAGGGGTTAAATGGTGGCTTTCAAGTCCTAGTTGAAACGTAGGTTGCTTTTGCAACTGCTGGATCCCTGATTGGATGTTGGGCTGGTTAATTTGGGTTTGAAAGCCTAGGCAGAAGATTCAGCAATTGCAGTGTGATGGCGAACTCAGCTATTTTTCTGAGAACAAAAACCAGAAGCAGCTGAAGGAGCATCTCTCTTTTTGCCTTTTAATTGCATAAAAATCCCACTTCACTTTTTGGGGCTCAAATGAAACAACAAAGACACTTTTATCAACTATCTCAGACATGGTGTAAAAGCTGATCATATTTAGTTAATTGTGTATTTCTCTGTCTTCTATGTTACAAATAATCCTGATGAGCTTGACTTAAATTACAACTCATTTTGTACTATTTTTGAACCAAAAGACATGTATGACGTCCTTGGTTATTCCTACGCATGTGCGAACTTTGAACCGTAGACGTATGTGTGACGTCATTGATACTTTCTGCGCATGCGCACGCTTTTGAACAAAACCCGGCTGCAGCGCGGGAAACTTGTGAGACTTTTGTATTAGTCTACCCACTGCGCAGTGAATAAATTCTAAAACTACATTTGCCTCTCTTACTGATCACTTCAGTTTTAACCTATTACGAAAATATTAACCCTAACAATGGTCCGCTGTCCAGTTGTGACCGGAACCTCCACAGAATGGGCCAAGAAATTAGGTGGTGTGTTTAAATGGGTGCACCTGCCAGCCCTGGCTTGACGGCTGTCTGTTTTTTTTTTTTTACCAAAAGGTGAGACCAACGCTATTATTTTACCGTGAACTCCTCATTGCTTGTATGCATAGATCTCGATAACGTTATGTAACCAATGCAGCATTTTTGCAGCAGGTCCTTTTGTTTTGGTACTTGTGCAATCCTTATCCTTGTGCAATTTCTAACCTGAAATGCAATTATGTGATGGAGCATAGCCATCTCTGTAACTATTCAATTGAAGCAGCACCTCTTATTCAAATTAAGGTCGCCACAGAGACAATTTGCAATCTGCATTAGATGCAGATGGAGAAGAGTGAAGCGTGAAATTCCATCTCGGTTTTCGTTTATTTAAAAAAGGCTGTTTCATCATGGAAGCTACTTACAAAATGCCCAAGTTAAAATTATCTACCCACAAAGGTATATAGTTTCTAGTTCTTCTCAAATGTTTAATTAACCAAAGCCTATTTTTTTCATAATGGAATATTATTTCTTCAGTAATCTGCACAAAAAATGCTCCTTTTGGTTTCTACGCATATTCTTTTAGAGTGCTTACTTACTGTTTAACGAGTTTAACGCAAGGTAATTTGATACGGTAGAAAAGTTTGCTCAGAAGCTTTGACACACAATTCATCCATTTCCTGGCATCCTCTCCTAGAGGCAAAAGGTATATTTTTGTCAGTCTGCATGTTTTATGTTTTTAAATATAAATAATGTTGGTTAATTGTTTGCAATTGTTCAATTAATTCAGCTCTTATTTTGACTACTTTAGTGCTGTTGTTTTTGCATTAGCAGTGTCCTAAGGTCCAAATTCAGTCTTCATCAGACTGGTTGCTCTGTGTGTGAATCAAGTGCAGCAATTGATGATTGCATGATAATAAAAATTCTGCTACATTTGAGCTTGATTGTTTCCCTGAATGTCAAATTTGACTGGCTGCAGGAATAAAATGATTGGAATATATATTTTAAAACATGAGGTGATTGAACTGTTCTACACAGGTTTAGCGAGTTAAATATACAACATGGAAATAAAGCCACTCATATGAAGTATGCCGATGATGGTTTAGCTGAATAAACCAAATTACATACTGGTTATATACAAATCATTGTAGTCAGGTTTGATTCCAAGGTCCAGCATTGCTGTGCGAGGTTTGCATGTTATCCCCTTTGCTAAATTGGTTTTTTTCTGATATTCGAGTATTATTCAGGAGTGTAGTCTTTACCAAGGAATGGTTGTGAGTGTGCATCGTTGTTGTTCTCTACAGTATATGCGCTGTGATTGGCTGGCAACCAGTTAAAATATTTTTGAGGGATAGTGTTTTCCTGTTTTAACATATTCTATGGGTTAACTTATTTTTACACCTCAATACCAGTTGAGAAATATTACCCGAAGCACAGTTTTTGCACAAACTTCAATCAATCATTTGACATGTAAATATTATATGTATCGATATATCTACTGATATTTTGTTAGATTGAGCTGAAGCTTTCAAGGTAGTTCACATTTTTTTCCATTGTTTCTCGTCCGACTCGTCTGCTCGCCACTCCGGCTCGTCTGCCCGCCATTCCGATTTGTCTGTTCGCCACTCCGATTTGTCTGCAGCCACTCCGACTCTTCGACTCGCCCGTCCGACTTGTCCGACTCGTCCGACTCTCCCGCAAAGTCCGATCTGTCTGCTTGCCTGAAGTGCCTGTCCGCCTGTCAGACTTGTCCATCTGTCCACCTGCCATGCCTGTTTGTCGACCTGTGTGCCTGCCTGATTCACCAGTCCGCCTGTCCGATTCTTCTACCCGCCAGTCCGACTCGTCTGCTCGCCACTCCAATTCGTCCGCTTGCCGGCCCTGCCTCTCCCTGTTCCTGCTTTTTCATAGGCTGAGGTGGGGCCACCCTCCTTGGGAGCATCAGCCCATTCTGGTGTGCGATGTATTTTGTTTTTGTTGGGACTTCAGGAGCCGTCCCTTGAGGGGGGGGTTGTCACGGTTGCCATGGTGCCCAGTTGGTCCCAGCCGGGTGGTGCCGGATTCTGTCGCGGTTGTAACGGCGCCCAATTGGCCCCGACCATGGACACCAGCTGAGACGCATTGACTGATTGCTCCTTGGCAGTACTTAAACGCGCTCCTTTGAGCCGTTAGATGTCTGAGCGTTTTTGAAACTTCTGTAAGACTCCTGTCAAACTCTGTGAAATGCCTAGTCTGTGAATTTGCCTGTGTTTGATCTTGTTTTGTTTTTGGCCTGATTTGTTTGATTTTTACTACTCTTTTGTTTGGATTTCAATCCACTTTTGCGACCATCGATCCCCGCATTCCTCCTCTCCCCAATAAATTGTGAGTATTGTGCCGTGGTCCATGACAAAATTTACATTTTCTCTTGTGAACTGACATAACCATCTGTTATACTAAACAAATTATTGAAATATTGTTGCCATAAGAACGAACAATCCTATTATTTGTAAATTATTGTAATTATTGGTGTATTAATTGTTATTACAACATCCATTGCAGCCTGGTCATCCTGGAGGGGGATTACCTCAAGTGCGGCCCCTTCTCAAGGTTTCTTTATTCCTTTATTTTTCCCAACATGGCGGCGCGACTACACGCAGCGGCTGATGTCCCTCCAGTAAATCTTTTTACTTTAAGTGTTCTTTTTTCTCTCATCTTTTCTTTTATAAATACCTGTTCGGCAACTATCACCTTAAGTCGCCAGGAACTTATTAACCTGGGTCAAAGATTAGATTTCGACTCATTTCACGATTACAACACCAACAACAACATCCCAAAGGACATACGAAGACCACCGGGATCTCCCTGGGTTACCTGCCCGCCCATCAAGCGACGGAGACGGCGGAGGGAACGTAAACAAAAACGAGGCTCTCGGGGAGGCCTAGCGAAGAAGCTAAAAAGACGACCACACCGACAAGCGCTTCCGAGTATCTTCCTGACCAACGCCAGATCCATCGTACACAAAATCAGTGAGCTTGAGCTGCGGATAGCTACCAACAACTTCGTACGGAATAGCAACATTTTTGTGATTACGGAGTCATGGCTTGACCCGCGGATCCCCGACGCTGCAGTTCAGCTAGCAGGACGCACGCTACACCGATACGACCGCAACGAAGACTCCGGCAAAAAAAGAGGTGGGGGACTATGCATTTACGTACATAATGCGTGGTGCAATAACAGCAGAATTATTGATGCACACTGCTCGCCCGATCTAGAGTTTCTGGCGGTATCGTGTAGACCATTCTATATACCGCGAGAGATAACCGTGCTCATTGTGATAGCTGTTTACATTCCTCCGGATGCTAACGCTAGCACAGCGCTAAACCTTCTACTCGCCGCTATAAACATCCAACAGCTTGCACACCCCGACGGAGCTTTCATTATCGCTGGCGACTTTAATAAGGCATGTTTAAGGACTGTTCTTCCAAAATTCCATCAATATGTGAACTGTGCAACAAGGGGTGAAAAAACTTTGGACCGCGTTTACAGCAACCTCAGAAACGCATACAAAGCTTCCCCCCTCCCCCACCTAGTAAATTCGGATCACCTATGCCTATCCCTTACCCCCTCATACACCCCCATCCGAAGGAAAACAAAACCTGTAACGAGGACAATACAAACGTGGCCTGAGGGAGCCCTCTCCAAGCTGCAGGACTGTTTTGATCAAACTTGCTGGGAGGTATTTGAACACCATGACCTCCAGAAATTCACTGACACGGTTTTATCCTACATCCGTTACTGCACGGATGAAGTCACAGTATATAAAAAAATCAAAAACTACCCAAATCAAAAACCCTGGATGTCCAGCGAGGTGCGCACCCTCCTCAAACACCGCAACACCGCCTTCAGGTCTGGAGACAAGGCTCTTTACGGGGTGGCCAGGGCTGACCTGAAGAGAGGCATCAAGGAAGCAAAAGCAGCCTACACAAGGAGGATCGAGCACCTCTTCGCTGGAAATGACCCGAGGAGGATGTGGCAGGGCCTCCAACACATCACCAACTTCAGAGGCCACAACCTGGCAGCTGTTGAGGCTGAGGCTTCACTAGCTGAGGACCTTAATCAGTTCTTCGCTCGCTTTGAAGCTGGTAGGCCACAAACAGCCACATCACACCTACCAACAACCAGCAGCAACTCTCTCACATTTCAGGAGCACGAAGTTAGGCGTGCGCTGAATACCATAAACACCAGGAAGGCAACTGGCCCGGATGGAGTACCAGGGAGGGTACTCAGGGACTGTTCCAATCCGCTGGCTGGGGTCTTCACCACCATCTTCAACCGGTCCCTGTCACAGGCGACCGTCCCACCTTGCCTCAAAACCTCCACCATCATTCCCATCCCCAAAAAGTCAGCAGTGGAAAGCCTCAACGACTACAGGCCTGTAGCTCTTACGCCTGTGGTCATGAAGTGCTTCGAGAGGTTAGTGTCCCGGCACATCAAAAACTCCCTGCCACTCACACTGGACCCCCACCAGTTTGCCTACAGGGCAAACCGCTCCACTGACGACGCCATAAACACAGCACTTCACACCGTGCTGAAACACCTGGACCACCGGGGGAGCTACGTCAGAATGCTCTTTCTGGACTTCAGCTCAGCCTTCAACACCATTATCCCGGAGATCCTGGTGGAGAAACTTGCACACCTAGGACTCTCTCCCTCCATCTGCCACTGGATAATGGACTTCCTCTCCAACCGCCCACAGTCGGTGAAACTCGGTACCCACGTCTCTCCCACCCTAACACTGAACACTGGCTCCCCCCAAGGTTGTGCACTGAGCCCCCTGCTTTTCACCCTCTACAGCTCCGACTGCTCACCGACCCACCCCACAAACACTATAATTAAGTTCGCTGACGATACCACCTTGATCGGCCTCATCTCTGAAGGGGACGAGGCGGCATACAGGGATGAGGTGGAGTCACTTTCAACGTGGTGTTCGGAAAACCACCTCATATTGAACACCACAAAAACAAAAGAACTGATTCTGGATTTCAGAAGGAATGGCAGGAATCCAGCAACACTCACCATAAAAGGAGACTGTGTAGAGAGAGTCCACTCTTTCAAATTTCTGGGTGTGCACATATCCGACGACCTCTCCTGGTCTGCAAACACCAGAGCGGTGGTAGGGAAGGCCCAGCAGCGACTGCACTTCCTGAGATTGCTCAGGAAAAATAACCTAAAACAGCAGTTGCAGGTGTCCTTCTACAAAGCCACAGTGGAGAGCATCCTAACATACTGCATCACGGTGTGGTATGCTGGGTGCACAGCAGCAGACAGGAAAAAGCTCCAGAGGATCATCAAAACAGCCCAGAGAATCGTCGGCTGCTCTCTGCCCAGTCTGGAGGACATTGCCTGCTCTCGCTACCTCAGCAGAGCAGAAAACATCATCATGGACTTTTCTCACCCCGGCCACCACCTCTTCGACCTGCTGCCTTCCGGCAAGCGCTACAGGTCACACAAAGCAAAAACAAACAGACTCAGAGACAGCTTCTTCCCCACAGCCATTACCACCCTAAACAGACACCGCACAAAAAAACTGAAAACTGTTGCAAAAAACTACCTCACACGAATGTAAAATGGTACTCACGTACATGCTGTCTGCACTATGTTTGTTCACTGCTCAAAACAGACACAGCACAAAAACCTGAAAACTTGTGCCAACACTACCTCATACGAATATAATGGTACTAATGTCTATGTTCTTGCACATGTCGACTGCACTACGTTTACTGCTCACCTTGCACAATGTCTGACCATTTCCTTTTTTCTGCACTATGTTGTCTATGTTTGCACCAATGCATATGCTGACTATTTTTTGCACTATGATGACTTTGCACCAAATGCAATATTGCACAACCCTTACGATACCAACGGTATCACGACAACACTGTATGTAACATCCCACATGCCGACATTTCTTGTGTAAATACCATGTAAATTATAACTATAGCCTTATCCCCCTTGTTTTATAACCTTATCTTCTCTGTTCCTTTATCTTCTTGGCTCATACCTCATTGTGAATGTGTAAAACTGGAGTGTCATGCCCAATTTCGTTGTCACAATATGTTAACCCATTTTGTAACAATGACAATAAAGGTATATTCTATTCTATTCTATTCTATTCTATTCTATGCTGAGGTTTTTGAGTTTTTCCTTGCCTTCATGAAAGTTTAGATCAGGGGATGGTGTAATAATACTCTGTAGTCTGTACAGCCCTTTGAGACTTATTGTGATTAAGGGATATACAATTAAACATGACTTGATTTAGATAATTAGGATGGTATTTTAAATTCACTTCTATAAATCTCTCACGCTATTTAAGATTCTGTTTTTTAAAAAAATGAATATGACACTAATAGAATGACCTTTTCCTGCTTTCATTAAGGCTACAGTGTGTAATAATTAGTGTTTCCTAATGGTACAAAAAATTAATTCAGTAAAAATGAAACATTAATTTGTATAAAAGGCAAAAATACATGAACTATCATACCAATATTGAATTTCATGAATATTCATAGGTCGAGAAATTTGTATTTCTTTTACATAGCAGAATCCATACGTAACAGGCAGCACCATGTTTATCTGACATCTTGCTGCTACTCAGTGCTCATTTGAAACTAGTTTTTGTACGCTCTAGACAATACAGTGCCATCTAGTGGTCAAATATAACACAATGTACTATTTTTTAAAGTTGAGAAAGTTTACTAGGTTCAGAATAAGAACATTTTTTTTCTATTTTACACACACAACACACACATATGTATGATATTCCATACACACACACACATTTATATATATATATATATATATATAGGGCAGCACGGTGGCGCAGTGGTTAGCGCTTGTGCGGCACAGTTCATGTCATGGGAACCTGTCGTGGGTTCAAATCCAGCTCCAGACTTCCTGTGCAGAGTTTGTATGTTCTCCCCGTGCTTGCGTGGGTTTCCTCCGGGCACTCCGGTTTCCTCCCACGTTCCAAAAACATGCATTTCAGGTGAATTGGCCGGTCCAGATTGTCCCTAGGTGTGAATGAGCGAATGAGTTGTCTGTCCCTGTGTGCCCTGCGATTGGCTGGCAACCAATTCAGGGTGTCCCCTGCCCACTGCCCGGAGATGGCTGGGATGGGCTCCAGCCCCCCCGCGACCCTAATGAGGATAAGCGGTACGGCCAATGAGATGAGATGAGATGAGATATATATATATATATATATATATATATATATATATATATATATATATATATATATATATATATATATATATATATATACGTTTTTGCATGCTTTCCTATTCTTTATTTTTTCCATTTGTAAAGTTGTGTGAGAATGCACACATAAATTGCCGAAAAAATGGATATAAGACTTTTGAAACATTAGAGACAATATACTGGGACAGAAATACGCCATGAACTAAAAATGATTAACCAAACTTCCGAAATAAAATCATGTTTATTTGTAAGTGTTTACTCTTTTATTACCTCAGTGTGCGCATGCTTTTTATCCCAAAAGAGAAAGGAAGACAGCATAAACAAACACCATCAATCAAAAAACAACTAAAACGATAGACGACGATTAGAATGTTTTAAAAAAGAGATCTGACCTACTAAAACGGCATAAATAGGCAGTTTCATGTTGTTGGACATTTCATTAATTGCTACACCATCAACTTCATCATTAATAACAATTGTCATAACAACAACAACAATAACAACAACAACATAGGAGTGAGAAGTACAGTAAAAAGTGCACCATCATCATTTTAACTTAAAAACTATACAGCTGCCAAAGATAAAATTGTTAAAGACAAACTTGGAACGATAAAGAAACGTTTCCACGACAATTGTTCAACGAGGAAAGGAATTTATATGATTATTTTTTTCTAAAGTAGACTATTTTGGATTAGTTTACCCCTCTCCCACGTTTTCATTTTTTCCGTACATACCGTAAAGTCAGCACAATAGGCACAAAAAAACTTCTAGTTCTACTAGATAGCCAGTCGCCGTTTAGACCGTTTTAGACACTTAAGTTCAGTCCGGTCGAAAAAAACCTGCATGGGGAGGAGTGAGCAGGACTGCCAAGTATAGCAAATTCCGACAAAATAGCTGTAGCCTGCCGCAAATCTTCATTTACTTATGACTTTTATCACAGCAATCGTCGCTCAAAGCGGCTTGCGATCCAGCTGTTCCCACTACCGGTATCGAGCCTCCTCCAGCGACTCCCCCGTCGCCACCTCCTCCGCCAGCTCCTGCACTGACAGCCCCGCCATCGCGGAGCTCCTTCTCTCTCCTCTCCCTCTCAACCGCTTCCTGTTCACTCTTGCTGCTAGGGAACTTGTCCTTGTTGTTTTCCTTTTTCCATTTCATTCGACGGTTCTGGAACCAAATCTTCACTTGCCGCTCCGTCAAGGCCAGTGCGTGTGACACCTCGATTCGGCGTTTTCGGGTCAGGTAGGGATTGAACAGGAATTCCTTCTCCAACTCCAAAGTCTGGTAACGGCTGTAAGTCTGGCGACCTCGTCTCCTTCCGGCAGCTACTGGGGAAAAAGGTGAGAACAGGATGCCAAATGGGACCGTTAGACAAGAGGAAACTCGCAAGGATTTACAAAATTACACTTTCTTTCATTGTTTGGTATTATTTTACCCTCCTCTTGTGGAAACGTGTGTTGACCTGGAAAGGAATGGGCGCCACCAGGCTGCACTTGCCAAAGACACACCACGATCCTCGTGGTTAAGAGATCCAACCAATTTACTAACCAGCCAACCAACCTCTTGTATTAGTTTCAGTGGTGTGCTGTCAGGGCCTGCAAGGCCTTCACTACAGGCCCTAAAATGTCTGAATTATGTGATGTCATGGGTGTAACCAGTACGTTTTTATGGGTGCTCAAGGACCCACCTAAATTCAACCAAAAGCCCCCCCCAAAAAAATTATAGCATTTTTAAAACTCATATACGTGTTCGCCACCCCTGAGCTAATCAGATTTCAAGTTGGCACAATGGCTTTCTGGAAGGCGTCGAGAGACGTCAACTAGGGGCAATGAGGCACTAGAATCTTTTATACTGAATTGTCATAGCAGTAATTTTTCACTCTATACTGATTTTTTTCACTCATTTAAACATTGAACTTTTTATACGAAGCAACTTTAATGTCAAGCAACTCAGAATCTCTGAAATCAACACACAAAATGGAGAATAATATATTGACCTTTCAGGAAAACAACAAATAAACTATAAATATTAGAATAAACATTACATTTATCATAGAAAACACATCCCCGAAAAATCATATCCTTACAGATGTACAAAAAAGAAGATCAAGTACCAAACAATTAAAAAAAAAGTTGCATATTGAGCGCTAACAAACCAGAAACTACAAACAAAACTCAAATTTGACAAACTGTAAAGGAAAACTGTAAACTAAAACTGAAAACCACCAGCCTTGAGAGTAGGCCGCCCGCCCTGAGGCTGGGAGGTTGCTGGTTAAAGCTTCGGCCGAGTCATACCTATGAATTAACACATTGGTAGTTATTGCCTCCCTGCTTGGCGCTCAGCATTAGGGTTTGGAATTGGGGGGGTTTGGTCACCTATATATATATATATATATATATATATATATATATATATATATATATATATATATATATATATATATATATATATATATATATATATATATATATATATATATATATATATATATATATATATATATATATATATATATATATTATATATATATGAAAACAGCATGGAATAAAGTAACAAAGAAACAAACAAAAAAAAACAAGGCATGGAAGTGAAAAATTACACAAGGAGGATGACAGGAGAACTCAAAATGACATGACAGAATTGGTTGAACAAAAATGTTATTTTAAAAGTTTCAGGATGATTGGGTACAGGTGTGTGAAAATAGGGCACACACATGCCTAGTTCTAAATGCTAGTTGGGGCCCTCTGGTGGTGGGAGGTATGCCAGACCCCAACCGTTACCCTTAGGCTCCCTTAGCCAAGACTTTTTTCTATTTTTGTTGTGGGTCTATTGGCGTTTGATCTTTCAGTAAATCCATTCATTTTATTTTCGAAAAATGTTTAAATGAACCTAAAAATAATTGTATAAATAAATAAAGGGTCCTTTTGTTATCCGACTATTACTTAGGGGTATTACCACGCATCAGTTAAATATATGTTTATTTTTATTTTCTTCTCAGTAAACATTCCTGTGTATCCGTTAAAGTGATTTGGGAGTTTTAACGCCATGTTTTGGTTTTATCCTTTTTCTATTTTATTGTTTTACCATTATTGCGTGCGTGTCTGCGTAGTTTACGTCCTGTTATGTTAGGTGGAGAGTGTTAATGTTATAATTGTATATTTAATGTTTTTACAGGGCTTTGAGTTGCATTTTTGTGTCTGAAATGTGATGTACAAATACATTTATATTTGTTTTGATTTGGTTAACAAAAATAAGATTGATAGTTTTAGGGTCAGTTTCGACCCATATATATTTACTGATAGAACACGGTTAAAAATCAAGTTTAAGCGATTGAAATTTAAAACAAAAATAAAATGAAAATCACACGTCACATTTCTCAAAATGCATGTGTGTCACGTGACATATGTAGTGTCTTCTTTCAGGGATAATGATTGCAGTTTAAGCAAAATATGCAAATGTAAATGTAAATGGTCTGCCTTTATAGAGCGCATTTCAAGTCACTGAAGAGCTCCCAAAGCGCTTTACAATGTGCTTCACAATTACCCATTCATACACACTCACACACCGTTAGCAGTATCAGCCTTGCAAGGCAACGTGCTTATATCCAGTCTAGGCTTTCATTTTGGCTATGACTAGTGTTCTGTCAGATTTTTTATAGCGGAGTCGGGTCGAAACTAACCTTTACAATAGGAATGTTACAATTTCAATTACAGCATTTTAAAATATAACTAATTATTTTTATTTTTTTAATTTGGGTTGAATAGATTTTCCTGACAAAGTCATTAAAGGCCTTCTGCAATAAACAAATATATGTGTTTTAGTACGCATTTGAAAATCAAAGACGGTTCGTTGGCGTCCCTAACACAGGAGGAGGGTTAAAAATGCACTATTTATTATATTAATTTGACCCTTTTTATGGTTTGAGTGCACGATGCTCGAAGACCACTAATAATAAATACAAGATGAAAGCAAAAATCGACAAAAAATCGACAAGTTCTTAACGTCAAAAGGGAAAACGTTGACTGATAGAGAAGCCCTCCCATTCATCGGATCAAAATTGACCTTTTTTTGTTTTTATTTTAATTTTTTGCCTTTCTGATAGCACCTAATAAAGACAGTTACACATGATCCAAAATGAGGAGGAGATGGCAAGGCGATGGAGACAAATAGTTAATGAAATGAAAAAAATAATGATAATAATATCATTATTATATATATATATATATATATATATATATATATATATATATATATATATATATATATATATATATATATATATATATATATATATATATATATATACATGTATTCAAACTGTTTAGTCTATTGTTGTGTGTCATTCGTTTGAATTAAATAATGTGGTTTTAAAATGTATAACACTACATGTATTTATTTATTCCTTTTAAAGTGTTCATGATTATCTTGTGTGGCAGTAAGATGCAATTCATATTACACATAACACTTTGTTATAATATTGTTATTACATGATTTGATCAACCTGTAAAGAGTTTGGACTGTCAGGGAAGATACGATAAGATAGGGCTTTTTTCCTGTCAGCCATTTTTTCCTTCTGTTTTGTCAATTGAATACCAAAGTTGTTGATTTTGAATTTATTGTAACCTGTATTTGACGATTAGTGGTAAAATATCAATTCCATCGAAACCAAAAAGGAGCAATGTACGGTAATTGGCGGTGAGAGGGATTTTTGTTTTAAGTTTTTGATTGTTCGACCAGATTTTTATAATATTTCCGCTGCTGCAAAAAAAATATATATCTAGTCTTATTATAACATCAATATTCAGTTCATAAATTGATAATCCTTTACAACAGAATTTTTAATGACTGATTTACGTCCAACAGTCCACAATTTACAGGCATTGTAAAGGCAGGCGCATTGACTCAAAATCGAGGCCCTTTTAATTAAAACAGCAAGCGCTCAAAACTACATTTACATTGTGAACAATGCATTTATTCATTTTCGTGCAGCGAAAAAAAACTATTTTTAATATAAAATAAAACATGATTTTCAATTCTAATTGCATCTTAGGATTCATTATGAAAGAGTATTAACAAGCTTAACAGTGAATGTTTGGCGTCCAACTCCCGACAGTTTACACACACGCAGCATTTATGTGAGTGATTATATTTCCATAAAACTGTTTGTCCTACGCTTTGATAGCCTACCATAAAAGGGGATGAATGCACCACGCGGACGAAATATGCCACCTGTCATCAGACCTAGCAACCGGTAAATCTTAAAGAATATAACAACGACTTAAATGTTATTAAAGACTATTTTTTTTTCCCAGGAACATATCTGTATTGTTATATGATATTGCAACAAGCATTGTTTATTGAAATAATCACAGTTTGCATTTAAACATTGCCACATTTGCATTATCGGTTGCATCCGTGTGTTATTTAGATTACAATATTTTTAAAGTGTTTATATAAAAAGACGCTTTTCAAGGTAGATAAAATAGTCCCTTGTCCAAATGTGTGTTGGCCTTTGCTCCTATAAAACTTACACGGACAAAAAGAAACCCTTTGAAGAGTTACTCAATCCATAAAAGACTTGTAACAGTGCTGCATTGTAATAAAAAGTAAAATCCCACTGTAGTCGTTTTGGCAAGTGACACCGAATGTTACTTGTGAGCCCTTGTGTGCGGGTGAGTGTGTACGTTGCTTGCACGTATGTCAACGTGAGTATTTAAAATCGGCATTTCCCACAACGTTTATTTTAAGGGTGTATAGCTTCATACTGGTACAAGCGTGGTCCTCTTTTTCCTGTAACGAGTTTCACAACAGAATGTGATACCATTCATCACTGAACTAATATTGCAAGTAGAGGCTTCACAAATGAATCTCGCCTCGATATTAAAAGCGGGAAAGGCGCAGAGGTTTGAGAACAATTAGTTGGCGAACAATCGCGGTCCCAGTCCTTATACACAAAGGAACAACACACTGCAAAGGGCATTCACACAGGCTTGTGAGATGGTTACCGAAATATAAGTAAACTAGTAAATTGGCATTTTATAATAGCTTCGAGCAGCAAAGAGATGTTGTGCTTATGTTTTATTGTTATTTTTGTTTGACTTTAGAGCCAGCTGTCAATTGCCAATATCAATTGTAATATTCTTCTGTACCAAGAATTTCCAAACAAAAGGTGTGCACAGATTCATTAAAAGTTACTTTTTCCGTTTCAGATTTGAATCGAACCATATTTTAGTTAATGTAAAGCTTCAAGTCTCCCTATGATCGATGGGTGTGCATTGGTGTTAAAACTGACTTGAAAGGAACATCACTCGGTTTTTCCCTTCCTCTTCCCTGCCTTTACACCCCCATTTCTCTCATCGATGGAGCATGTCCCAGAGTAGCTGAATTATTCAGAAGACCACAAGTAGATCGTAAAAAGGGAAATGCAGTAAAAGTTTATCCCAAGGCAGAGATACACGTCTAAAGCAAGTCTTTGAGCGCTGCTTTGGCCCACCAACTGTTATATTTCCCATCTGGTACGGATGGGACTTTCTGTTGAGGTTCACTTCTTCCTTCTCAAACCCACACGTGCACACATACACAGGCACAGACCTACAATGTCTACTATCCATTATTTCCAAATGTCCGCTTTTCTTCTCTGTGCTAGCCCTTTCACAGTGTGGTTGGTGCAATTTAAAGCCTGAAGTCATCCATAAGTTGTGGCGCTGGTAATAAAACCATAAACACGTCTTTATTGTCCGCTTTGAACTGGGGAAGCTGCAATTACCCTCAATAAACAATGAACGCCAACTTTTGTCCAGAGCCTCCGACAAACTTTTACATTTCGCCTTCTTTCCCTCGCGGGTTTACGTGAGGAGATTTTCGGAAAAGAGATTAAAAAAAAAGTTCTCACCCTGTGGCCTCATCCAGGGAAAGAGCTGCGTCGGCGAAGGGCTCTGGTCCGTTCCTTCTGCGTCCTCGCTACTAAGTCCGGGTGCGCCTCCCAGTTTACAGTCGCTGTATTGGACCAAATCTGCGTCCTGTGACCCGAAGAGCGTTTGCCTTTGCAAGGCGTCATATCCATAGAAGTTCCCGGACTCTCCGTGGCACGTCACCGCACAAGGACCCTGCTGGTATGGATTGCTGGGTAGTGTTGAGGCGCTGTGGTGGTAGAAGTCTTGGATCTGAGGAGCGTGCTGGAAGGTGGCACCGGAGCTTGGACCGTACACTACAGTGGGCCGACTGCCCGCGAGGTCCTGCGCAAATCCGCACTCATAATAATTCGGACGTAATGATTCGCCGCTTTTATATTTGGAGAAGAGTGAGTTGACAAAATATGAACTCATTTTTAGATGAGTTTCCCCCCCACCCCGTCTGGCGAGAACAAGTGAGCGATGGCGCTCTGGTTTGTTTGTCTGCGTCGGTTGTGTTTGTAGGCTAGAGGAAGAGCCCCATAGACGGAGAACGACGGAGGGGGTGGGGGCGGGGGTTGAGTGAGCGAGAGCCCGTTCTGGTGTTTCCCCTCACGGCCACAACTGACCAGCTGATAACGGTGACGACCAACAGACGGAGCGGAAGCAAACTATGCCGCCGCCGAAAAACCGGCAACTTTCACAGCGATTCCATGGAAGGTCCAACGATGACGAAACCAGAGAATGACAAGCGGAGGGAAGGCTGGTGCGCATCACAAATCTCGTGCGTCGCCTTCAAAGCTCGAGCCCTGACTTTGCGTTTCTGTGATTTACTCTTCTCCAAATGACTTGTTTCATATTATCTCTTCCCCTCTCAAACACACGCGCTTCTCTCGCTCTCTCGCTCGCTCTCTCACCCCCCACTTCCTTGTCTTCCTCTGTAGCATGTGTGTTTCAGGATAATTTGCATCTATTATCAGCTCTTCGTCCCATTGGCTTCCTCCTTATACGAACAAACATGTGCAAGTGTGTGCACAATCACTGCACTTTCCCGCTGGCGTCGCCATGCCAGCTCCTATTGCAAAAAGTGCGGATGGATGGAGAAACCGAAAAAGGCGGAGAAAGGCTTGTGCGTGTTCGTGAGAGTGTAATTGCGTGTACTCGCGTGTGTGTGTGTGTGTCTCTCTCTCTGTGTGTGTGTGTGTGTGTGTGTGTGTGTGTGTGTGTGTGTGTGTGTGTGTGTGTGTGTGTGTGAAATAAAAGTTAATAAAAGTTTAAACCAACTGATCACAAACGCCAATCTGACAATTATAATAAATGGAACACACGAGGTTATTTTCAATGCGTTGCATCGTTAAGAACACCGTGTCCCTATTAACTGCCAATTGCTTCTTCCCTCTCCTAATGCGGTGTGTTTTTTTAGCTTCAACAATAAACGAGCCGCAGATCTCAATTCCGTTATCAATATGATCTTAATACACATAGAAAAGCTGGGTATGTATGTATGAGTGCAGCGGGTGATCTCGCTGTGTAATAAGCTCCAGAAATGGCTGTAAACGGTTTAAGCAATATAAAGTACCATAAAGCTGACGCAGTAGTGTTAGCTTGTTTACGTCTTCGAAGCAGAGATGCACAAAGGGGGGTTACGGGCGCCCCTTGCGAGAGCAGAGACCATAAATGGCCTAACTGAGCACGAATTCAGCCACTTTTAATCATATTTTTGTCATGCAAATGTTGTGCCTCAGTTTTTGGACGTGTGAGAGCTGCACGAACGGATGCTCTGAGAGTTAATTGGTGGAAACGTTAGCGTTTACATTTCAGATGAAATACGCCCACCGATTAAAACCTAACATGTGTATTTGTAATTTTTCCTCAAAGAGGGAAGACGTTAAGTAAGGACGGCAAACCCTTCTTTAAAATTTGAGTGCAGTTCTACGGCTGGTATAGTGTTCCCATGTGCAGGTATGCGCTAGTGCACCTGTCTTTATTGTTGTTGGGTAAACTCGAACGCGTTCCTGTCATGGAGGAATTAAGATAGACAGGGTTGAGTAGGGTTACTTTAACTGGATTACTTTCAATTACTTTTGGATTACTCCAATACCAAATATGCTAATAAAAGACAAAAGAAACTGAAAATGAATAAAATTACTAAATTGTGTGCAGGCTTAGGGAGTAACGGAATATACATGGAACGGCAAAAATGATGTTGGCAAGGTGTTTGGATTTATTTTCATTTGTTTCTGTCGCATTTTATGTTAGTTTTGCCGTAGATCAAAGAGATCAAAGGCAGGAGAGAAAGCTTACCACGTGTTGTGAGTCACAATTTTACTCATATTTAGTTTATTTTGTCTTTTATTAGCATATTTGGTATTGGAGTAATCCGAAAGTAATTGAAAGTAATCCAGTTAAAGTAACCCTACCCAACCCTGAAGGTAGACTAATGGGAAATTATTGTTTGTAAATCGAATTACGTTACGGTTTGATAAGAAAGCTACAAGAGTATTTTAAGATCTAGGACGGGACCAAATTTACGCCACAGAATTCACATCAGTTCATTATACCTGTTTGCCATTTCGCACAATGTCTATTAACAACCCCGGGAAATAACTGCTGCATGCCACTTCAGAGAAATTGGAAAAGCAATTATGTGATTTTAGATTTGTTTTTCATAAGTTACACTAAATTACAAGAACTTCAAAACTCCATCAAATGCACACACTTGGAAAATAACTTTTATGGCAAATACATTAAATGCACACTTGGAATCATGTAGCGAACACTGATCAAAATTCACTTTCTGAAGAAAATGTGTTATTTCAGGTGGTCAAGGTTTACCAGAGCCCATGTCAGGTTTCGCTGCTTCCCTATAACAATGCAGGAGCGCCATCAAGTGGCCGTTTGAAATTAGAGCTATACAATGGATTCGGTATCTTGCTTCTGTTTATTTTCACGCATCTACTAACAAGGATAACAAAATTAAATTCAATTAAAATTTGTGTTCCAATAAAGTGCTTTTCAAAATTGGTTGGTTAATGACAAAAAATACATATTTTGAAATGTGTGTACCACCAATCAATGATGTGTTTATCAACGTACGACAACAAATTATCCTTTATTGATACTAGTATTGTTATTGTTGTTGTTATTATTGTCGTTATGGTTGTTATTATTATTGTTAATATTGTTATTATCGGTAGAAGTGGTAGTAGTAGTAGTAGTAGTAGTAGTAGTAGTAGTAGTAGTAGTAGTAGTAGTAGAAGTAGTGGTGGTGGAAAAAAACATGTAATTTGGGAATTAATGCATCTTCTCAGTATCAACATATTGAAAGCACAAACTTTATGAATATTTAGTTTTAACGGGAATGGACATTTCATTTGAAAATTGTCTGGCCATAAATTATTGTATATAGCAGGGAGTTTTTAACACGATTGTAGATTACATAATAAGCATTTAAATCGACCAAGAGTAAATAGAATTTGAAATTTAAATAAATGGAAAGTATACAATTCAAACATATTTCAAACATTTTTTGTTATTTGTGTTCCCATTCTTAGTACTGTAAATTTAATACAAAACACACTATTATTCGTAAATAAAATATAATAAATCTAATCATGATTATAAAATAATGATTAATCAATCAACATTTATTTGTAAAGCAACTACAAGTGCTGTATAAAAACAAACCTAATAATACAATTCCCTCCCTTTTTCCCACCCAAACAACCCGGATAATCAAATTGCCACTACAACTTCTACTACTACTACTACGACTACTGCTACGAATTAAAAAAATAATAATCATCATCATCATCAGCATCATCATTGTTATTATTATTTTCATAATTATTATTATTATGCGTATTATTATCCTTAGCCTAATTATTCTTGTTATTGTAATTTGTATTATTATTTTCTTACCATTATTATTAGTAGTATTATTGTTGTTGTTGTTATTGTTATTTTATTATTATTATTATTATTATTATTATTATTATTATTATCATCATTATTATTATTATTATTATTATTGTTATTATTATTATTATTATGTTAACAATTAAAAATAAGGAAAATAAGAATAATATGCTGATGTTAGAATAAATATAATGTTATTGTTAACGTTACATTTCAAAATGCAATTTTAACGATACAATTTGTATTAGCAGTAAAAATTCGAATCAGATGAAAACCCCACTAATAAAAAGAGCAATCCATGATGTTGAATGGTTTATCTAGTGAGCAACCACTTTCACGCACGCGTATAAGTGAACATGTGGGTCTGCATGTTTGTGCGCGTGTGTATTCGTTTGTTTCTGTCAGCCTGTTAAATTATAGGTTGCAAGCAGATTGTAAAAAGCAATTGTTCCCATTATCTGAGGAGCCTAAAGCACAGTTCCCGAGTTCTCAGCATTTCGAAATCTGATTGGTTATCAGACTAGCACAGTGAAATTAGAGAGCACAAGAACAGCATATAATATAGTTACCACCCCCACCTCCTTAAAAAAGAAAGGAAAAGGGAAAAGGCCCCTGTTTGAAAGCCATAATGGCCCCGTAGATGCAGGTTCGTTTACAGACCTAGAACTCATTCAACATTGCATGGGGTTCCAGTGCAGGTTCGTTCTCTCCTCTGGAATGGAATCTGAGATCCACGTGGTTTAGGCACTGCTGTTTTGGATGTTTTTCTTTATGGTGAGGATTATATGACTGCACTGCAAGTGAGAAAGACAAACTGAGATTGGACGTGAGAACACAGAAACACTTATCCACAAGCGACCTGGACTTTGCAAACGACACCAAAAACAGCACCACGATATTCCCCTTTGAAAATGAAAACACAGCCTTTATTTCACCTACAAAATTGACTCATTCAATTTTGTTTTAATACTAAAACACGAGCATAGGGGACGAGTCTCTTATAAGCTCTTGGCTTCAACCGGTCATCTCTTTTTTTTCGTTTTAGAGCAAGCTTCACCAAACTATGGCCGGCGGGCCCTGTCAGGCCTGCCAACTGGTTTAATCTGACCCGCAAGACAATGCTAAAATAAGCTTAAGGAGAAAAACTAGGCGCTTCTCGACACAAAGTTGTAGTTTTTAATGTGTCCGTTGGATCTCGCCAAAGCCGGGTGCCACTCCGCCCATATGCTGACCATTTATTAGAGACATTTGTGCAAACACACCTTCATTTTCTTTTTAGTTTAGACTAGACGTCTTTGTTTAAGGCACTCATCTTGAGTTTGTAGCCTTTGTCCCTATGTACCCCACAAAGCTGTATATTTTTATTGTGCTCATGGCAAACAAAGGGTTTCGTTTTAATACATATAATACATACAAAAATGTGATATTCAGGAGGCCACCTATTATTATTATTATTATTATTATTGTTGTTGTTGTTGTTGTTGTTGTTGTTGTTGTTGTTGTTGTTGTTGTTGTTGTTGTTGTTGTTGTTGTTGTTGTTGTTAGTAGTAGTAGTAGTAGTAGTAGTAGTAGTAGTAGTAGTAGTAGTAGTAGTAGTAGTAGTAGTAGTAGTAGTAGTAGTAGCAGTAGCAGTGACGCCCCCTTCTGAGAGTATTTAGTAGATTATATATAAAATAAATCAGTGGCTTTTGTGGAAGAGAGCGCCCTTAAATCTACACATTGGGCGCACATTTTTATACACAGTATATATACTTGTTAACGTATTACTTATGCCCAGATTAAGCTTTTTATATGATGTTTATAAAGCCGAAAGTTAAAGATGAAATCGACTATTAGATATAGGGTAAACACTTGTATATTTTGCATTGTAAAAATATATATTTGTATGTACATGTTTTATATCGGTTTTATTTGTCAAGGTATTAATTTCAATGCATAAATCACTTACAAAGAGGCCCGAATGTATTAAGATATCCAATGCAAATGATCACTTTTGGATCTTATAAAGGGAGATATTACTTTGCTATATCTGAGAATGAAAGTTTTTTAAATTTTTATTTTTATTTGTATATTTTGTGTGCTTCAAAACCAATTGGGTGCAATGGTCCCTTTATAAGTAAATAGACAATGAAACAAAAATATTGCAGGTAAATGCAAATGTGGAAAAAAACGATAGGCTTATGATATCTATCAGCATTCACACAAAAAACATCAATCAGCAATGGTTTTTTTTTCATTCTGGCCAATGCAGCCCGCGACTCAAAGATTTTGGAGACCCCTGTTTTACGGTGACTGTTTAATAATACGGTTTGATGTTTGTTGCAGTGTGCTATAGAAAATAAAACATAAATGTGTATATTCTAAAGAAGTAGTAAAAAGACTACACATGGAACGTGAGACTAATTGCCATAAAACTGAAACATGCAAGAGACATCATGCAGATATTTGTTGTCACCTCCCATCAATTTCATTGTGGAAAATTTGATCAAGGAGGGGGGGGGCGCAATACGTTTCCTTTAATACTTTCAGTGTGTCTGTCTCCATACTGCCGCCTTCCCCTTTCTCTCGGGATGTTTGCTTTACAGCCGTTTAGTTCTTAACCTTCAGAAATTTATACGCTATAAAATTTTATTGCCCTCATATCATTTTATTACGGCACACCGCCTTGAATTCCCTTTCTCTCTGCTCTCTTGCTTTTCGTTGCCGTCTTTCTGTTTTTACGACAGTCAGCGGCGGCTTCTTCCATACTTCCAACGCTGCATCGCTAATCACCTTCTTCACCTAATTTTTTCCATTCCTTTAGACCCCTGGTGCGTTCTGTATACTTCCCTTTATTCTCGTGCTGTTTGTTTCAGTGTTGTAAACTAGAATGAGAAATAAAGAGAGGGGAACCCAAACATTTTTTAAATGCTTTAATGATAGAATGCTTACACTTTTCCATTAAAAATTCCACAGCAATGTTGTGTTTACACTATGACCAAAATGTGCAAATAATTAAAAATACCTGAAAACACTTGTGGCATGTGTTTTTTTCTCATTTTTTTGTGACACAATGCATGTCAGTGTTCATTATTTGTATGTAAACTTAAAGGGGAAGTGTGCAATATTTAGTGCCTCCCGATGGTACAAAACACTCATTCAGTAAGAAAAAAACATATTTTCGTATACTGGGCAAAAATACACGAACTATCATATCAGTGTTAGTCTTTATTAAAAAAATAAAGGTGAATAGATTTGTATTTCTTTTACATAGTGGATTCAATACCTCGTAGTCGCCGTCATGCTTGTCTGGCATCTAGCTTCTTCAGTGATCACTTTGCACTGGTTTTCCTTCGCATTAGACACCCGTGCCCTCTATTGGTCAAATATTACACCCTGGGGTTCTAAAGTGTGATAACTCAGCCATTTATGAATACTTATTTGACTTCCAACCTCTTAAAAATATCAGTGGCATCAGACCATCCATGCACATATAGTATGTATTTATTTATTTTCAGTTTTTTCTTTGCTCTTATGTTGGTTCCCGATCAGGGGATTTTGCAATGGGGCTCTGTGGAGCCCTTTGATACTTTTTTTGTGATCAACAGATATACAAATAAGCACGACTTGACTTTACCATGAAGTTTTCTTTTGGCTTTAACTTATATGTCTCTGAATGATGTATTCCAAGTACAATATATTTCCAAAATAGCAACCCTTTGTCAAACCCATTGAAACCCAACTACAGTATATCAAGCTCTTTATGACTTAAAATGGCTATAAAAGAATTACCAAAGGTATAAATTTAAATATTTTAACAATTCAAAATACATTTGTTTACCCTATATTTTATTGTTAATCCTACCTTTAACTTTCAGTTTTATCTATCTACCTATCTATCTACCCTGGTCATATCCCCCGAGAGGGGTGACCGGCAGCAAGACAAACACATACACACAAAGAAAGGAAAAGAAAAAAGGGAAAAAATACATTAAAAAACACACACACAAAAATTGACCATGGCCAACCCAAATGCCCAAACACTCAAACAAGTTAAGCACCTCGGTACCCAAGTTGGTCATGCTTTTGTCCCTCCAGATAAAACGGGACACAAGAAAGCGGCCAAGCTGTATTCAAAAACAGCTTACCATAATTTCGGCACAAGCAGAGACAAGTATAAATTTATACAAGAATGTGTTCCAAATGTGTAAATTCAAAGGCACTCTCTTCCACAAAAGCCTATAATTTATTACAAATGATCTACTAAATACTCTTAAAAGGGAAAGTCCTGTCTTGAACTATTAATGGGAGTAGTAATAATAATAGCCCCATTGAAGGGAAAAAAAAGGGGGGTAGGTAAATCAGGAGATGGGGGATATTGAGGCCGGTATTCACAAATGGGAACGAAAGACGTAAAAAATATCCTTTCTGTATGGACGGTGGTCAAATTAATTTTACAATAAGCATTAATTTAAAATATGAAGTTAATCTTGTCAAAGTGGGCAGCACGGCGGCGCAGTGGTTAGCGCTTGTGCGGCACAGTTCATGTCATGGGAACCTGTCGGGGGTTCAAATTCAGCTCCAGACTTCCTGTGCGGAGTTTGTATGTTCTCCCCGTGCTTGCGTGGGTTTCCTCCGGGCACTCCGGTTTCCTCCCACGTTCCAAAAACATGCATTTCAGGTGAATTGGCCGGTCCAAATTGTCCCTAGGTGTGAATGAGCGAATGAGTTGTCTGTCCCTGTATTCCCTGCGATTGGCTGGCAACCAGTTCAGGGTGGCCCCTGCCCACTGCCCGTAGATGGCTGGGATGGGCTCCTGCCCCCCGCGACCCTAATGAGGATAAGCGGTACAGCTGATGAGATGAGATGAGATGAGATCTTGTCAAAGTACCATCAAAGTAAAATTATTGTAAACACATAGTAGATGGGACAGCAGAAACAGCATCAACTGAGCTTGATTTTCGAGAATGTTAACTGAATGAGTTTATATGATTTGAACTATGTTCATGATATACCATACAGTTTATTTTGTGTACAATATCATTTGTCATATTGATATTTTCATATGGTCAAGAATTATGCATTACTTGAAAAAAGGCATAGTATGTAGTATGATAATGAATGAGGACTTGTTAGAGTCAGAGTATGTGTGGGAGCAGCAAATTGCTCTCCTATGGTGATTCAATGGTGATATAACGACTTCTTCTGTTCATTTAACTGCAGCTGCAACATGAAGCAGCAAGCATGGTTTGGCTATAGTACTACGTTTTGGCGAGGCAGGCCCAGGGACAGACACACCAGCTGAATGAAAATAGTTTATTGGGGTGCAAAGGGAAATAACAAAGGGCGCTCCGCTCATAGTAGAGGGGAAAATGGGTGACAAAAACACAGTCTGAAAAACACAGCTGGAAAACGTATCAACATCGGGTATTGGGGGAGAGGTGGTGGGCGTGAGGGAGAGCACACAAAAGCAAAAACTTTAGTGACAAGCAACTATCCCACAACTTCTGCTGTTGGCACAAACGCTAAATAACAGGTACTGTATATGTGTGTGGGTGGTCATCGCTTTTTGGCGCCATCTGGTGGAGGGTGGCATGCTGAGTCCTGACATAACCTCCCAGTCAACTGGCGCTTTCTAGCAGCAAGGTTGGAACCCTGAGGCTGCCATGAAGAGACCCTCAAAGCATAGCAGATGAGGGAGGTCCGGGTTTATTTCCCCCAGGGCAGGAAGTGCTCCATGTTGTGCAATTACAACAGCTGGAGGATCCGCCCCCCTCTTTTGCAGCCCACATTGCCGGCTCCCCGCACGGACAGCACTTTGCGGCGGCGTCCAGTGGCGTCTGACCCAGGGAACCCGGCATGCGGCGGAGGCTGGGGTCAACCCAAATCACCTCTCCTCCCCCAGAGTCCTCACAAATAAAATGTGGAATTTCGGGTTTGCTTCGAGCTTGGTCCTGCAAATCAAGTTAGTTGGCCAGGCTTGGGCCTGGGTTGGGTCGGGCTGGATTTTTTATGCCCAATCTTACCTCTGAGTGGTGGAAGCCATCGCAGTGATAATTGTCATCATGAATAGTCGATCAAACAATCCCTGCAAGTCTTGTGACTGTGATCTTGTCACCTAGGGTCCTAGAACACAGACATCAAGCCCACGACGAAACACGCAGTTTTTTCCGTTCGTGCCTCTTTTAGCTGCCAGAATGTGAAGAAAAAAACCAACGTAATCAACCACCCAGCGCATTCCCTCTCAGAGTGTAAACAACTGATGTCCACTCAGAGAGAAACAGCTGCGCTTGGTGGAGAAAGACAAGGTGGCATTACAACATGAAACCTCAACACTTGATGAAGTTTCCATTGAAGAGTTCGGGATCACAAATGTTCATTCAATTATCGTTTCTCAAGCGTACAAAAAGGAGCAGAGAAGGACAGTTACAATCTCTTTTTATCTGTGATTGTCATTACAGAGATCAATTTGAAGGCGAGAAGAAACTCAAATTATATTGGCTTGCTTCACATATCTTTTTTGTTCCAGTGGTGGAATTAGGATTATGAAATGAAAACATTATAGTTCCTCACAATGATGGGGAAGCATGCTATTTATACTGAAGATGGTTGACATTTATGTTTGTTACTGCTTATTTACTGCTCACAGGGTTTGGTAGGGTTACTTTAACTTGATTACTTTCAATTACTTTTGGATTACTCCAATACCAAATATGCTAATAAAAGACAAAAGAAACTAAATATGAATAGAATTATGACTCACAACACGTGGTAAGCTTTCTCTCCTGGCTTTAATCTCTTTGATCTCCGGCAAAACTAACATAAAATGCGACAGAAACAAAATGAAAATAAATCCAAACAGCTTGCCAAAGTCATTTTTGCAATTCCATGTATTCCGTTATTCCCCAAGCCTGCACAAAATTTAGTAATTTATTCATAATTAGTTTATTTTGTCTTTTATTAGCATATTTGGTATTGGAGTAATCCAAAAGTAATTGAAAGTAATCAAGTTAAAGTAACCCTACCCAACCCTGACTGCTTAATACTCAATGTCCTATTTGGAGAGGTAGTTTTAGTGACTTTTCTGTTGACTTCTGACACATCATATTAAATGTTGAAAATATACACAAATACATGCATGTATGTACACAAACACGTGAGGGTACTTCCATTCATCCATTATCTGAACCGCATATCCTTACCAGGGCCATAGGGGGGCTGGAGCCCGTCTGAGCTACCATTGGGCAGTAGACATGGGACACCCTGAACTGGTTGCCAGCCAGTCGCAGGGCACACAGAGACAGACTACTATTCATACGCTCACTCATACCTAGGGACAATTTGGAGTCACCAATTAACCTGTCATCCATGATTTTGAAATGTGGGAGGAAACTGGGTTTCCCGGGGGGAAACCACGCAGGCAAGAGGAGAAAATGCCAACTCTGCACAGGAAGGCTGGTAGCTGGATTTGAACCCATGACCTCAGAACTGTGTCGCAGATGTTGTACCGTCCACATTAGAGTCCTGTCTTAATGAAAAATTCAACATAATTCTGCAAAATTGTGTACATGTTGTCAATTGCTTTACCAACCATGCTCTCGCTTCATGCCGACATTTTACAACATTTTACTTACTATTCAAAATGAATGTGTGTACTTCTATGGACAGCGTTATATCAAAATTACTGTAATATGTCAAAGCAAACACTGCTTCACAATGTGGGGCACAGAACCTAGTAGTCTAAGGCTGGAGGGTGGCATGCAGCTGCAGAGGAAAGGCTGTCTGGATTTAATGAAACCTCGACCCCGCTATAGACCTCAGTGAAGTATCACAATGATCTGCTGTCCTTTGCACAGATGGTTTATGGGATAGCTTTGTTGGGACTGCAGCAAACCCCCTCAAAGGCTGCAGCTTCATCGGTCCAGCTTTACATGGCGGACCTTCACAAAGTCTGTGCTGTTCAGCAATATTGTTCTAAGGCAGGAGCCACACACATACATTTGCACACAGATACATAAAGTATGCACTTTTACCTGCCACTATTTTCAAAAGGATCGCTCAGTAGTAATGTAAATGTAAAAAAGAAAAGGCATTACTGATTGCATTCTTGTTCCTGCATGTATTCCCCTCAATAAGGCTCTTTTGTACAACATAGAAGCTCTCAATTGGTTGCAAAAGGCACCCAGTACTTACTGGTTTCTACAAAGGGGGTTGATATTAAATATGTATTAATTTTTATCTGGTGCTATATGACCTTTGTATCCTGATGGGTTTATCTTTTTTTTAAATGTGCACCAAACAGTCACAAAAGTTGATCTCTTTTTATACTGGGGATGTCGAACTCAGTTTTGTCCTGGCACCAGATCCAGACTTTCTTTTCTCCGTTGGGCCGGATCACTAAAATAATGTGAGCTCCAAATTTCTAGCTTTGCTGTTTAGTATTATGTTTTATCATTAAGCCTACATTAGCAACCCATCCCACATATTATAATCAGAGATGACAAGGGATCTTTTCTTCACACAACCCATTGATTTAAAAAAAATAGGAAAAAATATGTTATTGATTGGTATTGAATGTTGGCATTGAATGTGTTAACTGGTTTGTTTTAATGAATTAATATTCACACCTGAACCAATTCACCAAGCCATAACCCAAATTAATAAACTTGAAACTGCCTTCTGGCGGCCAAAGTGAGCATTTGGTTTGCAACTGTTTAAAAAATATATAACTTTTGATGAAAATACCTAGAAACTATTTAAAAAAAAAAAATCCATATTCAAAAATGTGTGGCAAACTGCAATAAATAATCAAACGAGCCGGATCTGGCCAACTGGCCGGATGTTTGACATACCTATCTTACACCCTTAAACACTTTTAAACAAATTATTGACTACATCACATTTATTTTAATGTTGCAGTTTTTAATACTTCATTGCAAAAGGTTGCTGTGATTTCGAATGGAGTTGAAGCATGTGTATTCAAAGAAGTTGAACCACATCACCAAATTCAATATTTCTTGCGTGAACAAGAGTGAATTTTAAGAAAGCTGGTATAAATCCCTGCAAGAGGGGGGTTTTGGGGTTTTTAAGGGTTATTGATCTATCTTCGTTATTCATTATCCATTATCGGTCAGTTCATAATACGCTACAAAGCCTAGGAGCCGGGACACTTACTCTCAGCCAAAAGGCCAAGCTAAGGTCCTAGCCCTAAAGCCTTGCTGCGATCATTGCGAATGCACCGTTCCCGGAGGTACTGCAATACCGGGCCGATGCGTGGAGTGGACAGAGCAAGCTCATATTCCATCTCCGAAATGCAAAAATCAAAGATAGTGACTTCATAGAAAGTACACAAAAGGCCAAGCTAAGGACCTGGCATCAAAGCCTGTTTCAGTTCTATGGAAACAGTTGGGCCATTTTGATAGGCCAAGCTAAACATCGTAACTTAACTGCAGTTACAATGTCGTGCGTTAAGAGACAACAAAAGACTAAGGGAGCTGGATCCTACCGTAGCCACTAAAAAGAGTGACCAGCTGGAGTTAATCAGAGGTGGCGTGGGCCACAGTCAAGGTCTAGAGGGAGGAGCTACAAAAAAGCTCAGGAAAGAAATACAGAAATATTGGGACTCAATGACGAGACAAATCGAGTCAAGTTTATTTGTTTAGCCCTTAATCACAAGACGTCTCAAAGCGCTGCACATACCACAGACTATTGCTAACTACGGACTATTATTAAAGCATCCCTTATCTAAAAACTACACCAGGGTAAGGAAAAACTCAAAACCTCAGCATGAAGAAAATGAAGAAACCTTGGGAAGGGACCACACATGAGGTAATGCCCCTTCCAGGATGACCAGACTGCAATGGATGTTGCATTAACAAACATCCATCCATCCATCCATTATCTGCCCCGCTTATCCTCTGTAGGGAAACGGGGGTGCTGGAGCACATCCCAGCTATCTTCGGGCAGTGGGCAGGGCAAACCAAGAACCGGTTGCCAGACAGTTGAAGATTCGATCTTATGACCTCAGAACTGTGGTGCACACGCGCTAACAACTGCGCTGCCGTGCTGCCTCATTAATAAACAATACAATTAAAATAAAATGTAAAATAATTCAACTATAATATAAAATAAAGTAAAAAGGATAACAATGGATATAGCACTAACAAACAATACACAAGAAATATTGGTTATTCGTGAGCTATAGAATATATGTGTGGTTTAAGCCTAGATTTAAACTGTTCCATTGAGGTTGCAGATCGAATTTCAAGGGGCAGAGCATTTCACAACACCTGGGCCCGAATGAAGAACGCTCTCGAACTTGCATATCTCTTCTTGGCTCTTGGGATCACTAGTAGACCAGCAATTTCAGAGCAAAGGCTCTGAACAGGAACATAGGAGGAAATTAAATCTGAAATATATGAGGGAACAAGTTTGTGCATGCTTTTTTATAATATCAACCTGAACCTTAAAAATCACATTTTAAGCTGACAGGGAGTCGATGCATGTTAGCTGAAATTGGGGTGATGTGATAAAAATTTTTGTCTTAGTTAAAAGCATCGCTGCAGCATTTTGTACCAGCTGAAGGGTCTTGATGCTGGACTTCGGGAGACCGAAAAGGAGTACATTACAGACATTTCAAAGGTGAAAGGCAAGAAATACCAAACACGAGGTATGCCCTGATTTCATGGAACAGCTCACAGTAACAATTGTGGCTTAGCGGCACACAATAAGCCTCAACCAAGCAGCTAACATTAGCTGTTAGAGAAGGAAAAATTAAACGTGTAAAGTGCAACATTACCACGAACATAACCTGTTAAAGTTGATTAGGCATGCTAAAGTTAGAATCAAAGATATGTAACCTGTAACAGGAAATGGTGATATAAAATGTAGTTGTTCTTTTGCAAAATGTAATGCAAAATAACGCTTTCAAAGCCCAGCTTCTTTGCTTTGAACCTTCCTCCGCCATAGTTTTGATTCTGGGTAAAGTTTCTTTCAAAGAATGGGACCAAAATGACTTCTGTTGTGCTAATGATTGCTCCAATAATTGCAAATGGAATCCAAAACTACCATTTTCCAGAACATATTCTTCAATAAAGCAGGTCTATATTTTTACATTCTTTAAAAAGGTTGTTCTAGGTTCAATTGGAAATTGTTGGAGCAGTCATGAGCACAGCAAAAGATTTTTCTCATTCATTGAAATTACTTTTACCTACAGTTAAAACAATGGTGGACCTACACCCAGAGTGCAAAGCATTGTGCAAGTAGTAGACTTTCTCGTTAGCAGCATGTGTGCAACTGACTCCTTCTGAACCATTATTGGGCGTAATGTTGTCAGTACTGCCCCCTGCCTTGGAGGACAGAATATGTACTGCATATGTGCAAAAAACACGTTTAAAAGAATAAATATTTAATTGGGTCAATTTATTTGTTCCAAATAATGGTTTATTAGAAATTTACGATGACATGGACCTAAAAAACTGAATCCAATCCAAAAATTCGATTCACAATGTTTACATTGAACAGGCCGGTTTATCTTTTTTTTACTCAAGCCAGTGGCAAAAAACATATTGACTGAGCAACAGCAATGTTTCACTTTTTTCAGTATGTATCAAGTATGCATTTTGTATACAGGTATATCCTGCATTCCTTTCAAACGTGCATCAGTTTGTAAATGAATAAATGACGGTGGTGGGCCATGAGGCCCTGCAATGCCTTCTCTGCTGGCCTAAGAAATATCTGAATCATTTGATGTTAATTATATCTTATTTATCAATACTTGTCAATTAATGACTGATGCTGTTTTGTGTGCTTTCCATGATAAAGCCCCACATTATAGTAAACATAGGAGACAGTATTTGCAGGTTTTCTGTCAGCTTCCTTTTATTGCTTGTTAAATAAAAGCATTGCTCATTCAGTGCAACAACAAATAAACGATGTAATACAAGAATAAACCTTTACATTTATTGTGTAAAACACATTAAACTAAAACAGCAAACAGAAAAAAATTACAGATTTACAAAAAAAGAAAAGAAAACAAGCTTAACCTTTTTATATAGAAATTTCAAGTCGAAGACATATTTTGCAAGAAAAACGTGTCGTTCATGATCACCACATCACAAATTCCGACTGGAGCGAACGCGTAGGTGTAAACGGCACGGCCCACCGCTGGTATACAAGTACGGAATGTTTTGCTAGCTACTTAAAGGATCTTTGATTTTCGAAAGCCAACTTCACTCCGTCCACAAGATCTCAACAGAAGGGGAAGATGCATCAAACGAATGCGCTTGAAGGAGTTGCAGCGTTTATGGCTTTATGGCAGTCTTTTGGTGTTGTAGTAGCCAAACAGAGGCTCCTTTAAACAGCAGTGCGCAACCACGGAGACACACATTTTAAACACATGCTTCTTTATCCTTTCTTTTGGCATTTATTGTGTGCGGGGTTTTTTTTTGCATTTCCCCCCGCTCTTCCTCTCATTTATTTTCACCATGCTTACCAGATGAAACCAAAGTAGAAAACATGGGCGTAACCAGCCCGCTTTGAGGGTCCTCAAGCATCCCCAAATTAAACCCAAGCACCCCCAAAAATATATTTCTAAAACTATTTTTCCTTAATAACTCATTTAACTCACCATCTTATTGACTCACAAGTAGACCACATTATCATCACTGTTTAATGAAATATATATATAGCATTTACGATTTTTAAGAAGTAATAATTTTATTTGACACAGAGGATGAGTTGTTAGCGTGTCCGCAGTTCTGAGATCATGGGATCAAATCCAGCTAGCCGCCTTCCTGTGCGGAGTCTGCATGTTCACCCCGCGCTTGCGTGGGTCTCTGCCGGGCACTCCGGTTTCCTCCAACGTTCCAAATACATGCATGTCAGGATAATTGGCCAGTCTAAACTCCCCATTGGTGTGAATGAGCAAGTGAGTTGTCATGTGTGCCCTGCGACTGGCTGGCATCCATGAAGTACAAGGTGTCCCCAAAGCTGGCTGGGATGGGCTCAAGGTCCCCCGCGACCCTACTGAAGATAAGCGGTGCAAATAATGGATGGATGATTTGATACTGATTTTTATAATACTTAATTCTTATCTTCTTGAAATGGAAACAGCTTGTGTTTGGAAACACAGAGGTGGATTATTTGTTTATTATTTATTACTTATTTAAATGACTGAATTAATATGTTAATGACTAAAAGATGTTTGTTAGTGCAGAGAGAAAGCTAACGAACTCATTCGACCTATAAGTAGCATGCTTCTTCTTCTGTCGGTGATGTGTACTCTAAATGAATGAGTAAAAACTGCATGGGCATGGCATAGTAATCTCTTTCTGCTAACCACAAAGTGTAATGTAATGTTCAATGGGAAATGACACTCGTGAACAGAGTTGAATGATCCTAAATCAAGTGAAAAATATGTTTTTAAACCAGCCATTACATCATTAGTGACGGGAGTCGCGGAAACATTGAGGTAATTGCGTTTATTAAGTATAAATTCAGTAAGAGTGAAACAAGCATCAACACTGACAAAGAAGAATCGATAACATTCATTAAACTAAAAACTGTTTAGCGGGACGCTTATCAATACAGTGAACACTCTATTTGTTCCGTGAATATTTATCAATGAACATTTCCCATTAATGGGTATCTGGATAAACACCGACAAACAAGTTAATAATTTAGAGTTAAAATTGCATAATATTTTGGCGTGGATTATACCTATATTGGTACCCGACTTTCATTTAAATAATACAAATTTGAAATCTTTTTAGAGAGATGTTTACTAATAAAAACATTTCGTCAAAAAATCAAGATAATAAAAACAATTAAAAAATCAATTAACATGAATCTTAAAATGAAAATTTTGTTATTTACTATGTACAATATTTTTTAAAAATCACATCAAAGGACCTTAATTTGCGCACACAAGACTTTTTAAATTATTTGTATTGGTCGATTTGCAAGCAATCCTTCTTAGAGCGCCAATGTCAAACATATGGCCTGCAGGTTTGATCCGGCCTGTTGGATGATTTAATCGGGCCGGCCATAAATTTCTGAACATGTCAAAAAAAAAAATAATAATCGAGTGTCTCAGTCATTATTAGTTTAAAAATTATGTTTTTAAAATTATGCAAACCAAATACTCTCTGCGGCCGTCGAGGGCAGTGTTTAGTCTGTATAGTGTGGTGAGTTGGATCAGGTGTAAAACTTTATTGGCTCAACCGTTGAAATGACCAATTAGGACATTCAATCCCAAAAAATGGAAAAATGAGTATATAAAAAAAGATCCCTTGTCATTTGTGATTATAAAATGTACGAATGTAGGCTGAATGACAAAGCTAACACTAAAAAACAAAGCTAAAAATTTGGAGTTGACATTCTTATACTGATCCGGCCGCCTGAGAACAGAAAGTCTGGATCGACCCAAAGAGCCAAACTGAGTTTGACATCCCTGCCATTGAGATTTCGTCATTAATCAACAAAAATATTCACAGGGTAGATTTCAGTCATGTACAATCAACGTAAACATTTGATCCTAAAAAAGTGGAGCTGCGCATCAAGTGTCCGTATAAAGGGCTTCTCTTTGCAAAGACTTGTGATGGACAAGAGGCTCGCCTTCATCGCCGATTTCTGCTTTATGGCCCGCTCATAAAACTGCCACTGCATGCCATTTAAATACTACGAGGTGTCAAATATCATAAAACCAGATGACCTTCTAACGTGGCCTTTTTCATCAACTCCCCAGATCAATAAAACTGTACACAAACGTATTATATATTTTGTTGATCTGCATGACTTACAATTACCACAATGACATTATAAGAAAATAGCACAGCAATTAAAAATATTATTTTAATGCGTTGGCCCTTTCCCCAATACAAAGCCACCGTGTCACATTTTGTAACGACTTGCATATTTGACTTTGAATATTACATGTAAAAAAATAGAGTGTTTTTTTCTTAAAATTCTTTGTTTGACAGCGACGAAAGTGAATTCGAGCCATTTCGCATCATGCAATCGTCATGCACGTTGAAAAGAAGCCCTTTTTCGCGTGGCATATCAAGGATAAGCGCATTACATATTTGTGCTTCGCAACAACAAGATGGATTCAATCTGCAATCGTCAACGAGTAAACCGTTAGTATTTCGCAATTAATAAAAACGGGTGCCTGGCATATCGAATTAAGAATGAGTCAACAGCATTGTAATCGTGCAGTTGCGAAATCTACACTCGCAATTTGCTTATGTCGTACACTAATGAAAATATCAACGTTTTTGTTTTAGTGCATTTTTAAGAAATTTGTAGAAAAGCTAAATAGCCGCATGCAAAACGCAGACCTTTCCTGTGCTTGTCTGTTATTGTTGACCACGTAATTTTATATTTTTAGCAAAGCAAGTGCACATTCAAGTGAAAATGCCGGTGCAAATTAGTCTCAGTCTATTCTAGGGGTCACCAACATTTTTGAGGCTGAGAGGTCAGCGTGAAGGTCTACACATTTGATGCATTTCTAGAATAGCATGTCACCATAACGTTGTTACTAACTTATTGCTATATTATTACCATTTTGTTTATTTAGATCAGTGGTTCTTAATTCTCTTGGAGATAGATAGATAGATAAATAGATAGATAGATAGATAGATAGATAGATAGATAGATAGATAGATAGATAGATAGATAGATAGATAGATAGATAGATAGATAGATAGATAGATAGATAGATAGATAGATAGATAGATAGATAGATAGATAGATAGATAGATAGATAGATAGATAGATAGATAGATAGATAGATAGATAGATAGATAGATAGATAGATAGATAGATAGATAGATAGATAGATAGATAGATAGATAGATAGATAGATAGATAGATAGATAGATAGATACCGAACCCCAACAGTTTTATGCGCATCCACGAGTGTAAAATAAAATGTGTGTAAAATAAAATGTGTAAAATAAAATGTTTTTTTCAGATTAAATCATATAGTTTTCTACTTGTGCAAGAATGAACCACGCAAAACAAAACCAACATCGTGCATGAACTCACAAATCACATAACTAAAAATTAGTTTGACTTGTGCTGTGACCTTTTAGAAACCAATTAGGATTTGCGTGGTTTGTCGTTGACAAGCGCTATATTCTCCTGGAATTTTCACAGCAAAGTTTGTTACTTTTGTTTTCATGTCCAGCATCCTCATAACAAAAGTTCTCGCAAAAAAATGTCGTCACAAATGGTATTAAAAACTCTTGGTTTCCTTCGTAAAACTTGATACTTTTCCATTTGTTGACACCAAAATGTTTAGACTAGAGTGTTGAACCCTGTTCTTCTGAATTTCAATGATTCTGTCAAGGTATTCATCATTAAATTATCCTGCCTCTAAAGCAGTCATGAACGACTGTCTCACCCATGCTGAATATTAGTCTCGTGCAGGGAAGTATTCGTTGAAAGCGGGGCATTTCATTGCACATAGACATGACGAGTCTTGACCTCCACAGATGAAGCTCCCGAACCCCCGAGACTGACTCACCAACCCCTTATGTCAGATCGAAACCATGCAGGTTAAAAACCACTGTTTTAAATATCCTAGAAATTCACAATATATATACTATATATTAGCTACTCAGGTTATCTCAGGGGGCTACCACGTTGGAGACCCCGGTCTAATTTATTTGTATAAAATCCCTGCCTAGCAGACTTGAGAATCGATAAATTACAATTAAAAAATGGTAAATGATGGGAGGGAAACTGAATGGAATCAGCACTGGTGCGTTTTCTCATACCCTCTGAGGTTGCAGGTTATGTTATAATTTTACAACACCAGACTTTGTGTTCTTGCAGGATGTGATTTCATTAAGGACTAAGTCAGTTTGCATGCAAATATATGCAATTCTAATAATCCTTGGTCTGATCCTTGCTCTGTTTTTTCATTTTCATCCTACGGTTTTGGAACCAAATCTTGACCTGCCTCTCGGTCAGGTTAAGCACCCTTGCGACTTCGTGGCGCCGGTCCCGAGTCAGGTACATGTTGAACAAGAATTCCTTTTCCAGTTCCAGCGTCTGGTATTTGGTGTATGGGCACCTCTTCTTCCTGGAGGAGCGTGCATGCAACCAGTTGGCAGAGGGGTCATCTGTGTGTGGGACAAAAGTAAATTCATGAATAAAATAAAAATAATAAATACAAATTATTTCACCATAACAATGAGAATTAAGATTAGAGGAAAATCGACAATCACACTTTTTCTGATAATTTCAGATGCCCTTCTCTGGAGCATACAAAACTGCAGTTATCAAACAAAGCCTATATTTAAAAAACATATTTAAATAATTGTCCAACAGATCATTTGTTCTTATAAAAAATGTCTTCAATTCATATAAAGATGTTTGAAAATACAAGCAGATAGAAAAATATTATTCATAAATATACACATGGCAGTTTTAATTATTGACAAACATTGTCAGTGTTATAAGTTTTTTATTTAGCAAATACTCAAAATAAGGAGAGAAAATATCAATGGATGTCAAACTTACAAAGAGAACTGTGGAGAGTCTAAACATTAGATAAGGAATTCCAACCTGTTCTAAAAGCCCTCCCCTGAGCCCTTTCTTTTTATTAAATCTCCTTGGTTACAAAAGCAGATCCTTCCTAAGGGCCCGGTCACACAGCCGTTTGCGTCTGTATCGCGGGTAAAATTTTGCGTTTTTTTTTTGCCCGTGGTTGCCCGCGATGGAAAATGTGCAAAATTGGCCAACCCGCTGTTCATCGGTGGTATGCCCGCAAAACAGACGCCGGCGACTGTTCCGCTTCCTCATCACGTAATTTCCGCGTCATTTTCTCGTGTGGACCACGAGTATAAAAGCTGCCGTTATGCCGAGAAATGCATCCTTGCCGAGATTTGCATCCCCTCGCTACCACAACCACTTTTACCTTGTTTTATCTCACTTTTATATCACTTTTAGGGAATTTAATGGCGAACATATAACCAAAACCACTTCGTCTTGCACTTGTTGGGAATGTAATACAACTTAAACCATTCCGTCTTTGTATTTGTTGTGAATGTAATCGAACGGTAATGCACGCCGTATACAAATCACTTTTGAGCAGGTAACATGTTTATTTTGCCTTTTTCTATTCAAATCGCTCGTATTGAAACTGTTATGCACTCTACCGTAAAGCTTATTTCTGGATAATAAGCTTTACGGTAGAGTGCATAACAGTTCTCAAAAGTGACAAACGGGGAGGCTGTGATAGCTGGAATTGAAGCCTGGGCCGCTGCACTGTGGGGCTGTTCTCTAACCACCCAGATGCTGTGTCGCCTCGTTCCTGTAATACGAATGTAAAGAGAATGGTTTGTGTTGTATTACATTCCCAACAAATGCAAGACGAAGTGGATTTGGTTATATGTTTGCCATTACATTCCCTAAAAGTGAGATAAAACGAGGTAAAAGTGGTTGTAGTAGCGAGGGGATGCAAATCTCGGCTGGGATGCATTTCTCGGCATAACACCGGGCTGTAGAAATCATAACCGCTCAAGACACAGTCCCGTGAAGATCAAGAATTCAAGCTATTGCACTGAAGAAGCCAATATGTTATTATTGTAATAGTTTTTCATTATCATTTTATTATCTTGTTACGAAATGAAAAGAAATGTCAACAAATAAAAATGGATTAAGACGAGGTCACTACGGTGACGGGGATCCATGTTCACCCCTTGACGTCTCGAGCACAACTGACGTGTGCTCGGCAAATCGCGCTGTATATACGCGGAGAAAGGCGTTTGACCGTCACACGCGTAACACGCTAATTTCACGTAATAAAACAGCGATACAGGCGCAGAACATGCTATGACCGTGCTCCACCCACGATTACCCGCTGAAATTTCGCGTCCTACCCACGTGTAACCACGCCCTGGCCGCGGCCAGAGCACGTCGTTCCGCGTCATTTCCGCGTCATTACCTCGTGTGCCACCCGCGGTTAACACGTGGTCTAAAGTTTTGAGCAGCACACAACTTTTTCGCGCGGCCAACCGCGTGTGAATTTCTGACCGCGTGTAAAGCACTGCTGTATCTCGTCTATATGGCGATCTCAAAGCGTCTAACATCGTCTGCTTCACGGGCAGAAATTTCTGGCCGTGATTCAGCCTCGATACGCCCGTGAAAGGCTTGGTGACCGGGCCCTAAAGTTTTGAGCAGCGCAAAACTTTTTCGCGCTGCCAACCGCGTGTGAATTTCCGACCGCGTGTAAAGCACTGCTATATCTCGTCCGTATGGCGATCTCAAAGCGTCCAACAGCGTCTGCTTCACAGGCAGAAATTTCTGGCCGTGATTCAGACGCAAACGGCTGTGTGACCGGGCCCTAAAGGTTATGAAAATTCAAAGAACATCAGCATGATTGGCAAACAGTAACAATGATATAAAAAGTGCATAATAGTCAAAACAACAAACAATAGTGCACAATAATTGTCCAAATAAAAACTGGCAGAAATCTTTGCAGGTGTACAATGTAAAAAAAACAGAATAAACTTTGTTATTTATGTTTATCGTTATATGTCCTAATTGTAGAACCACAAAACTACGAATTTGGCATTAAAAAACACATATTAAACATAGTTAATAATATTCATCTATTCATCCATCCGTCCATCCAATACTGCTCACGTCATAGGGGCAGCACACATTAGCAGGGAAGTCCAGATTTCTCACTCCCTACCAACTTCTCTAAAATAGATACCAAAAAAAATCCAAGCCAGTTGAGGGAAAACATGTTCTTTCAGCGGGTTAAAAAAGGCGAGTAGACCACACTCCAATTTGAGACTTCTGGCTGGCACTGAAGGATTGAATCAATAAATAAATACTATTAGTTCTAGTAATAATACTACTTCCACTTCTACTACAAAAGATGATAATGATAATTTGAAAAAAACTTTTCAATTGAAAAAAATATATATTTCAAAATTCAGACGAGAAACACATACTCGTTACTTATTTTAGCTGGAGACCATTTCAGCTATTTTGGGGCAGAAGGCAGGGGACACCCTGAACTGTCGCAGGACAAACAAAGACAGACAACTCACTCGCTCATTCAGACCTAGGGACAATTTGGACCGGCCAATTAACCTGACATGCATTTTTTTCAAAGTTGGGAGGAAACCAGCATGCCCGAAGGAAATCATGCAGGCATGGGGAGAACATGCAAACTCCAAACGGGGAGGCTGTGATAGCTGGAATTGAAGCCTGGGCCGCTGCACTGTGGGGCTGTGCTCTAACCACCCGATGCTGTGTCGCCTCGTTCCTGTAATACGAATGTAAAAAACAAAACAAAAAAACAATCAAATAAAAGTTCGGATATGAAAGTCAGAGTGCCTTCATATCAATTTGCATGTACTAGCTCTCCTTTCCCAATCGGATAGTCTGTGACTATCATCTGTTGGTATGGTCCAACATCCTTGAAGGCTGTATAATAAATGTCATCCAATGTGGCCCAAATGTGGGGTATACATTTCTTTCCAGGGAAAATGATGCATTTCAGGGAAGTGATGGGAAAATGAATGACGAGAAATGGGTTTTTTACATTCACAAATAATCCCTTCTGTAACAGTCCAGCTATTCCCCAGGAAGACAGAACGGTCTTTACGGCGGTGTTCCCTTAATGATAGGAAAGTGGGAAACAAACTGTGGGAATGTGTGCAAGATTTACCATACAGTGTTTTTGTCTTGGGGTTCTTTTATTCGTTCCAGAAATGTTCAGCCTAGATGCGGCATAGACATACAGAAAGATCGAAAGACTGATACAACCATAAAACAGCCTGCTATGGCCTGTGGCTCGGCAACATGAGAAATTCAATTGCTGACCAATGTTTATTTTCCTGCCTGTGTCCACCATGATGAATGAAGCTTACATAGATACAGTAAGCAGACGGCCTGTTGGATTAATATTGCATCCTGTCTCTCGGATCTTTCTCCCTGAGCTTGCAATTTCACCCTAATAGTTCCAGAAATTGACCTCTCGTATATCCCGAGGCACGTTATTACATTTCTCTGTCGTATTTTATTCAGTCTCCCTCGCCACCCCAACCTCTTGTACGTTTCACCGAACCACCAACCGCTGCACGCCATTTAATGGGGTTGTTCACCCTGTGAAAACTTAATAAACTTCAGAGGTAATAATTTTCACAGTTCTGCCGGCGAAAGTAACAACAGCACCAACATATAAGTGGGATAATGTAGTTTACTATGGATGGGTTCCCAGCACCAGTAGTGTAAAAATAATCAATTGTGTTTCATTAAATGGTACAGACGCTGCCCGACTTACGAATGAGTCAGGTTCCTGATCGTTGGTAAGTTGAATTTGTAAGTTGCCTCAGTGCTATATTTTGTACGTTTAAGCTTAATATAAGTATGTTTAAGGCTTGTATAAGTAATCTGTATTTTTTGTACTAAAAAATGAACATTTGATAAAATAATATGCTCTATAAGATAAATAAAGTGAAGTTTAACATACTTTTGTAAGACAGGCTTCAAGAGTTATGCTACTTCCTCTGTGGTAAAAAGTGGCCAAAAAAAAAGCGTTCCGACTATTTTCCCAACCGCATCCAGCTTTGTTATTCCACTTTCGTTTCAAAAGAAACGGCTCGCCTCTTCTTTACACTTTACACCAACCATATTGAATTGATGCACGAGATATTAAACAATAAAAATAAGTTCTTAGCACGCTGGAGATAGTGTAGGCGTAGAATGTGAGGTGCACATAATGATGTCAGTAGGGCGACGAATGTATCGAGAGTGTAGGCAAGCGCGAGAGTTAAGTTTTGGAGAGGGTTTGATGTCTTTACAGAGAGACAGTAAGTGTTTCTGAGTATTTTTTCATGAAGGAGGAGCAATTCATTACCCACACAAAACGACACGCTACATCGGTGGCAGCGGTGGGATTATGAGGAGGCGTAGGAGAGATGTTTACACACAAATTAGGAAGAAGAAGAGGATTCTTTCACTTCCAGGTGGATGCTGGGTGACCTCAAACAATGCCAGACGCCGGTAGCGGCAGAACGAAGCTCTACAGTAATGTCCTGTACTCGGAAAGAGGTGCAATAATAATAATAATACAAAATCTAACTCACAGAAATGTCCGGATATTTTTCGACATCCCGAAAAAAACGTTCGTATCTACCGTTTTACGTAAGTCGATTGGTCAAAAGTAGGGGAGCGTACTTTCCCACTAAGGTCTTCTCCAAACATGTTGTTTTTTGGGGAATCACAAAACCTTGCCAATACTATCTTGAAAGATTTCAGTCAGTTCATGTGAAGAGTTATTCTCCTACGACACTGATGTAATTTTTACTGTAGTTGGGAAATATCCCAGCAACTGCTATAGAAGTAAGAATACCGCAAAGTTGTAAATATGACATCTAGTTAACTGCTGTCATCATCGTATATGTTAAAAAATACTTAAATACACTGTGCAGGTGTTATTACCACTAAACTACAATGAAAATTACTGTACACTGTTCTTAACGGAATAGTTCGTGCATAAAGTCAGTTTTCCTTTATAGTATCGGCAAGTCAAGTCAAGTCAAGTCATTTTTATTTGTATAGCCCTGAATCACAAATAGTCTCAAAGGGCTTGGGCAATACCGCTGTTGGTAACCGCTAAGGTCATGGGGACTTGCTTATCATAAAAAAAGAACCCCAAACCTGGTCAAAACATTTGCAAATTGACCATAATCTTAAACAGGATTGATGAATGCATGATTATATTCACATAAATGTTTATGTAGAGTTATTTGTGTACCCATTTATATAAACATATGCTACATGTACAATATATAGATTTTCCAATGGTCAACCTCCCAATGTCCATATGTTGTTTTTTATTGTTTTGCCCTTTTTAGTACATTTAGTCATCTAAGTCGAATGAATGTAAGGAGTTTGCACTCGTCGTTTGCAGTGCTTGAACACATTTTTTCAAATAGGAGGACATAGATGTTTTAGACACATTAAACCCTAAATCATACGATTAGGCAGACATAATTTATGGCTGTCTTTATAGATGCAGTGGTCCATAGTTTTAATCTTCTGTGTTTACTTGTGTCTTATCAAGTTGTATCATGTCCCCCTGTATTTGTTGTTGCTCTCTTTTGAGGTAAACTTGATGCACATGAGGCGCCATTAGCAAGGCACCATAGCAATCAGCACCATTAGCTGATGGCACTGTCCCACGCACACTGCTTATTTGAGAATTGCTTCTGTTTGTTGATCATGTGTTTGGAATGACGCGACCATTCTAGATGTCAACATAGGTTAATCACCACATTTAACCAACTTGCTGGCTTTAATAGGTTTTTTCCGTACACATCACTTATTTACAGGAAAGGTTGATGAACCTAAGGAGTAATGCATGCCAAAATAGGACAACATGCCAATGTGAAATATGCTATTTGTTGTGGTTGCCATCGGTAATGGACAGTCCACTTTAAAAGCTAAATGTTTGTCATCATTCTGGGAAGACTAACAAGAGAACTCCAGCCTTGTTACAATTGTGTAAAGATGATTCAAATGTGACTGTATGTTTTGTTATTGGAGCTTTTAAAAAGCCGTCAGAACGAAATCGCCCGTAATACCCTGAGAACTAACTTTCCCGGCTGATCAATTGCAATGTAAAAATCGACCATTTTGATGGATTTGTAGATGTAAACGTTAAAATATTGTGAGTACCGTATTTTCCGCACTATAAGGCGCACCTAAAAGCCTTTATTTTTTCAAAAGCTGACCATGCGCCTTATAATACAGTGTACCTTATTTATGGCTCAATTTTAAAATTGCAAAGATTTCCAACTAACTTGCAGCCGCCGGCTAGATTTTCCCCCGAACGCCAAGTAGTCCGCGGTGTATGCTGGGATTTATTTACCGGCGTTTCATTGGCAAACCAATGTGTCAATCATCATTTGAATCAATCACTATTGGCTAAAGTTATTCGGAGGTCAAGGGGCGGATCCTTTTTATCATTTACAGGCTGGCATTGGCTTGAACGGCAACACAAAGCCTGCAATTGGCCGAAAAAGATGTGTCAATCATCAGTTGAATCGATCACTATTGGCTAAAGTTATTCGGAGGTCAAGGGGCGGATCCTTTTTATCATTTACAGGCTGGCATTGGCTTAAACGGCAACACAAAGCCGGCAATTGGCCGAAAAAGATGAAAGTTTATGGCACGTGGCTGACGGCATAGAGAAAACATTTTTTTCTATTCTGCATTTGAAAATATTTTATTCTCCCGGATTTACTACCCTCTCATATATAAGAGGACATTGGCTGCACATTATTATGAACACAACGACTTTGGTGAGCTACTCCGGGTTTTATATTGTCCCTGTATCTTGTTTCAGACTGAACCCGATGTTTCTGTGATAAGCGGTGCAGATAATGGATGGAATGGAGTGTCTATTTTTAAATTAAACTCAATTCCAAGTGTTTGTCGTCGTATGCACAGTAAAGTTGCGAGCGAAAAAGAAAATAGATACTAAGGAATGGTTGGCATTTCTTGAATCCCAAGACTTTAACCTTCCGAATGATGGAACGATGCATTTGAGTGACATCGTACGGACACTGCATCCGCACGTGTTCTCGACACGTATTTGCGTCTTTGCAAGCTTTGGGAATGTTAAGGGGGTAATAAGTTGGACTGAACTATCTGACTGTTTTGTCCACGTTCCCATTGTAGCGCCTTATAATCCTGTGCGTCTTATGTATGTCAAAAATAGGACCAAAAACTATTTTTTCGGGGTGGGCCCTATAACCCGGTGCGCCTTATAGTGCGAAAAATACGGTACATTGTTAAATAATAGAAAGAGGTGATTGTTTTGCTCCCGATTTGAATGGCATGCCTCATATATAGTCTTCTGCATGGAGAAGACATGCAAAATAATGTATGCATATATTATTAATGTTATGTTTTTGGAAAACCAAAATAAAACATTTGATTTGAAATCACAATAACACGGTGGCTTTTAGAGATGCCTTCTGTCTTCTTTTCTCAATTCTGCTTGTCCTTTTATGTTAGGGACCAGCTCAAGTTACACGTGCATAATGCATCCTCTAAAAGGGCATCGGAAACGTTTTCCGTCGCAACTGCTATGTTTTGTATTTAGAGCGATGGATTGGCTCCTGCATATAAACATTCTTTGGCAAATGAACACCAAAATTATCAAATACGTTTGCTACTTGACGCATTGTATTAATCCAAAATTGCCCCCCACGACAAAGCCACCCTCCTCGCAAAGGAACTGACAAAGGAAAAATTCCAAGAGCTGATGCTCTTTTGCTTTTAGACAATAAATTCCTACAGCCTATTTTCTTGTGTCTAGCCATTTCTTGTAGTCTCGTTGTTAAGTGTCTATTTAGTTAATCTGTTTAGTTCGTTCTCTGTTTTTAAATAGTTTGTCCATTTAGATGTCTCTCCTTAGCAATGTCATTTTTAGTTTCTATGGTTTTCTTACATTCATTTTGTAGACCAAATCATAATTTAAATACTCAACTGCCCCATGTCCTGTTAAAGCATCACTGCTGTCACTACTACAACTTTAACTACGAGTGTTACCATGGGTGTGCAAAAGCAATTTTTGGGGTAGTGTCCGGGAAAGTTTTGATAGTTTTGTGCATTTCAATAAAAGTGTACATGTAATACATATATAATATAAATACAATTTCAATATGTCCTTATAGTCCTTTGAATATAATTTGACTTTTATTTGCAATATTGCAAAAGTTTTCGACCTATAATCATAAATGCTACATTTTCTAGTTTATTTTACCGCGTCTTTAAAAAAAGGTTTGCTACTAGCTGGAATAGTTTAGACGTGACAGCATAATGTTTTTACACCCCTTTTTTTGTCCCGAAATACTTTGGCAAAAAATGGCCCTAAATATATATATATATATATATATATATATATATATATATATATATATATATATTGCACATAGATAATGATGCACATTTCTACAATCCCTATAAGTTATTATTGACGTTGTGCAGTAAGTCTACTGTTAAAACACACAACTGAACTAAAAATGCACTTTATAGAGCGGCGTAAGGGGGGTGGGGGGTATAGTAAGACCTAATGTCTATTTGTGTATACCACTGAAAATAACTAATGATGACAACCACCACTTCTACTACTACTACTACAATACTATCCTATTAGCAAAATATTTTAATAAAATATAAAATAAAACTAACAACAACAATAATAACTTTTTAGAGAGTTAAGAAAAACTCAAAAACGTTGGACTAAAATGGAAGGATATATTTAAAATATTTATTTAAAGTTATTTCTTTTCAAGCATTAAATCAATACAATCAGACAGATAGACATACCGGACACTATCTCTTTTGCTTAAATTGACACTGTTAATTTTTGACCACTAGAAGTCGGTGTATTGTATAATGCAACCAAAAACAAGTGTTAAAAAACAAAAGGAAGAAGACAAACAACAGAGACTCATGGTGACCAAACTGCACAATTTTCTTCTCATTTTTGCGCAGCCTTTCATAAGGTTTTTGTATTTTCATGGCTTCATGCTGCAGCGAGATGGCAGATAATTATGCCAGCTTCCTCTATGTGAGGCTCATGTAATTTAAAATGCTAATTTCTTGACTAAGTAGAAGTATTAGAGTTAATGTATTTTGGCTTGGTATCTAAATCATTAAATCAAATCAAAATGTATTTGTATGGCACTTTGAAAGTGCTGTATTCAAATTGCGATAGGCAAATACATAGACAAACACAAACAATGGTTAAATCAAATTAAAACAGAAACTAAATAAACCATTAAAAAATAACAAATCATATCATGGTTAGTCCATAGTACTGTTCCTGTATTTTTGTATATTATTCAAATCAATGTTGTTTTTAATCAATGAAATAAAAAAAAATTCCAAGGGATGAAGTTTTTTTTCTCCTACTTTGAGGCGTTGTATAATACACACTATATCTTACATAAGTATGTCGATTCCATTTTGATGAGCTTTTTATTGTCCTGAGGGTTAACTGTAATTGCCCCTTTAATTGTTTTGTGATGACTCTCTATTACTCAGTAAATACATTTCAAAATGTAAAATATTTTTTTATTAGCAACCAGTTCATTAAAATATTGGGGTGGATCCAGAAATCTGTTCTACTAGACCCGGTCTTTTAGCAGCTGTAATAGTTCAAGAGAACAAAGTGGCTATGCCCTGTGGCCCTTTGTCCTTATTTTACTGCAGCATTTAAAGCATTTACAATCGTGCTCCCAAATCATTGTGTCTTTCTACAAAGTGCTATGTCCTGCCAACAGAACTTACTTTGATCTATACTCTCGCTCCCCTCGCACGCATCGTTATTTTTTCCGAAGCCCACACCGGGGACGCTGGCCACTGGAGCCGCCGAGGATTTGGACTCCAGGACGTATGTTGCGCTCTCCAGTTGATCTTGCTCTCCGTTTTTGGGTGGACTCGCCACGCTAGGGTGGTTTAGCTGCGGTTCCAACTTGACACAACCGTTCTGGACCAGGCCCGGAAAGCAGTCGGAACTGCGCGGCGGGCATTCCAGCCACGAGCGGATATAGCGAGTGTCCGTTGAGGGGACATGCTGTGTCGGGATGTACGGGTGGTATGCGGTTGAGAGAGCGCTCGGACCGTGGTGCGGACTTAACGGACTCCAGGGTGCAGAGAAGAGTGAAGGTTTGGGCTGGAAACTACAGGACGGATAGGGTTCGGGGAGGGGATGCTCCGATGAAGATGCCGATCCGTGCTGCTTTCCACCCGCTGCAGCCGCTGCAGAGCTGGAGCCAGAATACTGAAGGTTGGGGAAATGGGCTGGGGTCGGGAGTTCATCGCTCTCTTGACTTATGATGGAGTCCACGTAATAGTTGCTCAAGGTCCCCGAAAGAGACATGATCGGACATTATCTGTGAAGCACTACGAGTTCACTAAGTAGAGAACAGAAACATTAGAATTTTTTTCTTCACCTCGTCTCCTCATCTGCCCTTTGCTATTTCGTTTTGCTCTTTCTCGAATCCCCCGCCCCTTCCCCGCTTCTCTCTTCTTTCTTTTCAAGTCGCTTGCTGGGAGACAAGTTTTTCAGCTTTCATTGTCAAAGAAAGCGATTGGCCAATGCCAACAAAGGGTTAAAGCTTCATGGAGTGTAAATCAACCCGCCTCCTCCTCCACACCATTTTTTTCCTCCCAATACTGCACGTATTCCCACGTTCCTATAATATAAAAATATATGCCATTATGGTCATGCATGTTCAAAGTATAAACAAAACCATATATATATTAATCTAAAGAGTTGCAAAATAATAATAATAGATAGAAAGTAAAGTATAGGCATTGATAAGGTTTTCTCATTTTAGATATGTATGTCCTTCGAACTTTGCTTTTGTTAAAGAGTTGATATTTCAAAGAAACACAAACCTTTGAACAGTAGAGAACATTCCTGACAATTTGTGTGTTTTTGATCATTTCAAATTATGCGCACTGCATAAAAAATGCACGGAAAAAAAACGTTTTTGTTACACCAATCTCCTCTGGCCAATCGAGGCTTTAATCAGGATCTTCTCGGTCACTGGTCGCAAATGACAACGTCACCGTAGATTGCTAATATTGTGGGGGTATTTTGCAGTCTGACTTGCTGTGTGTAGATGCGTGCTGTGTTGCGTTTTTAATGTTTTACGCTCAATAAAGGGTATTTGCTGAGGTTGACAGGACTGTATATATCTGCAGTAATAATGCAGAGACTGTTCCTTTGATTTTACTAAATGTTATTCAATTGTTAGTACAAACACCTGCTATCAGATTTAAATGTGAGTACATGGGTGCTGCGTTGTGTATTAAGGATAATTATCGCTTATATATGGGAATTGCGAACATTAATACGAGGAGCAATAGACAGGTATGTTAATATTCACAGTGATTATGAGGAAAACCTCCATTGGATTTTACTTATAGACATGATTCAACTATTTATTCAAAAACATGCTATCACGTGTATTTAAATTAATATCGAAAATATCATATTGTTTTTTATGATTATTATTATTATTAATAATAATAATAATAATAATAATAATTTACAACACCTCCTGCGCATTTCTCACTAGATGTAAAATTACATAGTTTTGTCATTAAACTGTTTTTTTTTTAATCTCGATTCCAAAAACCCTTGTCATCGTTTGATTAGCAGTTGACAGTAAGTTATTTATTTTTTATTTTTTGTGAACGAGGGCCAGTTAGCAAGAACATCTGGTCACGCACTCACATTCGCCTGAAAGCCACTTTTTCAACAATGTTTTGGTGCACGTTGAAGCCATAAAGAAATTCACGGCGACTGCTTAAGATTTTATAGTGCTGATATATGACTTGCACGAGTCAGACTGTAAATACGAGAGAGACTGTTGCACACCAACTCGGAAAAAAAGGCCCATCTCATTTAGCGACCAGGCTGTTGTGACTTAACACTTCTTTGGAACGAAAACGGAAAACGGAAAACCACAAACTACAACTGCAATCAGATAGAAAACGAATGCAATTATTTGTTTTGTGATGAAAGGCCGAACAACGATGTGCCGATTGGATTTTGAACTTCAATGGTCGCCTGTCTTGAATCCTTAAAAGTGGTGTAAGCAACTTCAAAAATATTCTAATTGCTGCCGCCATCTTCTGGCTGAAATCATAACTGCAGAACCTTTTGTTGTGCGTCCAAGTATTTCAAATTCCTAGGTGCACTCGAATAAACTTTTTCCCATATTTTTGGGGGGTTCAATTGGCATTTGGACTGTATTTGGAACAGTCCTTTTCTTACTTTCACATTTTTCATATTACAATTAAATAAAAACACGACAACGGCGGTGATTTTGTGCAATCCGACCCTCCCTACCCCTACCTCCTTCCCTTCAGCGTAGTGCACTTTGTGACCAGAACACTGATGACAAAAGTAAAATGAAATTAGATAGGCGCAGTGAGAAAAACGTCTAAGCTCTTTGAACTTAGTTGAGCATTGTTAACACGTACTTTATAGAAAAATATATTTAATTTGAATCTTTTTAAGGACACCTCAAACTACCCACCCCACTCCAAATACGGCACGAGCTAGTATAATCAATTCAATAAATTTAAAGTTACTTGTGTGGTTCAGTTCCAACCAATTCTCTCATGTGTGCACTTCAAATCTTATTGTACGATTGAGTTCAGTTATTCATATGTATGATTATGAATGCCACATGCTTCCAAATGCAGAGCGGGGGAGATGGGACTTGAAGGGGCCCAGATCGCTTCAAGGAGTATTGAGGCAAAATGTGGCCCTGAAATTATTTTCTGGAAAAAATGAGAAAAGTATTTGGATTTGCTGAACGTACAGTAGCTCCAAAAACATGACATAATGATGCAGAATTTGTGACAGTCCTTCACAAAACAACACATGTTCCTGTTGCATCTCAGATGTGTTGTTTTTCACTTTGATCATGCTCATGTCGGTTAAACGGCCTCCAAGAATCTAAATTTTGATGCAGACAGGGCCCACAAGACAATTCATGATAATATAAACAATAACAACAATTAACATAATTAGTAGAAGCATTTTTAGTGTTATAAAAATAATAATAATAATAATAATAATAATAATGATGATGATGATGATGATGATGATGATGATGATGATGATGATGATGATGATGATGATGATGATAATAATAATAAGAAGAAGAATTATAGTAATAATAATAACAATAAATATGATGATTAGAAAATGATAACAATGGTACATGGGCTGCCTTTATATAGGGCTTTGCAGGACGTGCTTTACAATACACGTCACACTTGACCCCCCCACTTATTTTATCTTTATTCCTGTTTTCCCTTTTGCATCTTTTTCCTATTTTTCTTTCCTATTTATTTGTTACTTTCAAAATATTATTTTTCATCCCTTTGTCTTTCTTTGAGAAAGGCTGAGTAAAAAAATGGAAGGAAAAAAGTGCTTTTTGCTCTCTTTTATTCCCCGTAGTTCGTTGTTGTTAGTCTTACGAGAGAGAACTACAAAGAGATCAAAGAGATCAGACCCAGCAGAAAAAGCTAATGTTGTGACTCATCCATTTGCAGAAACTGTAGTAATAAAAACCTCATCATCCAGTCCAGCGTGAATGTGGATCTTTGGTGGGACAAGTACACCGCGGTTACATTGGTGCCGTGACCCGTGACTTTTATCAAACTCGCCGAACCGAGGACTGTCCTACCTGCCACATCAGCTCACAGTATTTGAAATTTTAGTTACATGAGCGATATTGTTTTGCTCATTACAGTGCAGTGTCACAGTGATACGCAGGCTGCTGATTTATTTTGAGATTTTAACTTATTTACATTTTTTTCTGTTACCCTTTGAAACATGTTTAATCACAGCAATGTGTTAGCTCCACAATTTGACACACCTATTCACTTTGGCAGGGGCAGAGGCATGTTTACCCCTATCCCCTCTGTTGATAGTTCTACCCCAGGTGGTGCTACACATAGAGTAGAGGCAGTTTCTAGTGTCAACACCTATAATGCAGCTGACCAACATGCTAGCCTACCTTCACCTCAGGTCAGACCCACATCTACGCCAAATTCAACGAGTGAAATTTCTGAGGGTTTAGCTGATCACATCACAAATATTATTCAGGAGATAGCACATAAATTGGCTGATAGCATTTTCACAAATATACTGTCACACAATATATGTCAAGTCAAGCCAAGTCATTTTTATTTGTATAGCCCTTAATCACAATAAGTCTCTAAGGGCTTCACAGATTAGTACACTATGTTACACAGACTATTTTTCAGCCGACAAGAAGAGTAGGTTATTATTCATATGCAATGGAGTAGAGGTTGCAGATCGGATCTCAGGGGGAAGAGCATTCCACAGCACCGGTGCCCGGATGGAGAACGCTCTCGAACCAGCAGAACACTTCTTTGCTCTCGGGATCACCAGAAGACCGGCACTCTCAGATCGTAGGCTTCGGACCGGGACATAGGGGCAGATCAGATCTGAAAGATAAGAGGGAGCAAGTCCATGTATGATTTTGTACAATACTAAGAGAACCTTGAAGTCACATCTTTGGCTAACTGGGAGCCAGTGCAAGTTAGCCAAGATCGGTGTTATGTGATCGTACTTTTTTGTCCTAGTTAAAAGCCTCGCTGCGGCATTTTGTACTAGCTGAAGAGACTTGATTCTGGACTTCGGAGAGTAGTGCATTACAGTAATCGAGACGGGAGGTAACAAATGCATGAATTATAGTTTCCGCATCAGACTGAGACAGTATTGAACGGATTTTGGCAATGTTACGAAGATGGAAGAAAGCGGTTCTAGTAATTTTCTTTACATGCATCTCAAAGGTTAGATCAGGGTCAAATATGACACCTAAATTTTTAACTGAGTCACTCTGTGTGATGTGACATTTGTCAATGTTCACAGCAGTTTTTGAGAATAAGTCACGGCATTTAGATGGACCAATGACTAACATTTCGGTCTTTTCAGAGTTAAGACGCAAGAAATTGAGTGACATCCACTCTTTTATCTCAGTGAGGCAGGCCTCCAAATTTCCACAGTTTAGTGTGGAAGATTCCTCCAACGGAAGATAGAGTTGAGTGTCGTCTGCGTAACAGTGGAAGCTGATATTGTACTTGCGAATAATGTCACCTAATGGAAGCATGTAAATGTTGAAAAGAAGGGGGCCAAGCACTGAACCCTGCGGAACACCGCAGGTAACATTAAAGGGCTCAGATGTCATTTCACCATATTTAACACAGTGCGTCCTATCTGAGAGGTAGGATCTGAACCACGAGAGGACGGTTCCTGAGAGATCAATCCATTTTTCCAACCGTTCTAGTAGGATATTGTGGTGCACTGTGTCAAAAGCAGCACTAAGATCCAGCAGCAGCAAAAGTGATGAAGCGCCAGAATCCATTGACATTAGGAGATCATTTGTTACCTTGATCAGAACTGTCTCAGTAGAGTGGTTAGCCCTGAATCCTGATTGCATGGATTCAAAAAGGTTATTCTCGGATATGAAAGCATTCAGCTGCTGTGCCACTACTTTTTCGAGTACTTTAGAGAGGAAAGGTAGGTTTGACACAGGTCTGTAATTACTTAATATTTCTGGATCAAGGTTGGATCGTTTCGGTGTGGGTTTAATAACGGCGGACTTAAAAGCTGCTGGAACTACACCTGAGGAGAGTGATATGTTTATAATATTTAGAACTGAAGGTCCAAGGACGCCAAAAAGACTTTTAATAAGTGAACCTGGGAGCGGGTCGAACTGGCAAGTTGTCGGTTTGGCCGCATTTACCACCTGTTTGAGATCATCAAGTGACAGTTCACTAAAACCGGCCATTTTCCCAAGGCAGCCACCCTGTCGTGCATCTGTAAATTTCAGTCCTTTAATATGTGTGGTATTAATAATTTCTTTAGCAATTTCTTCCTGTATGCATTGAATCTTCTTAGTAAAGAAGACCATTAAGTCCTGAGCAGAGTGTGTCGAACTATCTGCGATAGTCTGTTGCCTTGTAAGCGATGCTACAGTGTCAAAAAGGGCTTTGGGGTTGTTCTTTTGAGACGCAATCACCTTCGAAAGGTAGGCCGATTTTGCAGAGGCAAGGGCCGCTTTATACTTTAACAAGCTGTCACACCATGTTTGATGGAAAACCTCAAGCTTGGTAGCGAGCCATTTTCTTTCCAATTTCCTGCATTCTTGTTTAAGGGTTCTAGTTTCATCAGTAAACCAAGGCGTGCGTCTTTTAGGACGTGATTTTAGTTTTATGGGCGCTATTGAATCCAGCACACTAGTCAGGGTGGTATTGAACTCATTCATGAGTGAGTCAATCGAGCCATTGTATGTAGGAAAGGACGCAACTGCTCCAGGAAGTAGTTCAAAGAGCTCAGAAACTGTGCCAGTGCTTATATTGCGTCCGCTAAATCCTTCAGCTTTTTTAACACTACACTTAGCTAGCACCTCAAATGTAATTAAATAATGATCCGAGATAACGGTAGTACACGGTAACACCATAATGTTTGAGGTTAAAACTCCTCGAGTCAGAATCAAGTCTAGCGTGTTCCCATTTTTATGGGTTGGCAAATCAACCAGTTGATTAAAGCCAAATGCATCAATTAGAGACCTAAACGCAATAGTAAGTGAATTGAGTGGGGAGTTCATATGAATGTTAAAGTCTCCCATAATTATAATTTTGTCTGCATAGGTTACTAGTTCAGACAAAAGTTCAGCAAATTCGTCTAAGAAAGTTGTGTATGGCCCAGGTGCACGATAGATAGTTATTACATAAATTGACAATAGAGAGGACCGCATCACAAGAGCCTCAAACGCCTTGTAATTATTAGAGGTACGTGGATTAAATTTGAGCGATTCTTCAGAAATTAGCGCAACACCACCACCCCTTTTCAACGTGCGTGCTATATGGCTACTCTCGTAGTCTGGGGGAGAAGCATAATTTAGCGCTAAGTACTCATCCCGGGCATAACCAAGTTTCACACAGACCCATACAGTTAAGTTTATAATCACGAATAATGTTATCAACAAGTAAAGCTTTTGGAGCAAGCGATCTAATATTTAACAGACCAAATTTCAGCTTTGCTGAATCATTTGACTTAGCTGAACTCTTTGTAGTCTTTGTCGAAATCTTCAAAAGCTGCCGCTCTTGTGGCTTTTCGTGTGGGTTGTCCGGCGAGGGATGAATGGTGGAATTAGTTACATCCTCGCGTCCTTCCTCGCGTCCATCTTGCTGCTTAGACTTCGCACGCTTCACACATCTACCTGCACGGCAACCACGCTTCTGTTTTCTGTCCTTACGGCGCCATTGTCATCGTTTCTTAAGCGGAATAGCCGTCCACAAGGATGCCGGGTCTCTTTGAAGTTCGCTCGGTATATCATAGGTGGTATAAAAAGTGCCCGAAAAGTCGAAATTTAGACGCCCACCCAACCGAATAAGTTCGTCCCTACTGTAAGTATTTTTGGCCACACATATGTCCAAAAGTGAAAGCAAAAAAGACAAGAGAACGGCAATAAATAGAAGATTAGCTGGAGAGCAACGAGCCGCAAGCATGTATCCATGCGCCGCCATGTTGACTTATATATATATATATATATATATATATATATATATATATATATATATATATATTTATATATGACTTATATTGTAGAAAAACGGGAGAAAAACAGCACCAGGTGGACCAGGGTCAATAAGACCTACACCATCTACGATACACGGCTCAAGATTACAGGCCTGATGGAGGGAAGCGAATACCAGTTCCGAGTGACGGCAGTAAACGCGGCCGGAGACAGCCAGCCGAGCGACGCGTCGCCGTACATCCTCCTCAAAGATCCTACCTACACCCCAGCTCCCCCGTCAACGCCTCGCATCACTGACACAACCAAACACAGCATCAGCATGACCTGGACCAGGCCTATGTATGATGGAAGCTCAGATTTCACCGGCTACGTTGTGGAAATCCTTGAGACCAGGACCAGTGGTACCGTGCCACAGCCAAGGCTCTAAAGACCAACGAGTATCTGGCCGGCGGCCTGGTCGCCAATAAGAAATACAGATTCAGGGTGGCGGCGGTCAACGCCAATGGCACCGGAGAGTTCAGCAATCCTAGTGCTGAGATTGAGCCTCTGGAGAGAATAGAAATGCCTGACCTGGAGCTGGACGAGGACCTCAAGAAAACTGTTTGTCTTCGTGCTGGAGGAACCTTGCGTCTTTTTGTGACTGTTGGCGGACGCCCGACGCCAGTCGTGTCCTGGAGGAAAACGGGTGTGGAGCTGCAGAGCCGTGGCTTCATTGAGACCACTGACAGCTACACCATGCTTATTGTGGAGAAGGTAGACCGCTATGACTCTGGAAAATACATCGTGGAGGCGGAGAACCCATCGGGGAAAAAGTCTGCAACTATCCTAGTCAAGATTTATGACACTCCTGCTCCTCCGGCTTCCGTGAAAGTGAAGGACTATACCAAGGAGTCTGTTGTCATTACCTGGGATGTCCCCAGCATTGATGGCGGTGCTCATGTTAGCAACTATATCATTGAAAAACGTGAAGCTGACATAAAGTCTTACAAGACTGTTACCACAGAGTGTCGAAAGACTCTGTTTAGGATTACTGGCCTGGAGGAAGGTGCACACTACTTCTTTAGAGTCCTACCTGAGAATATCTATGGCGTTGGCGAACCTTGCGAGACAGCTGAGGCTGTGTTGGTGTGCGAAGTCCCGTCACCGCCTCTTAATCTCCAGATAATTGACGTCACAAAGTCTTCAGCCTCTCTCCGCTGGGAGAAACCTGTCCATGAAGGTGGCAGCAGACTGACAGGCTATATTGTTGAAGCCTGCAGAGTGTCTACAGATAAGTGGACCACAGTCGCCACCATCAAGGCCACTGCTTGCCAGTATACCATCCAGTCTCTGACAGAGAATGACGAGTACTTCTTCAGAGTCCGAGCTTGTAACAGCAGAGGAACTAGTGAAGCCGTGGACATTATAAGCCCCATCACCATCCAGGACATTAAAGTATCGCCGAAGATTGACATAAGCAACATTCCTCAGAGGATAGTTCAAATCCCCAGCGGAAAACCCATCGACCTTAACTTGCCAATTACAGCCAAACCACGGCCTGCTTGTTCATGGTTCTTTAGCGGCATCCTTCTGAAGGACAGCCTGGAGAGGATCAAAATTGAGAGTAATGGAAAATACACCCATCTGGTTATCCGTGAGACAACCATCAATGACACAGGAGACTACAAACTAGTAGTGAAGAATACCGTTGGGGTTGCAACCGAAGTCATTAAAGTCGTCATCCTCGACAAACCCGTTATACCTGTGGGCCCCATGAAAATCGTTGAGGTTGACGGTCTCTTAGTAACTGTAAGCTGGGAACCTCCAGAGAAGGACGGTGCCGCAAACATCAGCGGATACGTGGTGGAGCAGCGCGATGCTCACCGCCCAGGCTGGATCACAATCTCTGAATCCGTGACCCGACCCTGCTTCAAGTTCACCAGACTCTCTGAGGGAACCGAGTATGTATTCCGTGTTGCCGCGATGAACCGCTTTGGTGTTGGTCTCTTCCTGCAGTCCGAAGTGGTCGAATGCAAGAGCGCTGAGACCATCCCTGGACCTCCGAGAAGACCAGAAGTGCTGGATGTGACTCACGAGGGCATGACCCTGACCTGGTACCCACCAGGGAACAACGGTGGCTCGTCCATAACTGGTTAAATTATTGAGCGCAAGGAGCCCCGTTCAGACCGATGGTTGAGGATCAACAAGAACCCAGTAACCATGACTAGGTATCGCTCTTCTGGTCTGATAGGAGGCCTGGAGTATGAATACCGCATCACCGCCATTAACGCAAGAGGAACTGGCAAACCCAGCGAGACCTCTGCCATCACTGTTGCCATGGATCCTATAGCACCACCAGGTCCCCCAGTCCATCTTATGGCGGCGCATGGATGCATGCTTGCGGCTAGTTGCTCTCCAGCTAATCTTCTATTTATTGCCGTTCTCTTGTCTTTTTTGCTTTCCCATTTGGACACATGTGTGGCCAAAAACACTTACAGTAGGGACGAACTTATTCGGTTGGGTGGGCGTCTAAATTTCGACTTTTCGGGCACTTTTTATACCGCCTATGATATACCGAGCGAACTTCAAAGAGATCCGGCATCCTTGTGGACCGCTATTCCTCTTAATAAACGACGACAGCGGCGCCGTAAGGACAGAAAACAGAAGCGTGGTTGCCGTGCAGGTAGATGTGTGAAGCGTGCGAAGTCTAAGCAGCAAGATGGACGCGAGGATGTAACTAATTCCACCATTCATTCCTCGCCGGACAACCGAAGCTTTACACTCAGCGCGCACGAAAAGCAACAACCGCGGCATCTTTTGAAGATCTCGACAAAGACTACAAAGAGCTCAGGTAAGTCAAATGATTCAGCAAAGCTAAAATTTGGTCTGTTAAATATTAGATCGCTTGCTTCAAAAGCTTTACTTGTTGATAACATTATTTGTGATTATAAACTTAACTGTATGGGTCTTTGTGAAACCTGGTTACGCCCGGATGAGTATTTAGCGCTAAATTATGCTTCTCCCCCAGACTACGAGAGTAGCCATGTAGCACGCACGTCAAAAAAGGGTGGCGGTGTCGCGCTCATTTCTGAAAAAAGGCTCAAATTTAATCCTCGTACCTCTAATAATTACAAGGCGTTTGAGGTTCTTGTGATGAGGTCCTCTCTATTGTCAATTTATGTAATAACTATCTATCGCGCACCTGGGCCGTACACAACTTTCTTAGACGAATTTGCTGAACTTTTGTCTGAACTAGTAACCTATGCAGACAAAATTATAATTATGGGGGACTTTAACGTTCATATGAACTCCCCACTCAGTTCACTTACTATTGCGTTTAATTCTCTAATTGATGCATTTGGTTTTAATCAACTGGTTGATTTGCCAACCCATAAAGATGGGAACACGCTAGACTTGATTCTGACTCGAGGAGTTTTAACCTCAAACATCATGGTGTTACCGTGTACTACCGTTATCTCGGATCATTATTTAGTTACATTTGAGGTGCTAGCTAAAAGTAGTGTTAAAAAAGCTGAAGGATTTAGCGGACGCAATATAAGCACTGGCACAGTTTCTGAGCTCTTTGAACTACTTCCTGGAGCAGTTGCGTCCTTTCCTTCATACAATGGCCCGATAGACTCACTCATAAATGATTTCAATACCACCCTGACTAGTGTCCTGGATTCAATAGCGCCCATGAAGCTAAAATCACGGCCTAAAAAACGCACGCCTTGGTTTACTGATGAAACTAGAACCCTTAAACAAGAATGCAGGAAATTGGAAAGAAAATGGCGCACTACCAAGCTTGAGGTTTTCCATCAAACATGGTGTGACAGCTTGTTAAAGTATAAAGCGGCCCTTGCCTCTGCAAAATCGGCCTATCTTTCGAAGGTGATTGCGTCTCAAAAGAACAATCCCAAAGCACTTTTTGAAACTGTAGCATCGCTTACAAGGCAACAGACTACTGCAGATAGTTCGACGCACTCTGCTCAGGACTTAATGGTCTTCTTTACTAAGAAGATTCAATGCATACAGGAAGAAATTGCTAAAGAAATTATTAATACCACACATACTAAAGGGCTGAAATCTACAGATGCACAACAGGGTGGCTGTCCTGGGAAATTGTCCCGTTTTAGTGAACTGTCACTTGATGATCTCAAACAGGTGGTGAATGCGGCCAAACCGACAACTTGCCAGTTCGACCCGCTCCCAGGTTCACTTATTAAAAGTCTTTTTGGCGTCCTTGGACCTTCAGTTCTAAATATTATAAACATATCACTCTCCTCAGGTGTAGTTCCAGCAGCTTTTAAGTCCGCCGTTATTAAACCCACACTGAAAAGACCCAACCTTGATCCAGAAATCTTAAGTAATTACAGACCTGTGTCAAACCTACCTTTCCTCTCTAAAGTACTTGAAAAAGAAGTGGCACAGCAGCTAAATGTTTTCATATCCGAGAATAACCTTTTTGAATCCATGCAATCAGGATTCAGGGCTAACCACTCTACTGAGACAGCTCTGATCAAGGTAACAAATGATCTCCTACTGGCAATGGATTCTGGCGCTTCATCACTGTTGCTGCTGCTGGATCTTAGTGCTGTTTTTGACACAGTGCGCCACAATTTCCTACTAGAACGGTTGGAAAAATGGATTGGTCTCTCAGGAACCGTCCTCTCGTGGTTCAGATCCTACCTCTCAGATAGGACGCACTGTGTTAAATATGGTGAAATGACATCTGAGCCCTTTAATGTTACCTGCGGTGTTCCGCAGGGTTCAGTGCTTGGCCCCCTTCTTTTCAGTATTTACATGCTTCCATTAGGTGATATTATTCGCAAGTACAATATCAGCTTCCACTGCTACGCAGACGACACTCAACTATATCTTCCGTTGGAGGAATCTCACACACTAAACTGTGGAAATTTGGAGGCCTGCCTCATTGAGATAAAAGAGTGGATGTCACTCAATTTCTTGCGTCTTAACTCTGAAAAGACCGAAATGTTAGTCATTGGTCCATCTAAATGCCGTGACTTATTCTCAAAAACTGCTGTGAACATTGACAAATGTCACATCACACAGAGTGACTCAGTTAAAAATTTAGGTGTCATATTTGACCCTGATCTATACTTTGAAATGCATTTAAAGAAAACTACTAGAACCGCTTTCTTCCATCTTCGTAACATTGCTAAAATCCGTTCAATACTGTCTCAGTCTGATGCGGAAATTATAATTCATGCGTTTGTCACCTCCCGTCTCGATTACTGTAATGCACTACTCTCTGGTCTCCCGAAGTCTAGAATCAAGTCACTTCAGCTGGTACAAAATGCCGCAGCGAGGCTTTTAACTAGGACAAAAAAGTACGATCACATAACACCGATTTTGGCTAACCTGCATTGGCTTCCAGTTAGCCATAGATGTGATTTCAAGGTTCTCTTAGTATTGTACAAAATCATACATGGACTTGCTCCCTCTTATCTTTCAGATCTGATTTGCCCCTACGTCCCGGTCCGAAGCCTACGATCTGAGAGTGCCGGTCTTCTGGTGATCCCAAGAGCAAAGAAGTGTTCTGCTGGTTCGAGAGCGTTCTCCATCCGGGCACCGGTGCTGTGGAATGCTCTTCCCCCTGAGATCCGATCTGCAACCTCAGTGGAAATGTTTAAATCTAAACTTAAAACTCACTTCTACTCCATAGCATATGAATAACCTACTCTTCTCGTCGGCTGAAAAAATAGTTTGTGTGTAATAATCTGTGAAGCCCTTTGAGACTCTTCGTGATTTAGGGCTATACAAATAAAAAATGACTTGACTTGACTTGACTTGACTTAGTCTTCCTGTTGTGTATGTAGTAGGGTTGCAGTCGGATTCAGAGACAGGCACGGACGGTACATTCATAGAGTGTTTACTTAACTTCTTCTTCGGTAGTTCTCAAGCACAAGTACAAGGCTGCACATTAGTATACAAGGACACCGCAGGAAGGGGAGTGTATTACACGACACCACATATTCCCTTTTTGTTAGAATAGGACACAAACAGTAGCATTAATCTAAAATACGCAATAACTCTTCGGTAAGTATGAGCTTATAGAAAACATACATTTCAATATTCATTACCAGATTAGAGGTAAATATTTATCAAAGGTAAGCAATAACGTAAGGAACTATACTGTCAATATCGGTAAGCAAAAGTGTGTAAACCTTGTAAACTTAAGCAGACTGTATGAAGATCACATCATAAACAAACATGACAATTTTTTTAAACAATGACCATTCATCATGGGTTATTTTTTGTTTTTTGTTTTTTTTTAAACATCACATCTTTTCTGTATCTTTTTTTTTTTTTTTTTTAAGTCACATAATCTTGAAGCCATGCAGGAGCATGTCGTATTCTCGGTGCAATCGGAGAGGGATGTGCTGAGGGCACAGTTTCAGTTTCAGGTTCAGGCGGCCCAGCACCTTGGTCGCTTGGCAGGAGGCAAGCATCAGCATCAGCAGGCTGTTGCGCTGAAGCAGCAGCACAGGTGGAAGAATGGGCAAGGTGGAAAGCATTCCACACCTTTCCATCAGACAGCAGATAAGTGGCTGGACCCTTTTGGGCTACCACTGTCAGTGGCTTGGTGAACTTTGAGTGTCCTTTGGCAATGATTCCAGGTTTGCGGATGCGAACCGCAGAGCCAATCTGGAAGCTGGGTGATTTTGCACCGCGACGTTTGTCGGTGTATCGTTTGGACTTCCGTTGTTTGTTTTGTATGTTTTGTAGCATGTTGCCTTTGTCAGCAGTGGGACGCATGGAGTGAAGACCTGTGATGTAAAGCTTTGTATTCAGTGGTTTACTATGCAACAGTTCAGCGGGGGATACTGAAGTCACGGCATGTGGCGTGGCTCTGTAAGTCTGTAAAAACTCAGTGAAGAAGGCTTTCAGTGGTTTACCTTCGATGTTGGCTGTTTGTAGACAGTCCTTGAAGACTCTGTTGAAACGCTCAATTTCACCGTTGGCTTGTGGGTAGTACACAGAGCTGCGACGGTGTGTGATGTTCCTGTCACTAAGGAATGCTTCAAACTCGGTCGACACGAACTGAGGGCCATTGTCAGTAACAATTTCCTGTGGATTACCTTCTCTGCTAAACACAATGGAGAGAAAAGTCATAACAGAGGCAGAAGTAACATTTGAGCAGAAGGCAATCTCAGGCCATCGGCTGTAATAGTCAATGAGGGTGATGGCGAAGCGGCAATCAGCAGGCGCAGAGTGAATAGGACCAACAATGTCCACAGCAACCTTTTCCCAGGCAGCAGTTGGGGTAGGCACAGGCTGTAATGGGGCAGTACGTGTGGTTGCGGTTTTGTCATGCTGCAAGCAGGTGGTGCATGATTTGATGGCGAGCTCAACGTGAGAATCCATTCCAGGCCACCAGTACAAGTCTCTCAGTCTTTGTTTTGTGCGGACGATCCCTTGGTGTGTAGCATGAGCAAGTTGGATCATTTTTTCCTGTAGCTGTTGTGGTATCACAACACGATGAGTGCCACGCACAATGACACTGTTTTGCAAGTCAAGCTCATTTTGAACACGGATGAGGGGGTCAAGGCTTTTTGCAGTACGAGGCCATCCCTTCTGCATGTAGTGTCGCACCTTCTGTAGCACTGGACATTCCTCACATGCACTGGAGAGCTCATCAGCAGTGACTGCAGCAAAATCAGGAGACACAGCAGCCACCATCTCCATGATGCCATCATTTTCCAGTTTCGTCAGCTCCTCCGACACCTTGTCACGCACGGCATATTGAAGTCTGTGTAGCTTTTGCTGGACTGGAGGGACGTCTGCACGCACTTTAACTTTGTGTATAAAACCTGTAGCAACGCCTAAAGCATTTGTAGTGTTGACAGAGTGACTCATCTCCGATGCAGCAGGTGTTGTAATCTGCCCATCTTGTATGTGGAGGCAAAGTGCAGTGAACAGGTCCATTCCCAGTAGTGGAGTACCGTCAGGAACTATGTAGAAGTCAGTATGTGCACTCTGGTTGCAGTATGTAGCAGTAAGTTGAAGACAGCCCAACACTGGAATTGGCTTCTTCATGTAGGTCACCAGACGTACAGTAGGCTTTGAGAGAGGCAAGTGCATGAATGATTGTCTGTAAATTCTCTCTGGCAGAATTGAGACTGCTGAACCAGTGTCCACAAGCAGGTCAGTAGTAATAGACTGTTCATCATTCGCATGGAGAGCAACCGTACACGTAAGGCGCTTTGGGACTGCAGCTGTAGGGGCTACATGACACACAGTAAGTTCTGGGACAGTAACTTCTCTCACTGATCGAGTAGGAATTTCGCTGCGGCACAGTTTACTAAAATGTCCAATTTTTTCACATTGGTTGCATTTTGCATTTTTAGCAGGGCATTTGGGGTCATTTGCTAGATGAGAGTTGGAGCCACAACGGCAGCAGGTTTTGTGTTGATTCCTTTTATCTCTCGAGCGCTGTGTATGCGTACTGCTCTGATTCCTTTTATCTCTTTGTTGCACAAGCTTCACAGGAATGTCGGGCACGTGCACAGGAGCAATAGCATTAGCTTCTGACATAGCGGATTCGATTTGTGTAGCAATAGCGATTGCTTTGTCAAGTTTTAAGTCCGTTTCCAAAGGCAAGCGTTCACTGATTCTCGAAGAGGACATCTTCTCAATGAATTGGTCCCCAATCATATCATCAGCAAACGTGCCAAAGTCACAGTTAGCAATTAATTCCCTCAATGCGGCAATGAACTGAGCAGTGGTCTCGCCCGGTCTCTGAGCACGCCGACGGAACTTGGTACGCTGAGCAACGACATTAATCTTCGGTACAAAGAAAGTTTCTAGCGCATCACGGGCGGATTTGTAAGAAGTGCCAGTGTCGGGAAGGGAAAGAAAAATTCTCTGCCCTTCTGTGCCTAAACAGTGCAGCAGTAGTGCGCGTTTTCGTTTGTCCGACATTTCGTTAGCAGTCAATGCTAGCAGGTAATTTTCGAACATCTGAATCCACGTGGTGTACAACATCGTAGGCTCACCCGGGGTTTCAAGCAAAGCAAGGGGTTGTGAGATTCCGATCCAAGTCATCCTCGTCGCCAATATGTTGTGTATGTAGTAGGGTTGTAATAGGATTCAGAGACAGGCACAGACGGTACATTCATAGAGTGTTTACTTAACTTCTTCTTCGGTAGTTCTCAAGCACAAGTACAAGGCTGCGAATTAGTATACAGCGACACCGCAGGAAGGGGAGTGTATTACACGACACCACACTTCCTTAGACTAAATTTTTGTTGAACTACACATTCCAGCAAAATTTAGTGGACAAATATAACTCAATTGAGTTTGAGTCCCCTGACATAGAGGGTCAGGATATTGGGGGACATGAGTGTTGTGATTGGAAACCCCTGTGCCCAGTTCCAAATACAGTTGGCGCCCTCTGGTGGAAGCAGGCTTGCACCAGACCCTAACATTAGTGGCTGTCAGGTTGGCACTTCTGCCTCATCGGTCAGAGATCCTGGGTTCTATTCCAGGTCCGTGCCTCCATGTGTGGAGTATGCATGTACTTCCGGGAGCGGTGCATTCGCAATGATCGCAGCCAGGCTTTGAGGCCAGGACCATAGCTCGGCCTTTTGGCTGAGAGTAAGTGTTCCGGCACCTTGGCTTTGTAGCATATAATGAACTGACCGATAACGGATAATGAATAAGTAATTAAGAAAATAGAACAATACCCCGGTGGATTTGTTCAGACCAAAAACAATCGACTTTGGCCTGGACGGATCTATTGACACTAACAAGGATGTTAGATAACGAAATTGTGAATATGATTGATTGCTATTAAGATTTTCAAGAAGGGTTGTTCAAACCTCACATTGTGTTTGCTGCTAAACGTCATATTGAAATATGATATCGTGAATGTGCTTGATTGCTGTTGAGATTGTCAAGAGGGGTTGTTCAAACCTCACACTGTTTGTTTTCTGTTATTAGTGTCAATAAATTTGTTCAAACCAAATGCATGTTTTTGCGTCACTGGGTGGATTTTTCCTCAAGCACCCAAATTCCCTCTCACATACCCCACAAAATGCATTAACAGGTAATTATGGGAATTCCTGCTCTTTTTAGAGATCCGGCTCTTTCAGCTCGGCTCAGTAAAATGAGCCTGCTTTTTCGTCTCTCAAAGGGCTCTTCAGATTTTTAGGTTTGCTGTATTGCTACGAACGCGAATGAAGATGAAACATAATGCACCAAATGAATTAATACCTCAAAATGGTATTACAGTACAGTATACAGATGCTGCCCTACTTCCGGACGATCGTTCTTATGTTGAATTTGTTTGTGAGTTGCTTCAGTGCTATAGTTTGTATGGAACGTATGTTTAAGGTTTATATAAGTATGTTTAAGGCTTGTATACATAATCTGTATTGTTTTGTACTAAAAAAATAAACATTTCATAAAATAATATGCTCTATAAAGATAAATAAAGTGAAGTTTAACTTACTTGTGGAAGATGCAATTCAAGAGGTCCTTCTCCGTGGTAAAAAGTTGCCGAAAAAAAGCATTCCGACCATTTTCTCAACTGCATCAAGCTTTCTTATTCGACTTTCATTTCAAAAGAAACAGCTCGCCTCTTCTTTACACTTTACACCAACCATATTGAATGGATGCACAAGATATTAAACAATAATAGCGGTACAGTACAGTTGTTACTTTTACACACCTTCTTCGGGTTGGATGCTGGGTGACCTCTCACAGCGCCACGCAGCGGAAAGAAGCACTACAGTACTGTCCTCTACACAGAAAAAGGTGGACACGATACAAAATCTTACTTACAGCAATGTCCTGATATTTTTCGACATTCCAAAAAATGTTTTTATTTAACGTTTTACCTAAGTTGAATGGTCATAAGTAGGGGAGCATCTGTACTCGTATTCGCTGGCACAACACAATAAAGCAACATCTAGTGGGCAAATAATACATACTGTCCCTTTAACCTTCATATTAAGGCAGGGGCCTTAGCTTATCATCCTGGTGGGTGCAATTGGCCTCCGGGCAACAAGTTTGAGACCCTTGAAATAAAGCAAAAGAGAGCAGGAGGGAGAGCGAGCTGTTGTAACAGAAAGAGAGAGAAGATACAGATACACAGGACTCAGAGTGCGGGATTGTGACATTGTGATGACAAGTGGCTTGAAAATAAACGCATTTTGGAGGGTTAATTTATTCTATTTTTGGCCAGGACTGTACAATGAATCAAAATAATTGAATTACTTTGTCGTTTGCGACATTAAGAATTAAAAGTTAAAATAAAATTACTTAATGTTGGTGTGGATTATCCCCAAACGTTGCTAACTGGCTAATTTTTGCTGCACAGTTCAGGAAGTTTCTCACAATGAACAGAACACTTGAGCCCAATTTTACTTGTCCCGACCGGATCTCACCTCTGGACTTAAGATTGGAGGTGGGGTCCAGAGTGTCAATTTGAAGACACCACGTTGGTCCCTGTTCCAAATGTTTAGTCTTTTCATTAGTGTTAACCCAATTATAAGCAAACTTGGATTACATATTAAATAGGGGGAAGGACCAGCTATTTATGTTGGTCCTATAAATCAGCACTTCAGCCGGTGACATGATTTAACTCTTTCTATGGACTGCTAGATAAGTGAGACGTTTATTGATCGATCTTTAATTTTGCATGATCACATGAGAGGACAAAACAATGATTGCTGGATATTGGTGGGGACAATTGACCTCCGTAATGTCAAATCTTCACCTGCGGGTCAGACTCACCTCGATACACAACAGTCATCTCAAGAGAAGTTTAATTATCTTCCACTCTGTAGTTTCCTCAGACTATTCCAGATTCTGACATTAACTTTCTTACGTTTTAGCTCCATGTCAAGCTTTTTTCTGTTTTTTTTCAGACTTAGGCCTAGTGAATGTCTGATCTTTGTGTGTTATTGCTCAAGTATGCTCTTTCTGACCCTTACGTTGAAATTTGTCCAGGAATTTACCCACAATCTTCATGAACTTGCCAACAGAGACGCCAAGATTTAGCTGGCATCATTCTGTACCTCGTATTGCATTTCTTCACATGTGGACTTTCCCTAGCACAAGTAGGTGTTCTTCCTCACAAATAGCAATGGCAGCAAACTGGTAAGGGAGATCCAGACTTAATCCTTCTGCCACAGAATCATATTGCCTATGTCATGAATGTCAAACTCGCGGGCCGCCGGCCACATCTGGCCCCGCATACAATAATATCCGGCCCGTGAAATAATTTTATATACATCTTTAATAATGGCCCGGCTCTATTAAACACTGATAACTACAGATCCCACAATGCCTTCCCGAAAACATTCCCGCTTTAAGCGGGTTAGCTGTAGCCTGACAAGCGCAGCCACTTTTAAAACTAGCTACTGACAAACAGCCCTGAAAAGTCGGAGAAGTGCATTAATAATGAGTCTTTAGTGTCAGGATACGGAGACTTGACATCCAGGGATGAACTTCTATCATCGCAGTGTAAAGGAAGGCTAAACGGAGAAAAGCAGGGTGACATTTATCTTGCTGTGGATTACGTGGAAGCTAAACCCTCACAATGGCCAAGCAAAAGGTTGATACGAAAAACACGGCTTTTCAAAACCGAGGAGAGGCTGAATACTTGTTAAATGACATTGCCAGTAAACCCATGTGTCTTCTTTGTGGAGCTAATGTGGCTGTAATTAAGAAATTTAATGTAAAATGGTACTAGAAGACAAAACATCAGAGTAAGCTGAAAAACCTGAATGCAGGCAGAAGATACAGAAAATTAACGAGTTAAAGAAGAATATGGGGAACCAGTATATGTTTTTCAACAAAACAAATTTCCCAAAGTGAAAAGCACAAATTCTATTGATATTTCAATTTTTTTCCTATTTTGAATTTGTATAGTTTTGACATATTTTTACAGAGAGCAACGTTTTTTAATTTATTTAATGTTTAAGTTTGTCTATTCTGGAATCATACTCTTGACTATTTTAAATTCAGCTTTCTATTTTTGTGTATTCAATAAATATTTATCCCGTTCGGCCCGCGACCAGAGGTGTGGTTTGAGTTTTGGCCCTCTGTGTAAGGCCAGGATAAAGAAAATCACTTGCATTTTTTTGACCTTTCAGATTTTATTGTAGAAGACTTCTGATGCAGAAATGAAAACGTCTCATCTCATCTCATTAGCTGCACCGCTTATCCTCAGTTGGGTCGCAGGGGTGCTGGAGCCCATCCCAGGAATGTGTATCACTACGTTTTTTTAAAAATGTTGCTATATTATTATTATTATATATTATATGACATCATTTGGCTTTGAGGTGAGCAAGATTTCTGCACCTGTACTCACTATGCCTGAACAAACATAAAGAACAAGTGTTTTTTTGCAGGGTTGCCTGCCACCCTTGACCCCATAACAGTGTAAAGTATAACATGAAAATTAACCTCACATAATATTTTTTTTAATATATTTTGTTGATATTTATTTTAGTCAAAAGAAAAAAAAAGTTTTTTAATCCCCTTGTACTGGCTTCCTCTCTGCTCGTTTTACTTCACTTATTTTAAGTGATGGTTCAGAAAACAGTTATTTTCCTCTGTAAGGCAAAGGCAAACATTGGATTTGCTACACTGCAGGGTGGAGTACCCTTTATCACAGACCTGGGCACTCCGGTCCTGGAGGGCCATACGTCCTGCCAGATTTTGAAGTTTGCTCTTCTTTAACTCAGGTGATACAAATTATAACCTCGTTAGCAAGCTAGCAAGTGCTCGTTAACGATACTGGTGATTGGAATCACCTGTGTTGGATCAGAGAAACCTCAAAAATCATGCAGAACATACGGCCCTCCAGGACCGGAGTGCCCAGGTCTGCTTTATCACAACCTACAGTGTCCTTTATTTGTTTTCAGTGGGAAATTTGCAATTGGGTCCTTGCACACATCCAACAGAGGGTGTCCACATGACTTGTTGGGTCGTTCACATGACTACCTGGAAGGCGTCCCACTCCTATCAACAGAGGATGGCCGTCCTCTCTTTTTTATTTTGTTCACCTAATCAGAAAATAATCCATTTATAAACATGTAAAAAATACATAAAGCCACAAGTAAAACATTACAAACAAAAAAATATAGAGAAATTCTCCAAACAAAAATGAATTATCATCACTCTCATTACTGTCTGTTTCCATCTCAAAATCACTGCCACCCTCTGGATGGCAGAAATCACAACCTGCACTCTGATTTGATGACCTCTCTGTACTAGTGGCATTCTAAAACGGAAGCAGTAAAGCATATATTAACATGCCAATGTACCAATTTTATTTAAACACCCCACATTCAGATGGTTGCATACATCTTCCCCAACCAAACAATTCAAATCCACTCGTCTGGCCATTCTATTCTCTATTTCGCACATTTTGACTCCCGAAAAAGCTCAACGATGCCATATAGCAAAATTGACATAATATGTTAAAATAACTTTTGATGAATGTATTTCACAGAAACTAAACATGTACATGTTTTAGACGTTGTATTAATAACAAAAAACATTCAAGGATTTTCACTTACCTGAATATGAAAAATCTAGTCCAATTAATCAAAGGCAAGTTGAGGTGCAGATGTTTTGCAAGGTTTGTGACAGACTCTTTTAGGGTTAGGTGTTTATTCAAAATCTAATCGTGATTTTGGTTAAACTTTAAAGATATTCCAAAACATTTTTTTTTTCAATCAGGCACAGAATGTGTAGTGCTCCTCCCCTCTGTTATGCAAATATTTTGCAAAATATTCCACGCACCAGGGGACTTGAGAAATTTAGTCTCACATTTGACCCATCTGCCTTTTTTGCTGTAAAGCTGTGACATCATTGAAGTAACACAACACTTTCAATGGCAGACCCCATCAACACAACATGAGAGGGAAGCTTCGAAACAGAAAGCGATAAAAGTAAACAAAGTTTGTCTGACTATGAATTTATGGCCGGTAATGACAAAAGAATGTCTGTGATAGATACGTCTAGAGAAAAAAAAATCAGTTATAGTGCCAGAGAATTGATATAAAGCAATGTCAATTCAAACCATTGGTTGAGGCAAGTGACGAGGATGAGGGCAAACTTGACATTTACGAAAAGGAAGAGAGAAGCAGTGATTGTTTCCGGAACAGAGATTGGTAGGTTGTGTTTAAGACTCTTCGCTTGAGATAGTGTTCGATCTAATTACAAGTTTATATCCCTTTTTCATAAAGGTAATTTAGCAATTTTTCTTTACAAAGTGCAGTCCGCTTGTCGGTTGGTAACACACCGTTGGCACTGTGTGAGAGTTCATATCTTGCTAGTGCAGCGGAAAATGGAAGTAAGCAGCATTACATGAGTTTGATATTTGATTTCAGGGCAGCACGGCGGCGCAGTGGTTAGCGCGTGTGCGGCACAGTTCTGAGGTCGTGAGATCAAACCTCCTGTGTGGAGTTTGCATGTTCTCCCCGTGCTTGCGTGGGTTTCTTCCGGGCACGCCGATTTCCTCCCACATTCCAAAAACATGCAAGTCAGTTTAATTGGCTGGTCTGAATTGTCCCTACGTGTGAATGAGCAAGCGAATTGTCTGTCCCTGTGTGCCCCACGACTGGCTGGCAATCCGGTTCAGGGTGTCCCCTGCCCACTGCCCGAAGATAGCTGGGATCGGCTCCAGCACCCCCCGCGACCCTACTGAGGATAAGTGGTGCAGATAATGGATGGATGGATGGATATTTGGATATTTGATTTCACTGCTATTTTCATGTCACTCCACAAGGCGGTTTGCCATACTCTGTCAAACACCTTCTTGCAATCCGCAAAGATGTGGTAGAGGTTTCTTTGGTGTTTTTGAAACTTCTCACACATGATGCGCAGAATAAATATATTTTCTGTAGTGCTCCTTTCCTCCTGTAAACATGCCTGTTCTTCTAAAATATTAACTGTTGTAAAATATAGATGTTGCCCTGCAAATATCACTTAAACATTGTCAATATGGATTGCTTATTTCCTATCGCAGGGGTGTCCAAACTTTTAAGAAAGCGGGCGGTTTATTTTTCTATTTTTCTCTCTCTCTTTCTCCCTCTTTCATTATCTCTTCTCTCTCTCTTTCATTCTCTCTTCCTCTTGAATGTACTATTCTGGGCCCCAAGGGATTTTTTCCTAGCATGTGGCCCCCAGATAAAATTTGTTTGACACCCTTGTCTTAGATCATCATAGCTCCCTTTTTTTGTGTGTGTGTGCTGTTTGATTTATATCTTTACAAACACTTCCCCATCACTAGATATATCCTTCTCCCAGAAGCATCTTAAAGTTGTCAGGAGAGAGGATAGAGGATAGATATATCTAAGTGATATCCATGGACGACAAAATCCAACAACCCGGCAGTCAGTGAGGAAGAACAAAGCTGTCAACTCAGAATCAACGTTCCCTCGCAGATCCACACGACACCCTAACTGCCCACACCCTTACTTACCCCAACACCATACACAACAGAATAGCACAAAATAGGGTTCCATGATTAACCAAAAATCTAATCGATAGTGCTATGTGACGTAGCACCTTCATGTAATTGCAAGACACTGGGGTTTGAGCCTTGTGTGAGCAGACAGAAACCATAACAAAGCTCCCTTGAAGAGGGCACTGTTTTCTCAAGATGTAATCGTGTCAATGTGAAAAACGCTTGTGTTGTCTTCATTTTAAGGACCAATGTTGTACTTTTTTTTTTTTTTTAATTTTTATAACTTTTATTTCTCACACACACTTTGACAGAGGTTTGATGCATCCATCATACAACAACACAAACAAAAATACATACAATTGACATACTCATAAATAACAAAAGAAACAACAACAAAAAAATGTTAATAAAAGAAATAAAATAAAAGGTGAGGTGTTTTCAACATCAAGTAAAAATTGTGTGATAAGCTTCCATCTTTTCTCGAATTGATCTAGTTTCAGTTGACATCTTGCAGTGATTTTTTTCCATAACGTACATTTGTTTTAATTTGTCAGCCAGGTTGTGGTTTCAGACAGAAAAGCTGTGATCATTTTCTTTGCTACCAGAAGCATAACCCTTAGTACATATTTATTTTGTCCAGTCAATAATTCTTCTGGCAAAATTCTTAATACATAGGTCACTGGGTCCAACCGCAACTCCCAACCAATAATTAATTTTATTTCTGTCTGAATACTTCTCCAGAAATTTGATATTACAGGGCAATTCCAGAAAATATGTGTGAAATCTCTGACCCTCCCACAGTTACGCCAACATAGATTGGAGGTATTTTTATATTTTGAAGTGATAGAGGGTGTATAGAAGAATCACACTTTTACTTTTCATTCAAACTCCCTCCATGCTGGACTGCTGGTTATTTTGTGTCCCTCTTTCAAGGGTTTTTTTCCCATTCGTCGTCTTTTATCACTACATTAGCTTCTTGTTCCCATTTTTCCTTAACAACCATCTCATTATTACTGAGATCCATTCGCAGAGCTTTATAGAATTTTAAGATAACCCCCTTTATTAATTTTCCTTTTTATTATGACATTAATAATTCCTCAACTTTAGTTGGCTCCTTACATTTTTTTCCCCATTCATCATGTTTCTGGAGGTAATAATAATAATAATAATGCATTTTATTTAAAAGCGCCTTTCAGGCCACCCAAGGACACTGTACAGACAATGAAAAAAATACAATTTAAAAAGTTGTAAGCGAAGTAATAAATAAAAACAAGACATAAAATCATAAAAACATAGGAAATGGAGAAGCTATGTGTTGTAGGCAGTCCTGAACAGGTGTGTTTTTAGACGGGACTTAAAAGTGGAGAGAGGTGTGCAGTTTTGGAGGTCCGGAGGTAGATTGTTCCAAAGCTTGGGAGCAGCGCAACTGAAGGCTCTGGCTCCCATGGTGCTCAGATGGGCAGGGGGCACTGACAGTCGGAGGGAGGACGAGGATCTGAGGGAGCGAGTGGGGACGTGCACCTGGAGAAGGTCGGACAGGTAAGGAGGAGCCAGGTTGTGAATGGCCATATATGTATATAGGATCAGTTTGTAGCTGATGCGATGCTGAATAGGAAGCCAGTGTAGCTGTAGGTAATGCCTTGGTTGCAAATATTTGTAAAAATCATTCCTCGGTAGGTCGAATTCTTGTTGGAGTTGTTCAAACGATTTCAATGCCTGTCGTTTGAACATTTGGGTATTCAACATCAATTCTTTTTGTGCCCATTTTTTAAATCCTACATCCATAACCCCAGGTTTTAAGTCTGGGTTTTTCACAATTTTTGTAGCCCTATTCACAGACCTTGATATTATTATTTTTTTTGTACTGTTGACCATGTTTTAATAGTTCCCTTAATCCATTCATTCTGGATTTTTAACTTCTTCCACATCACTACTAATATGAATGGTAATGATTCCACAGGCACATTTGGACAAGACCACTGCTCCATGTCCACCCATATCGTATCTTTGTCTCTAGTCATCCACAAAATAATAGCTTTAATTTGAGCTAATATTGGGTAGGTCTAGGCCCCCTTTATCTTTAGAAGCTAAAATGATTTTTTATTTTATTCTAGTTTTCTTATTTTGCCAAAGAAATTTTTATATCAATTTATTTAACACTTTAAATGTGGATGCCGGGATCAGAATAGGAAGAGACTGAAACAGAAATAATAGTCTTGGTAATATGTTCATTCTAATCGTTTCTATCCTTCTTAAAAGGCTTAAGGGCAAAATTTCCCATCTTTCCAAATCCTTCCTTATTTCTTTCATCAACTTTCCATAATTTGCATCAAACAGTTGTGTGCATTGTGGTGCAATGGTCACCCCCAAATATTTGAACCCTTTATTTGTCCATTTGAAATCAAATTTTTCTATCACCTCTGTTGGACATTTTCTTGATATCATCATTGCTACTGATTTGCTCTCATTATTTAAATATCCAGCTACTTCTCCATATATTTTAAGGTTCGCCATCGGTGGTGGTATTGATAGAGAGGGCCCTTTCAGCATTACCAACAAGTCATCTGCAAACAGGGATATTTTATGCTCTTCTTCTCCCTCATCCAATATTCCCCTTATTTGCTCATTTTGTCTTATTAATTCCGCGAGTGGTTCTATGCTTACTGCAAACAAGAGTGGACTTAAACAGTCCCCTTGCTGGACTCCTCTTTTAAGATCAAAGAAGTCTGAACAGTGACCATTGACTCTAAACCGAGATTTAGGATTTTTATAGATTATTTTCACCCACTCTACAAATTTTTGAGGCAAGCCACAAGCTATAAGCGTTTGATGAAAAAAGCTCCATTTCACCCTATCAAAAGGTTTTGGGGCATCCAAGCTCAGTAACATTGAGGGTTGGGCTTTATATTTTGTGCTCGAAATTATGTTTAATATCTTCCTAATATTGTTTGCACCTTGTCTTCCCAGAATAAACCCTGTTTTATCTGTTTTAATTAATCCCGCAATGAATTTCTGCATTCTTTTTGCCATTAAAGGAATATGGAAGTTTCAATTTGGGTTTGTCTGTTGGACTCTCTGTGTTTAGTGCAAAAGTTTTCTGGAGTAGATTTTGACGTGGCGCAGCTCTCAGCCAGAGGGAGGTGACCAGCTGTCTGGGGGCCGAGGCGGAGGAGGGTGACGCGCCATTCTTCCGGGAACGGGAGACTAATGGGAGTGGGCTGCCCCGCGACCAGGCAGAGTCGATGTGCCATTCTTCCGGGACGGGAGACCAATGGAATCCAGCCAAGTGGCGGAGGAGATTCTTTGCTGAGCAACTTGGAAGAAGGAAGAGAGTCGGCTGTTGGAAGGAGAAGCTTGCAGAGCTGTATTGATTTGTGTGTTAGAAATAAATCCACTCGTGAGTGAAAATGCCAGCTTATTGAGAACTTTCTATGCAGAAAAGAGCGCGCAAATTGTTTGGATGAGTGGTGATTGGTAAAGGTCACAAATTGGAGTCAGATGATTAATTGAAGTTTGTGTTGATTTAAAAAGAAATTCCAACACCATTATGCTTGTAAGAATTTTTAAATCATTACACAGTAAACTAACTGATCTACAACATTGGATCTTTTCCTTCTTTATGCAGGATGTTATGATGGTTTCTGACCATGATTTGGGGGGGTCTCCTTTTTGTTAGAGCCTAGTTTATTACTTTATGTAGTACTGGTGTTAATTCTTCCTTAAAGCCTTTGTAAAACACCCCTGGGAATCCATACGTTCCTGGTGTTTTTTTTAACTTTAAGTTTTTTATTGTATCCTGTATTTCCAGTTTTGTAATGGGGCGAATAATTTCCAATGTATCCCCTCCTGACAGAGTTGGTAAATGTAGATTTTCCAAAAGGTTTCGTGCCGTGCAGTTATCCAAATCATTTTCCGAGTCACTGTATAAATCTTTATAATAATCTGCAAACGCTTCTGCAATACCTTTGGGTTTTGCTAAACATTGTTTCGAAATAGGATGTTTTATCTGTTTATTTGTTTGAGCTTTTCTAATTTGGAAGGCTAGTAACCGACTGGCTCTATTGCCCATTATATAATATCTCTGATTCGTAAAACGCAAAGCCCCTTTTGCCTTATTTGTTAAAAGTTCATCGAATTTAACTCTGGTTGCTTTTAATACCTGCAATCTGGATTCATTTGGCGTTCTTTTATGTTCTGCTTCTAGTTCCTTAATCTTATCCTCCAATTCTTTTTGATTATCTAATCGGGCTTGTTTCAGTCGAGAAGATATTTCAATTATTTCCCCCTTATTACAGTTTTCCCTCACTCCCATAATATTGATGGAGAAACCTCCCCGCTGTCATTGATTTGAAAATATTCCTTTATACACTGCTTTATTTCCTCTTCTACATTTTTATCTGAGAGGAGATATACATTCATCCCTTCTCTTACCATAAGAGAAGCAAAACACCTGGTTGACCCTTTCTCTTTTTAACTTCTTATGTTCAATCTCTGTCAAATGTGTCTCTTGTAATAAAGCTACTGAGCTTTGCAATTGTTTGAGTTGATTCAATATCTTCTTTCTCCTAATGGGTTGGTTCAGCCCATGTACATTTTATGAAACAAGATTTAGATTGCTCATGTTTTATATTGAGTCCCGCTGATTTTCGAAGCAAACAAAAAAATAAATCAAGAACTAACACCTCCATTGAAAAAACAAAAAAACTAACTAGCAAACACAGATAAGACCCCACCAAAAAGAAAAATAACACACCCATGAAACAGAAACACATGTCTTCCAAGATTCCAATCGGAGAGTTGTGGCTCCCCTCCTGGAAATGGAACAACTTTTGTACAGTTGTCCATAGTTATAACAAACTAAATATTTTAGTGTAGCTCTAGACAAAAAAACAAGATATTGTTTTAATTTAAAGATAATAAATTTACTTACTTCTAACTTATTGAATACGTAACAGAAAGGGCAGAAACGGTCATTACTCCTTCACCCCAAATCAGAACTTAGCTTTGTTTTGCTCCATGAGAGCTTGTAAGTCTCCTTCTGTGATGGGGGTGTTCCTTCGCCTTCTTCTCGTTCCAGTCCCAATGTTCTTTGCCATCATTCTCTGCAGTGTCTCCGTATTGTCTTCTTCCACATCTATCCCAATTTCTTTTAGCAATAGTGCTGCATCCATCAGTGTAAAAAAATTCTTTATTCCTGAGTCCAAAAACATCTTCAGCTGGGCGGGATATGGGGATTGTGCCTTCTAGTTTTTCTCCTTTTGCTTTTTGATGACGCCCTTCACTTGTTTTCTCTTCTTTTAAATTACCGTGGTGTAGTCTTGATTGAAGTAAACGGTCTTGCCTTCATACGTTACCTTCTGTTTCCATGCTTCCTTCATCACGGATTCTTTTACTCTGTAGTCAACGAAGGGCACGATAATTGCTCGCGGCGGTGCTGTATTACCTTGAGGCTTGGTCTGTAGTGAGCGGTGTGCCCTCTCAATACGAATGTCCATGTGCCCCGTTGTCAGAATGTTCGACCTAGCAAAGCCTGTTATGAACCCGATTGTATCGTTCCTCTCGGCACCCTCTGGAATGCCATGTATTCTAATGTTGTTGCGTCTCGATCTTGAGTCCAAATCCTCATATTCTGTTGCTAATTTGGCAACTTGTTGTAGCAGGAAGGCTGTGGAGCGTTCCAATCGCGCCGTTCACTCTTCTGTGTTAGCGTTTAGCTCCTCCATGCGCTCCACTTTTTGCTCCAGCAACACAGTCCATTCCAAAAGCTCTTTGATGCTTTTCTCAAGTCTTGCCATGATAAATTTGTTCTGGCTGGCTGCTTCGGTATGTTCTTGCCTTATTTTATCTCTTCGAGAATGGCCGAGTCGTGTCCGGCGCCTATCGGCGCCGTCCCCTCTGCTCCCTCGTTCTTTTTGTCCTTTGCGCCAGTTTCCTCGACAAGTCTCCCCTTCTAAACCAAATTTTATTGAAGAGTTGTTTTTTTTAGATGAATTACAAATTATCCCCTTTCTGTCTTTTTCCTAGTCGGTGTTACATTAGTTTGCTGTGGTTTTTGCCAGAGCTACTTTCCTTGCTGCCGTCTACCACATGGCGCCACCGGAAGTCCCCAATGTTGTACTTTTTTATACAGCTTACATAGAAATGTCACCAATGGCGGCCCGCAGTTTAGTTCCGGATTTAGAGTGGACTACAAACTGATTTTACCCCCACAAGTTTGACTCTGTTGAACTTCGTTTTCTAGAACTACTTTCGGACGCCGTGCACCACAGAGACCAACCGAGCTAGCGTCCGAATACAAGCCCACGGTGGCCGATTGCTTGATTTTGGAACCGGGTTCAACGTGGTCACGCTGTCGAGCGAAGCCAGCGGGAGCTAATGCCGCTTAGCTTAACCAAGTCCAAAAGAGCAGCAGACCCCTGGGTACAATCGCATTTACCTACTATGCCAATCCGCACTGTTCAATGCCTATTGTGCCACTACGTCTCATCCGTTCCTTACGCCACTTGAACGCAGCACGGTAAGAGGCAAACATTGCGGCGCCCTTGAACTTTGGGACCTTTTGCCACATTTCAGACTTCAAACATAAATATATAAAACTGTAATTGATTGTGAAGAATCAACAATAAGTGGGACACAATCATGAAGTGGACCACACTTGACTGGATATTTTAAACTTATTTAACAAATAAAAAACGAAAAAGTGGGTGTGCAAAATTATTCAGCCTTTTTAATTTCAGTCTTCCAACAAGACAATGATCTAAAACATAAAGCAGAAGCTAAAATGGAATGGTTCACCAAAAAACATATCAAGGTGTTGAAATGGCCAAGTCAAAGTCCAGACCTCAGTCCAATTGACAATCTGTGGAAAGAACTGAAAAGTGCTGTTCAAAACGCTTTCCATCTGACCGCACTGAGCTCAAGCTGTTTTGCAAGTAGGAATGGGTAAAAATATCAGTTGGACTTCAAATTGTAGAGTATACATCAAGTATACATAAAGTTAAACGGCACTCCAGAAAAAGCAAAAATCATTTGGATTCAAAATACATTGGGCCATGATCTACCGGAACTGAGCATTATTGATCACACTGACTACAATAATTCACAATTGGATTAATTCGATCCTGACCACCGAAAATTGCAAATATAATACAGGAAATGAATATAATACCTATGTTAAATCTAAAGGGAAATTCTCAATTCTCAATAGTGGAAGCATGTACACAAATTTTGAAGACATTACAGAATACCTACATCAGTCAGAGAACCCATTTAGTGTGATTGGAGTTTCTGAAACGTGGTTCAATGAGAAAAAGGGAGTTGATTTTGAATTAAATGACTATAATTTGAACTATGTAAATAGAATAAACAAAATGGGGGGAGGAGTAGCTATATATGTGCACAAATGATTTTAATATAAGATAATACAAAACATATCTTTTGTAATCGATGATTTACTTGAATGTCTTATAATAGAATGTATAAATGAAAAAAGGAGAAATATTATCGTCAGTTGTTTATATAGATCGGGCTCAAATCTTGAAACCTTCACAAACTGGGCTGAAAAAACATATTCAACAAAAAGCAACAAAACATTAGTCATCTGTGGAGATTTCAATGTAGATCTAATGAATACAAACAAACATAAAAACATTGAAGACTATGGTAATATAATGTACAACATGAGTTTATACCCAACAATATTAAGACCTAGTAGAATCACTTCACACAGTGCAACACTCATTGACAATATATTTACAAATAATAATGAATTTACAAAAGTCAGCGGTTTACTGGTTTGTGATATTTCTGATCACCTACCAGTATTTACAGTGTATGATACTTGACAAGAATCAAATATGGAATATATTTACAAATGAGTTAGAACTGAAGGGACTGAGGATTTAATTAAACAAAACTGGAATTCTATATATGGTACAGATGATGTGGACTGTGCATTTGACATATTTTTGGAAATATTCACCAACAAGTATAACAAAAACTGTCCAATGTGACAAACCAATATTAAGAATAAATCTGTAAAGCATCCATGGATAACTAAGGGTTTATATAATGCTTGTAAGAAAAAAACACCTTATATAGAAAATGTATTCAACTGAGAAATTAGGAAGCCAAATTTTGATATAAAACATATAAAAACAAATTGAAAGGAATATTAAGATCTAGCAAGAAATTATATTATACCAATTTATTACATGATAAAAAAAGAAGTATGAAGGTTGTTTGGGAAATATTAAATAGTATAATAAAAGGAAAGAATGTAAGTAATACATATCCAAACTATTTTAATAATAAGAACAGTGAAAATTATGAATAAAATAAAATTGTGGAGAATTTCAAAAGTTGATTTGTAAATGTTGGACCAGAGCTAGCTGCAAATATCCCAGAGTGCAGTAGTAAGCAATTTGAGTCACTGATAAAAATTAACTCTAAGACCATATTTTTGGCTGGGGTTACAGAATCAGAGGTCTTAGACGTGGTAAAAAACTGTAAAAAAATAAAACGTCTATGGATAATTTTGATACCGATATGGTACTAGTTAAGCAAATTATACATATCATTGTGAAACCATTAACCTACATAGGTAATCTACAATTTTTAACAGGGAAATTTCCAAATCAAATGAAAATATATACCAATATACCAATTATACCAATAAACAAAAATTGGAACAAGCACATCTTTTCAAACTATACACCAGTATTTCTGCTTCCTCAGTTCTAAAATATTAGAGAAACTTTGCAATAATAGACTAGAAAAATTTATAGATAAACATAAATTGATCAATCAAAGTAAATATGGTTTTAGAGGAAACAGATCAGCAACAATGGCTGTTATTGATGCAGTAGAAGAAATCACCCATAGCATAGAAAAAAAGAGATAAGCAGTTGGGGTATTTATTGACTTAAAAAAAGCATTTGATACCATTAATCATAATATACCATTTAAAAAACTGGAAAGATATGGCATCAGGGGCGTGGCTTTGCAATGGATTCAAAATTATTTGACGGGGAGGAAGCAATGTGTGAAAATGGGAGAGTTGTCATCTCAATACTTGGACATCTGTTGTGGAGTACCACAGGGTTCTATCCTGGGTCCAAAGTTATTTAATTTATATATACAGTGGAACCTCGGTTCTCGACTATAATCCGTTCCAGAACCCTGTTCGAAAACTGATTTGGTCCATCATGGAAAATCGTTTTTCCCATTAAAAGTAATCTAAAATCGTTTTAATCCGTTCCAACACCCTGAATCTCTAACATGAACGTAAACATGAAGCTAACCCAGGCTAATCGTACGTTCGCGTTAGCGTAATCTTCCGTATGAAAGATTACGCTAACATGAACGTGAACAAATAAAAAAATCAGGTCGTTTACACCTCATTTAGCACCCGGGTCTCCACAAAAAGTGGTGAGTGTTTAAAGGATAAAGAAAAGGTGTCAGACGACACTAACATTTTTTATTCAAATGATAACTATATTGATTTGGTATCCTGTATTAATCGTGAATTAATTAACCTAAAAGTATGGATGGATATAAATAAATTATCTTTAAATTCAAATAAAACCAAATAATATTATTTGGTAATGGCAAGGCAAATCAAGATTTAGAAGTAAAAATGGATGGTGCTGCAATAGACACTATCAGAAATTACGTTTTTAGGGGTCGTATTAGACAATAAATTAAGCTAGAAAACATACATCAGACACATCCAAACTAAGGTATCTGAAAGCATTTCAATAATTAATGACGCCAAATTATTTTTAAACTATGATGCATTGTATTTATTATATTGTTCTCTAGTTCTGCCATACTTAACATATTGTGCAGAAGTCGCGCAATAATTACAAGAGTTCACTGCAGCCCCTTTTTATCCTATCCTAAACGTGCATTTAGAACCATACACAGGGTAGGATATCGTGATCATACTATTATTTTATCCTGGAGTCCAAATTATTAAAATTGCATGATTTAGTAAAATTTTTCACTTCATAACTGCTATTGATGGTCAACAAAAACATAGTGCCAGAAAATATCCAAAAAGTATTCACTCGGAAAGAGGGAAGTTATAACTTAAGGGGCTGTAGTAAATTCAAAATCCCACCAGAAAAAGTACTTGTGTGTCTATGTGTGGAGTCAAACTTTGGAACAATTTACAAGACAAGATCAAAAATTGTCCAAATATGTCACGTAGCGGAGCGGGGAACAGGAAAAAAGGACCCATTCGCGTAGACAAACTCACAATGTATTGGGAGAAGAGGAGGAGGGTGCGCACACTTGATCCGGGGATCGATGGTCATGAATTGGATTAGAAATCCAAACAAAAGAAAAGTTGTCCAAAACGGATCAGACCAAAAACAAAACCGGATCAAATGCAGGCAGATTTACAGACTAGGTATTTCTCAGAATTAAACAGAACTTGCAGAAATCTCACAGAAGTCTCACCAAAGTCTAACAGGTATAACAAACGATCCAGCAACACACCCTTCAAAGGAACGCGTTTAAATACAGTCAAGAAGCAATCAGTGAATGCGAGTCAGCCGGTGACCATGGGCGGGGCCAGATGGGCGCCATGGCAACCGCGCCAAACATGACAGAATCCCCTTCTCAAGGGACAGCCCCAGAGGTCCCGAAAAAAAAAAAAAAAATACATCGCCCCCCCCCAGAATGGGCCGATGCTCCCAAAGAGGGCGGCCCCACTCCAGCCTCTGAAAACGCAGAAACGGGGAGAGGCAGGACCGGTGGGCGGACGAATCGGAGCGGCAGGCGGACGAACCGGGCTGGTAGGCAGACGAATCGGAGTGGCGAGCTGACAAGTCGGACTCAGACAGGTCGGGCGTTGCAGGAGAGTCAAACGGGCGAGTCGAAGAGTCGGAATGGCAGGCAGACGAATCGCAGTGGCGAGCAGATGAGTCGCAGTGGCGAGCAGAAGAGTCGGACCGGCAGGTAGAAGAATCAGACAGGCAGACTGGTGAATCAGGCAGGTACACAGGTCGACAAACAGGCATGGCAGGCGGACAGAGGGACGAGTCTGACAGGCGGACAGGCACTTCAGGCAAGCAGACAGATCGGGCGTTGCGGGAGAGTCGGACGAGTGAGTCGAAGAGTCGGAGTGGCGGGCAGATGAGCCGGAGTGGCGAGCAGACAAGTCGGACGAGAAACAATGGAAAAAAATGTGAACTACCTTGAAAGCTTCAGCTCAATCTAACAAAATATCAGTATATATTTTGATACATATAATATTTACATGTCAAATGATTGATTGAAGTTTGTGCAAAAACTGTGCTTCGGGTAATATTTCTCAACTGGTATTGAGGTGTAAAAATAAGTTAACCCATAAAAAATGTTAAAACAGGAAAACACTATCCCTCAAAAATATTTTAACTGGTTGCCAGCGAATCACAGCGCATATAGAGAACAACAACAATGCAAACTCACAACCATTCCTTGGTAAAGACTACACTCCTGAATAATACTTGAATATCAAATAAAACCAATTTAGCAAAGGGGATAACATGCAAACCTCGTACAGCAATGCTGGACCTCGGAATCAAACCTGACTACAATGATTTGTATATAACCAGTATGTAATTTGGTTTATTCAGCTAAACCATCATCGGCATACTTCATATGAGTGGCTTTATTTGCATGTTGTATATTTAACTCGCTAAACCTGAGTAGAACAGTTCCATCACTGCATGTTTTAAAATACATATTCCTGTCATTTTTACTATCATGCAATCATCAATTGCTGCACTTGATTCACACACAGAGCAACCAGTCTGATGAAGACTGAATTTGGACCTTAGGACACAGCTAATGCAAAAACAACAGCACTAAAGTAGTCAAAATAAGAGCTGAAATAATTGAACAATTGCAAACAATTAACCAACATTATTTATATTCAAAAACATCGGATCGGATCAAACGCGGGCAGATTTACAGACTAGGTATTTCTCAGAATTAAACAGAACTTGCAGAAATCTCACAGAAGTCTCAGCAAAGTCTAACAGGTATAACAAACGATCCAGCAACACATCCTTCAAAGGAACGCGTTTAAATACTGTCAAGAAGCAATCAGTGAATGCGAGTCAGCCGGTGACCATGGGCGGGGCCAGATGGGCGCCATGGCAACCGCGCCAGACATGACAGAATCCCCTCCTCAAGGGACAGCCCCTGAAGTCCCGGCAGGCAGACGAATCGGAGTGGCGAGCAGACGAGTCGGACCGGCGGGTAGAAGAATCAGACAGGCGGATGGGTGAGTCAGGCAAGCAAGCGGGAACCTCAGACAGATCGGTCATTGCAGGAGAGTCGAACGGGCGAATCGAAGAGTCGGAATGGCAGGAAGACCAATCGGAAGAGTCGGGCTGGAGAAGGGGCCCCGGGAAGCTGGGCCGTTGCCGACAGGAGCTCACACAGCTGACGTGACATGAACTCAGTCCGCTGAGCTAATTGCTCCATCTGGCGCTGTATGCTCCGTTGAATTTGCTCGACCTGCAGTTGAAGGGCGGTCATATCACTGGGTGATATCACTGGGCGATTGCCAGACCTCGCCTTCCGTCCGATCCAACTGCTGGAGAGCGTAGGAAGTGTCTAGTTTCCCCAATTTGCGCTGGTGTTAGCATCCGCTGGGTCCAAAACTGGCTGGATCGTTCTGTCACGTGGCGGAGCAGGGAACAGGAAATAAAGACCCATTCACGTAGACAAACTCATAATATATTGGTAGAAGAGGAGGAGGGTGTGCACACTCGATCCGAGGATCGATGGTCGCGGATTGGATTAGAAATCCAAACAAAAGAAAAGTTGTCCAAAACGGATCAGACCAAAAACAAAACCGGATCAAACACGGGCAAATAAACAGAACTTGCAGAAATCTCACAGAAGTCTCACCAAAGTTTAACAGGTATAACAAACGATCCAGCAACGCACCCTTCAAAGGAACGCGTTTAAATACAGTCAAGAAGCAAACAGTCAATGCAAGTCAGCCGGTGTCCATGAGCGGGGCCAGCTAGGCGCCATGGCAACAGCGCCAGACATGACAAAATATTCACGTGTTCAAATTTATATACAAAAAAAATATTATTGGCAGAATACAGAAATGAAGAAAATGGGGTATAAGTGATACTAGAGATTGGAAATATTGCATAGCAAATGGATGGTTTCCAACCAAGTTAACCTGGTTGTTATTGTTACTATTATTATTATATCATAACTGTTATTATTGCTGTTGTTGTTATTGTCATTGGTGTCTCAGTGATAGTGACTCGTAGGATTATAACGTTAATAGATGGGCACTACGATGATTAGTATATAACATGTGAGTATTATAAATATTGATATCTGACCTATGTAATATGTATATTTGTGAGGTTTTGTTATATTTAGACAAAAAAGAGGAGCTATCTGTGAAATATAATTAATAAGGAATATGAAGGGTTGGGGAAAATAAGCGTCTGCTTCTTACTACCCCTTTTCGAACATGTAATGTTACTATCGTTGTAGTTGAGTCATTGCTTTTTTGTTCTGTTTTCATTTTTTAATGTTCAAAATAAAGTTTTCATTCATCTTGAATGAAAACATTTAATTTTTCTACTGTTGGGACCAATCGAGGTGCATGTGCCATCTACAAAGCCACAGTGGAGAGCATTCTGGCATGCAGCGTAACTGTGTGGTATACTGGGAGCATGACAGCGGACAGGAAAAACATACAGACAGTAATCAACACAGCCCAAAAGATCATTGGCTGCTTTCTACCCCGTCTAGAGGACATTGCCGGCTTGTGATACTGTGACAGAGCCATCAACATTATAAAAGACTCTTTTCACCCCAGCCACCACCTCTTTGACCTGTTGCCCTGTGGTAGGCAAAACAAGTCCTTTAAAACTAAGACAAACAGGCTTAGAGACTGCTTCCACCCCAGAGTAATCGACACCCAAAACAAAGACACACAACTGTAAAAACATATCTAACGAATTTCTTTGCTTCTTTTTTTTCTTGTTATTTTAGCTAAAAGAAACTGTGAAAATATATACTATTGCACAAGAAATACACCTTGTAAATTATATTGGTTATTTTAAATTGCTCTTTCAATTGCACTTTTGTTACGACTGCGCTACTCTTTTTGGGGCCTATTTTCTCTTCAACATCTTTATTAAATGCTTTACCCTGAAGTGCCATGTCTAATCTCGTTGCATACAATGTTTCACAACATTGAAAATAAATATAAAGAAAATTTAATTCAATAATTAAAGTAACCGTAATTCTTTTTAGTACTTTTTTCTGGCTTGTTTTGTAATTATGAGCACTCCCACCGAAACTCATATGCACAATCCTCCACTTAAGTCCACTTAAGTCAAAAAAAATGAAAAGGCATGCCAAGTTTTGGTAGAACAGGATCAACGTCAAGCCGGCAAAGTCCAGGTCTCTGCTGGTGAGGAAGTGGAAGGTCTCAGACAAGTTCCACTTTTCTATAGGAAACTCCGAGATTCCATCAGTGGGAGAGAAGCCAATCCAAAGCCTGGGAATGATCTACAGCAGCACCTTATAGGACACCTCAGCATTCCATGCGACATCAGAGGAAATAGCAGCCTGGCTGACAGCGGCGGACAAGCCGGGGGTACCAGGCAAGTTCAAAGCCTGGGTCTACCAACATGGCATTTTGCCGCGACTCCTCTGGCCATTAGTGGTCTAAGATGTGCCAATGACCGCCGTCGAGTGCCTCAAGCTGAGGGTTTGCTCGTTCTTGTGGAGGTGGCTGGACTTTCCACAAAGCCTCAGTAACATCGCACTGTACGGGAGGGAACAACGAAGGGACTCTGTATTAAGCAGGAGTTTACGGTTACCCGAGCAAGAGAGGTACTGTTGAATAGGGACTAAAGTGTCAGCAAAAACTCTTTGGTTGGCATACAGGTGAGGACAAGTAGAAAGTAGTGAGATCAAGAGGCAGTCGACCAGGCTTTTAAATTTTTTAAATAAATAAAAATGGATTATGTCTCTATCAGTTTTGCGCATCGAGAAACTGATATTTTTGCCCATTCCTCCTTGCAAAACAGCTCAAGCTCAATGAGGTTGGATGAAAGCGTTTGTGAACAGCAATTTTGGGTGAACCATTCCATTGTAGCTTTTGCTTTATGTTTTGGATTATTGTTGGAAGAGAAATCTCCGTCCCAGTTTCAGGTCATTTGAGTACTCCATCAGGTTTTATCCCAAAATGGTCCTGTATTTGGCTCCATCCATCTCCCCATCCATTTTAACCATCTTCCCTGTCCCTGCTAAAGAAAAGCAGGCCCAAACCATGATGCTGCCACCACCATGTTTGAGTGTGGGGATGTTGTTTTGATGGTGATGAGCTGTGTTGCTTTTACGCCAAACATAACGTCTTATTGGTACCAAAAAGTTTGATTTTGGTCTCATCTGACCAGAGCACCTTCTTCCACATGTTTGGTGTGTCTCCCAGGTGGCTTGTGGCAAACTTTAAAGGACACTTTTTATGGATATCTTTAAGACATGGCTTCCCTCTTGCCACTTTTCCATAAAGGCCAGATTTGTGCAGTAAACGACTGATTGTTGTCCGATGGACAGATTCGCCCACCTCAGCTGTAGATCTCTGCAGTTCATTCAGAGTGATAATGGGCCTCCTGGCTGCATCTCTGATCAGTTTTCTCATTGTATGAGCTGAAAGTTTAGGGGGACAGCCCGATCTTGTTAGATTTGCAGTGGTCTGATACTCCTTCCATTTCAATATTATTGATTGTACAGTGCTCTTTGGGATGTTTAAAGCTTGGGAAATCTACTTGTATCCAAGGTGCAAAGGATTTGCCTCAGGTGCAAAGGATTTGCCTGTCAGTCTTTCATCAGGGCAAGTTGAGGTGAAGTCCTAGGCCCAGGCTCAAACCTGGCCCAGCCCAGACAGACTTAAAATCCGGGTCATGTCGGGCCTCAAATGTCAATCATTAACTTTGGCTCGGGCTGGGCCGGGTTTTCTCTCTTGCTTTTTTTTTTTTTTTTAAAATTAGTGACTTGCCTTCCGGTGATATAAAACAGCTTGTCCTGCAGTCTAATGTCTGTCGTGTGCTCAGCTCGCTCTTATCTAATCATCTCGTCCTCCAAATCACCGACCGAACTTACAAAGAATGGCTAAGCCCAGGAGGTTGGCGACGCACTTGTGGACCGACTCATCAGAAGATAATCCATCAGACCATGCTGCTCTCTAGAGCAACGAAGTATCTAGACTAGAGAGTTATGCAATACAGTCTGCAAAGGTCCTGGCTGGTCCGGGGCTTTGAGAGATGCGTTTGCCCTCATTGCACAGGCTATGTCGCTAGCGTAGAGTAGCCCAATGGCTTCAATAAAACTTTTAAAAAGATCTTAACCAGCAAGGTTACGGGACTGGAGGTCATCCTTGTCGCCAAGGTTAAGTTTAATAAGGCACTTGGAAACAGTCTTTGTGCACTGCTCACTGTTGTTTATTTACAGGAGTCATCCTTATTACCACACTTTTCAGCAACTGCACACTTTACAGCCGTGATGTCACGCAGACGTGAGATTATCCTGTGGCCGTGTTTGGATGTAATACACGCGTCTCATGTGTTCCATGGTTTTAGTTCGACGTAGGAATGCGTGTGCTCAGCGCATGCACTCGCCGGCCAAATTCACACTTTCTTCCTCCTTCGTCCTCTCCCTCAAACTGACAAAAAACTGATGCAAATTCAGGTTTTTCGGGCTGGGGCCCTCAAATCAAGTTAATTTGACATTGATACCCGTGGGCCGCGTTGGGCTGGATTTTTTTAGGCCCGAACTTACCACTAGAGTGAAGGGACTGCACAACAGACGAGCAATTGGGAACATCAGCCGCGCAGCAGAGAAGGCGTCCAGGTAGCTGTGGATCTTGATCAACCCAGGCTGGGCAAGGACTGTTGTGAGACCTAAAACACCCAGTGAACCCAGGTGTAAACACAGAGGCAGCGCACCAAAATAGTATATTAGAACGGATCTGGCCCAACTGAAAACAAAGTCTGGATCAGGAGTTTGACATCCCTGGTCCAAAATGAGCTGCTGTATCATTACAGGTGGGCGAGAAGATAATATTTAATTATTAGGATCTTAAAAAACTGCAAGATCATCTATGTACCTACCTATGTATCTATCTATGTGCTGCCCTTGCTCCCAAATTTCACAGATTTGGCCAACTAGACACCTAGCGAACGACGTCCCGAATAACCAGACATCTTTCTTTGTGATTGCTGTTTATTCAGGCAATGGCCTGGGCCATTTCCATTAAAAGGTCGCCTTAAAACAGGAACAAAATTACAAAAGACGCGCAGTTAGCTTTCTAACTGTAACAGAAACATTTCGTGATAAGCTAACACACGTTCATAAATGTGTACAAAATCCTAAAATAAACAAAAACATTATATCCAGAAAATCATCACAATCTGTTTCATACTTAGACAATAATTGTCCAACGCAACAACAGAAGAAATTTTCACAGATCGTAACACAGTGCTTCTGTAGTGCTTTTAGTTCCGTATTTCTGCTGCGTTTACTTTCTTTTCCAAATCAATTCACCTATTGGACTGTAGAGGGCGCTTAAGACCATTCTTTTTACACCCTAGGACGGAACACTCCTTGCCTGGCACAATACAATAGTGCCACTATACAATTGGTAGTAAGCAAAACATGAAAATAAAATGTGCATTATGCCATATTAATCATCTTGAAAGAGTAACACCATATCAACAATGGGTCTCAAAAATACTTTCACATTTCCATCTTTAACAGTTTTCCCTTCTGCCTTAAGAACGTTTCCATCTTTGTTCAAAATTGTTTCTACAATTCTTCCAACAGACCAGTCATTTCTGTGAGCTGAAACATCTTTCAACAAAACAATGTCGCCCACATTTAAATCTAGCTTTACTTAGGTCCATTTCTTTCATGGATGCAGTGTTGCAAGATATTTGCTTCTTCTTTGCTTCAAAAAAGGAGTCCGCAAGGCACTGAACCCGTTTCCAGTGCCTGGTGTAGAGGTCTGATGGTGAAAAGTCTCCTGATGCGGATACTGCGTCGATCTTCTGTGTAAGCAGTATCTGCTTGTCTGGATCTGTAGACACTGGATTTTTTTCCATCCGCTCCCTTCTTCCTTTTATACCGAGAGTGGTTCAACCAAATCTATTTGCTTAGTTGTTTCCCGCCAAAAAAACTTTACTTTGTGGTGGTTGGTGCCAATTTTATTTGTTTGAATCCAGGGGTGATGCTGTCTCTTCATGGTTGCTGTCCAGCATGTTTTGCATGACTTCTGTGTATTTTATTTTCATTTCAAGGTTTTGATTCAGTGTTATTCTAAGTGTTTAAAGGCTCTTGAGCTTTTAGTCTAGATTTACAGAATGGCAATGACGCCACCTAACAGTTACTTGTGTTCTGTAACACTTCTTTCTCCATGATGTCAATGAAGATTCTATCTTCTACTAACAGTGCTGGTTTGATGTCATCTTTAGTTTTCTCAAAAAGTGATTTAGCAATGTCTTTGTTTACAAAGACATTGCTAAATCACTTTGACAATTGAAATCACTTGACTGAGTTCAAAATAATCATTGCATGGGCTCATGTATGATGCACGATCATTTTGCAGGACATGGGTCATTATGGCCATTTACTGTAGAGGCTTGTGGGTCTTTTTCAAGCAGGTTTCTCCAACTATTAACCAGCCTAATTTTAATCTTTGGCCGTAGGGTGTTCTGTGTGGCCCATTTATTACTCGTCTCACTTTGTGCATATGCATGACATCTCTACCTAACAGCAACAGGATAGGTATATTGTCTTCCACTGGGAAAATTTTGTTTGCAATGTTCTGCAAGTGTGGGTACTGCATAGCCCCTTGCTGAATCGGGATTTCTCTCCTATCTTCTAGGATAATGTCACATTCAATTAAGTTTTGGAGTGGGTGTTTTACACTTCCATCCACTGACTCAATCATAAGGTTTGCTGCTGTCCTTCCAACATTATTTGAAACTCCTGAGCATGTTCTGAGCTTGTAAGGGTCAGAGTGTCCTTTGACGTTAAAAAGCTCAAAAAACTTTGACTAGAGAACGGTTAATGAAATGAAATGATCTGCATTTATATAGCGCTTTTCAAGTCAATGACTTCCCAAAGCGCTTTACATTGCGCTCCACATTTCCCAATAGTGGCCTTGTATTGCAGCCATGTAAGACGCTAGCCTGCTTATTGGGGGTATTAAGGGTTCAGTGTCTTACCCAAGGACACTTCAACATGTAACACGGACAAGCCGGGATTCGAACTGGGATCCCTTGATCCCAAGACGAGCGCTCTACCTCCTGAGATACCCCCTTAACATTCCGAAAGCTTGCAAAGACGCAAATACGTGTCGAGAACACGTGCGGATGCGGTGTCCGTACGATGTCACTCAAATGCATCGTTTCATCATTCGGAAGGTTAAAGTCTTGGGATTCAAGAAATGCCAACCATTCCTTAGTTTCTATTTTCTTTTTCGCTCGCAACTTTACTGTATATATGACAATAAACACTTGGAATGGAGTTTAATTTAAAAATAAACACTCCATTCCATCCATTATCTGCACCGCTTATCACAGAAACATCGAGTTCAGTCTGAAACAAGATACAGGGATAATATATATAGCCAGAGTAGCTCACCGAAGTCGTTGTGTTCATAATAATGTGCAGCCGTGGTCCTCTTATATCCGTGAGTTTAGTAAATCCAGGAGAATAAAATATTTACAAATACAAAATAGTAAGAAATGCTTTTTGTATGCAGTCAGCCACGTGCTATACGCATTCATCTTTTTCGGCCAATTGCAGGCTTTGTTTTGCCGTTTAAGCCAATGCCAGCCTGTAAATGATAAAAGGATCCGCCCCTTGACCTCCGAATAACTTTAGCTAATAGTGATCCAATCAAATGATGATTGACACATTGGTTAGCCAATGAAACGCCGGTAAATAAATCCCAGCATACACCGCGGACTACTTGGCGTTCGGGGGAAAATCTAGTCGGCGGCTGTAAGTTAGTTGCAAGACTTTGCGAATTAATTTTGTTCCATAAATAAGGCGCACTGTATTATAAGGCGCATGGTCAGCTTTTGAAAAAAATAAAGGCTTTTAGGTGCGCCTTACAGTGCGGAAAATACGGTAATATCAAAATGTACCGTTTACCAAATTGTTCGAATTAGTTATCTGACTACATTAACCAAACACAACCTACATCCACCCAACAATGTATGCGCTTGTTTCTTGAGGGAAATTGAACAGGAAAGCCGATATTTCCACACGGGGGAAGATTTATTTTCCCTAACAGACTAAGTGAATTTCATCGGAGACGGCTGAGGAAGCAACGTTGGAGTCTCTGGGAAGCCTTTCTCTGAAGTGCTTGAGCTTTCTCCTATTGGCCGCCATCTCCCCGCATAATGGTGTGCAGCTCCTCCCATGGGCGTGCCAAGGAATCCCCCCGATCACCATCTCATAGACGAGGGTCCCGATGTCTGGCTTCCTCAAAACAACACCGGGCCATTCTGCGTCAACAGGGCGTTTCTGCGTCAACAGAGTCTGGGTGTGCTGATTATTTTATCAGAAGTACGTCCCGTTCTTGTAAACAACCTCTTCCACCTCTTATGCCTGCACTGAACTTTCACTGCTCATTGAATAAAGGCACACTCAGTAAATAACTACAGCATTAAACTCAATGAATGTAACTTGTATTCTATCGTATAAAATCCTTTATAGTCAAATGTATAAAATCCTTCACCTTTGACAGAATTGCTGCAGAATTTATTGACAAGCACTTTGAAGGACAATGCCAACGCGTAGTCTTAACCTCTGAGTCTGTGTTGCTGGCATTGTCCTTGTGTAACGGGTGTAATAATAACTTTTGTTTTATTGGAATTCCTGCTGAAAAATGTTGTATAGTTTTTGTGTAAGTGTCCTGCAATGACGAGTCCAACAGTGCCACCTGCTGGTATGGGGTAAGGTTTGGTTTGGCTTTTGACATGTGACCTGAAGGCGGGGTTTGTTGGCAGTCTAACAGCGAGCTGTCAACGGTAAGACACGATTTCTTGGTGCTCCGAAAAAAAGTTACTTTTAAATATTAAAACCACAGCTGACAAATCTCTTAACATGCACAGGAATGTGATTGATGTTGTCAAGCTGTTTGGATTTATTTTTGTTTTGTTTCTGTCGCCTTTTATGTTAGTTTTGTCGGACGTTGCATGTTGTGCTAAAATGCTAATTCCCCTTATAGAGATCAAAGCCAGCAGAGAAGCTTACCATGTTGTTGTGTATGTAGTAGGGTTGCAGTCGGATTCAGAGACAGGCACGGACGGTACATTCATAGAGTGTTTACTTAACTTCCTCTTCGGTAGTTCTCAAGCACAAGTACAAGGCTGCGCATTAGTATAGAGCGACACCGCAGGAAGGGGAGTGTATTACACGACACCACATATTCCCTTTTTGTTAGAATAGGACACAAACTGTAGCATTAATCTGAAATACGCAATAACTCTTTGGTAAGTATGAGCTTATAGAAAACATACATTTCAATATTCATTACCAGATTAGAGGTAAATATTTATCAAAGGTAAGCAATAACGTAAGGAACTATACTGTCAATATCGGTAAGCAAAAGTGTGTAAACCTTGTAAACTTAAGCAGACTGTATGAAGATCACATCATAAACAAACATGACAATTTTTTTTTAACAATGAACATTCATCATGTCTTTTTTTTTTTTTTTTTTTACATCACCACATCTTTTCTGTATTTTTTTTTTAAGTCACATAATCTTGAAGCCATGCAGGAGCATGTCGTATTCTCGGTGCACTAGGAGAGGGATGTGGTGAGGGCACAGTTTCAGGTTCAGGTGGCTCAGCACCTTGGTCGCTTGGCAGGGGGCAAGAATGGGCAAGGTGGAAAGCATTCCACACCTTTCCATTAGACAGCAGGTAAGTGGCAGGACCCTTTTGGGCTACCACTGTCAGTGGCTTGGTGAACCTTGAGTGTCCTTTCGCAATGATTCCAGGTTTGCGGATGCGAACCGCAGATCCAATCTGGAAGCTGGGTGATTTTGCACCGCGACGTTTGTCGGTGTATCGTTTGGACTTCCGTTGTTTGTTTTGTATGTTTTGTAGCATGTTGCCTTTGTCAGCAGTAGGACGCATGGAGTGAAGACCTGTGATGTGAAGCTTTGTATTCAGAGGTCTACCATGCAAAAGTTCATCGGGGGATACTGAAGTCACGGCATGTGGTGTGGCTCTGTAAGACTGTAAAAACTCAGTGAAGAAGGCTTTCAGTGGTTTACCTTCGATGTTGGCTGTTTGTAGACAGTCCTTGAAGACTCTGTTGAAACGCTCAATTTCACCGTTGGCTTGTGGGTAGTACACAGAGCTGCGACGGTGTGTGATGTTCCTGTCACTAAGGAATGCTTCAAACTCGGTCGACACGAACTGAGGGCCATTGTCAGTAACAATTTCCTGTGGATTACCTTCTCTGCTAAACACAATGGAAAGAAAAGTCATAACAGAGGCAGAAGTAACATTTGAGCAGAAGGCAATCTCAGGCCATCGGCTGTAATAGTCAATGAGGGTGATGGCGAAGCGGCAATCAGCAGGCGCAGAGTGAATAGGACCAACAATGTCCACAGCAACCTTTTCCCAGGCAGCAGTTGGGGTAGGCACAGGCTGTAATGGTGCAGTACGTGTGGTTGCGGTTTTGTCATGCTGCAAGCAGGTGGTGCATGATTTGATGGCGAGCTCAACGTGAGAATCCATTCCAGGCCACCAGTACAAGTCTCTCAGTCTTTGTTTTGTGCGAACGATCCCTTGGTGTGTAGCATGAGCAAGTTGGATCATTTTTTCCTGTAGCTGTTGTGGTATCACAACACGATGAGTGCCACGCACAATGACACTGTTCTGCAAGGCAAGCTCATTTTGCACACGGAAGTATGGCACGATGAGGGGGTCAAGGCCTTTTGCAGTACGAGGCCATCCCTTCTGCATGTAATGTCGCACCTTCTGTAGCACTGGACATTCCTCACATGCACTGGAGAGCTCATCAGCAGTGAATGCAGCAAAATCAGGAGACACAGCAGCCACCATCTCCATGATGCCATCATTTTCCAGTTTCGTCAGCTCCTCCGACACCTTGTCACGCACGGCATATGGGAGTCTGCGTAGCTTTTGCTGGACTGGAGGGACGTCTGCACGCACTTTAAATTTGTGTAGAAAACCTGTAGCAACGCCTAGAGCATTTGTAGTGTTGACAGAGTGACTCATCTCCGATGCAGCAGGTGTTGTAATCTGCCCATCTTGTATCTGGAGGCGAAGTGCAGTGAACAGGTCCATTCCCAGTAGTGGAGTACCGTCAGGAACTATGTAGAAGTCAGTATGTGCACTCTGGTTGCAGTATGTAGCAGTAAGTTGAAGACAGCCCAACACTGGAATTGGCTTCTTCATGTAGGTCACCAGACGTACAGTAGGCTTTGAGAGAGGCAAGTGCATGAATGATTGTCTGTAAATTCTCTCTGGCAGAATTGAGACTGCTGAACCAGTGTCCACAAGCAGGTCAGTAGTAATAGACTGTTCATCATTCGCATGGAGAGCAACTGTACACGTAAGGCGCTTTGGGACTGCAGCTGTAGGGGCTACATGACACACAGTAAGTTCTGGGACAGTAACTTCTCTTACTGATCGAGTAGGAATTGCGCTGCGGCACACTTTGCTAAAATGTCCAATTTTTTCACATTGGTTGCATTTTGCATTTTTAGCAGGGCATTTGGGGTCATTTGCTAGATGAGAGTTGGAGCCACAACGGTAGCAGGTTTTGTGTTGATTCCTTTTATCTCTCAAACGCTGTGTATGCATACTGCTCTGATTCCTTTTATCTCTTTGTTGCACGAACTTCACATGAGCGTCGGACACGTGCACATGAGCAATAGCATTAGCTTCTGAAATAGCGGATTCGACTTGTGTAGCAATAGCGATCGCTTTGTCAAGCTTTAAGTCCGTTTCCAACAGCAAGCGTTCTCTGATTCTCGAAGAGGACATCTTCTCAATGAATTGATCCCTAATCATATCATCAGCAAACGTGCCAAAGTCACAGTTAGCAATTAATTCCCTCAATGCAGCAATGAACTGAGCAGTGGTCTCGCCCGGTCTCTGAGCACGCCGACGGAACTTGGTACGCTGAGCAACGACATTAATCTTCGGTACAAAGAAAGTTTCAGTGCCAGTGTCAGGAAGGGAAAGAAAAATTCTCTGCCCTTCTGTGCCTAAACAGTGCAGCAGTAGTGCGCGTTTTCGTTTGTCCGGCATTTCGTTAGCAGTCAATGCTAGCAGGTAATTTTCGAACATCTGAATCCACGTGGTGTACAACATCGTAGGCTCACCCGGGGTTTCAAGCAAAGCAAGGGGTTGTGAAATTCCGATCCAAGTCATCCTCGTCGCCAATATGTTGTGTATGTAGTAAGGTTGCAGTCGGATTCAGAGACAGGCACGGACGGTACATTCATAGAGTGTTTACTTAACTTCCTCTTCGGTAGTTCTCAAGCACAAGTCCAAGGCTGCGCATTAGTATACAGCGACACCGCAGGAAGGGGAGTGTATTACACGACACCACACATGTGTTGTGACTCATTAATTTGCAGGTAAATTGTACCAGTTTTTTACTCATTATTGTTATTATTTCTATTTTCTCATATATTTAAAAAGGATGATGTTGGTTAAAATTCAGACTAAAGAAAAATATGTTGAATTCATTGTAAACGTTAAAAAGCCACTATTCGATCTCTTGTTAAAAGTATCTTGTTAAAATGAATGTAAACATGTATTGTGATGGTTGATATTCTAAAATGTATTTTATGTAAACTAAAAAGAAAGGTCTTTGATATGTTTTAAAGAGTCTAACAGCGAGCTGTCAACGAGATCAAAGCCAGCAGAGAAGCTTACCATGTGTTGTGACTCTCATTCATTTGCAGGAACTAGAATAAAAACCTCATCATCCAGTCCAGCGTGAATGTGGATCTTTGGTGGGAAAGGTACACGGCGGTTACACTTGTGCAGTCTGTCCTCTGCTTGATCCATCATTGCTGACAGTAGGCTAATTGTAGTGCTGTATCCTCGTGGCTTGTGCGAGCCGAGTGTCTTGACGTGTGTGTCTTTTTACTATACTGCCCTCGCTCCCAAATTTCACCGATTTAGCCAACTAGACAGCTAGCGAACGACGTCCCGAATACCCAGACTTCTTTCTTTGTGATTGCAGTTTATCCAGGAAATGGCCTGGACCATTACTCTTAAAAGGTCGCCGTAAAACTGGAACAATAGTACAAAAAAGGTGTCGTTAGAACGCTAACTGTGACATAAACATTTCGTGCTACGCTAACACACGTGCGTAAATGTGTTCAAATCCTAAAGTCAACAAAAACAGTATATACAGAAAATCCTCACAATCTGTTTCATACTTACAGACAATAATTGTCCAACGCAACAACAAAGGTGAGGAAATTTTTCACAGACCTTAACACCGTGCTTCTGTAATGCTTTCAGTCTGCGTGTTTTTCCTGCGTTCACTTTCTTTTCCAAACCAATTCACCTGTTGGACTGTAGAGGGCGCTTAATTTTTTATTTATACCCCAAAGCGGATCTACGTCCGTCCGTCCGTCCGTCCGACCGACAAAGATCAATGTGGAGAATGCGGTAGTGTGTCTACATTTCCAAACTGATGTAGGATAAAGACAATGTTCAAAATGTGTTGGATTTTCGTGTACAAAAACTGCTGTCAAATAGATGGCAGTAAAACTCAATAGAATTAGTGTATGTGCACCAAGTGACAAGCTGGCAACTACAGTACTTGGAGTTGCCTCAAGTCAGCTGGTATAGACCCCAGTGCACCCCAGCGCCCTTGTTTGACTTGCATGGACGACTGTTTTGGGAAATTTCTTTAACAAATATTTATGCAGTTCAATGAAAATTATGTTCCTGGATATTTCTGTTTTTGAAACAGTAAACAACAATTCTATTTACATTTTTTACACTCAACAGCGCCCATAAACCCAAGAGTTTGGTAGATAATAACTACTAATGACAACAGAGTATGAGTAGCAAAACACTGACAATCCTTTTTTTGCGCCCACTCTAAGGGATATTCACGTATTGCTGGTCTTGGTTGAAAACTAGGATTATACAAGAGTGTTGTGAAATTATTATTTTTTAAAAATCAGGAAAATCAAATCATTGGCATCTTAAAGTTTGCATAACATACACATAGTGCAGGTATAATTTTTTGTGTGTTTTTTTAAGATTAAATCAAAAGTTGGAAGAAAAACAAAACATACTTTATCAAATTGGGGATGTGAGTGTGAATTCTCTAGCATTCGAGGACGCCAAAAGTATACGTTCAAAAGAAATCGACTGCAATACAAGATTTTACCAGAAGATGACACTATAACCCCAGATATTACAATAAATACGACTATAAATGCAAGCTATTATTTTATGTTTGCATGATTGTATCAGAAGTATACAGTATATACGTTGAATAAAAATGTACTGCAATACAAATTTGGCCCATAAGATGAAACTTTGTCAAAAGAAAAAAATATGTATAGCCCTTAGGACAACCAAAATGCGTTTTGCCTTCTCCTCGTTTAAATCACTTTTAATAAGGATAATTTATGAATGCACACCAGATGTAGGATTCCTAACTGTTTTAAATGACGGATTGGGATGACTTCAGGATGCACCGAGCTCTTTAAAAATCGTGTACTACACCAGATCTTTTATTGCCAAATCCAGATGATTAAAGTCTACTGAACACACTCTTGCTGCATATCAGTTGACCTTGGTTGAACAGAGGCAACTGTGCATGAAAAAACATAATTCATATTTTAGCTGAAATGACTGGAAGAAGCAGAAACCTCCAAGTGATCAAGGTTTTATTCTTAGGTCTTTGAAATACACCACCTAATCGAGCAGGCATACTCCAGGCTGTTCAGTCGACCTTGACACTGAGCGAGCAAAACAATAATAGGCTTAGCTCCACTGCCTGCAGCGATGGGTCTCGTTTAAGTGTTACAGAATGGGCGTGCGATCTTGGTTTTCTTTGATTGTAGGATGAAAATGGTGAAAGTAAGAACCCCTAAAAAGATGAAAAAAGAAGTTTATTCGAGCGCATCTAAAAATTTCCCATACTTGCAACAAAAGGAGCATGATGATTTCATCCAGAAGATGGCGTCATCAAGTCGAATATTTTTGTATTGCATACACCACTTTTATTTAACAAAAGGGAAAGAAAACAAACAATTTGCAAGAAACATTTGTACAACACAATAATACAATGATTAAAACATGTTTACTCAAGAGAGTTGGCTGAAGCCGTAACTAAGTACCGACCATTGTACCGTTTCTTCCTTGCAGGGAAAACGTAATCAAAATCAAAACGAGTAAACAGAACTTTACCACAAGGAAAATTAGAATAAAAAGAATTACATTTCAAAATGGCAGCACGGCAGCGCAGTGGTTAGCGCATGTGCGGCACAGTTCAAGTCATGGGAACCTCCTGCGTGGGTTCAAATCCAGCTCCAGACTTCCTGTGCGGAGTTTGTATGTTCTCCCCGTGCTTGCGTGGGTTTCCTCCGGGCACTCCGGTTTCCTCCCACATTCCAAAAACATGCAATCCAGGTGAATTGGCCGGTCCAAATTGTCCCTAGGTGTGAATGAGCGAGTGAGTTGTCTGTCCCTGTGTGCCCTGCAATTGGCTGGCAACCAATTCAGGGTGTCCCCTGCCCACTGCCCGATGATTGCTGGGATGGGCTCCAGCACCCCCGCGACCCTACTGAGGATAAGCGGTGCAGCTAATGAGATGAGATGAGATGAGATGAGACATTTCAAAATGATAATTCCTTAGTGCCACTGGACTTGCACGTGGGAGGCTCCTTAATTCACTGAAGAAGAATCCTAGTCGGCGGTTAAGTCAAGTCACATTTATTCATACAGCCCTTAGGGGCCGGTCACACAGACATTTGCGGCTGAATCACGGCCAGAAATTTCTGCCTGTGAGGCGGACGCTATTGGACGCTTGGAAATCGCCATACAGACGAGATACAGCGGTGCTTAACACGCAGTCGGAAATTCGCGCGCGGGTGGCAGCGCGAAAAAGTTTTGCGCTGCTCAATTCTTCAGAGCCCGGGTAAACAGCCTTACACGAGCGTATCGAGGTTGAACCACGGTCAGAAATTTCTGGCCGTGAAGCAGACACTGATGGGCGCTGTTGGACGTTTTGAGACCGCCATATAGACGAGATACAGCAGTGCTTTGCTCGCGGTCGGAAATTCACACGTGGTTGGCCGCGCGCAAAACTTTTGAGCTGCTCAAAAGTTTGAGCACGTGTTAAACCGCGTGCGGTCAACACGAGGTAATGACGCGGAAATGACGCGGAACGACGTGCTCTGGCCGCGGCCAGGGCGTGGTTACACATGGGTAGGACGGGAAATTTCAGCGGGTAATCGTGGGTGGAGCATGGTAATAGCATGTTCTGCGCCTGTATCGCGGCGTTATTACGTGAAATTAGCGTGTTACGCGTGTGACAGTCAAACGCCTTTCTCCGCGTATATACAGCGCGATTTGCCGAGCACACGTCAGTTGTGCTGAGACGTCAAGGGGGTGAACATGGATCCCCGTCAGCGCAGTGACCTCGTCTAAATCCATTTTTATTTCTTGACATTTCTTTTCAAGATAATAAAATAAAAATGATGCCATAGCTTGAAATCTTGATCTTCACGGGACTGTGTCTTGAGCGGTTATGATTTCTACAGCCCGGTGCAATTGCGAGAAATGCATCCCTGCCGAGATTTACATCCCCTCGCTACTACAACCACTTTTACCTCGTTTTATCTCACTTTTAGGGAATGTAATGGCGAACATATAACCAAAACGCTTATTAAAACAATAAAGCGAGCTAATTATAACAATTCGGAGATCCTAGTCTACGTATATAACGCGTTTATTTAAACAATAAAGTGCGTTTGTTAACGCGGATGAAAAAGTCAAAAGAGATCGCAGCAGAATGATGAACAGCGGGTTGGCCAATTTTGCGCATTTTCCATCGCGGGCAACCACGGGCAAAAAAAAAACGCAAAATTTTAGCCGTGATTCAGCCGCAAACGGCTGTGTGACCGGCCCTTTAATCACAAAATGTCTCAACGGACTGCACAAGCCACAATTACACCATCCCTGATCTGAAATCGGCATGCGGGCAAGGAAAAACTCAAAAACCTCAGCATGAGGAAAACAAGAAACGTTGAGCAGGGACCACACAAGTGGTAATCCCACTTCCAGGATGGACAGGCTGCAATTAATGTTGCATTGGGTAACAATACACAAAACCTTGTCAACAGCAATAAAAAAACATTGGTAATATGTAAAATTCTTCAAGAAGTTCATGACAGCAACAACGCAGCTTCCCGGTTGGTCGATGCAGATGACATGCTACAAGTGCAGGTGTTGGTTTGTTGACTCATCCCGATTCGCTCTTTTGAATGAATGAAAACTTTATTTCCAACATTTTAAAATAAAATAAAAACAGGACAAAAACAATGACTCTTCTTCTTCATTTCACCAGCAACCAGACAGACCAAAACAACAGGAAAAGAAAAGTATGAGGTCAGCATCAATCATATGGAATAGAAGCATTAAAAAGCCTGCCGGGCTGCATGGCTGTAATTTTTCCGGGGTTGGCAGCTCCTGCGATTGATTGCTAGACGAGTCTGATCTCCGAGCGGGGCGGCTGATTAGGGAATAGAGGAGCTGAGTTGGGCCTGCTCATCTACTAGGTCATTGCCTGGGAGGTTGCAGTGGTCTGCCTGCAACCCGTATTATTGGATCCGTGTGAGGAAAGGCTGCATGTTTGGAAAAGAAATAGAATAGATTAGAATAGACAAAACGATCTGCATTTATATGGCGCTTTTCAAGTCCAGACTTTCCAAAGCGCTTGTTGGTGTTTTGCCGAAAGACACTTCAACATGCAACATGGAGGAGCCAGGATTCGAACTGCGATCTCTTCATCCCAAGACGAGCGCTCTACCTCCTGAGCCACTGCCACTCTTACAACTGTCTTTATCGTCATTGATATCAATATTATGAGACATTGTATGCATCACGATGAGACATGGCACTCCAGGGTAAAACATGTGATAAAGCATTTGAAAACAAAAAAGACAAAAGACTGTCAGGACAAATAGGCAAAAAATATTTGCAACACAGAGCTTAGGAACTTGAATGAGTTATAACAATAGTGCAATGAATACAATAGTGCATTGTAACAATAGTGCAAATAGTGAAAGTGAAAATAGGTGTAATAAAATTTAGCAGCAGTAAATTCAAAAACCCAATCTATTTTACAAAATGCACAGCCATGATCCTAGTTTCCAGAACTGAGAATTAGGTCCTTTACTGTGAATGAAGATACTCGCAAAATACATTGTAAAAGAAAACCTGTCTCTGGTAATTCTTCAGTAAATTGACAAGTATTGTTTGCATCACTTATAACTCAAATGAAGAATTATTCTATAACTTAATTTTCATATTCAGCAACCCCATCTTCCTGTCCCTAAAGGTATTACTAAATTGAGGAAACAGTACATGTGTTATTGCATATCTATCTATCTATCTATCTATCTATCTATCTATCTATCTATCTATCTATCTATCTATCTATCTATCTATCTATCTATCTATCTATCTATCTATCTATCTATCTATCTATCTATCTATCTATCTATCTATCTATCTATCTATCTATCTATCTATCTATCTATCTATCTATCTATCTATCTATCTATCTATCTATTTATCTATCTATCTTTCTATCTATCTATCCATCTTTCTATCTATCTATCTATCTATCTATCTATCTATCTATCTATCTATCTATCTATCTATCTATCTATCTATCTATCTATGTATCTATCTATCTATCTATCTATCTATCTATCTATCTATCTATCTATCTATCTATCTATCTATCTATCTATCTATCTATCTATCTATCTATCTATCTATCTATCTATATATATATATATATAAAATCAATCCATCCACAGAGACAGACAACTCACTTGCTCATTCACACATAGGGACAATTTAGATCGAACCATTAACCTGACGTGCATCTTTTTGGAATGTGGGAAGAAATCGGAGTGCCCGAAGGAAACCCACGCAAGCACGGGGAGAACATGCAATCTTCGCACCGGAAGGCTGGTAGCTGGATTTGGTCCCATCACCTCAGAACTGTTGACCACTCATCCTCAGTGCTGCCTCACATATTTCAAATATTTTCAAATATTAAAGAGAGCATTTCATGTTTATGACTTTTTGATGTGTGACATCATGTGAAGAACATCGGCACCCGAGCAAGCCACTCACCACTCAAAATACGCTGGCCTACAAGTGATCCCAAGAGGCAAGAAGAAATCTACCGTTTTGAGAGCGTTCTTCATATGGACCTCTGTGCTGTAGAATGCCCTGCCCTCTGAGATTCAATCTGTAACCTCAGTGGAAGTATTAAAATGTAGGCTTAAGACACACTTATATTAAACAGACTATGAAGTATGATACTCTTAGGAAGCTGACAACCAGACATTCTTTTACCTATAGTTCATGTTGATGATGTCGGAGTACTGTCGGTTCATTCTCTTTAAGCTGAGTTTTTTTTACGTTTTTCCTTACCCTTATGTATGTTTTAGATCAGGGGATTGTGTTATAATAGTCTGTAGTCTTGTGAAAAGGGCTATGCAAATGAACACGACTTAATTGGACCATATTAGTTTATGATTCAACTTGTCAAAGAGGATAGGAGTGTTTTAAGTTTATGTGTGGAGAATTATAGCAACCGTGACTTAAGCGGTGAAAAACACAAAGGAAAAGTCACAATTGCCTACCTAAAAAGAGGCAAAGCAGAAAACGAACACACGCTGTAATGGCAGCTGGTACGTTCCAAACTGTTCGTCGCTCCGGAGTATAAGTCACACAAGCCAAAGTATGCATAATCTCATCTCATTAGCTGTACCGCTTATCCTTATTAGGGTCGCGGGGGGGCTGGAGCCCATTCCAGCCATCTCCGGGCAGTGGGCAGGGGGCACCCTGAACTGGTTGCCAATCAATTGCAGGGCACACGTGGACAGTCACATCTAGGGACAATTAGGACCGGCCAAATCACCTGAAATGCATGTCTTTGGAATGTGGGAGGAAACCCGGAGTACCCGGAGGAAACCCACGCAAGCACGGGGAGAACATACAAACTCCGCACAGTAAGGCCGGTAGCTGGATTTGAACCTACGCAGGAGGTTCCCACGACCTCAGAACTGTGCCGCACACGCGCTAACCACTGCGCCGCCGTGCTGCCCAGTATGCATAATTAAGAAGGAAAAATCATATACAAGTCACACCAGGAGTATAAGTCACATTTCTGGGGGAAATATATTTGAAAAATATCCAACACCAAAACATACATGTCATCTCGAAATGCAATTTGAAATAAAAATAAAATAGTCAACAGCAGGCTGAATAAGTGTACAGTACACAAACAAATGACAGACATGCCTGGTGATGTCAGTAATGACATACCATTTTAAGAGTTTTTCAGATAACTTTAGCATGAAGAGCATGCTTACCCAACTATCGACTAAACTCAAAGTTACAAAATACAATAAAATCATCATTCTCTGTGTCAATTTTTCTAGTAAACAACTCCCACAAGTTGGGAGGTAGACGATAACACTTCTTCCTACCGCTTTGAAACGAGGACCCTCCCACAACGGGACAAGGTGGAAATTATCGACACCTGCCTAAAGCGCCTTCTAGCCGTTTAGTGTGAAAATAACACGTGTAATGAAATACTGTACCCGTAATAGAAATCTAAAATTCAAGGATATACTGTAATAATTTGTTCATCATTTAAATAGAAGTCTCACCGGAGTATAAATCTCACCCCTGGCCAAATTATGAAAAAAACTGAGACATTTAGTCCAGGGAATACGGTAAACTTACTTGGTACAGCTTTTGGAGGTCGAAATACACAACTCGGACAAAACAGTCACAAGAGGCACAGCGATAGAGTAAGCAAAGTTACAATTTCTCCAAGCAGAAATGAGCGGTATACAATCGCTGTTTACTATCATCGCCTTCTTTTTCGGTGCTGCTCAATTATTTACTGTAATATAACACACCCCCTCATTCTTTGCATGTCTCAGCATCCATGTTAAATATTCATTTCATGGGGTCACTTGTGTCTAGACTTAATACTCAATGCTTTTACTCTTTGCTTAATGCACTGCGTGGAGGCCAAATGTAAGCACTGCGCCCTAGTGAAGTGGAGGTCCAATTGCACTTTCTTCTAAGAAAGTTTGAAAAAAACATTCCCTGATATGAAAAGGATTTGGTGGGGTAGAAGTGATTTTAACCTCCACCGCACACCCAGTTCTTTGTGTCCAATGGCACCGGTCTTGCCAAATCAATCTTGCTGTTGCACAATCCTCTTGCCGGCTTGACTGCATGAGAGGGGGATTAGTGGGAGGCAGGGGAAAACCGTCAAGAGAGCCTGTCCTTTGTAACAAAATCCAAGTTAAACAAGACTGTACAAACACAAGAAGAATATATGGAGAATTAAGAAAAGGTCAGCGAGAGAGGAGCGCAGCCAGACCAGAACGTAATGATTGACATTGATTGACATTTTTCGCCGACCGGTCTCGAAATTCAGATCAGTTCAGGCTTAAGATATTACCTCGAGGCTGAAAGTGGGGACAAACCATTTTCACGCTTGTGCAAGGCTTGCTCATTTTGGAATTGTCCAAAATTTTGCTATTAAATAAACCCAACAGTGTATTTCTTCATTTAAAGGCTGTTCACACGATCGATTAGGTGCATTACCGCCCCGTAACAAATTATAATTTGTAAAACCTGTGACGTTCCTCAACAGGTTGAGGTGCCAACTCAGAGTCTGATTAGCTAAATCAAGAATTTTATTATCACTTTTTCAGTCTTATGAGAGCCTGCAGATCCTCTTCTGCAGGGCTCAAGCAAGATTTCTGAGCCTATCATAGTGACTAAAATGTGATTGGTTAAATGCTTAAATATAAAAGCACACATCTTAAAGCAGCACAACCAGGGGGAAAGCAATAAAAGGGAGCCAACAGACGATTTGGAATCATTAAATAAGTATTCACACAGCCGCCATGCTGCAGGTTTCAGATCATCAAACACATTTTTTTATCACACAGACAAAACCCAAGCAAATGGAAAATGTAATTTTGAAATGTTGATTCAATTTATTAAGGAACAATCAAAAAGCAAAACCTATCTCGGCCTATGTGAAAAAGCGCTCGAGTTTGAGGGCGCAAACTGATGGCCGGACGTTCTCCGGATTCATTATTCTGTCAACCACAGCAAGTTGTCCTGGTCCTGTGAGAGCAATGCAGCCCCAGTTAGGGTCAGTTTGCGCCCTCAAACTCAATTGTTCTTGGATCATGCAGCAGATTAACTATTTGAAACACACCGGCAAGTCCACCGCTGAATGGCTCAAAAAGTTCAAAATGAAGGTTCTGGAGTGGCCAAGTCAACGGATTTAAATCCAATTGAGATGCTGTGATGTGACCATAAATGGGCAGTCCATGCTAGAAAACCCTCCAATATGGCAGATTTGAAACAATTTGGCAAAGAAGAGTGGGACAAAATTCCTCCACAGCGTTGTGAAAAATTCATTACTAATTATAAAAAATGTTTGATATCTGTTATCGCTGCCAAATGTGGCCCAACTTGCTATTAGGCTCAAGGGGAAATTTCTTCTTCACAAAGGGCCGGATAAGTATTGATTTTTTTGAGCCTTAATAGATGTAATCAACATTTCAAAACGGCATTTTGTATTTCCTTGGGTTGTCTCTGTGTGATATTAAAATGTATGTAATGATCTGAACCCTCTGTGAATGAGAAATTTACAACAACAAAAAAACACAAAAAACAGGAATTGGGCAAATCATTTTTCATGACACTGTACTGTAAGTAAATAGATTGTTAAATGTCCTCACCATGGTAGTTCGCTAAATTCAACTGTTGAAATGAAATTAAATATGTTTGGATTGGAGACGATCAGTGAGTCCGGTGTCCTTGTCATTGCCCTTATGCTCCCCACCCATGGCCCCTCCAGTCCATTGCACATCTTTCCAGACTAGACATGGGCCAGACTACTAAAGGTTTACAAGCTGGCTGTCTGTCTCAAGTTCAACAGCAAAGTCCAACCTGGGAAACAAAAAGGCAGGCCGCAATGCAGACAAAGGAGGAGGTGGGGTGGAGAAAAGGTGCTAAAATTGCTCTGTGTGTGTGTGTGTGTGCGCGCGCTCGCGCGCGGGCGCGTGTGTGCGTGTTCGTGTGCATAAATGTGCATTTGCATCTGCAAGTAGAAGAAGGCGCTGTTCACTGTTGAACTTGAACTTCAGAAAAACCAAACCATAAGACTGCATTCCTTTTAATGAAATCATATACTTTACGTATTTTGGATAAACTTACTAAATAGCCTTAATGTATCAATAGTTTCTTTAGGTATTATAACGTAATGTTATACGAGTCACTAGCAATACTATGATACGTTTGAAATGGCATTTATTTGTTTTTTAATTTTCCTCTGTGTGGCAAAGTTTTGTTTTCCTGTTTTGATTTTGATTTTTTTTCTTCCCACAAAGGAATACAATTGGAAAGGCGCATGTTTAAGTAGTATACTATTGTATTGTTCGGCTGTTTGCGTGTACACAGATTATTATTTCCTTTAAATAATTCCTGATTGATGCCGTTTTTTGTTGTGTCTAAACACAAAGCCACAAACTAACGGAAAAAAACAATACTTAATGTAGGTGTGAAAAGTTTTATAATGTATGTGTGTGCCGAGGGTTTCATTTCATTTATTTCATTATTCAGAATATATTTTTTTAAAGCTTGGTTGACGGACGGCAAGAGAGCCATAAAGAACTGGACTGTTTACTGACAATAAATAGTGTCATGTTTTATGTTGTAAAATTCAGCCATGCCTCCAGACTTTACAACATTGACTTCTGCCAAAAGATGTCCTCCTCGTAATGAAATTGCAGTCTCAATACATTAACATATTGGTCTCATCTCTAAGTAATCACTGTATTGTTATGATTTAAAATTTAGCTTTTTTTACTGAAGCAGTTGTTAAAAATGGTATGAAGATAAATATTACCAGTCCTAATTCTTTGTTTAAATTTTACAGACACAAATAAACACATGAATATGATGTTGTTGTTTTTTTCTGGGTAGGGGAATCTTCATTTAAAAATGCAACGGATCTGCGTTTGTAGCTGAAACAAGAGTTGTTTAAACAAGTCTTGTGGTTGTTAAAAATGTTTATTAGGATAAATATTACCAGCCCTAATTCTTTGTTTAGATTTTACAGACGCAAAAAAATCATTATGGTGTATTTTTTTCAGAGAGGTTCTGTTGTAAGCAATGGAACTGGATTTGTATAAGTAACTTTTATTTTTAATTTATAAGACCTCTTTCTTTTTATTTTTATTTTTTTACATTCAAAACGATATAGCTCAAGACAAATTTCAGCAAAACAACCAAACCCGATCCCCACAAAATCGAAAATGTTTGCATATTTTCTTTCACTATGTTGGATGATTTGATAAAATGTATGAACTAAGAATATTGCAATATGCGGTGTCCCATATCAACAAATATAGCCCTTTAAACTTGTCTCCTTCCCGCAATTACTTAAGTTCTTTGAAGCACGTTTTGACCTTTATTTTTTACCATAAATAATAGTTTCAAAACAAGGTGAAAGCAGAAATCATTTCTAAAAATGTCACAAAATACTCCCACGAGGATACCGATGTATTTACCTTTGGTGCAGACGGCTTTGGTATGCTGTGTGCATAGCTCCAGCCACCCCCCAGCCTAACCCAAACAAATTGCTCTGTTTGCTTGTTTTTTTTCTGTGGGTTTTCATCGTAAAGTGTCTCAATCGTGGACATATATTGTTAAATGAGGTTCCATATTAAGAATTCCTGAGCGAAGTTCAGCCAAAACTGTTGGTGTGACACCTTGACTGCAAACTGTAGTAGAAAGTATGCCCTATACAGTGTATATACTGGACCAAACACTTGCTATTATGAGCAGTATATCAGCTATTCACTCATCAGACTCGTCTTTGCGCTTAACAGAATTGGAACCATAAAGATTGCATGCATATAAGTTTATCCCCGGGTCATATGTACCCATGAAAAGAGCCATATAAGGCTCGTGAGCCATATCCAGGCCCCAATGTAGCCTAATGATTCGTTCAGTTTCCTCAATTTTATGCAGTGAAGGCACGATGCATCAAAAATCATTTGTAGCCATGGATATTTCAAATAGATATTTTTAAAAGATACATCTGAGACTGAGTAATTTTATTTCGTGCAACTCCGTGACCAAAAATAAATAAATAAACGAATGCAACATTTGTTGGGTGAATTTTCTTAAATCATTGTCTTTTTATTGCAAATATTTCAAAAGGCGCTTTTAAATAAAATAAACAGATCTGAAATTGTTTAAGAAACCAGGCTGGGTAGAATGTTAAAGTTTAATTGCATTATGTATGTAGCTGTGATAAAAAAAAAATTAACGATAATAATTCTTAGTACTCGTATACTTAATAAAGCTGACTTTACTGCAAGTGTGTTAAAGAATTGTTTATATTGTTTATTTGGTAAACAGCATACATTTGTTTACAGTGATCTTTTGTTTTTATTCTACATAATATGTCTTATAAGTGCCGCACTGATTTTGTAGGTCGAGTCAAGTCAAATCATGTTTTTTTGTATAGTCCTGAATCACCAAACATCTCAAAGGGCTGCACAGACCAAATACAAAATTCTGTATTCTTTACTTCTTTTTACTTTTTTGTTTAATTATCATTTTGTGTATTACTCCCTTTCTTTTATTATTTGTTCTTTCTTTCCTTCCTGCAGTCCTTTTTTTTCTTCTTTCTTTATCATTTTCTTCTTTCAATTGTTGATGCTAAGAGTTATTGAACTTATTTCCATTGCATTATTATAAATATGCACTACAATATTCATTTTCATTCACAAACATTGCACTATTATTATAACTAAAGCCAGTCTCTAAGCACACGCGTTGTAAATACATTTTTTGGTCTTTTATCATGGTAGTCTTGTATCTTTTTTTCTCTTCAAAGTATTTATTACATGATTAGCCTGCAGTTCCATGCCTAATCTCGTTGCATACAATGTTTACTACGTTGTTGTCAATGACACTAAAGACAATTCAATTCAACGCAACCGCTTGCACGCGTGCACGCGTGCGCACAGGCTATTGTCTAACTCATTGCTTAACGTTCACTTCAAGATGGTTAATATGCATGAAATTGTTACATATTAATTGTGAAAAGTACAAAAAGGACAACTGCATACTTGCTTTAACCGCAATACATTTTATTATTTGACATGCTTAAAAGAATTGAATGAAGACGTGTCTTTTCAAGGGAGTTATACATTAAACATGGGAGCTGACTGGTCATTAATAACAGCACACAAATCATTTACATATTTACATATGTGTTTAGGTTGGCAGATTTTTTAATTTCAGGGGCGTCTTTAAATTCACTGGAATAAAGGAACCTGCGTCAAAAAAAGATGAAATAACATTTGACAAATGCCATTTATTTTATGAACAATTTGTTATCAATAAGGTCTATAACTGTACAAACAAGAAGGACAAAACAAACAAGAAAGTTCATATAGGTGAGTGAGTACACGGCCTATAGTGAACTGTATTTACAAAATGTACGCAGATGATTTGTTGGAGGACTTTGGTTCATTGTTATCATCATTCATATGTCAATTTAGGGAGTCCCATTTTAAGAGATCATGTATGTGTCATTAAATCAGTGGAGTTGGAGTATGGAGTATTCGATTGATCACTTAAAATGCACAATTTCGATGTGACAGACTGTTAAGGTGTGGTGTTTTTTAATTTAGTCACAAATTTCTTCTCTTTTACCCTCCTGTTTTGGAACCAGATTGTGATCTGCCTTTCCGAAAGATTAGTTGCAGCAGAAATTTTTCTCCTTTTGTCTTTTGTGATAAATTTGTTGGCGGAGTATTCTTTCTCCAGCTCCTTAAGTTGCACCTTTGTGTAAGGAATGCGCTTCTTCCTGCCTCGGCGAAAAGGGGAATATTCTTGTTGGTGCGCAACCACATCTGGTGAAAGAAAGAGAAGGGGACACAATATGAAACAATTTGTGCGTCATATCAATGGATACTTATGATATCTGCTAATAAAACTTGTGAAAGTTCCAAGACAATTTATTAGCAATTTTAATGCAAGATTCAGTCTATACTTTGTACCCTTTTTATTCGAAACGTTATGTAATTTTACATGCTTACTTTTTTTTATTTCTTTACCTTGCTGTTATTTGTTTTTGCATTGTGCCTAATGTTTTGCATGCATGTTTGCACGCGGGGAAGAGGAAGTAATTTCATCTGTGCTGTATGTTGTGCATATAGTTAGTTGGTTGGATCCCTTAACCTCTAGGGTCGTGGGGGCACCATTTCCTGTGGTGTGTCTTGGGTAAGTGCAGCCTGGTGGCGCCCACCGCTCACAATTTACAATAAAGATCAAGTCGAAGACAAAAAGAGGTCCGTCCCATTTGAAAAGCATTGAACGGGCGGAGTATGCCATGACAAAAACATATGTAAGTGAACCCTATGTATGGAAAAGTACAGTTTTTTTACTAGACACGTTTTTAGAAAAACAAACTTTCTTATGATCAGTAAGACTTGACCCATAAAGCCTGGAGCGCAATTACTAGTGTTTTATTTGAACCAAACAGTTGCCAATTCAACAAAATCCATGCGATATTGAAATCAAATAGATAGGTTTAATAGTAATAGTTTAATAATAGGTTTATTAGTGACAATCGATAATGAAAAATGTGCCGTTCTGTTTTGAAATCCAGTTTTTGTTTTTGTTGTTTTCTAGCGGCTATTTATTAAGGCAGAGTATGAAAACAACATAAATCATTAATAAGCAAAAGGAAACAATACTATATTTGAAAAAAACAACAACTGTACAACGCAATAATACAATATATAAACACGTGTTCAAATGGAGTATGCAGAAGTTTTTTAGTGCCTAACCCTATTCCATTTTTTTCATTGCTTGGAAAACAAGAAAATAGCTCCATGCCCGTAGAGAAAAAAAATCAAAAACAAAGAAATAGGATAATAGTATTAGTGACTCCTGTAACATACCCAAAGAAACTTGAGATATTAATTGTGTTGAGTATATTCATCCAAATTACATGTGTGTATGACTTTTGAAGTATTGTGTATATTTAAAGTCATCATTTAAATCAGTTGTTCTCCATTGGTCTGACTTCAGGGCGAACGATTACACCCTAATTATAAGCTGCGACCCAAATCGTATTGATCAAAGAGATAGTAGATCTCGATTTTTTAAACGGCGAGCAAATAATAAGCATCGTCAAGTAATCATATTCGTATAATGCTCACTTATCTTCCCTTTTAATGGTATCCAAACAACTTTACTTCTGTGGCTTTGTCTTGAAGAAAATAAAATCCATATATCATATAAATCTCTGCTGTATGGCCGTGCACATACACACAAATGCCTTTGTTGTGAAACGGTGGGTCTCGACTTCCATTGGAATGGATTTACAAAACTCTCAGTTATTTTTTTTTTTTTTCAGCATCATTTTGCCAGACTAAAGACCCGCGGCTCACTGACCCACTTTTGGGTCCCGACCCACCAGTTAAGAAACACTGATCTAAATCTTTCCATAAATGAAAACATTTTCGGGTTGCACAATGGCCCGAGTATAAGTTAGGGGTTACATTTTTACATTCGTTCATCTTTAAAATCCAGTTTGGCAATCATGTTTTAAAAAAAAGAGGAATGTTGGGATTAGTCATTTAAAATTAGAAAGCACCCGGTTTGATTTTAAACAGATTTGAAACATTGTATTCTGTTTTAATACCTAGCAAAAATAGCTTGCTTTGAATTTGAACAGAAGAAAATATGGCCTATGATTTGAATGTTATACAAAATAGCCTCTTAAACATGAATATACTGCTTCATGAGTATCCCTCCTGCTGTCTTCCAGTGAAAACGATTCTCCACAGTGTTGTTAGAAAAAAATCTTTAAATTATATTTTAATTATTTTTAAATGTTAAGATTTTCCTGGATTGGGCTAACCACCGGAAGAAAATTGGCGTTTTATTTTTACTCACATTTTCATGTAAGCCAAGGGTCTCCAACGTGGTGCCCACGGTGCCTGCAAAATACATTTGAGCTGCCTGCTGACCTGTTTTAAAAATAGTTCACCAGTGCTGGGTTATTGTGATTTTCTTGTAAAATGTTGTTTTAGTGGTTGATTTAGTCTATTTAACCTTACTTCCAGTTATTAACCTGGTAATAACATAGTAAAACATAGTAAAGACATGATAAATTATTATTTTATAAACGCACATCAAACTGATTGCCCGTTATGCAAATTAACAACAAAAAGTAGCTCCCAATTTTAAAAGGGTTGGAGACCCCTGATGTAAACTGTATAAGTACAAATTGGTCCTCGAAATGAGGATAACACGAGGTTTAAATGGGACACATAATATTTTTTGCTCAATGTTTATAGGTAGCATTTTTGTACCCCCCAAAAGACAATTTAATTGTCCTGTAGTTTAAGTGTTGATTAACAAACTTTTACCGGCCAGTGCTGATTTCCAGAGGTGACCCTGCCCCTGGTCTTTGGGGTGGTACATTTGTCCTCCCCAGCCATTAGTGAGAGCCCATGGCTGGTAGCTTTCCATAGGGAGGAGAGTCTCGTGCCGCGGCTCACCAGTACCAAGTGTTTGGACCACGGATACATCCAAGTAGCTTGCCATGGGCTGATATGGACCCGGATAGCCGTGATAAAAGGCAAACTCCTTTGGCCTGTGATTGGGATATTCATCGGAGCTCATCGTGGTGTCCATGTATGGAGAGCTGAGCGAGGCTCCTGCAGCCTGTGTGCACGATTTGACGGGACCACGCCCCGTCCTGCAAGAATAGTAGCCGTTGCCTAAATAGCCATAAGGCAAAGCGGATGCTGCAGAACTGCTCTGGTGGCTCGCTCCCGGATACTGCCCCGCCGCGCATGTTTTCACCGAGGACGCTCCAGGATCGCCAGCACTGGTCACTGAAACGTCAATAGCAGAATAACCCGCTGAGGAATGCACTAAACCCGAGGGATGACCGCTGAGTGCTGCTGCTGCAGCCGCTGAATGAGCCATTAGGTTGCGGCATTGGTTCACTGCCGAGGCGCTTGCGAAGTTTCCGCTACCCATAAACCCCTCCATGTTGTTGTTCAACTTGTCCCGATTATTATCATAAACGAACAATACCGTTTCCGCCGACCAGCGAGGATTTAGGACCAAGGCAGCTGTCATATGAGCTATTTTCCCCACGTCCACCCCCTATTTGCGCGCGTAAAGGTCGGGACGTCAGGATGCACGGATCTGATCCGACTGCAGTGCACGCAGAGCAAAACTAGATGCGATTAATATTACCCTCACACACGCACTCATCGTGTACGTGACGCGAATTGCTTGTAGATTATGAGGGAAATACTGTGGCTGACGTCCGATTTCATATTCCGACACAAAACGCCATTGGATGAGCGAGATGAATCACGTGGTATGGACACATAGTGACACCCCCCCACTGCGCCCCCCAAAATAGCAAGACGTGGTTTGTGATTATAGCTCAAGAAAAATAATTTAATTGGGTTGTACCCGGCACGTAGACATACTATTAACTAAATGAATCAGATGGCTATCAGTAATTACTTTACCAGTTATCTTTATCTAATGCAATCAACTCAAGAAGGTTTCCTTCTTCAATTACAGTTAACAAATGTAACTTCAACAGGCACATTTTGCGCCGGGCGCAAAGAATGCGCAATGCAGTGTCCAAACCTATGGAATGCAGTAGCTTAGCCAATGAAAATTCAAGGGTATACTATAAAGATATTGGAGAACAATGCAGTTATGAATACAGGCATGAATTTGACCAAAACCCCTTTTATATAATGTTGCCCTATTTAAGTTGTTGTATTGAGATTCAGGAAAATACATACAACAGCAATATAGAATTGCTTGTCCGATTGCAAAAGAAAGCTATTAGGATTGCGTATAACGCTGAGTATAAATAACATACGAACAAACTGTTTATAAAATCCAACATTTTGAAGATATGGTGAAACTTAAATCGCTTTACAAAGCAAGTTAGCAACAAATATTCAACAGTTGTTTCTACATTAATTGACGCTCATCATCTCAGTGTAATGTAAAACTTCAAGGTCAAATATTCTTGCACAACAATTAAAGCAATTGCGCCCGAAAATTTATTAATTTATGGAACGATTTAGTTGATAACTTTCAAAACGTCCCTAATTTGCATCAATAAAAACATACAAGTATCTTAGATGAATTTATGAAAGAAGATAAATACATCGAGTTTCTTTGGGTATTTATGTTTTAGGAGTACCTAGTGGGGATGCGTTTGAAATGCCGATTCTTTGTTTTCAATTTTCCTCTGTTGGGGCAAGGTTCTGTTATTTTCTTTTGATTTTAAATATGTCTTTCCTGCAAGTATTGTACAGCTATTTTTCATGTGTAAATAGTTTATTGTGTGTTGACCCTTTTGTGAATGAATGACTGATGTTTTTTTTGTTTTTTGTTTTTTTTGCTCTTGCCTTAACAAAAAACCACAAACATCCAAAACAAAAGAGTAGGTAATATTTACTAGCAAACTAGTAATTATTATTATATTATATTATAGCATATTAGATTGTAATTATGTAAGCCATTACTTATTTCAAAATCATTATGTATTGTTCTGAGGTGATTAAGAAAGATTCTCACTTGAAGTGCAGTCGCCATAGGCGTGATGACAGCAGAGAAGATTGTTACTACTACTACTATTGCTAATAATAACAATAATAGCCAACTAATAATACAATATTCAACATCCTCATCACAGCGAGAATGACTCTATAATAACAATAATGACAATCAGAAATTAACAGTTAATTGGATCGCAGCCAAATATATTGAGTGTAGCACCACCAATATTGAGTGCGTTCGAAGGAATGTAGTTTAACCTAATTCCAAGTCCCACAAAAAAGCAGAAAAATACATTTGATTACCATTTTTGGTTCGGTTATTTTGATCAAATAATAGCAAGAAAACTAGTCCAAATCAGCGATTGATTGATCAAGACATTTTCCCCACTGGTTCTCAAATACAAGGTTACCATGAAATCAAAATCGAAAACTTTCATAAACAATTGATAAACAGAAAGAAAAGGGATGACGGGGAGAAGTCAGAGCTTATCTTGTTTTTTTCCCGTTGACAATCCAAACACTTCCCACGTTAATCAAAAGATATAATCAGATTATCATGACAAGGTAATATGTGTAATATGTATCATATCTCATAAATCATGAGCACTTAATTAAAAATCTGAAAATACATGTCGTATATGTACATGTTTTCATCACATCATTTGCTTTAATATAACGCACACATTTAGACCTAACAATTTCAATAAATTGATACACTATATGTGTGTGTTTTGTTTGTAGTTATAGAATTTTATTTAAAATGCTTATTTGGATAAGACTAGGTCTTTCAACTGCATGGGTCAGGACCAAAAAGTGTGTCACAGACCAAATGGGTTTGTCTGCAGGCAAAATAATAGTAAGAAAGGTTACAAATCTGTGAGTAGATGGCATTAATGCCCCTGACAATGTGAAACAAAGCTACTGAAGTGAAGCGTTTTTTATTTCATTGAAAATGCAGCTAAAGGAACATTAAAGGGGCAGTCTGTATTATTTGACCACTACATGTCGCTGTATTGTGTCTTGCAACAAAAAAAAACGTGTGCTAATAAGCACTAGGAAAATTGCAAACTTCAGAAACTCAAAGTGACCAAACCACACCATTTTCAAAGTCTTTTGTGAGCTTTTTTCCGGGTACCAGGTTGCAGCCAGATGGCTTCTTGCCGGTGACGCTCATGTTATATGAATAAATGAAATTTTCTCTACCTAAGAGGAAAAAAATGCATCTTTGTACCTGTTACAGGTATTTTTGCTTATTATTTAAAACAACATTTTTTGAATGAATTATTTTTTTTACCATTAGAAGCCACTAAATTCACTAAATAAACATCATCCTTTTAAAGCATGGGTCGGGAACTATTTTGACCCAAAGAGCAATAATGGCAATATATTTTGAGTTTTTTTGGAGTGAGCCATAGCATAAATGGTAAAATGGCGGCGCCCTCTGTTGGCTGTGGCTGCATCGGCTCGCTACAACGGGTCAGGTGTATCGACATTTCGTTCTGTGTACATTGTTACAAGAATGACAATACAAAGGAAATTATTATTATTATTATTATTATAAGACAAAATACAGTGGAACCTCGGTTTTCGAACGGCTCTCAGTTCGAACAAATCGGTTCTCGACCCAAAATTTCGAGAATTTCTTGCTTCGCTTTTCGTTCAAAAAATCGGAGTTCGAACACCAGTATGCTAGGGTGCGATGCTGAGCGACGTACGGGTGTAGATCGTGTAGATTGCCCCCACCCCTTGTGAAGAACTGTTATGACGTGCGCGCGCACTTCTTTTCGCTTTCGCTTTTACAATCGGTGAACGGAGTGTTTTAGCCCCTAATTATGCCTCTGAAGAAGGTCGGTGCAAGCAGCAAAGTTGCTACAGGTGAAAAAAGAAGAGTAGTGCGTACAACTATTGCATTTAAGAAAGAAATAATAGCAAAATGAAGAAGGTGTGCAAGTTTCCCTTCTTTCCAGGAAATAGAGCATGGCTTCTGCAGACCACCACAAAGGTAAGAAATCCTATTCATAACTCTTTTTTTTATCCTTTCCGCTCACCACTTTTTGTGGAGACCCGGGTGCTAAATGACGTGTAAACGGCCTGATTTTTTTATTTTTACACGTTCATGTTAGCGTAATCTTTCGTACGGAAGATTACGTTAACGCGAACGTACGATTAGCCTGGGTCAGCTTCATGTTTACGTTCATGGTAAACATTCAGGGTGTTGGAACGGATTAAAACAATTTTACATTACTTTTAATGGGAAAAACGATTTTCGGTGATCGAACAAATTGGTTTTCGAACAAGGTTCCGGAACGGATTATGGTCGAGAACCAAGGTTCCACTGTACATCAAAATCGCCAAACCTTCTCTCTAGACACAACCCGTTTTTTTCAGCACATTTTATTTCACTGTGTGATGTTTGATGATTTGATACGATTTATGAAATAACAATAATGCCAGAGCCTGAGTCCAATACCAACAAATTTACCTCTTTAAACTTGTCTGCAGTTTAAAGTGGTAAATTTCTTCAGTTACTTAAGCTCTTTAAAGCTTTTTTTTAACCGTCAGTCTTTACACGAATAATAGCTTCATAACAACGTGCAAGCAGGATTCTTCACAAAATACTGCAAACGAGGATGATGGCGTATAATCTTCAGTGCAGAAAACACTGTGCATAGCTCCGATCACCCAATCTGGGTGCTTGGCTGGCGTTTAGTGTTTACAATTTGTTCTGTGGGTTTTTATCGTAAGTTGTCTCAACACTGAACAATCATTGATTGATAAACTTTCACATAAAAGATTCCTTAGCTACGTATAGCCAAAACGGGGTCTGTTGGTTTGACACCTTGAATGTAAACTGTAGTTGGGACCGTGCCCCTTATGTACTGGATCAGACCAATCATATGACTTGCGTTATGTCTGCTATATGGACACACCAATCTCGATTTGGTGCTTATCAGAAGTGGAACGCTATGGGTGAAATTCGGAAGAGTATGATTTTATCTCCGAGCCATATGTACTCAAAAAAAGAGCCATATCTGTCCTGCGAGCCATGGGTTGCCTACACCTGCTTTAAAAGAAATATTGATACTTAAAGTCGTTTTGGTTGTGCTGGTCGTTTTGTTGTTTACATACACCTAAATATATTTCACTATTGTGGTTTAAACTGCACAATCATTTCATTCAATTACTCTGTGAATTATTGATTTCAGTTGCAGCCTAAAATTAAGGTCAGGTTTTGGGCACCGAAAAAGGACCAGTTGGCAAGCACTTAGATTGGATTTGCGTTCATGAATGTTCTACGCTAATGCGCCTAAAAGCTACTCCGAATATGGAAACACCGTCATACTCTATGCACACAGATGTAGATGGCTTATTATACGTGGACTCGCCAAAGGCCACACACAGATTGTGCTGTCCTGCCGTGTGGTCTGCATTCAGACGGTCTTTGCGGGTTCAAGGTCAAGTTTGAAGCAAAGGAAGTTGGGGGTTTGAGGGGTCTTCCAGACAGTCACCCTATAAACTCAAGTTCAAGGCCATCACAGACCGAATGCTTTGTGGTAAGAGTGCATGTGTAGCTGCTCGTGAGTCCGTGGGTACAAGCATTGATGGAGACCAGGACGACGCCATATTGTCTCAATAATCACTCCTGCGTCACTCCTCCGAAAATGATGCTATTATGTCCAGTGGCAAAACACAGAAGGAAAGCAGACTGAAGTTATAACACATCAAGATAGTATGACATCTACCTATACATTGAGATAGGTGATCTCCAAAAAATAACTATATATCAATGCAACGTGCAGCGGTTTTAAATCGCATTTGGTGGTGACGCAGGTATCATAATAGCCCATTTGTTTTTAAAGGGCCTCAAAAATAAGATGCTTTTTACTCGCATTTTGCTTGAGGACGGAATATGAAAGATGAGCACGACAATACAGGTTTTTTTTTTCATGTCATGTCAAGTCAAGTCATGTTTTTTTGTATAGCCCTTAATCACAAGGAGTCTCAAAGGGCTGCATTGACCACAAACTATTGCAAACTACGGACTATTATTACACAATCTGATCCAAAACCTACATTAGGGCGAGGAAAAACTCAAGAACCTCAGCATGAGGAAAATGAAAAACCTTGAGAAGGGACCGCACTTACATAATCCCCCATCCAGGATGACCAGGCTTTAATGGGTTTTGCATTAACAAACAATAAAAATTTAAATAAAATATAAACCAAAAAAAACATGTATTTATTATTGGTACTTCATTTTACCATGATGCAGTGGTTAGCTTCGGTCTCTGGTAAAAACATATGTTGGCCTATTTGTAGGAACAACTACTTGAAAAACATGCATTGTTCGTGACAAATAAAAAAGAAATACACAAATGAATAATTTAAATAAGAATTATTGTTTGTGTTTGAAAAATGCAGCCTTCATTGAGTTATATTGTTTTATTCAATTAATGACAAATGCCCGTTTATTTGTTGTATTCCAAAATTTGCCTGAAGAAACCACATAAATGTTCATGAACTATTGACTCTGTTAAATGTTCTAAGCTTAGTTTGGGTTGCTGCAGCAGATGCTGCAGTGGTTTTAAGTGTAAATCCAATAATTTTACTGCAATACGCAATTGCGGCGATATTAGAATATTTAGGAATTCGTTCTCAAATATGTCATTCAAACCCGTGATGTTTTGTGTGTGTGTGTGTTTTACCTAAGGCCGCAGACGGTCCACCTACACATTTAAGTCATACGACGTTCAATTTGAAAAGTACAGAATAAACACCTTAAAACTCAAGGATCATCGATGTATCTAATTATGCTGATATAAAGTTTCAATGGTACCATGTCTGCACTCTTTATGTTTGTATTGGGTTATTTAAGTGTATTAGATTGTCTCGATATTTTTGATGGACATTTACTATGGTATCCATCACTTTGCATTTTAACTGCAAATTAACGGCCCAAAACGAAGTTTCCTTGCTCTTGAACAATGACAATGAATATTCTGAATCTGAATCAGGCATCCTGCGATTCTGTTCATACTTTGTATTCGATTAGACACTATTGATAATAAACAAATACATACATAAATTAATACGTGTAAACGCAGTGAAATAATGTAAATATTTATGAATAGATTTATTATTGAAAGAGTTTCTATATAAAAATGTGGTTATTTAAAGAAATTTCATATAGCACAATCCGTTTTACGGCGGCTCTTGACTCGGGCGCCACAATGAATATACGGATAGGAGTATTGGACGAATGAACCATGGCCAAATTGACATACGATTAAAACACAAAAAAGAGGATGGAAATAGAACTCTGAATCAAAAAATATGCTCTTTTGGAAGTTGTTTGACTTCCAATGAAGAGTGAAAAAAACCTACAAGCGGAATGATTTTAAATGTAATGACAATTCTTTTGAACAAACTTATTCCAGTCATTTTCGTGTACTTTCAACCTCTCAAACGAACAAACACTAAACCTAGGCTTGATTTTATTTTATATATACACGTCTACAGTATTTTGTGGAAATACAACCATCTCGAAGTGCGTGCCTGTAACGCATAGAGCCCCACAAACGCGCTTGTTTCGATTCTTTACATTTATATATTTATGTAATCATCTATTAGTTCATTTATTTATTTATTTTTTGTTTATGTTTCTATCTATATTTAAATGGACTGGGACGTTTTTTCATTGAAAACAGAATAAAAGCAATGAATGCGCGGCGGCAGAGCCAATCCTGCATGCTGCCAGTCATAGCCCGAGAAGGTGTTGTAGAAACACAGAGAGAGAAAGAGAGTAACTAATAGAATAGATCAATTATTATGACATGTTTAATTCAATACAAGGGGATGCTCAGCCCTGGCTCACTACTGTCATCTCCACCACTATGTCCAGTGATCATATAACGTTTGGACTTATAATATTACTAGAAATATTTTTCAATGTACAGAAAAAATATCCACAAAAATATACATATTAAAAGTAAATCCGTTTTGGGGAATGGTCAGCGAATTCAGTTTTTGGTCGAATCTTTAAGTTTGATAAATATTCCCAAATATGGTTGTACGGGGAAAATAGAGTGCACGCAGCCACGTTCTCAAAACTCTACAAAAGTGAAATTAAAAGTCAATCCCCATAATGTCGGTCATTCCTACATAACATGTAATACCCACCATCATGACCTAATTGTCATTTTCTGATTGCCGATGCTCAAGTCATATTACATTTTAGGTCTTACACTCAACTCCTTCCTTGACAAAAGATTTGGCGTTAGCATGTTCGAAACTGCAAAATACATGTTGGATGAAAAGCCGCACTTCTCAAAGTCTTTGTGTCCCGAGTCCAAATTGATTTCAAGAATATGTGAATATACAGGGTTGGGAGGGTTACTTTAAAAACGTAATTCGTCACAGTTACTAATTGCATCTTGGAAAATGTAATCAGTAACGTAATCCGAATACTAGTATATTAAAGTAATTCGATCACTTTGGATTACTCCAATACCCAATACCTAGTCAAGTTACGTTTATATTGAATAGGATTTTGTTTAAGATAAAATGACAAAGTAACCCTGAAAAGAAATAGGGGAAACCAAGATCAGGTAGTTGCTTGTGGTTTATTTTAAAAAAATGCGCACATTTTAACCACGTAGAGCATGGATGTCAAACTCAATTGCACAAGGGGCCAAACTTCAAAACACACTTAAGGTCGCAGGCCAACCAGGAAAAACATTTATTGAACACACTTAAACTGAATGTTTTTGGAACATAAATATGAATAAAAACAGACAAGAATATTAAATTTAAACCTTAAATCACTTATACAGTATTTATTTTTTTGTTTTAAATAAAAATATCTTGTTAAATTATACAACGTAGAACTTAACTTAAACAACTTAACATTAAAATAACATTCAAATTCCTTTGCTCCTATGTCAATGTATATATTAAAAAAAACTTATCCCAAAAGATTTTGCTCTCCTTAATATATCTCCTGTCAAAAGTAGACATATGAAAATGCTACACATGTTATTTTGTAAAAATGTCACAACATTCTGAGAACAGGGAGCCTGATGTGCTTACCTTTGGTGCAGACGGAGTAGGGCGAGAGTTGGGAGGGAGTGCTTGCACTTTTTGACTGTAAATCGTAGTGAAAACATGCCCTATATATTCTGAAAAGTACTGAAATGCAATTCAGCTTTGGTTTGGCTTTGCGTGTGTCTGAACAGAGTTAATGGCTCAAGTTTTGAACAGGATGGAGAATATTTGCATGCAATTAAATTTGTCTCTGAGCCACAGATCAGGCAATACACACCGTATACAAATCACTTTTGAGCAGGTAACATGTTTATTTTGCCATTTTCTATTCAAATTGCTCGAATAAAAAACTGTTATGCACTCTACCATAAAGCTTATTTAAGCATAATAAGCTTAACGGTAGAGTGCATAACAGTTCTCAAAAGTGATTTGTATACGGTGTGCATTACCGTTCGATTACATTCACAACAAATACAAAGACGGAATGGTTTAAGTTGTATTACATTCCCAACAAATGCAAGACGCAGTGGTTTTGGTTATATGTTCGCCATTACATTCCCCAAAAGTGATATAAAAGTGAGATAAAACGAGGTAAATGGGGTTATAGTAGCTAGGGGATGCAAATCTCGGCAGGGATGCATTTCTCGGCATAACACCGGTCGTGCTTCTTCTCTCCCTGTTTTGTGTCCCACGTAAACCCCAAGAGCAATTCAGGCAAAATGCACAGTTCGGCACTGAAGTACGCACAGCCAGAGTTAATATCATGGCTCGTTAATCAAATAAAGGGTTTGGGCGGGTTTCGGCTATATATATATATATATATATATATATATATATTTCGGTGCCATCCCAATTTTTTTAAGACCGATTTTACCTCTAATCCTTACAATACCAATTATTATGTGACATTATGCACGGAATGATTTTAAAAGAAGGGGAAATGAAGAAAAAAATTGGGGAAAAAAAGAAATAAAAGGAAAAACATAATAACAAAAGAAAAAAGGAGGCGATAAAAGAAGAAAAAAGATTACTTTACATGATCATATAAACATGTTAAAACTGGAATACACGTGAAATATATTTAGAACATTTTTAAATATACAAAATAAAGGTAACATGCAAAACACTTTTAAGCTTTTTATGCTCAACAAATTCAAATTCTATAACAAAGATTCCCCCCAAAATTATATTGAGCAATTGTAGGAGAAGAAAGGCGTCTCGGGGGAACCAGTTGTTGATTTGTGGGGATACCGGCTCTAGACATTTCGTTCGTGAACGACACAAGTCGGGTGCTGTCAAAACTTAGCCCTCATTCACCTTTTCTTTCGGTACATTAGCAAATACTATACCACACCTGTCAACCTGTACGGTTTTGCCGTACAAAGTACGTTTATTATGCATTTTAAGACGTGAACGACGTTTGAGAAAATCTGTACGGAAAACGCACATTTGTCAATTATGGGTACCATCCGGTACACACTGACTATCACGAAACAGCAAATCAATCAAGTCAAACGAGGTCGCTGCGGAAGCGTCTATCTCGGTATCGTTTTTTTCGTTGCAAACGAAGCGAGGGGTTTGTAGTGAAAGGAAGTCCGTCTCTTTTTAGAGAACCGGCTTTTTCGGCTCAACTCATTAAAGAGAGCCGGCTCTCAAACGGCTCACTTGCTTTGATGCATTATATTACGAATTATGTTGTATAAATAAGTTAAGAAAAAAGCAAGTATAAAATGACGAAATGAAAAAAGACACGTTTGTGGTTATCCCTTTAATCAAATTATTACCAACAATAATTTAATGCAGAAAATTAATTCATAGTTTGAATAAGAAAATGTATTATTCTACTTAATTATATTTGCATGTATTTTTCCTTCTACAGCAGACCTGGGCACTCCGGTCCTGGAGGGCCGTATGTTCTGCATGATTTTTGAGGTTTCTCTGATCCAATACAGGTGATTCCAATCACCAGTATCGTTAACGAGCACTTGCTAGCTTGCTAACAAGGTTTTAATTTGTATCACCTGAGTTAAAGAAGAGCAAACTTCAAAATCTGGCAGGACATATGGCCCTCCAGGACCGGAGTGCCCAGGTCTGTTCTACAGTGAACATCCAAGCTACTTAATTTTTGAACTGTTTTTTTTATAATAAACCTCATTCATGTCGAGCAACTCAGGATCTCACAACAAAATGTTAATTAACAATATATATGATATAACGAAACACATGTACAATATAACATGTTAAACTACATAAAAAACACATTTGAAAAAAAAAATATGGTGTAAGATTATTTTGTAAGGGAAATATACGACAACTTGTAAGGGCATGGAGCCGTGGAGGTTCACAGGTATGCTATACTGTATTTGTAATTGCTATCCAACTCTATGGAATTTGCTATTTTAAATGGTGACATTATCTAGAAAGACGTGACGTCACGTAAAACAACTCGAAGGAGAGGGAAAAAACATGCCGCATGAACACAGCGTCAGGTTGACCAGTGCACGCTGCCTTTGCCATTCTTCAGCCAAAGTAACGTACCGCTTTTGACCGTCAGTAACGGTAACGGCGTTATAACGGCAGAAATACATAATTATCTAGATTACTCCGTGGCTGAAAAATAACGCCGTTACGTGATGGCGTTATTCCCAACACTGCGCTTGACATCATCATAATTTGCATACCACCGGGTAACGTAACCGTAAATCTGACCGCGGCCTTTGTTTTATAGCTGTAACTTGATTTGTCACTTATGTTCTCGACGTGCTTTGGTAGTGGAGTTTGATAGTGTATAAGAGAGGGTTGATGAAAATGTTCTGAGATGGTTTGGACATATAGAAAGAATGGATGATGGCCATTTGACTAAAATAATAAAGTGCAGAAGTGGTGGGAAATAGAATGAGAAGAAGTCTCAAATATGGTTGGATGGATGGGGTGAAACGTTCCCTGGATATGAGATTGGTTAATCTAATTCAGGGGTCAGGAACCTTTTTGGTGTGGAGTGCCACTTTCAAATTTCCTTGTAAATCAGTGTGCAAGAGTGTGCGCATGGGATAGATGTGAATGGCGCAAGATAGTTAAGGATGACTGATATTTACACATATGATAAAGAGGGTGTAAACCAGTTGTTGGCCTTTCTGCTGATGAAGGGTCACATGGCACAGCAACTCACCCCTTGTTGTGCCGTGGGCTTATTGGTCAGTGTCAGGTTGGAAGAGCAAAAGGTAATCAATATTTGGTGAATGTGAGTGTGTTCTTGATTCTAGCCACCTCCCACTAGCGGGACATGGCTTCGGTATGAATAGATAAATCTTTTTATTTCACACACAGGGAATATTTTTCCGTGTACAAATCGTATTTCTCCGTCTTTTTCTCGGTGACAGCAACCTTACTCCATAGAAATGCAACGGCAAAGCAAAGCCACCAAAGAGCAGTGTCGGCGTCATTTTTAAGCAGACTGTTTGTGAAACAGGGCAACAATTTCAAGCATGTACAATCAACTCAAATTCATGCAATTTTCAATCCTTGAAAACACATTAAAATTCAAGCATTTCAAGGAATTCAAACCTTTGTTTCCAATTTCCTCAGATTAATAATTCTTATCAAAAATAATGAACTGAAAAATTGATAACTTGAAAATAAAATGAAATTTATAAATGGAGTGTTTGCCCTTAAGAAAGAATAAGTAAGACTTATTTTAAAGAAATAAATGAAACTGACAAAACCTAATTCTTGTGGTGAAACTCAGTTGGTAAATTTGATAACTGCAAAAACAGGTTGCCAGGCCACAAATCAGATCCTAACAAGAAACAGATTAAAATTAAGCAATACCCTACACCTGTTGACAATTTCCCCAAAACTGTACAAATCAAACCAATCAAGTTTAACTGGAACACACGTTAAATTGAAGGTAAACAAGTGGCATCTATATTTGCAAAAAAAACAAGACCATTGTAAAAACTGTTTTTATTGATATAATTTATTTCATGAAGAACCGAAGGAAATAAATCAATAACATTTAAAACCTAATATCTGATATAGCAGCAACAGACAGTACTTTTTCCTTTAGTTTCAGGAGCGAGCAGCAGCAAGTCAACTGCAGGAGAGAGAGTGGGAAAGGTGAGAGGAGAGAGAGTGGGAAAGGTGAGATGGCACAACATTCATTTGGACAGGTAACTTAAAATTAGTTTTACCTGGTTATATCAGTATCAGAAATTATTTTCCCCCCATTTTATTAACACTCCACTTATTGAAACATGAATATTTTGTTTGTTTGTTTGTTTGTACATGATTCAATTGTTTGTTTGTTTGTACATGATTCAAATTGAATCTTTTCTTCCGGCGCCGTCACGAATGGCAGCCACTCCAGCAGCTCCCGTGTTATTTTCGATTGTTCTCGATTGTTCTCAGCTCAGGGATGCTGCTGGAAATGTGAATTTCCCTTCGGGGATGAACAAAGTATCTATCTATCTATCTAATGCTCAACCCTATTGAAAGGTATCATGTCACAGAAACGGTCTTGAGGCCTCAATTGTCTTAAATCTCACACTTCTCAAGAGCACAAATTGGAATTATCACCACTAAGACCTAATCATGCCACACAACATACAGTCTACATCATATTTACTGGACCAGAACACTCAAGGAGATTTTCACACCAGAGTTATCAATTACGCACTGTCACTGGATTTGACTAATAAATTAAGGATAAACCCGAACGTCGTTGTTCAGTTTTGCTTCTGGTAGCAGCCATTGGTAGGCTACTTTGGTTTACTACTTGTCAGCGCTAGTTATGTCTCTAAACGGTTCACATGAGTAAGGTAAGACGGGTGATGGCATGGAGGAAGGAGCTGGGTTAGCCTCTGGACTCTAGAGAACTGCAAAAAGAGAGACAGAGCAATTAGTCAGTGTGCCAAGCTTTGCGTAACAAATACAAGAGCAAGTGGTATGAAGAACCAATTCTGCCATATTGGAAATAAATGTATAAATAAATACCTGCAAAAATATGGAATACAAATAATAGGATAAACAAATCACAGAAGACTTTGAGTTCCATACACATTTCATATGAATTATATCTACATACAAATTATGTATTTAAATGAATAACTAGATTGATACAAAATGAAATGGTTCCTTCAAAAATTAGACACATGAATTATTTAAAATAAGTAACGTAAATACATCAACAAACAATTCAGTAAATTTGTTTTATTAAAACACATAAATTAATAAATATATTCAGTAAATATCTCCATTAAGATAAAGATAAATAAATATCTGTATAAGACATCCACAGGTGATGGAATGTGTAATGTACGATGTGATACTCCAAATTTTGGAACAAAATAGTTTTTCCCCAGTGATTTAGGATCCATTGTCTGTAGTGTCACAGGAACGCTCTTGCCTGTCATTGCCAAGGTCTGGCTCATCTTGAAAAGCAAGATGACGTTTTACATTGAAAAACAACAGTGACCAGATAATGAATGTGCTGTATCTAATGGCCATTTTCCACTACACAGTTCTGGCCTTACTCGCCTGGCCTGGCCTTTTTTGTTTCTTCATGATGAAAAAGTAACCGGTTCTTAGTCCCTGGAGTCCGCCCTTAGGCATCCTCTCTGTTGTGGTTCTGTACCCCAGACTGGGGACTTGAAACGTCACATGCGTCACTGCCGACCACTGATTGGTGCGCTACGTAGGCGCACTGATGACCACTGATTGTTCAGAGAGGTTAGTAGAGAAAAGAAGGTTTAGTTTGTCCTCCCCGCAACTTTTAAAATAGCTTCCAAAGTAATACGCCTCTCATGTCTCTTTACAAAACACACACAGACTACCAAGTACATTAACCGCTCCGCTGCCCGTCCATCTATTGTCGCTTGTCTGAGTGTGCTTTTGGTTCGCGCCGAAGATTTGAGTCGAAGATTCACGCCAAATTTAACGCTGAAATGATGTCAAGACGCAACACAGACCTATAATGGAAAAGGTACCCGGGAAAAGGCCAGGCGAGGCGAGGAAGGCCAAATCAGGTGGCTTCTTCTCCTTCTTGTGACCATGGAATCCAGTACTATGTGTCTTTCATGTAGGGGGAACAAACCCCTGCCCAAAAAACAGCCTGGAAAGGGATGGGCGCCGCCATCGTGTACTTGCCCAAGACACACAACAGGAAGTGGAGCCAGCTAGGTAGCCTAGATAGTAGGGTGCCCGCTCCGAGACTGGGAGGTCGCTGGTTCAAGCCTCGGCCGAGTCAGACTTACAACATTGGTACTCATTGCCTCTCTGCCTGGCGCTCGGCATTAAGGGTTGGAATTGGGGGGTTTGGTCACCTACTGACTAAAATGGCTGCGCCCTGTTTGGCTGCAGCTGCATCGGCTTGATACAGTTTAACTGTATGGGTCAGGTGTATCGACATTTCGTTCTGTGTGCATGGTTACAAAGAATGACAATAAAAGTTAATTCTATTCTTCTATTATTCAGACGAGGGTCGGGTCAAACTGGCTAAGCTTTTCACACATTGGTTGATCGCTAAAATGCTTAACTGCAATGCCTCTCTCTTAAGCTCAGGCAGCTGGGCCGTCTCATTTAAATAACATAATCAATGAAAATATACACTACAAGTTACATGACTAAATCAATACCAAAATAAATAAATACACAAATGATGTAATGACAAGATAAATGAAAATAATGCAAGCAAGAGAATACATTTTAGTTATTACAGTGCCGTGAACAAGTATTTGCCCCATTCCTGATTTCTGTGTTTTTTGGGTATCTATTACACACAAAGGTTTGAGATCATCAAACCAATTTAATATCACGCAGAAACAACCCAACGAAATAAAAAATGCCATATTGAAAATCAAGACCTATGTGGCCCTATGTGAAAAAGAAAAAAAAGAAACTATTAGTATTGAGTCCGTTCATAATGGCCCACTGTTCTTTGCAAAATTGTATCACATCTGCCATATCCCCTGATCTAAAGCCTACATGAGGGCAAGGAAAACCTGAAAAACCTCAGCATGAGGAAAATGAAAAAACCTTGAGGAGGGACTGCGCCCTTTGATACTCCTTGTGATTAAGGGCTATACAAATAAACATTACTTGTCTGTCTGTTTAAGGTCACACCACAGCATCTCAATTGGACTTGAAACCAGATTTCAACTTGGCCACTCCAGAACCTTCAGTTTGTTTTTTGGAGCTATTCAGAAGTGAGTGTTTTGGATCTTTGTCCTGTTGCATGATCCAAGAGCACTTTAGTTTGAGCGCACAAACCGAAGACTAGACGTTCTACTTCAGGATCTTCTGGTAAACACCAGAATTTGTTATCCTGTCAACCGCAGCAGTTGTCCTGGTCCTAAGGCAGAAAAGCCGCCCCAGTTAAGGTTAGTGTTCATTACTCCACAAGAAGAATGACACCTTGGGAGAGTTTCTGGACAAAAACCAATGCTGTCACAAAAGAATACAAAGATTCATATCACATTTTCCAAAAAGCATCTTGAATACCCCCAAGACTTTTGGACAAATATTTTGTGGACTGATGAGTCAATTTTCGTAACTTTTTGGAACGTGCGCATCCTGTTACATCTGGCGTAGGAATAGCCAAGCATTTTACAAATACAACATGATGCTGACAGTAAAGGGTGGTAGCAGTGTGATACAGCAAACAAACAAACTAAAGATTCTGGAATGGCCAAATCAAAGACCAGATTTAAATCCAGTTGACATGCTATGTGTTTCCCAAAGTTGATATCAATGACAAAGACAATTCATTTCAATGAGTTGGACTTTTAGAAATACATATCCAACTAGGTGCTCTTTGTGCTCATTAATAACAAAAAGTAGCTCTTAGCTTGAAAACGGTTTTGAGACCCCTGCTCTTAAATATCCTGCCTTTGGCTGTTTTAAGGCATGAAAAATGAAGAATGGATTTGGTGTGGCAAGCAGTTATGGACTCACGTGTAGCTTGTATGTTGCTGTCGCCTGCGGGCCGTGCGCATCTTCTCAAAGCGAGCTTCCATTTCCTCAAGAACTTTTGGGGTGTAACGCACAACTAGCTTGACAGATCCCTGGGCGGCCTTTAACAGCTCCACGGCCTTCTCGTGATGCTCGCCCTCCACAGTCTGCACAGATACAAACATGCTCTTGTTTCATATTCTGCTTTGGCTAAAATACCACAAAACTTGGTTGTAAAGGCAATAAAGATTTTAAAGGTTGTGTCCGTAACATCAAAACATTCAACTTGACGCCGTCTTCTAGCTCAAATCAACACTGCAGCTTTTGTCAAACTCATTTTGTTGCACATTCAAGTATGTGAATTTCTTATATGCGCTCGGATAAACTCTTCCCTTTTCAACTTTTGGGGGTTTGGACTCTATTTGAAACAGTCGTATTCCTATTTTCACCATTTTCATCCTAGAACATCCTAGGGCATGCGCGTTAAATCATTCTTCCCTCTGACCCCTTCAACCCCGCCTCATTTTCTCCAGCAAGGGGTAAAAGTAAGGTAAAAGCAGTTAGAAACGGTGGGGGGAAAATAAAGGCTCTTTGAACTCAGTGTTGCATTGTGAACACATACATATTAAATAAAATAGAAACATTTTAACTTTTTAAAGAAAACCAAGACAAAGCGAGACACTGAACCCCTAATGCCTCCGGTGGCTGACTCTGCAACTTGTGTGCATGTGTGTGAGACTGTGTGTGAATGTTAAAGTGTGAAGTGTATTGTAAAGGGCTTTGGAGGTCCAATTGTGAAGTGGAACCAAATTATTTCAAAATGTTGTATTATATTTACAAAATATTGTATTATATTTACAATGAAAAAACTGAACACTGATATTGGTTCTCTCAGCTCAGCCAACCGACTCCAGAAGTTCCCTAACGAGTTCTGAATGATCCAATGTTGACTAAAAATTACAGAGTGCACCTCTATCCCATTGAGTCTCAGTTTAAATGTACCTGCTATTTGATAAGCTCAGAGGTCTGTGAAAGGAGTCAAGCAACCAAGAGGCCGACTATCACATTGGATTAACTGCAGGCATACACAGCTGAGGTTGGACAATCTATGCATAATACAAATATTAGTTGTGCTCTGCATAAATCTCCCCTAACATTGAAGATTGTAAAGAAGAAGGTTCTTTTTGAAAGAATACCATTGAAAGGGCCTTTTGACATTTGCAAGAAACCACATGGGAGACACAAATAACGTGGAACCAGGTGCTCTGGTCAGATGAGACCAAAATTGAACTTTTTGGGCTGAATGTAAAGCTTTACGTGTGGTGTAAGAGTAACACTGCACATCCCCTTGAAAAGAAACAGCCGCTGTCAAACATGGTGGTGACAACATCATGCTCTGAGGTTTCTTTTCTTCAGCAGGCACTGGGAAGATCATTAGAGTTGATGGAAAGATGGCTAAAGCCAAATGCAGGGCGATTCAGAAATCCCTTGGAGTCTGCAAAAGCTGAGAGTGGGGTGCAGATTCACAGGAAAATGAACCTAAACCAAGCAAAATCTACAATGGAATGGTTTAGAATTATTAATATAAAGGTGATAGTATACATCCGGGCCTTAAACCCATTGAGCATTTGAGAAAAGATCTGAAAAATGCTGTGCAAAAATGATCACGATCAAACCTTAAAGAACTTAAGCTGTTTTGTCAGGAAGAATGGGTAAATGTTTCTCTTTCAAAATGTGCAAAACTTACCCTAGACTTACCCAAAAATACTTGGGGCCGTGATTGCAGCAAAAAAAAAACTCAAAGGTTTTGATGTTAGTACAAGATAAAATGTATTAATTTGGTTTCTTTTCAAGACCAGGTCTCACATGTTGTTGATTCATAGAAAATGTTTTTGAGCTTTTTACCATTAAGTTTGAAGCCTGAAATATGGCAACATGTCAAAACGTTTTTGAGGGGCCAATACATTTGCAAGGCACAGTTTAAAAAGCATACTGAAACACAAGCATATAAATGATGACGGATAGAAGACCGGATTTAGATGTAGTCAGTGTTATGTTTTTAAGGGCTTCCTACCACGCCGTTGACAGAAAGCAACTGGTCTCCTCTCTTCAGTCCCCCCTGACGATCGGCCACCCCGGCGGGTATCACTCTGGAGATATATATGGGGGAGTTCTGCTCTTTTCCACCCATAATATTGAAGCCCAGGCCCTCGTCGGTTTTGGGTAGCTCCACCACACGTGGGTGGGCGTGGCCCTCGCTGGCTGCAAACGCCGCTACTGTGGCCTGGTTGGTAAAGATAGAAAAAAATAACGTCAACTCCTATTTTCAGAGGTCTCAAATAATGTTCGACTGTGAAAAGCAGAAAAAAATTGTAGCAGAGCACAAAGAAAGGGGAAAGCGGTCATACTATCACAGTGCCCTAACTCATTAAATGCCAGATGTTTCTCTCCATTGGGAAAAAAGCCATACATTTTTGCCATTTTGACTCATTATTGAAGGTCTACAGCAGCAAATGTGGGTCTGTAGCTGTCTGGTCATAGGACATATCAAAAAAAGGCTTCAACTATCAGAAAAAAGTGTGTTTCTAGCTTTTACCATATTGACAATTTTCTTGAAAATACTCATTTCCAAAAACCCTTTTGGAACGAGGGCTTTTTGTGAAAAAATGCATTTCAAGCAGAACTTTTACTATGGTGTTTTTTTTGCATTTGTGATACCTCCAATATCCAAACCAGGGGTCAGGAATCTATGGCTCTTTTTATGAGTACATTAGACTCAGAGACAAAATGGAACATGCACAATATACACTGCATTGTTACATGCAAAGCCGAATGTAGCATGTGCAAAGCTGGGACAACACCGACCACAAAGGTTTGGTCCAGTATATACAGAACACAGTCTCAAGTACAGTTTACAGTCAATGTGACACACCAACATACCCCATTTTGATAGTACATCACTAAAGAAACCTTTATAAGAAAGCTCATTTAACAACCAGGAATTTTGTGTTGTTGTTCGACTTTAAATCTATCCAGAGTGTAAAAAGCTAAAATTGTTTAGTATTTTAAAGATTTTTTGTAGATGTGTGAATGCTTTGATTTATATTTCATGTGTATTTCAGGGATCCCCGTAAAACATATGAAAATACTAATAAGTAAATAATTTGGTGCACAATAATTTATTATTATTGATAATGAATCATTAAAAAAACAAAAAAACTACATTTTGTGTTGGCCTTCAAAAATGAGTTAAAATAGCAAAATTTGGCTGGCACTGACTCTTCCAATTTGAGACACATTTGACATTGAATGAGTTATAAGGTGTAATTGACCTGCAGTATTTTTTTCTCAGCATAATTTGGCCGAGGCAAAGGCCCGTGACCCGCTGAAAAGGCATCAGCAACCCAAAAGTGGTTCGTGACTCTTCAGATGAGAACCACTGCTTGTAATACCTTGTATTAATTAACTTGTGATACCTTCGCTGTAGCTTGAGCTCGCACCTCTGGTCCTCCAACAATGTCGAGAGTGTCATACAACTCCTCGTACACCTGACACAAAACAAACACAAGCACCTAAAACTAAATGTATTTCATAATAAACATGTTCTTTTGTAAAATCATTTGGTATATTATTTAAGGTGGGAGGGCAATTCTTGCTCCGACCATTGATTGACTATATTGATTTCCACCATTGGTCCCTGAAAGGTCAAGGATTAACATTTTATTTTCAAGATTTGTGACCATTGAAAAAATATGCTACTATATTCCAGTATTTTTCAACCTTTTTTGAGCCAAGGCACACTGTCTGTCATAATTATTTCAAAAATGTATGACCGGCACCGGTTTCATGTTTTTTAAGCTTAAACTATCATAACAGAATTAACTAAGCATTGGCTAAAGTTATAAATATGCACACATTTACAGTTTTGTATTTACTTTGAGAATTTCTATGCATAAAATTATTTTCTATGGGATAATGCCCCAACTTTTTATTTAAGAAGTGTTTTCTTTCGTTACATGATCAGATTATTCTGCTTTTTCTGTTTTTGATACAACACACCTGCAAAGGAGATTGAATATAATGACATTTTGTTATTTTGACTATTATTCCTTCATATTGTTGACTATTATGCACTGTTTACATCAGTGTCAATAATGTTTCTGGTCATTGATTCCCTGGCTCTTTAGAGGGAGATCTGCTTTCTGTAACCCCGGGATAATAAAATGTGAATATGTGGTCAGGATTGTATGGGTTTTTGAATTATATTTGTTTTATTGTTCAATTATCACATCATGACTTTGATAATCACATAATTCAGATTCAGATCTACTTTATTGTCATTCTAGTACACGTGTATACAGAACGAAATGTCGATACATCTGACCCGCACAGTTTCCTTGAATGTACAGATATAAGTAAAAGTTGTATTGTATTATGGCTACGTATAGTATTTTACCATAGTGCCGATAGTGCAAGAGGAGTAGCTAACCAGATGTGCAAAATGGGCAGTCAGGTTAACAAGTCAGGTAAACAGTAACATTAACACTGTAACAATAACGCTGTAAGTACAATAGTGCAGAGAGCAAATGTGCAAGGAGTGGCAAGCTATAAAGAACTGCCAGTAGTGCAAAAAGTCAGATTAGCAGCCGTTTAGATTTAGGTTAACTATATGTTAGATTGACCATTTAACAGTCTAATGGCCAGGGGGACTAGACTACTGCGGAACCTGGTGGTCCTGCACCGCACACTGCAGTACCTCTTCCCAGAGGCTAGCAGAGTGAACAGTCCGTGATGGGGGTGAGAGGGGTCCCCGATAATGTTCTTAGCATGGGATAGGCAGCGCTTCTGGCCAATGTCCTGAATGGAGGGAAGTGTAGTCCCGATTATTTTCTCTGCTGTCCTCGTTACCCTCCTCACACTACCCCAGTCGGTAGCGCTGCAGCCTCCACACCACACAGAGATACAGCTGGTCAGGATACTCTCTATGGTGCCCCTGTAGAATGCGATGAGGGAAGGTCGGGGCAGGTGGGCTCTCCTCATCCTCCGCAGGAAGTACAGGCGCTGCTGTGCCCTCTTCACCAGTGATACAGTGTTCACGGACCAGGTGAGTTTGTTTGTAATGTGCACCCCTAGGAACTTGATACTGCTGACAACCTCCACAGCCTTGTTGTTGATGCAAAGTGGGGCATGGTTGGGCTGGTTTTTCCTAAAGTCGACAATGATCTCTTTAGTTTTGTCAACATTCAGGACCAGGCTGTTGTCCCTGCACCAGCCCACCAACTGCTCCACCTCCTCTCTGTAGGCCAGGTCGTTGTCGTCCCTGATGAGGCCCACCACTGTTGTGTCGTCAGCATACTTCACGATGTGGTTTGTGGCGGACCTAGGGACACAGTCGTGTGTCATCAAGGTGAACAGCAAGGGCCTCAGGACACAGCCTTGGGGGGAGCCCGTGCTGAGGTAGATGACATCTGAGATGTTCTGACCTATCCGCACTGATTGGGGTCTGTCACTGAGGAAGTCCAGCAGCCAGTTCCGCAGGGGGGTGTTGAAACCCAGGAGTCTCATTTTGTCTACCAGATGTTGTGGGATGATGGTGTTGAATGCTGAACTGAAGTCCAGGAACAGCATCCGCACATGGGTGTTCTTCTCCTCTAGGTGTGTCAGGCTCAGGTGAAGCGCAGAGGAGATGGCATCCCTGGTGGAGCGGTTTGTCCGGTAGGCAAACTGAAAGGGGTCGAATGAGGAGGGGAGACTGGAGGTGATGTGCTCTTTAACCAGTCTCTCAAAGCACTTCATTATGATAGGAGTCAGTGCAACGGGCCGGTAATCGTTGAATGATAAGATCTGGGGTTTCTTTGGCACTGGGATGATGTTGGCAATTTTGAAGCATGATGGTACTTTGGCTTGGTCTAGCGAGGTGTTGAAAATGTCTGTTAGTACACAAGCCAGCTGATCGGCGCACTCCCTAAGTATCCGCCCCGGAATGTTGTCCGGGCCTGGAGCCTTCCTTGTGTTGACCCCTCTCAGGGTCTTTCTCACGTCAGTTGAGTCCAGGTGGAGTGCACTTTCGTCCTGATTTGGAACCGCTTTCGCTGCAGGGGTGCCGTTTTGTGCCTCGAACCTTCCAAAGAATTTGTTGAGGTCATTCAGAAAGTCCATGCTAGTGTCCTGCACTGGGGCGGTGGTTGGCCTGTATTTGGTGATGGCCTGAATGCCTTTCCACATATCCAAGTCAAGTCAAGTCAAGTCATTTTTATTTGTATAGCCCTAAATCACGAAGAGTCTCAAAGGGCTTCACAGATTGTTACACTATATTACACAAACTATTTTCAACCGACAAGAGGAGTAGGTTATTCGTATGCAATGGAGTAGAAGTGAGTTTTAAGTTTAGATTTAAACATTTCCACTGAGGTTGCAGATCGAATCTCAGGGGGAAGAGCATTCCACAGCACCGGTGCCCGGATGGAGAACGCTCTCGAACCAGCAGAAGACTTCTTTGCTCTCGGGATCATCAGAAGACCAGCACTCTCAGATCGTAGGCTTCGGACCGGGACATAGTGGCAGATCAGATCTAAAAGATAAGAGGGAGCAAGTCCATGTATGATTTTGTACAATACTAAGAGAACTTTGAAGTCACATCTTTGGCTAACTGGGAGCCAATGCAGGTTAGCCATAATCGGTGTTATGTGATCGTACTTTTTTGTCCTAGTTAAAAGCCTCGCTGCAGCATTTTGTACTAGCTGAAGAGACTTGATTCTGGACTTCGGGAGACCGGAGAGTAGTGCATTGCAGTAATCGAGACGGGAGGTAACAAATGCATGAATTATTGTTTCCGCATCAGACTGAGACAGTATTGAACGGATTTTAGCAATGTTGCGAAGATGGAAGAAGGCAGTTCTAGTAATTTGCTTTACATGCATCTCAAAGGATAGATCAGGGTCAAATATGACACCTAAATTTTTAACTGAGTCACTCTGTGTGATGTGACATTTGTCAATGTTCACAGCAGTTTTTGCGAATAAGTCCCGGCATTTAGAAGGACCAATGACTAACATTTCGGTCTTTTCAGAGTTAAGACGCAAGAAATTGAGTGACATCCACTCTTTTATCTCAGTGAGACAGGCCTCCAAATTTCCACAGTTTAGTGTGGAAGATTCCTCCAACGGAAGATATAGTTGAGTGTCGTCTGCGTAGCAGTGGAAGCTGATATTGTACTTGCGAATAATATCACCTAATGGAAGCATGTAAATGTTGAAAAGTAGGGGGCCGAGCACTGAACCCTGCGGAACACCGCAGGTAACATTAAAGGGCTCAGATGTCGTTTCACCATATTTAACACAGTGCGTCCTATCTGAGAGGTAAGATTTGAACCACGAGAGGACGGCTCCTGAGAGACCAATCCATTTTTCCAACCGTTCTAGTAGGATATTGTGGCGCACTGTGTCAAAAGCAGCACTAAGATCCAGCAGCAGCAAAAGTGATGAAGCGCCAGAATCCATTGACATTAGGAGATCATTTGTTACCTTGATCAGAGCTGTCTCAGTAGAGTGGTTAGCCCTGAATCCTGATTGCATGGATTCAAAAAGGTTATTCTCCGATATGAAAGCATTCAGCTGCTGTGCCACTACTCTTTCGAGTACTTTAGAGAGGAAAGGTAGGTTTGACACAGGTCTGTAATTACTTAATATTTCTGGATCAAGGTTGGGTCGTTTCAGTGTGGGTTTAATAACGGCGGACTTAAAAGCTGCTGGAACTACACCTGAGGAGAGTGATGTATTTATAATATTTAGAACTGAAGGCCCAAGGACGCTAAAAAGACTTTTAATAAGTGAACCTGGGAGAGGGTCGAACTGGCAAGTTGTCGGTTTGGCCGCATTCACCACTTGTTTGAGATCATCAAGTGACAGTTCACTAAAACCGGCCATTTTCCCAGGGCAGCCACCCTGTCGTGCATCTGTAAATTTCAGTCCTTTAATACGTGTGGTACTAACAATATCTTTTGCAATTTCTTCCTGTATGCATTGAATCTTCTTAGTGAAGAAGACCATTAAGTCCTGAGCAGAGTGTGTCGAACTGTCTGCGATAGCCTGTTGCCTTGTAAGCGATGCTACAGTGTCAAAAAGGGCTTTGGGGTTGTTCTTTTGAGACGCAATCACCTTCGAAAGGTAGGCCGATTTTGCAGAGGCAAGGGCCGCTTTATACTTTAACAAGCTGTCACACCAGGTTTGATGGAAAACCTCAAGCTTGGTAGCGCGCCATTTTCTCTCCCATTTCCTGCATTCTTTTTTAAGGGCTCTAGTTTCATCAGTAAACCAAGGTGTGCGTCTTTTAGGACGTGATTTTAGTTTTATGGGCGCTATTGAATCCAGCACACTAGTCAGGGTGGTATTGAACTCATTCATGAGTGAGTCAATCGAGCCATTGTATTTAGGAAAGGACGCAACTGCTCCAGGAAGGAGTTCAAAGAGCTCAGAAACTGTGCCAGTGCTTATATTGCGTCCGCTAAATCCCTCAGCTTTATTAAGTCTACATTTAGTTAGCACCTCAAATGTCACTAAATAATGATCAGAGATAACAGTAGTACACGGTAGAACCATAATGTTTGAGGTTAAAACTCCTCGAGTCAGAATCAAGTCTAGCGTGTTCCCATTTTTATGGGTTGGCAAGTCAACCAGTTGAGTAAAACCAAATGCATCAATTAGAGAACTAAACGCAATAGTAAGTGAACTGTGTGGGGAGTTCATATGAATGTTAAAGTCTCCCATAATTATAATTTTGTCTGCATAGGTTACTAGTTCAGACAAAAGTTCAGCAAATTCGTCTAAGAAAGTTGTGTATGGCCCAGGTGCACGATAGATAGTTATTACATCAATTGACAATTGAGGGGACCGCATCACAAGAGCCTCAAACGTTTTGTAATTATTAGAGGTACGTGTATTAAATTTGAGCGATTTTTCAGAGATTAGCGCAACACCACCACCTCTTTTCAGCGTGCGTGCTATATGACTACTCTCGTAGTCTGGGGGAGAGGCATAATTTAGCGCTAAGTGCTCATCCGGGCGTAACCACGTTTCCCAAAGACCCATACAGTTAAGTTTATAATCACGAATGATGTTATCAACAAGTAAAGCTTTTGGAGCAAGCGATCTAATATTTAACAGACCAAATTTCAGCTTTGCTGAATCATTTGACTTAGCTGAACTCTTTGTAGTCTTTGTCGAGATCTTCAAAAGCTCCCGGCGTTGTGGCCGCTCGTGAGCGCTGAGTTTAAAGCGTCGGTTGTCCGGCGAGGAATGAATGGTGGAATTAGTTACATCCTCGCGTCCATCCTCGCGTCCATCTTGCTGCTTGGACTTCACACGCTTCACACATCTACCTGCACGGCAACCACGCTTCTGTGACCTTTCTTTACGGCGCCGTCGGCGTCGTTTATTAAGAGGAATAGCTGTCCACAAGGATGCCGGGTCTCTTTGAAGTTCGCTCGGTATATCATGGGCGGTATAAAAAGTGCCCGAAAAATCGAAATTTAGACGCCCACCCAACCGAATAAGTTCGTCCCTACTGTAAGTGTTTTTGGCCACACATGTGTCCAAAAGTGAAAGCAAAAAAGACAAGAGAACGGCAATAAATAGAAGATTAGCTGGAGAGCTAGCCGCAAGCATGTATCCATGCGCAGCCGCCATCTTATCCCTGGTGTTGGTTGTACTGAGGTAACGTTCCTGGATTTTTTGACTGTGCGTTCGCTTTGCTAGTCTGATAGCACGGTTCAGGTTAGCCCTCGCTGATCTCAGCGCCTCCTTGTCACCAGATTTAAAGGCAAGGTTCCGTACTTTTAGTTGTTTGCGTATCTCAGCAGTCATCCAGGGCTTCTGATTGGCACAGGTGCATATAGTTTTGGTATTGCTGACGTCTTCTGCGCATTTACTGATGTAGGCTGACACAGAAATGGCGTACTCATCTATATTTATTTTGTTGTTGTAAGTGGCAGCCGATTTAAACATGTCCCAATTAGTGCAATCAAAGCAGTCCTGTAGTGCCTCCATTGTCCCCTCAGACCACACCCTCACCTGCTTCACTGTAGGTTTTTCTCTGGTCAGCAGGGGCTTATATGCTGGAATTAGCATAACAGAAAGGTGATCTGATGAGCCAAGGTGGGGGCGGGGGGCTGCTTTATATGCACCTTTGATGTTTGTGTAGGCCAGGTCTAATGTGTTCCTACCTCTTGTAGCAAAGTTTACATGCTGATGGAAATGTGGGAGAACTGTTTTCATATTGGCCTGGTTAAAGTCCCCCGCCGCAATAAAAATGCACTCGGTGTAAGCATGCTGCAGTTCACTCACAGTTCGGTAGAGAACGTCCATTGCCTCCTTCGTATTAGCGCTGGGGGGCACGTACACGGCAGTATTGATGGTCGCGCTAAACTCCCTCGGTAGGTAGAAGGGTCAGCAGATCATCGTCAAAAGTTCAATGTCTCGTGAGCAGTGATTCGAGATTATCTTCGCATTTCTACACCAGTTGTTGTTGGTATAAATGCATAGACCGCCACCCCTGCTCTTGCCGGTGAGCTCGCCGCTTCTATCAGCGCGGAAAGCAGTTAGCCCCACAATGCTAACAGCGTCATTCGGGATAGATGAGTTTAGCCATGTCTCCGTCAGAATTAAAGCACAACAGTTCGTCAACTCGCGGTTCGATGTGAATTCCACTTGTAAATGGTCCAGTTTGTTGTCCAGGGAGCGGACGTTGGATAGGAAAATGGATGGTAGAGGCGTTTTGAAGGGTTTGGCCTTCATCCGAGCCGTTAGCCCGGCCCGACAACCTCGTTTCCTTCCCCGGTCACAGCGCTTCCGCTTGCCACTTTTACTCGCTGCTTTGTAGGCCGCTGTGTTCTGTTGACGTAGCACTCCGAGGCTAAGTAAACACTCCAGAGTGATCGTAGAAATTTGCGCTGGATTTCTGGATGTTCGCATATCCAGCAAAAAACTGCGATCGTATATTAATCTGCAGTTAGAGTTGTCTTTGTTCGCCCTCATAAACTGAGTCGAAGATTGGGGTTTTTGACCAGAATGTGAGAAACTGTCGGGAGCAGATGCAGCTGCAGCCATACAGGGCGCCGCCATTTTGGATCATTCATTTAGTTGTTATAAATGCACTTTGACGTTCATCCACATATTTGAATAAGTATTCATTTGAGGTTTCAATGTATCTTTTGATTCAGTATCTGCCTAGCATTGCTTCCGAGTGGTGTTCTGGTAAGTCTGCCAAAATTGTATACCACCTGCAAAAAACAGTTGGATCCAGTCTTTGGACTCTTGAGAAAATTGCACTCCTTACTTCGACAGGAAAATCCCATTGCAGTTAAGTTTCATTTTTTTCTTAATTCATGCCCCTTTTCACTAAATGTCGTAGGTGCTTTTTATGGATGACTTTGTCCTGTTCACAAGCCCAGAATGTTCTGTTTTATTTTTATTTTGTGTCTCTGTAATAAAAGTCCTCAAGAACTGCTCTCTTACTCTTGTTTTTTTTTTAAATACTCGGTCGTAATCCCAAAAGTTGAATTACATTTATGGCAGGACAAAGACCTGTTAACAGCCCTACCACCTTGAGAACGCCTGATCTCGGCAAGCTAAGCCTGGTTAGTACCCGGATGGGAGAGTACCTGTGAATACCAGAGGCGTGTTCAGGAGAGTAATCAGACATGTAGTCGCTTGTTAATCGCTTGCCGCGCACTGCTGAACGTTTTGTAATCGCTCACTGTGATTGCCTTACTGATCCAAAATGGCCGACGACAGTACAATGGATTTCGTTCTACAGCTTGCTTTGAGCGAGTTGGCTTAGTATTAGCGACAGTTCGCATATTGACACAGTTAAGGTTATCCTAAACGCAGTGGAAGGGTCATACCTGTCTTGCATTGTTCACAAACATTACCAGGCAATGTAAGACGATATATTACATCGCCAACAGCACTCGTCAGGGTGAGATCCTCCATCTTCTGCACTGTCGACGCCATGTTGGAAATCAAAGTAAGCGGTCTTTCTCCCGTGATTACTCGGGCACGCGAGCGCTCAATAATCATTGGCCGTTCAGAAGCTAGCGATAGCTAGCGATAGCAATCGCTCACTCTCCTGAACACGCCTCAGGTGCCGTAAATAAGTCATTTGGTGCGCGCTATGATGCTACAGCACTGACTGTAACCCCCAGGTGCAGTTGGTCAAAATCAATTTCCCTAAGGTGACCAATTACATTGAATTAAGAATCAAATTACATTGACCAGGCCAACATAACAAAGGGGGATTTAACAAAAAGATAGGACTCAGGGGAGGACCTTTAGAACGGATTGAAATTTTCTTATCAGAGGGTTGTTCACACAGTACTCTCCTGTTTTCTTTGCAGGTTCAAAATCCATTGATGTCTTCTCCCCTTCTTTTGGGTGTGTACTAAACTTGAAAGTAATCACAACATATATATATTATTATATCTTCTTTATACTCTCACTAATAATTGCTTGTGTACCACAATCAAATTATTTTTTTGTTGGATTAAGATGCAAATCTTACATGGTATTGCTTTTAACTGGTATTGAGTATGTATTCACAGATATTATACCACCGAAACATATGTTGATGAACGGGTGAATCATTATCTTTTCTGTACTTTCATACCTCTCTGATGGCAGCACAAAACTTGCTCTGCAGCACCCTCTGCAACGCTTGCAATTTGGGAGGGGGCATTTCGCCTCGGCGCTGCAGCCGATCCAACAGCTCAATCACCCTACACATATCTAATAAGCACACACAAAAAAACGCATAAGGCTTTTGGGTGACATAATACCATCCAAATACACATACAAAAAGAAAGGAAGAAGGAAAGAAAGAGAAATTGCAAAAACGGAAAAACACATTTAAAAAGGAAAGAAAGGAAAGTAAAAAAGAACAAAAACAGAAAAAGAAAAGAAAGGAAGAAAGAAAAAAATAAGGAAAAAAGGGTGCATGGAAAGAAAAAAAAAAGAAAATGTAGAAAAAGACTAAAGGAAAAAAGAAGAAAAAATTAAGAAAAAAGCTTTTTAAAAAAATAATAAAATAAGAAAAGGGGAAAAAAAAGTTTTTGTTTTTAGGGGTACCCTTAGCGGCAAGATGGCCACCAATAATGTCAGGTGAGCCTCATGTTATATCAAATAAATATTTTTTTAAAAAGAATCAACAACAAATGATTTTGTTTAAAAACTATAAAATATCCAAATAATTTTGTTCCACCTCACGATTGTGTCCCATGCCAGTGTATGTTGACCAACAGGAATAATTTTCTGTTTGAAAAGTTCAAGAGGCTGAATAATGGATTCTATTCATAAATGACACTGACAAGGCTTTTTACAGCCCAGCCAGAATTGACCCGTAGAAAGGCATCAAGGATTTTAGGCCGTATATACGGGGAGCATTAAGGACCACTTTGCTGGAAATGACTAAGGAAGATGTGGTAGGGACTGCAAAAAATAAACTACAGCAGCAATAACCTAGTGACTGTTGTGGCTAATACTTTCCAGGCATTTGATTTAAATGACTGTTTTACCTGCTTTTAAGCTGTCACGCCACACACACCCACAACAGCAAAGTACTTCAAGAGCATAAATCTAGATGTGTGCTAAGAACTGTAAACCCCAGAAAGGCAGCAAATACAAATGGAGTACCAAGGAGGGTACTTAGTCTGTGCTGGCTGGTTGGCCGACTGCAAGCTTAACCACATTTTTAACAAAGCCCCTGTCACAGAATCCCATTCCATACAGCAGGGATCTTCAACAATGTTCCCTCTAAGCTGCAAGCGTGGGCGAGGGCGCACTGGCCAGACCCTTTCAGCGCACAAAAAAAAAAAAAATCCACCTGCGCACCAAAATTAGGGCACGTCATTGCAAAATTAATTCACAAGAAAATTAGTCCAGAATAACAGTGCAAGCGGGCAAAAACAAAGCAAGTTCCCACTGCAGTGTTTTAGGTGTGGTATTTTTATGTCAATTTTAGCTTCTCATCTCATCTCATTAGCTGCACCGCTTATCCTCAGTAGCATCGCGGGGGTGCTGGAGCCCATCCCTACAATAATCAGGCAGTGGGCAGGGGACTGGGACTGAACTGGTTGCCAGCCAATCCCAGGGCACATAGGGACAGAAAACTCACCCGCTCATTCACACCTAGGGACAATTTGGACCGGCCAATCCACCTGAGAGCATGTCTTTGGAATGTGGGAGGAAACCGGAGAGCCCACGCAAGCACGGGTAGAACATACAAACTCCGCACAGGAAGTTCGGTAGCTGGATTGAACCCACACGGTAGGTTCCCAAGACCTTAGAACTGTGCCGCACACGCGCTAACCACTGCGCCGCCGTGCTGCCCCTCAATTTCAGCTTGAGTAAATGAAAGCAAGCGTGCAAGTGAGCTTGAGTTATTACCAGAGAGAGGAAGGTTATTATTCAAGGGGGAACGGGGTAGTTTGCTTTAAAAAATATATTATTATTGTATACATTTGTTTATCACTAGACCTTAAAATATAGACAAACATGTGTGGTTTACTTTAAATATCACCTGCACCATTAGACTACGTAGCTACGGGACCTCTCTTACCTATGTGCCTACATCAATGTTGCCGCACAAGGTTTCGTCTCTTTATAGAGAAATGGTTCTTTTCACTAAAGAGGAACGCTCTTCCGGCCCCCGGTTTTTGTTGCTTTCATCTATGTAACATTAGTCACAAAATGACACAAAAGGAGGGGAAATTAAAGCAAAAAAAGGAAAATGGACAAGAATGAAAAAAGAAAAGAAAAAAGAAATGAGAAAAGGAAGTTAAAAAACGGACGTAAACACACTCAAATGTAGGAAAAATCAAGTAAAAAAAGTAAAAAGCTAGAAAAGAGGAGAGAAAAAAAGAGTAATGCTCTGCCCCCTGAGATTCGATCTGCAACCTCGTGGAACTGTTTAAATCTAGGCTAAAATCACACTTATACTCTATAGCTTATGAATGAGCTATATTTCATGTTGACAATATCTGTGTATCATTTGTTATGGCAACATCCGTTGCAGCCTGGTCAACCTGGAAAGGGGATTACCTCATGTGCGGTCCCTTCTCAAGGTTTCTTCATTTTCCTCATGTTGAGGTTTTTGAATTTTTCCCTGCCCTCGTGTAGGTTTTAGATCAGGGGGTGGTGTAACAAAATATTCTGTATTTTGCAATAATCTGTGGTCTGTTCAGCCTCAATGACTACAACCTTGTTGCACTTAAGCTTATAATCCCACCTCATCAAAGACTCCCCACACAAGACCCTTGTGAGTTTGCCTCTAAGGCAAAAGGCTCCACTTGTGATGCCATAAACTTACACCTACTAAGGCATTCGGCATTCAAGTAAATCCAAACCAGATTGCCATGATAACTTGCCAGTTATGAAATGGACACTGCAAACGTGGATATTCCTAATGATGTCCCTGGTCCAGTCAATGCTTCTAATAGCATGGAGCCACAGGCTCCTACAGTGATTTTGCAAAGACCTGTTTCCTCTTGGAATTGCCAAAAATGGTGTTCCTCAAAATAGTTTTTGTAAATTGCAACATTTTTAACGCAACTCAACATACAAATCTTCCCTCACTGTATTCAAACCCACACACCCATTGCCACTGTTTGGGTCAATGCACGCACCCTGTGGTCAGGAATGAAAATGGGGCACGGCTTAAAAAGGTGAGAAGGGTGTGGATACAACAAAAATACTACAGATACAACTACTGTAATTCTACAGATACAATAAAATAATTCTACTATGTAAATTTTGTGTATAACAAGCATCCCTATTTTTTTTTTATTAGTATAATTAGAACATAAAAAGTATATAAAAAAATCTACTGCCTCCTACTGATATGGATGACTATTACAGTTCCTCGTCTGAAGACTGCAAAAATCCTGAATAATGGCCTGATTTTTTGGAAAGATAAAATTGGGCAAATTACAGTGGCACACGAGACAAGGTCTCACGGCACAATAGTGTGCCCCCGGCAAAAATGGTATAACCGACCAATTTATCTTCCACTATTCTTGTTCATCAATCAACTAAAAATGAATGTGAATAACAAGTGGAAAGGCCTGTAGCCATCAATTACATCAACTTTTTGCCACAAGAATTAAGCAGAATCAACCATTCTTCATCAACAATGAACTACAATCAAAATGTCTTCTTTAACTATCAAGCTACCTTTTCAGCTTTAGGGAGCCTTCTGACTTTTTCCATTTTTGGCTAGTTATCAAGCAACATTTTGGCCTCATTTCAAGCTTTCTATCTGAATATTTATATATTTTAGCTAACCATCTAGCTCCCTTTTATTTCATGGTTTACCTTTGAAGCCAACTACTGTATCAAGCTACCTTTTTAGCTATTTAGCAAGTCATCTGGCTATGTTGCAATTTTCGAAATTGATATCAAACTGGGTGTCCTTTTGTGCTAATTGGTAACAAAAAGTAACTGTCGGCTAAAAAGCTTAGAGACCCCTGATATGGATAAATACCAGTTGAGCACGCAGAGTCTCACCCTCGGCCTCACCGCACCCTAGCGTCCTCATTTACCAAGGACGTCATTGACCCCGATTCCATGTTTGTAGTGAAATGGACACCTGTTCCGGACATTTTGCAAATAGTTCCTTGATGACATTTATGGGCATATATTTCACACAATCACATACGCATGCATACGCGCAAATATTCTCCGAAGGCTACCTCTTTCTAAGCAAAGTGGTTCCGCCATGGCCGCATCCTTGGCTGGATGATAGAAGGAGGACATCATCTTTCAAAGGCTTTCTTTCTCTGCTCGCTTTTTGCTTAACCAATCATTACAGAATCGCCTCAAACATTGTGAGCCCGACGACGTAAGGAAGGAAAGGAATTGACGATCAGAGAGGCAGGAACAAGAGGTGCGTTTACAAGCATGGGAAATCGATAAATGGGGGCGTGGTAGCGTCTTGTGCCCGGTGCCCTGCCGAAACGTCCAACCTTGTGGAGACGTCATACCATAGGCTAATCTGACAGCAATTTTTTTTTCTTTCTGATCAAATAAAACTAGCAACGCCGAAACTGAGAACGATTGCAAACAGAACTTTTACTCATGACATATAACAAAGGTTGGTATGCATACAGTGCCTGATTACGTAGTCAACAAACACCATGCTAAAAAGCAACCAAACAAAACTGCACCAGGCTTGAAAGCTACGACAGAAAACAGTATTATGAAGCCTTGAAATTCAAATACAATAAGACTAAATCAAAACTAAAATTGGAAGTTATTCCCCTCGAAAATAGCAATCAGTCGTATGCGCATGCGCACTAGGCATCGGTAGGGCGTCCCCACAAGGTAGGACGTTTCGGCAGAACAGCGGAACAACGCTGCGAACATGGGCATAACCACCCCGTTTTTGGGGGGGTGCTTTTGCAAACCAACCCCAGCACTAGGGTCGATTTTAAGTTAAGAGCTTTGGAGGTGCTGAGCACCCGGATCAGGGGTGGGGAAACTACGGCCCGCCAAACAAAAATATAATGAAGATTTTATATATATATATATATATAATCATCTCATCTCATTAGCTGCACCGCTTATCCTCAGTAGGGTCGCAGTGGTGCTGGAGCCCATCCCAGCAATCATTGGGCAGGGGACACCCTGAACTGGTTGCCAGCCAATCATAGGGCACACAGGGACAGACAACTCGCTCGCTCATTCACACCTAGGGACAATTTGGACCGGCCAATCCACCTGAAATGCATGTTTTTGGAACGTGGGAGGAAACCGGAGTGCCCTGAGGAAACCCACGCAAGCACGGGGAGAACATACAAACTCCGCACAGGAAGTCCGGTAGCTGGATTTGAACCCACACAGGAGGTTCCCAAGACCTTAGAACTGTGCCGCACACACGCTAACCACTGCGCCGCCGTGCTGCATACATAAATACATACATACATAGATACATACATGAGTCATACCTAAGACTTATAACATTGGTAAAAATGGCGGCGCCCTCTGTTGGCTGCGGCTGTATCGGTTCGCTACAACGGGTCAGGTGTATCGACATTTCGTTCTGTGTACATTGTTACAAAGAATGACAATACAAAGGATATTATTATTATTATTATTATTATATATACATAGATACATACATATACATACATATATATATATATATATATATATATATATATATATATATATATATATATATATATATATATATATATATATATATATATATATATATATATATATATATATATATATAGGGCAGCACGGCGGCGCAGTGGTTAGCGCTTGTGTGGCACAGTTCATGTCATGGGAACCTGTTGTGGGTTCAAATCCAGCTCCAGACTTTCTGTGCGGAGTTTGTATGTTCTCCCTGTGCTTGCGTGGGTTTCCTCCGGGCACTCCGGTTTCCTCCCACATTCCAAAGACATGCATTTCAGGTGAATTGGCCGGTCCAAATTGTCCCTAGGTGTGAATGAGCGAATGAGTTGTCTGTCCCTGTGTGCCCTGCGATTGGCTGGCAACCAGATCAGGGTGTCCCCTGCCCACTGCCCGATGATTGCTGGGATGGGCTCCAGCCCCCCGCGACCCTACTGAGGATAAGCGGTACGGCTAATGAAATGAGATGAGATCAGATATATATTCAGATATATATACAGTATATATACTAGTATATATAAATATATAAATATATAAATATATATATATATATATATATATATATATATATATATATATATATATATATATATATATATACACAGTGCATCCGGAAAGTATTCACAGCGCTTCACTTTTTTTGGTACTTTTTTTGAATTTATTAAAAACAGAAAACTAAGAAATCACATTTACATAAGTATTCACAGCCTTTGCTTAATACTTTGTTGATCCACCTTTGGCAGCAAATACAGCCTCAAGTCTTTTTGAATATGATCCCAATAGTTTAGCACACCTATTTTTAGGCAGTTTTGCCCATTCTTCTTTGCAATAAGTCTCAAGCTCAATCAGGTTGGATGGGAGACGTTTGTGGACAGCCATTTTCAGATCTCTCCAGAGATGTTCGATCCGATTCAAGTCTGGACTCTGGCTGGGCCACTCCAGGACATTCACGGAGTGGTTCTGAAGCCAATCTTTTGAGATCTTGGCTGTGTGCTTTGGGTCGTTGTCCTGCTGAAAAATGAACCTTCGCCCCAGCCTGAGGTCAAGCGCGCTCTGGAACAGGTTTTCATCCAGGATATCTCTATATATTGCTGCATTCATTTTTCCTTCTATCCTGACTAGTCTGCCAGTTCCTGCTGCTGAAAAACACCCGCACAGCATGATGCTGCCACCACCATGCTTCACTGTAGGGATGGTATTGGCCTGGTGATGAGCGGTGCCTGGTTTCCTCCAAACATGGCGCCTGGCATTCACACCAAAGAGTTCAATCTTTGTCTCATCAGACCAGAGAATTTTGTTTCTCATGGTCTGAGAGTCATTTAGGTGCTTTTTGGCAAATTCCAGACGGGCCTCCATGTTCCTTTTACTAAGGAGTAGCTTTCATCTGGCCACTCTACCATACAGGCCTGATTGGTGGAGTGCTGCAGAGATGGTTGTCCTTCTGGAAGGCTCTCCTCTCTCCACAGAAGAACGCTGGAGCTCTGACAGAGTGACCATCGGGTTCTTGGTCACCTCCCTGACTAAGGCCCTTATTCCCCGATCGCTCAGTTTAGAAGGCCGGCCAGCTCTAGGAAGAGTCCTGGTGGTTCCAAATGTCTTCCATTTACGAATAATGGAGGCCCCTGTGCTCATTGGGACCTTCAAAGCAGCAGAAATTTCTGTATCCTTCCCAAGATTTGTGCCTCAAGACAATCCTGGCTCGCAGGTCTACAGACCGTTCTTTTGACTTCATGCTTGGTGTTTGTGCTCTGACATGCACACTCAACTGTGGAACCTTATATAGACAGGTGTGTGCCTTTTCAAATCATGTCCAATCAACTGAATTTACTGCAGGTGGACTCCAATTAAGCTGTAGAAAGATCTCAAGGATGATCAGTGGAAAAAAGATGCACCTGAGCTCAATTTTGAGCTTCATGGCAAAGGCTGTGAATACTTATGTAAATGTGATTTCTTAGTTTTCTATTTTTAATAAATTCAAAAAAAGTAAAAAAAAAAACTTTTTCACATTGTCATAATGGAGTATTTTTGTAGAATTTTGAGATAAGAGATTAAATTAATACAATTTGGAATGAGGCTAACATAACAAAATGTGGAAAAAGTGAAGCGCTGTGAATACTTTCCGGATGCACTGTGTATATATATATATATATATATATATATATATGCATTTTATCATTATAGTATTGGGAAATATAGTCCGCTACCCAGCTCTCTGTGGGTGCGCAGAGAGCTGGGTAGCCAAGCCCCAAGGGAGGGGTCACCGATTCTGTTCATAACATTTATGGACAGAATTTCTAGGCGCAGCCTTGGCGGGGATGGAGTCCGGTTTGGGGGCCTCAGCATTGCGTCACTGCTTTTTGCAGATGACGTGGTGCTGTTGGCTTCCTCAGGCCGTGATCTTCAGCTCTCGCTGGAGCGATTCGCAGCCGAGTGTGAAGCGGCCGGGATGAGGATCAGCACCTCCAAGTCCGAGGCCATGGTTCTCAGTCAGAAAAGGGTGGTATGCTCTCTCCGGGTAGGGGAGGAGGTCTTGCCCCAAGTGGAGGAGTTCAAGTATCTTGGCGTCTTGTTCACGAGCGAGGGTAGGTTGGAACGGGAGATCGACAGACAGGTCGGTGCAGCGTCTGCCGTCATTCAGACCCTGTACCGGTCCGTCGTGGTGAAGAGGGAGCTGAGCCGAAAGGCAAAGCTCTCGATCTACCGGTCGATCTACGTTCCTACCCTTACCTATGGTCATGAACTTTGGGTCATGACCAAAAGAACACGATCCCGGATACAAGTGGCCGAAATGAGTTTCCTCCGCAGAGTGGCTGGGTTCTCCCTTAGAGATAAGGTGAGAAGCTCAGTTATCCGGGAGGGACTCGGTGTAGAGCCACTGCTCCTCCGCGTTGAGAGGAGCCAGTTGAGGTGGCTCGGGCATCTAATAAGGATGCCTCCTGGACGCCTCCCTCGGGAGGTGTTCCGGGCATGTCCCACCGGCAGGAGGCCCCGGGGGCATCGCAGGACACGTTGGAGAGACTATGGCTGAGTCCCATTCTTCGCACTTTCACTCGCTATGTGCCCTAGTCACTCGGTTTTGCGCGTTCACGTGAAAATGGGGTGTGTCCCGATACTCTCAAGACCGAGGGAGAAGTGCCCTCAAACCATGTCATAACCACTTCAGACCTAGGGAGCTCCCTACCTCACTTGGCGGCGAAGTGACTACCCAGAAGGCTTTGCGAATTCTCAATATCAACAAACATGCCCGGAAAGGAACCGCACAAATGTAAGTAGTTTTCCACAACCACGCATGTATTTGCAACAAAATGTATTGAGATATCTTAGTTAGACGTAAATGCAATAGAAAATCGTATTTACGCGTTAAAACATGAACATTGCAAAATCGCTACTTTACGAAGTGCACAAATCTACCAAGGGAGCTGCCAAAAAAGAATCTTCACGCTACAAACTGTAAAGTAGGATAACTGTGCAGAAACTCACGGTTCAGCCCATCCCTGTTTGTATCTTAAACGAGTCGTGCTTTTACATCTACATGGCCAGTCGCTAAAGGAGCATAGTCAGAATAACGTTCTGTACATAAGCGCTTGTTTACTGCACACAATTTCAGGTGTCGTGTTTTATTTACAATATGATTCTTTCATGTGAGATCAGAATGCATTAGTTTTCATCATGCATTATGAGTAATGTCTCCGCATTTCACGTGGAAATACAGTTGAAACAAATTACTATCACACAGTCCACTGCCTTCTCTGTAAACACATATTAAGTAAACTAATTACCTTCTCAAAATGTTGTCAAAATGTGGAGACAATTCTAAAGCATATGTGATGCTGGCCAATAGAAGGCTCTTACAGCCTAAGACAAGAATAACATGTCAATTTTGTGTATCTATTCACTATCAAATAATTATCCAGAACACATCCTATAATTTCTCACATCAAATTGTTGAGCATCCTATACACAGTTGTTTTTGTGCAATACACAAGCATTAAGTAATTCTTGTTTTTTCCACCCAACCTAAAGGCCAATGTAGAACGTCCCGTGGAAGAGCTGGCCACCATCACAGCTACCACGCCATCCACACCGACGGGCACGTCGTTGGCATCTTCTAATCCGGCGCCAAACCCCAAATCACCCAGAAAAAAAAGGAAGCACGATACACTCCTTGACTTTTTGAAAGAGGAGTCTGCCGGAGTGACGAAAAGGCTCGAGGAAACTGTGGCCAAAACTGAGCGGTTCCCGTCCTTTTTGGGAAGCTCGTGGACAAATTTCCAGAACAGTGACATCTCTGCAATGTTTCCCTTTGTTTTATAAAAGGAAAATATTTTATTTTATTAAGTACTCAATGAAGTTCCAGTTTGTGTTTTCCAGCTTTATGGAAGTATTGGTATATTTTTGTTACAATTTGTGACACATTATTTATTTACTATTATGTATTTCGGCCCAATGTGATTTTGTTTTTCTGAAAGTAAACTATTATTTAAACTGGAGTGATTTGTAGTTGTTTTCTGTCCAACAGTCACATAGTTCACACACAGTATCTCACATCATTATGAAATAAACCACCAAGGTGTTACTCAAAATAAAGATGTTTATTGAATAGTAATGCAGAAAAGCACGGAATGCAAATGTGGGTCTGACTTCCAAAGCCTAAAACATGGCTTTTGGGCAATTTATTCCATATTAACTGTGGACAATTCTGTGTATGGTGGACCTGGGAACCCTGAAGACCCGTGACACCACACGGTAGGACAGACCGTGGGCCAGCCAGTACAGGCCCTCCAGCCATGGCCCTGTTCCCTCTTTAGCAGCTCCTGCAGGGCCCACATGACCTTCTTGCTCAACCTTAAGTCCTTAAGAGTTTTGACTTCACATCGAACCATAAGCACAGGATGGGAACATTCCTGTCCAACCTGTCCACGCTTATGGGACAGCCACTCTGGAACACAATAGATAACAAACAATTTAGACATAAATTTGGGCATAGAAAAGAAAAAGACAGCTTTTACTCGTGATGTAAGCATCATGAAAAAATGTTGAAATGACCTTTTTTGTATCCAATGACAAATCTTTTGAATAGAATTCCTTATGAACTAAGGTTTTTGGGTCGTACAAGGAAGTTTGGTGACGATATTATGTCAGCTTAAGGGTCAGGTGGACTGTTCTTGTGTTTGTATATGTCATAAAATGGCATTAAGATACTAATAAGTAGATTGCCATTTATGTCTACACAAACATAAGGTATTATGTGAACGTGCATTGTATGTTAACTTACTGTATTTGACCGAACGGGTCATTTTTTTTAATGAGTGTACGTACCTTGTAAAGATGAATCAGCACTACATAGCGCCGAAGCTGTCTTCAGTATAGCACATTTCTCCTCCGTTGATTGGAGACACGGAAAAGATGATGAGCTTTCAGGCAATCGGTAATAACACAGCTGTAGCGGGCATTTTTAACGTTGCACGAACTCTCCAACTGACACACCACAGGTTGAGACTCGAGTTGTTTACATGTGACGTGGACTAATACGTCACTGAGGTCTACAGCAAATTCGTATTACGGCCATCTACTGGACTGGGGTGGAACCTTGCAAGTCTTGTCCAATTTCCTAGGGGGCAATCTCCACTTTGCACTCCACTCACCAAGGGCACTTGCCTATGGAGGGACCTCACTGGAGGGTTCTCAGGGCCAAGTGAGAGGAATGGGATTGGGCCACATGTCTCTCGGCTGGCTTGGGAACGCCTCGGGGGTCCCGTCGGATGAGCTGGAGGAGGTGGCTGGGGATAGGGACGTCTGGGCTTCCCTTTTAAAGCTGCTGCCCCCGCGACCCGACCCCGGATAAACGGAAGACAATGGATGGATGGATGAATAAAAAAGTGTGTTTTTGTGTTGATTTTGTCCCCATGAAAATAAAAATACCACAAAATAATACAAAACTAAATATCAAATTTAGTGTTTAAAAACAAGGTTTAGCATATTTTCTCCTCATTCTGATCAGAAAAAATACAATGTAAATACTACAGTAATATTATGATACAAAAATACTATCAAAGGAATATTAAAACAGAAATACTACAAAAACACAACTACAGTAATATTAAAAAATGCTTAAGAAATACTACAAAAAATACTTCAAAATACTTCTACATATTGACTGCAAAAATAACACTACAGTAACACTATAATACAAAAATAATGCTACGTAGATATTATGACAGAGATAATACAAAATGCCACTACAGTAATACTCGAAAAATACCAAGGATATACAAAAAAAAGTACAGTAATACTACAAAAATACTAAAAAAATGGGACTCAAGTAATCTAGCCATCCATTATCTGTACCGCTTAACCACAGTCGGGTCCGAGGGGTGCTGGAGCCCATCCCAGCTATCTTCGGGCAGTGGGCAGGGGACACCCTGATTGCCAGCCAGTTACAGGAGAAAGACAACTGACTCGCTTATTCACACCTAGGGACAATTGGACCACCCAATTAACCTGACATGCATAATTTTGGAATGTGGGAGGAAACCCATGCAAGCACAGGGAGAAAGTGCAAACTCTGCACAGGGAGGCTGGTAGCCTGATTTGAATCCATAACCTCAGAACTGTGCCGCGGACACACCAACCACTCATCCGCCGTGTTGCCTGGGACACAAGTAATACTACAAAAATATTACAGATACACTACTAACATTCTACAATGGAAAAACTACCGTAATACAACAAAAATACTACAGATACAACTACAGTAATACCACAGATACAATAAAAGAATTCTACTATGTAAAATATTACAAAAATTACTGCAGAAAGAGTACAATACGGTATAAGGAACCAAATGGACTGAACTATTTCAAGGCAGTGGAGTATTTCCGACGCTGCGTTGTTCATATTTTTATATTGTTTTACCTTCATTTTAAATCCAGCATGTTTCATCATATATAAGCCTATCCTGTCCAACAGGGGTCAGGAACCTTTTTGACCCAAGGTGCCATAGTAACAAAATCTTGTTTTTGGGTGGGGGGAGAGAGCCATACCATATATTTTAAGACAGAATTTAGCAAAACTGCCAAACTCGCTCTCAAGACAAAATCTAATTTTTCTGCACATTTTATTTCATTGTGTGACGTTAGACGATTTGATCAAATGCATGAAGTAAGAATAATTCTAGATCCTGTGTCCCATATCAACAAATTAAGCACTTTAAACTTGTTTCCCTCCGGCAGTTACTCAAGATCGTTGAGGTTCATTTTGATCTCAATTTTTCTCATGAATTGTGATCTCAAAAATAAGGTGTATGTTCTTTTGTAAACATGTCACAAATTCACCGTTTTGAATTCAAAGAGGGTGACCGCCGAGAATAGATCGATCAGAGAACAAGGGCGATTTTAACTTCAGAGCTTTAAGGGTGCTGAGCACGCAGTGTCTGGCTGGTCAAATTTGTTTTTTAATTTCAATTATTTAATTCACTCAAAGCGATAGTGGGAAATATTCAGTGTCTCCGAGTGGTACAAAAAAAAAATCTTCATTCAGTAAAAAAGAAAAAATAGGCATAAATGAACTATCACAAAAAAAATAATTATAAGTGGAATTGTATGCCATTTTTTACAAATATTCATAGGTTGGTAAAATTTCTCTTACATATCAGAATCCATACCTAGAAGTCGCCGCCATGTTTGTCTGGCATCTTGCTGCTACCCTGTGCTCGTTTGGCACTGGTCTTGGTTCGCATTAGACAATACAGTGCCACCTGGTGGTCAAATATTACACTTTTAAGTGATTTAGGATCATTCAACACTATTCAGGAGTCTATCCATCCATACATTATCTTCCGCTTATCTGGGGTCAAGTCGCGGGGGCAGCAGCCTTAAAAGGGAAGCCCAGACGTCCCTATCCCCTGGGACCGGCATCTTCCCCCACCATCGGAGCCAACTCACCACCAGGTGGTGATCAGTTGACAGCTCCGCCCATCTCTTCACCCGAGTGTCCATAACATGCGGCCGCAGGTCCGACAAAACGACGACAAAGTCATTCATCGAACTACGGCCTAGGGTGTCCTGGTGCTAAGTGCACATATGGACACCCTTATGTCTGAACATGGTTAGTTATGGACAAACCATGACGGGCACAGTAGTCCAATAACGAAACACCACTCGGGTTTAGGTTACGGGGCCGTTCTTCCCAATCACGCCCCTCCAGGTCTCACTGTCATTGCCCACGTGAGTGTTGAAGTCTCCCAGCATTACGAGGCAGTCCCCAGGCAGCACGCTCTCAAGCACACCCTCCAAGGACTCTGAACTGCTATTTGATGCATAAGCACAAACAACTGTCAGGACCCGTCCCTCCGCCCAAAGGCGGAGGGAGGCTACCCCAACATACAGGCGCTGAGCCGTGGAGCAACTAATATGCCCACACCGGCTCTGCGCCTTTCACCATGGGCAACTCTAGAGTGGAAGAGAGTCCAACCCCTCTCGAGAGGACTGGTGCCAGAGCCCAAGCCGTGCATGGAGGTGAGTCCGGCTATGTCTAGTTAGAACTTCTCAACCTCACACACCAACTCGGGCTCCTTCTCTGCCAGAGAGGTAACATTCCATGTCCCAAAAGCCAGTTTGTGTAGCCGGGGATCGTCGCGCAAAGGACCCCTCCCTTGGCCGCAACCCAGCTTTCTGCGCACCCGACCCCTTTGGCCCCTCCTACAGGTGGTGAGCCCATGGGAAGAGGGACCCACATCGTCCATTCGGGCTGTGCCCGGCCGGACCCTGTGAGTAAAGGCCACCAGGCCTTCGCCAGCGGACCCCACCTCCAGGCCTGGCTCCAGAAGGGGGCCCCGGTAACCCGCTTTCGGGCGAGGGAAATTGTGGACCAACGTTTTTTCTCTTCATAAGGGGTCTTCTGATCTGGCCACTCACCTAGAACCTGTTTGCCATGGGTGACGCTACCAGGAGCTTACAGCCCCCGACAACATAGCTCCTAGGATCATTGGGACACACAAACTCCTCCACCACTATAAGGTACCAGATGATGGAGGAGACTATTCAGGAGTATCACTTCCCATTCGTAAACATCACATTACACTTTGTAGTTAGCAGAAACCCAATTACCACACCGCGCCCAGTATTTACGATGTTAATTCCAAGAGTAAATACACATAAATTTGCACATTTGGAAGAATCAGGGAACTTGCTAGACTAGTGATTTTCAACCACTAGTGTTCTGTGAGAGATCGTCAGGTGTGCGTGATAAATTATCCAATGTCACTTTTTAAAATTTATAATTGTATAAAACATTTATGAATCGATTTCTGCAAATATTATGTCATTGCCAAGTGTCTGTGCTGTAAAAACTGGAGATATTATAAATTATATTGTAAATAAACATACTGTTCAGTGTCATTTTACATTTTTGGTTAGTGGTGTGCCGGAAAAATTTTCCAAGGTAAAAATCATGCCCTAGCTCAAAAAAGGTTGAAAAACACTGTGCTAGACAATGATGCATTTTATTTAACACTTTTTTATTCCGAAATAGGGCGGGGATGGAAGCGAGAACGGAGCTTGGAATCAAATGGACTGAACATTTCAAGACAGTGCAGTACTTTGTTCACATTTTTGTATTGTTGTACTTTTTTTTAATCTAGCGTTTTCATCATATTTGAGCCTATCCTATCGTCTATGAGGAATAAGAGTTTTAAAAATGCTATAATTCTTGGGGGTGATTGGGTTGAATTTGTGGGTGCTTGAGCCCCTCCCAAAATCGGTTGGTTGCACCCATGGAGGAGAAAATGTATTTAGGTGGGGGGGGGGGTATCGTGATATCCCCCGAATGTATCGGGTGTTTGAGGCGGTGCGTTTGAATTCAAATCAGTGTAATTCGTACGGGCAGGAGCACTGCATTTATTTGTGTTAAACGCACATTTGATTTTATCTTATCACACTTTGTATCCATGGTACCAAAGACAAATGTTAGGGAATGGAGAAGCAGAAAATCATCCTTAAAGACAAAAACAAAAAGTACAACAATGGACACAACTCTTTGGTGTGTCTAATGATGAATTGGACTTTGAAAGACATTGAGAACATTTTAAATTTTATGTTGTATTTATGTATACGTGGTCAATAAACTGTTACGCTGGTTTGAATGTTGATTCCCCCCCAAAAGAAAAAGGTATGATTTTGTTCCACTTGCATAAAAGTTTTAATTTTTATTTTACGAGAAAAAAAATAAAAATACAGTGAAACTGATTAAAACTATTGTAAAAACACAAATTATTAACCAAATAATGAATTTCCTTTATTACTTCCTGAGCCAGTGACCACATATCATAATAACTTTAAACAGTAGGTAACATTATAATTCAAGCTTTAAATCAAGGGTGGGCAAACTTAGTTGCGGGCCACGTTGGGATAGGAAAAAAATTGCCAAGGAGCCAGTCCTAAAGAACCTAACCAATTGTTTTATTTGTATTTATTAATACACATTCAGACATCTACATGTTGCTTTTTACATTTGTTTTAAAATAGATTTGTTTAATCCAGGGGTTTTTCAAATGCTCAGATTTAAAGCAAATATTAGGTACCGTATTTTCCGCACTATAAGGCGCACCTAAAAGTCTTAATGTTTTTCAAAAGCTGACCATGCGCCTTATAATACAGTGCGCCTTATATATGGCTCAATATTAAATCGCAAGGTCTCGCAATTTACGCAACAGCCGCGGACTCGATTTCCCCCCGAACGTGGAGTAGTCCGCGGTGTATGCTGGGATTTATATACCGGCGTTTCATTGGCTAACCAATGTGTCAATCATCATTTGAATCGATTGCTATTGGCTAAAGTTATTCGGAGCCTCGGATAGGCTAGAGGGCCAAAACAAACCCTGCAATTGGCCGAAAAAGATGTGTCAATCATCAGTTAAATCGATCGCTATTGGCTGAAGTTATTCGGAGCCTCGGATAGGCTAGAGGGCCAAAACAAACCCTGCAATTGGCCAAAAAAGATGACTGAATAGCAAGCTTGCTAAACTACGCCATAAAGAAACATGTTTCATTAGTCTGTATTTGTAAATATTTTACTCTCCTAAATTTACTACACTCACGGTTGTAAGAAGACCATGGTTGCGTATCATTATTGAACGTGAGAACTTCGGTGAGCTATGCGACTTTATATTTTCCCGGTATCTTGTTTTAGAACGATCTTGATGTTGCTGTGATGAGTTGAGTGAATTAAACTCAATTCCAAGTGTTTATTGTCATATGCACAGTAAAGTTGCGAGCGAAAAAGAAAATAGAAACTAAGGAATGGTTGGCATTTCTTGAATCCCAAGACTTTAACCTTCCGAATGATATTTGAAATGATGCATTTGAGTGACATCGTACGGACACCGCATCCGCACGTGTCTACGACACGTATTTTCTTCTTTGCAAGCTTTGGGAATGTTAAGGGGGTAATCAGTTTGACTGAATCATGTTTTGTCGACGTTCCCATTGTAGCGCCTTATAATATGGTGCGCCTTATCTATGGAAGATATAGGACCAAAAACTATTTTTTGGGGGTGGGTCCTATAACCAGGTGCGCCCTATAGTGCGGAAAATATGGTATTTGTATAAATGTAAACCATTCAACATTTAAGTAATGAATCTTAGTTTAGTAGTACTTTCCTTGGCATTTATGTAGCAGCATTCTAAAGTAGCATTTCTAAAGTCTATCTTTTGTACTATGGTATAATGTGTTGTTTTTTCCCCCCCATAATTTGCAAATATTATATTAGGTCTTCGATTTTAAAGGATGGGTTTGGTGCGCCGTCTGTAATAAGTAGAATATTTTCTCTAGTAAGTATGTGTTAATAAAGCCCAACTGGAATCGGTGGTTTGCGCGTCCGGGGCACAGTTCTGAGGTCATGGGTTCAAATCCAGCTAACAGCCTTCCTGTTTGGAGTTTGCATGTTCTCCCTGGCAATAGCTGGGATGGACATAGTTCAAAGGTCCTATTTTTTTTTTGGCCTGACTGCTCTTTTCAGAGCTATTCGGAAAGCTCAACACATTAGGGAAGCAGGAAAGGCGAGTTAGGGTATTTACATGATTGTGATCAGTTGATAGTGTAGCAAGGAAACGGTAAAAAATGGCCTGTTTCAAGTACAATCTGAATGCCAAAACAAACTCCAAATAAGATGGAAAAACCAAGAGTTTAGTCGAGCACGTCCAAGAAATGCACATACTTGATGCATTAAGCTGTGCTCATGACTTTAAACCAGATGACAGCAGAGAGTAAAACATTTACAAATCCCAGGCAGCACCTTTGACAATGCCCAACTGAGCTGAAAGAGCTCTTATGCTTTATTTTCCACTGCACATATCTGCTTTTATCTTACTTTAATGAGAGCTGTTCACGGAGGAACTCACTAGGTCTGAATGGGGGTTGGGGTGAGTGCTGGAGTTATGCGCATCCTCGCAGGTTTTTATTTTATTTGTATTTGTCAGTGTACCAAGAAAATGGTGAAAGTAAGAAAATACCTTCAAGTCGTCCGAACGCCAATATAAACCAAGATAGAAAAAAAAAGTTTACCCGAGCGCATCTAAGGAATTCACGTACTTCGACTCGCATCACGAGCTGAAGCAGCAGTGATAACAAAAGCCAGGTGATAGCGGCAGAAAGCAAGAAATTGTTTTAATTAAATTTGATATTTTGTGGTAATTTTGTAGTAGGCACAAAATGACCTCTGAGACAAAGCTAGAAAAATATATTTTTATTATACTTTACTTATATTGTTGAGATATTTTTACCATTTTCGTTCGACTGGTGGGATTGAAGAGCCTTCCGGGCCCATGTGACTCGCAGGCCGTAGTCCGTCTACCCCAGCATTAGATGCACTTCACTACAAATTGGTCAACAGGCAAACTGACTCAACACACATAACTTTAAACGCACAATTATTGAAAGCAGTGTGGCACATCACATTACAGCAACATCTCAAACCTCCAGCCCAGGGGCCAAAGTTTACCTGTTGAATGATTTAATCTTGCCCTCCATACAGAGATCCCCTGGTTTTGGCGGTTAATTATCGAAGTGAAAAATCACCAAGTAGCCTGAGCACCTTTTTGGCGGCCTTCATATTTTTTTCAAATTCAATTACAGGACAATAATTGAAGACACCACGACTTCATTTAAAAAAATTTAATTGAATTTTCAAAAATTTGAATTATTAACTCAAAAAAACTAAGGTCTCACAAACACTTACAACTGGACTTGTTGTTTAACAAATAAAATATGATGGCATGTCTTAGACTGCTGTACACCTTACTCAACCAAGAGGCAAAACAAACAAATTGAATCAGAAAACTAGCGTATTAATTAATTTGGACAATTTGTAAAAACACCGTTTGGAAGGACGTTTATCATTTGTTTAGAAATAGCAGAAATATGGACAACATGTTTTTTGTAGAATTTAGGAAGTCACAGTAAAATAGACTGAGAACAATTATTTGAGTGAGCTTGATGGGGGTGGGTCTAACTTAGTACTCATCACCAGTGGTTGCCTCTACCTTATAGCCATTCTCACCAGAAGCGTATTCCTCAGGCATTGGCTGCTGGTCCGTTATTCCATCTTGACTGTACTCCTCCATGTTAGGCGGTGCTTCTCCTTCGTCATTGGCCATCTCATCTTGAGGGCCTGCGTCTTCTCGCGAAGAGGTATGGCGTTCTTCCCGACGATCAACCCTATCCCTATCTCCCCGTTCTCTCTTGTGATCCCTGTCTCTCTCTCGGTCACCCCTACGCCTGTCTCTGTCCCTGTGGCTGCGTCTGCGATCTCTATCCTTTTCTCTGTCCCTGCGCTCTTCTGTTGCCGCTCCTGCTTCTCCCTCAGCTTCTTCAGGTCCTCGCTCACCATCTGGGCCACCAGGACCTACATCTCCTGGGTTGGCTTCCTCACCTTCAGTTCCCTTGGCCCTCTCGCGGTCGCGTTTGCGATCCCGGCTTCGACTTCTCCTCTTCCTGTCGCGATCTCGACTCCTTTCCCTACTCCTGCTGTCCCCACCAGGTGGCACCATACGATCGCGGTCCCTGTCTCGACGCCGACTGCTTGGGGTCGTCTCCTCTCCTGGTACAGGCTGCCTGTCCCTGTCGCGCTCACGAGAACGGGTGTGGCGGCGGCGGTCACGGGACCGGGACCTACGACGCTCTCTATCCTTGTCACGACTACGTTCCCTTCGATCTCCGCGATCACGTTCACTATAGAGGTGGCAGGACAAAGCGAAATTTGTTACAAACTTAAATTTTAACTGAGCATTGGCAAAAGGTCATTTTACCCCCCAATGGGTCGCTCGTCATAGCGAGTGGCGTCATCTCGGCCGGAGTGCTTGATGTTGACATCAGCGCCGCCTCTTCTGGTTCCTCCTAATCCTCCACCTGGGCCAAATATAAACACAATATTTTTAATATTTGGTTGACTTTCCAATACAGATTGTCAGGAGTAGGGCTGCAACCAACAGCTATTTCAATGGTTGACTAGTTAGATTAATTATTATTTTCACAACCATACGGCACACATTAAAGTTTTTGTGCGGTAAACTCTTTTGTGCAGTTTTCCCTGAGTGTGTTGCTAAGCGGACGTAAGAGACGACACCATAAAAACGCTAAAGGGTCAAGTGTTTAACCAACTGCTACACATCAGCATGAACTGGTCGTTCAAAGTAAAGCTGGAGTGGCGTTGGAGCAAGAGTCCAGTTTCACTATGGCCGGAAGGCAGCGCCGGCCGGGTTACGACTCAATTTGCAAATGGATTGTAAATGCCTGGGCTAACGTGTCTGCTGGGACTGTTCGAACTCCTGTAAAAGCCGGCCTCGTTTCTGAGGAATCCCACGGCAAACAAAGTAACCGAATGTGGAGAAAGTGAACCTGGCATGTTTGATGGAAAATTAGCACAGCTGTTCAGTTCAGAAACAGAAGATGAGGACTCCGATGCGTTTCAGTGATAGCGATTACCTGTAAAAAAACGTATCTTTTTTTCTACCATGCCTGTGCCTTTAAATGATTAAAAATATGTTAGTACTTGGTAATCAATACTTGTATGAACCACTACCAAACTCAGTTTTGCTCCTGCTATCTTAAATATTAACACTTGTATGATTGTCGGTTCTTGTAAGGCGGACATTGCAGAGGACACCCGCGCCCAATAATCAGATGCACCGTATGTATGCGTTAAATACAGAAATGGAACCAGCAATTGAGACTCCGCCTTTTACAACGATGCGCCTTATTTCTGTGAAAATATGTCACGTGGCAAATGATTATAAACAGGATAAAAATGGGTACAATGTAAAATATGTATTTTATTTTTATTACTATCATACGAGAGCCAAAAATATATGAGCAGGCTCAAGACCGTTCTCCATTCGGGCCCTGGTGGTTAAAATGCGCTGCCCTCTGAGATTCGATGTGCAACCTCAGTGAAAGCATTTCAATCTAGGCTTAAAACATACTTGACCACATGTGCGACACCTTCAATGTTTAATTTTCCTCATGGTGAGCTTTGAGTTTTTCCTTGCCCACATTTAGATTTCAGATCAGGGGATGGCATCGGTGCAGCCCTTTGAGACACTGTGATTAATAATAATAATAATAATAATTTCCTTTGTATTGTCATTCTTTGTAACAATGTAAAGGCGATACAAATAAACATGACTTGACTAAACGTTACCGATCAGATTAAAATTAAACATTTCAATTGAACTGTAACCACTGACATTTGTCATTTTAAAAGATTTAACAACTGACGTTTGTTCAAAACACATGCATTTTGTTTAAAATGTTATTCAGGTGCTGTCTGGCATAATGCTCAAGAACTCTTATGGCAAAAATAAAATGTACAATGGATGTCATCAAAACCACATTAGCTTGAACCTTGTATCAATCTTTAAAGACACTGCTTTTGAAATGCTCATGTGTCACCAATCTACTGCCATGATACGCAATGTCTGCTTTGCAATTTTACAAGTGGTCTCTATTGGCCGTATCCAGACTAAAATTCCCCCCAAACATTTGGAAAAATATGTCTGGCGACAATAGTTGACAGTAAATTATTTTATTGACCATTTCTTTTCTAGATTTTTGTCATTTAATTGTTGCAGCCCTAACCAGGAGAGCTTCCAAAACCAACCGAGTCTCCGAGGATGCCATCCTTTGACTGTGCGTCCTCGTTCCACGTCCACCAGCACTCTTCTACCATCAATCTTCTTGCCATCTGCGTGCTTGTATGCAGCTGGAGAATAGGAGTAGGGGGTAGGAGGAGAAAAAAGCGATAAGAGTTAAGTGCGTCACTTAACCAGATGAAACAGTGTTTTTGCATACTGACCAAGAGCAGGTGACGCCAAGAGAGTTGCTCTCTGGATAAAAGCCGAAGGATAATTGGAGTAGCCTTCTTTCCACCCGATGAATGCTCAATGCTTTACGCGTTTATTTTAACTTTTCATTTTAAAGCGGTGTTACATTGAAGTATTTAACACGTATGTTATATATTTAATGTAATTTCTGCATGAAGTCAATTTTAATTTATTGAATTTCTAAATTAAGCGACTCTACAGCACACGTTTCCACAAAGATTTTACAAAGAATTGCCATTGTGGTAGGATTGATCATTTACCACATTGTAGCACGACTGAGTCATGCAACGGATAAAAATTTGCAACTACAAAATTAGTAAAAACAAACCTGCAGCAACAAACAAACACACACACACACACACACACACACACGCACGCTTATAATGATTTAAGAATTGGAATAAAGTTTTCAAATATTATTTGTGAACATTATTTTGTGTTATATAGGAAATGTATACTTTGAGGTAGTTTCCATCAGATAACTATTATTTTGTCGTTACAATCCTCCAATGCAATAGCAGTAGAATGGAGAAACCAACAAAAATGTGCACATTCACAAAGTGTCTCACACCTCACCCCGTAATATTAAACCACAGTTTGTTGATCCATCTTGCACAAATGAAGAACTTTGACATTGGGATGCATCCTCTGCTACACTGGTCTTTGGTGCAGAATGACGTTTCTACCATCTTGAGGTTGACGAACCAGGACTTACCAAAACCACCCAGTTTTACCATTTCGACAACACAGAATCTCACATCGACCGTTAAGAGTTTTAAGAACTCAGTCTGAGGGCCTTACCACAACCCCTCAACAGCAGAATTCACTTCATCACAACATCAGGGGCCTTACCACAACCCCTCCACTCCCCCTTTTCGATAAGGATGCCATTTAAATGCCATCCAATAACAGGGCCTTACCAAACCCTAACCAGCACTCCAAAAACTGACCAGAGAAAGGTGAAAAAGTCTCCAGACTGATGTAGCCTTTACACAACTCCATCTAATTCATGGTTAGCAATTACACAAGCCGCTCAAAAGAAAGAAAATTTGCTTCAATATGCGTAACTCGAGTTATCACTGTGTAACTAAATCTAACAACTTGTAAATGTAGTAAATAAGTCTTTTTTTGAATGGCCCCAAATCAGTACTAACTGGAATAGACATCTGAATTTTCAATTAAAGCCACCTTAAACTTAACAGTAACACTTTATTCACGAGATATTTCAGTACTATAGGCGATTCTGACAAAAGCTTACGGTTTAGCTATCAAATTAATTAAATATAAACAAATCTAGAGTAGAGATAATTTCCCCCCGAAACTAACAGAGATTACATATTTAACCTGATAAAAAACTAGTCATATATGGGCTAATTTCTAAGCCCATAGAATTTGTTTCTACCGTACATCAAACAGGAAGTGTAACACACTCCAATACGTCAGCAAGGTAAGAGGAGTTCCTTCCTTAGTGTATATGTATATTATAAAAAAGAAAGCAAAGAAGAACAATATTTGATTTATTAGTGTCCTATGATGGCTTTTGTAAATTAGAATTCTTTATAGTCATTGGAAACCACAAATTGTTTATCAAAGAGATTAGATATGGCACTGGGACTCAAGGATAAACACTTAATACTGTGAATAACAAATAAGAGGTGTCCCTATCTGACTAATGATATATTTTCTGCTTCATGCGTTTCTCGTTTCTTTGAAACTTCCTAGCATCAACCCAAGGTGGCTCTAAGAGAAAAAGGCAGAGCGAATGGGTGGGTACCATTAAATTTGCCCTTGTTTTGCTGTGCGTCCAATGGTCAAATTAAAAAACAACCAACAGGAAAGCTCCTGGGCTTTTCCAGGAAAAAAGCTTTTTCCATTGAACGTAGCTCCTCTTCCCTGTATAGGGTGGAAAGAAATCTTACCCATCATACAAACCCATTATACCAACCATATACTGAGCAGTGGTAGTAGGGTGTAGATGTATCATAACCACCATCATCATCTGCTAGCCAGCTCTGGCCAAAAGCCATCACAGATTGGCGGCTGCAGTGGCAATGAAAATAACACACAGTTAATATGATGTTTAACCCCGCTTCCCAACTCCATTTAACCCTTTGCTTAACTATGTTGTTGTGATCAGCAACTCTGGTCTTGCATAGCTGACACCTCTTACCTGTCTAAACAGGTTTCGATGATCCATTAAGACATAATTTTCAAAAATACTTTAATAAGGTTAATTTTAGTCAGAGCCATATTTCACCATGACTAAAGTTGAAGACCACAACACGAAAAGCCAACTCTATGGGACAAAAAAAAAAAAAAATCAACAGTAATTATTTTCCAGCATATGCCCCATTGGATGAGTGACTAATCTAACCGTGTGCTTACCCATGGAGTCCAACCAGCAGTGGTGCCCTTCCACAAAGCTACATCACCTAACAGTTCAAAGACAACGCGCCTTTTCACAGGCAGAGGTTCAGGTTCACAGAAGAGGCACACCCTCTACCTTTTTCTTCACCCATTTTCCCCATGATGCCTCACTGAATGAAGCAATACCTTCTACAACCAAACCATCAGCCAACTGATGACACGCAACGGACAGACAAACATCACACAACCACAAGACTGATTTCATCATGCAAATGTGAGGAGGAATGTACAATAACTTCTGATCTATAATTGTGACTGATCCAAGCTAATCAACAATGTCAACCCCACCAAAAAGTGTGGCACCAACAAATGATCTATCCTTAACGCAGCTTGATGAATTTATGATATGTTTGTGTGCTCACAGTGCTATACTTGTACTCACAGTGCATGTCACGCTCGTGCTCATACTCAATAAAGGCATATCCACGAGGTTTTCCTGTCTTCTTGTTGTAGACTATATAGATCTGCAAGCAACAGGCAAAACATCAGCAGTCATTAGATATTTTGACGAACAATTATCGTAATTGCATTCTGAAGATAGACCGAAATGGGTTTTCCAGGGCAGATACAGATTATTAGTATTAAGAGGCCGATAACATATTTGGAGCTGATATTCATTTGCTGTAAAATCTACAATATTGGCATAAGACATTTTAAATATTGTAAAAAGAAACAAAAAATATTTCTTATAAATTCTGATGAAACTTTTGTAGTGCTTTAACCTTTTTTTACGGCAAATAAATTCAAACTTCAACACAACTAACATGACTAATCTTTCACTTTCACATGACTAATAAGTGTGGTGTTCCTCTATATTCTTCCAAAGCCACAAAATGCAAAAAGGTTTGAAGTGTGTCTTATTTTAAATAGTCAGATTTTAAAGGTTGTGTCCGAAAGTTCAAAATATTCTACTTGCTGATGCCATCCTTTCACAAAAATTATCATCGCAGACTTTCATGCTGCTTCTGTGGCGTGTCCACGAATGTGACTTAGATGCACTCAAATTTTTCATATTAAGGATTTTGGTTGGCATTTGAACTGTATTTGAAACAACAGTCCTTCACTCACATTCACCATTACCATTTGAAAATGAATGAAAACCTAAGGCAGAGCGCAAATTCACTTTTGTTTAAGCAATTATTGCACATTTTCTGTAAATCCTATAATCTTCATTTCACTTCACAGATATCAATGTGTTTGTCTCCTATTTGATGTATTTAACTGAAATTGCTGATCTGAAAAACAGATGATTTATAAAGGAAAATCTTAAATGATAAGGGGTGCCCAAACTTTTGCATACGACTACATTTTCTGAAAAAAAAAAGAAAAAAAAGAATATTGGTTATATATTTAAAAAAACATTAATCGCGCACTGAAAACCCTTACAGTAAATAAATCACGATTTCAACACAACTGACATAAATTATCTTTCACAAAACAAAATAAGTGTGTTACTTTCACATGGAAAGCCAATAAAACCGGTGTCTCAGTCACAATGGTGCCCCTGGTTACAGCAATTAGTGAAAAACCATGTACAATAAACATGCATTACAATATGGCTACTATAGTACACTATATAAGGCCTACTTGTGTATCACTAGTCGAGGTTGTGAACATGGGCAAAACCAGCCCATTTTTAGGTGGCTCAAGCACCCCCAAATTCAACCCAAACTTCCCTCATGAGTTAAATAATTTCTAAAACTTTCTTCATAATATGGCGATATCCATATCCGTCAAATTCCCAAATATCGGTGACGATAAACGGCACACCCAATAATTGGTCGAACGATGCCCAAATGAGTTTAAAAAGCCTTTATAATTTTTCCCCCTGCACCTTTTACTAAAGGTGTTCAGGCCATGTAAAACATGGGCTGGAGCAAAGGAGGCAGAGGGAATAGGGGTGGAAAGTAATTTCATGTCCGGGAGAAAAGTAAGAAAAGGACGGTTTTAAATTCAGTCCAAACGCCAACTCGAGACAGATTCCAAACCTTTTCCAAATGAATTTGAGGTGGTTTCAGCAACAAATGTCACCTCTAATATTACCGTATTTTCCGCACTATAAGGCGCACCTAAAAGCCTTTATTTTTTTCAAAAGCTGACCATGCGCCTTATAATACAGTGCGCCTTATTTATGGATCAACATTAAGTTTTCCAACTAACTTGCAGCCGCCGACTAGATTTCCCCCCGAACGCCAAGTAGTACGCGGTGTATGCTGGGATTTATTTACCGGCGTTTCATTGGATAACCAATGTTTCAATCATCATTTGAATCGATCACTATTGGCTAAAGCTATTCGGAGGTGAAGGGGCGGATCCTTTTTATCATTTACAGGCTGGCATTGGCTTAAACAGCAAAACAAAGGCTGCAATTGGCCGAAAAAGATGTGTCAATCATCAGTTGAATCAATCACTATTGGCTAAAGTTATTCGGAGGTCAAGAGGCGGATACTTTTTATCATTTACAGGCTGGCATTGGCTTTAACGGCAAAACAAAGCCTGCAATTGGCCGAAAAAGATGAATGCGTATAGCACGTGGCTGACGGCACACAGAAAGCATTTTTTTCTATTCTGTATTCGTAAATATTTTATTCTCCTGGATTTACTGCACTCGCGGATATAAGAGGACATTGGCTGCACATTATTATGAACACAACGACTTCGGTGAGCTACTCCGGGTTTTATATTGTCCCTGTATCTTGTTTCAGACTGAACTCGATAATTCTGTGATAAGCGGTGCAGATAATGGATGGAATGGAGTGTCTATTTTTAAATTAAACTCATTTCCAAGTGTTTATTGTCATATGCACGGTAAAGTTGCGAGTGAAAAAGAAAATAGAAACTAAGGAATGTGTGGCATTTCTTGAATCCCAAGACTTTAACCTTCCGAATGATGGAACGATGCATTTGAGTGACATCGTACGGACACCGCATCCGCACATGTTCTCGACACGTATTTGCGTCTTTGCAAGCTTTCGGAATGTTAAGGGGGTAATAAGTTTGACTGAACTATCTGACTGTTTTGTCGACGTTCCCATTGTAGCGTCTTATGTATGTCAAAAATAGGACCAAAAACGATTTTTTCGGGGTGCGCCCTATAACCGGGTGCGCCTTAGTGTGAAAAATACGGTACCTCAAATTTAGCTTTTTGTTCATTCATGCATCTTAGAATGTCTAAACTGGAAAAAAGCAAACATACCCGTTTAATCGGGCCATAAACTTCAAATTCCCGGCGAAGCTTGGACTCTGTAGTATCGTAGTTCTAGACAAAAGAAAATTTTGGTCGTTATTTGTAGGAGCAAAGAGCAGTACCAGTGGCAATACTCTCACTGTGAGAATACAATTGTCATATAGAGACTATACTCACCACTCTAGCAACAAACAATGTTTTGAAGGCATCTCCTTGGGCATTTGGATCACTGTGGGGGTCCCCTAAATGAATGCAGATAGGAACAATTTTCAAGCACAGGAAAAAAATCTGATATGACAGCTCAGCATTTATTATAAAGGGAACTCACAAAGTTTCAGTTCGGTTTCCACCACTGTTTGTCTCCTTTCAATTTTCTCTCGCCTCTGCAAATGAATAAACAATTTAGATGATTTGGTGCACTAACAGCTGTTTCAGTGACTCGGGTAATAATACTAGTACCAGATTTACACAGCGCTCTTCCATATTACAAGGCATTACAAAGTGCTTTGCCTGTACATTTCACATCTCATCTATCCAGTAAAGATACCACATTTGGGGCCACCCTAGCTTCATTTATCTTAACTGCTCATAGATATATTGACATGGTCACCGAGCAGCCTGGGATCATACCCTGATCCTCACACAGCCCGCAAAAGGTACCAGAAACAAAAAAGTGAAACAACAGGAAATAATTATTAAGTGTGAGAAGAATACTGTTTTTTCTACATCAATCATACAATTTGCATTTGTAAAGTGAAGTTAATTCGGAAAAAAATTAAAATGTTCTTAGTCATCTAAAATCTAGAACATTTAACCACTAGATATTTCTGTATTGTGTAGCACAACCAAAAACGAGTGCAAGGAAGACTACAAACTATGGAGACTCAAAGTGACCAAAACGCAAAATTTTAAGCCCCCCTTTTTGGCCAGCCTTTATAAGGTAGACAATCAGCTCATGTTATGTAAAAAAAAAAAAAATCCAAATCCCGGAACAATCAATATGGTTTTTGGAACAGTGGATTTTTTTTTTCCCCATTTGGAGGGGCTGAATCATTCAATTATCGCTTTAACCTTTTTATTGCGGTGGGGGCGTCAAACGTTCACACCTCTGTTCTAGACTGTCCACCCAACAGGATGTCATAAAATTATATGGAAAACCCTGCTCACTACGATAAAGTACAACGAAAACTAGCTTAGAAAATGCACTTTAAAAATAATCTAAAATTGCATCGAAATTGAGATACTGATCTGAAAAATCGCAATCAGCCCATGTTTTTCGTTTTTTTTGCATTGTTCTTATTTGAGGAATTGAGTGTGAATTGTCACAGTTCAGGTTTTAATGGTGCCGGCCAATCAGAGGCAAGATTTTAATGGCACGAGCCAATGAAGGCTAAAGGCAAGGCAAAGTTTGCAAACAGCACACTATGCCACAAACCAACCATGTGTCAGCAGACAGCAACCCTTAAGGCCCGGTAACAGAGCCTTTTGCGTCTGTATCGCGGGTAAAGTTTTGCGATTTTTTTTTGCCCATGGTTGCCCGCGGTGGAAAATGTGCAAAATTGGCCGGCGACTGTTCCGCATCCTTATCGCTGGTAACTGCGGCTGCATCGCTGTGCCGCCCGCGGTTACCCGTGGTCTAAAGTTTTAAGCAGCGCAAAACTTTTTCGCGCGGCCAACCGCGTGTGAATTTCTTACCGCGTGTAAAGCACGGCTGTCTCTCGTCTGTATCGCGATCTCAAAAGCGTCCAACAGCGTCTGCTTCACGGGCAGAAATTTCTGTCCGTGATTTAGCCTCGATAGGCCCGTGAAAGGCTGTGTGACCGGGCCTTAACTAAGCTCCTGAGAAGAGGGCCCTGTTTTCTCAAAACCCCAATGAGTATTATTAAACCACTAGATGGCGGTGTTGTCTGGTACAAGTGAGGGCCAATGAAACACGGCACAGCGTGGCGGCAGGATTACGGAAAAACATGGCCAATCAAAGTGGGAATTCCACGGTGTAAAGAAAAACACCTTTTTAATAAAAAAATAATTGGTATGATAGTTCATGCATTTTAGCCAAATATTTAAATAAATGTTTTTATTGGATGAGTAGTGTTTGTACCACTAGCGGGACCTTAATAAGCTAAAACATGCAAGTATCATTAAGTACTCAAAAAAAAAAAAAAAAAAATACAGAAAATGCAAAACAATCGCAGTTAAGATTTTTTTACCAAAACCGAGCCGCTCTACAGAGCAATGGCTCAGTCAATGCGACAACATCTATTTTCATCATTCATTGACCCTGTCCGAGCATTATGAATAGCCATGTCAAAGCCCCCTGCCTCTCCTCACCTTTCTCTCCAATCTCTCTTCCCGAGTCTCAGCCCTTGTTGGTGGAGGGGCATCTCTTGGATCCTAATCACAGAACGGCAAATACATTTAAAAAGGTTTTGTACTCCCCAATGGTGGTAAAATCACTTGTGCAAGTTGTGTATACTTAATAAAGTCCTAACCTCAAAGTGCCGGATGAACGGGGCGATACCACAGTACGGTTGATTGTGGTGTTTTTCGTGCGGCAACTTTTCCAATTGAGGCAGAAAAGGGATGGGGTCACGTGGCGCAAAAAGGGCAAGAAGGTTCGGGGGTAGAAACTGTGTCATTTTTACCTGGAAAAATGAATAAGCGGAAGATAATAAATGGACAAAATAAATACACATGTTGTAACCCTTGAGGTCCAGAATTCCCGCACAAGAATGGAAAACCATTGTGCCACCCAACAAGGCCAGGGGTCTCAAACGTAGTGCCGCCTTGGAACTGCTAAGGTGCTTGCAGACTTGTTTTGAAAATAGCTCACCAATGTTGGGGTCCTTGCGATTTTCTATAAAATTATTTTTGGAGTGGTTAACGGTGTTTATTTCACACCACTTCCAATAATAATCTAGTAATCACATGACATGTTTAGAAACGCAAAGTAAACCCACTTTACAAAATGTGAGATCATTTATTTTTTTCCTTTGGTTAAGTCTTTGAATATGATAAACATTCAAAGTGTGCCAATGCTATATAATATGGAGAAGAATCTGCACTCTGTGTTGAGATAAACATGTATATATTATTTGGCTTTTTACTTTATATTTTCATATTTTTTTCCTCTGAATTTCTGCAGCACTTTGTTCCCTGGAATATTTTTGACTGTAGTATGCCAATAATGTTTTTAATGATGCAATGTTGAATACAAATAATTTTAAAAAGGTGTAAGATACTTTATTAAAAGGGTCCCAGGGCGCTCTATGGCGAACCAGAGTGGTACTACAACCCTAAAACTTCACAAGGAAATCCAATTATCTGCAATGATTTAACGTGCAAAGTTGCTCATAAATTACGCCACACGACGAATCAACGAGGTAATTATTTGCCAACTTTTTTTAATTATCCATGTTATCGATTCGTTGCTGCAGATCTATACTATTGGTATTTTAGATAAACATACCAAAGATTAATACATCGAGTATGTCTGGGTATGATATACAAGAGTCACTCGTGAAAGACAGAAATGTTGTTTAAGTTTCCAATTTTCCTATGATGGATACTATGCTATTTCCTTATTTTGGTTTTGAATACGTTTGCGAGGAAAAAAATGAATATTAAAAGCTTAGGCTTCAGTCTACTCCTTTTCGGCACATGTATAAGTATTGTTTAGTACCCCATGTTTAAGGAATGTTGTGAAACAGTATCGGGTCAACCAGAGTACAAAGGCGGACATGGCTGATAGCTTATCGTGCTAACTAGCATGTCCGTCGTCGTTCTATTTGGATTTATGGAGAAGCTAGATGACTTGGTGGTTCTTCTTTAAATGAACGACACTACTAATCATTGGAAATCGATATAGTCAGATTATCAACTTTTGTTTAGCTCACTCGACTACAATTTCTGTAAAACACCAGGATAGCTATGCTAACTGGAAACATGGTCAATCTTACCTTCCTTCACGCATCCAACGTCGAAAGATAAATCAGACCATCGACTTTAAACAAACACTTAAGATTTCTAACAACCGACTGGGTTCAGTTGAAGTGTGTTTCAAATTCGTTTATTAAAGAATTGTAAAGTTGCTGAGCACGCCCAACACAATGCGTCAACTACAAAGATCAACGCGAAGCTGGTGCAACTTCTGTAAAACCAAAATGGCGGGTTGCCGTGGAACAAGGCCAATTGTCGCAAAAAGGGAGTGGGTGTTTCTGTGCACGCGCGACAGTTAGGGTTATACTGTACTGTATTACACTCGGACAAGTCATGTTTATTTAAATAGCGGCAGCCCTCTCAAATGGTTGTACAGACAATACAATATTTGATGTTTTTCATGTCGACGTCTGTATTAAGGGCCACAAAAATAAACTTGACACATCAACCTAAAATAATAACAGAAGATCCAATTGACAGCTTCCTGAGGTCAACATGATTTTGAAGTAATTTAAAAAAAAGGGTGTTTTGAGCCTCTAAACACTCCCACATGTGTTGCAGATCTAATCTCAAAAGACAAGCATTTGCAACACCCAGGCCAGAATAGAGAATGCTTTCAAACCTGTGGATTTCTTCTTGGCTCTTGGAATCAATATTAAACCAGAATTTTCAGAGCTAAGGCTCCAAGCAGGAACATAGGGGGACATTCAATCTGAAAGATATGAGGAGGCAAGTCCACGCATAATTTTGCAGAATACCAACAGCATCTTAGAATAAAATTTTAAACTCACAGGGAGCCAGTGCAGATAAGCCAAAATCAGGGGATTGTGATCAAAGTTTTCAGTTTCAGTTAAAATCCCCTCTGCAGCATTTTGTACCAGTTGCAGGCTTTTGATGCTAGACTTCGTGAGACTGGAGAAGAGTACATTACAGTAATCAAGACGAGAGGTAACAAACGCATGAATTAAATTCTTAGCATCAGACTAGGGCGAATTTTTGCCATGTTGCAAAAATGGAAAAAAATCGGTTGTAGTAATATTCTTAACATGTAATCAGAAGGAACCTTTAGGGTAAAATGTGACACCTACATTTTTAACTGAGTCACTCTGGGTGATACACAATATCATACAAAACAAGAACGTTGAAAGTGGATGAAACCTTATTTAGATTTAATTATCATTCAATAGTGAAGGTCCATCAGGGTCCCCAAAGCCTTCTCTGCTGGCCTAAAATATCAGAATCATGTGATGTTAATTATATTTTGTCTATCATTTCTTGTTAAATAATTGCAAGTTTTCCGTCAGCTTTTTTTTCCCCATTGCTTCGCCCTGGTTGCACTGCTTCCAGATGTGTGCTTTTATATTTAAGCATTTAACCAATCACATTTCAAGCGTTGCTAGGCTCAGAAATCTACCCGGAGGTATTAACACAGACTTCTGGTCAAGCGACATAACATCATTGTTCGAAAAAGCTGTTGGTTTAGCCAATCAGATTCAGAGTTGGCATTCGAGCTCCTGCATGCGTTTGTTGGAAAGGTCACCAGTTTCACTAACTGATCGGCTAGGGGGCGGTAATCCACAAAAACGGCAACAAAAGTTAAGTCAGGTCAAGTCAGGTCACGTCACATTTATTTATATAGCCCTTAATCACAAAAATGTCTCAAAGGACTGCACAGGATTACAATTACACCATTACCTGATCTTAAACCAACATATGGGCAAGGAAGAACTCAAAACCTCAGCGTGAGTTACTTGAAGAGAACGAGTGGCAGTAGCTCAGGATGTAAAGTGCTCGGCATGGGATCAAGAGGTCCCAGCTCCCCAGAGTTATATGGCGAAGTGTCCTTGGGCATGACACTGAATCCCTAATGCCCCCAATGAGCAGGTAGTTGTCTTTCATAGTGACGCTGCTATCAGTTAGTGTGTATAAAAGGGAAAGTGTGAAGCAGATTGGAAAGCGCTTTGGGAGGTCTTCATTGATTTGAAAAGCGCTATATAAATGCAGAAAATTTACAAAGAAATATATTGTGTCTATTTATTAGCGTTTTTGTCAACCCAGACTGGCTTAAGCAGGAGAAAAAATTGAGTTGTTCACAGATTTATGATCAATTCTGAAGCAAGCAAGCTTTTGTTTGCCACTTTAAGCCTCGAGGTAAGATCTTACACTCAAGACTGACCCGAAATACGTGTCAGGCTTCTCATCTCAATCATTACGTTTGAGTCAGGCTTCTCTACCCTTCATTGTTCTTCTGGACCAAATCTCCTCTCTTCAACTTCAATTCTCACAAATAACATAAGAAATTTCACTTCCAAGAACCTTGCTGCTTTGTTTACCAGCACATCATTAGTTCAGACAGAAGCTGAAGGCCTAGGTGTCAAATGCACAGCCCACCACCGGTGTAGGAACAAGTCGAATTTTTGCTTAGAATCCTTGGTTGTTTTCAATTAAAAAATCAAATAGCTGTTTATTTCTCAATCACCTTTGTTTTCTGACGTTAATGCCTGGAATATCTCATTTTTTTATTAAGACACTTTTGAAGAGCGAAATAGCATTTTTTTTTTGTGTGTGTGTGGGGGGGTTAGGGGTTAGTTTACTTATATGAAAGGATAACATGGTCTCTACTCGCTGGAAGGAAGAAAAGTTTTACAATAATTGGTTGCGTAAAGGACCAGGAAAGGCATCAGTCATGAGACACTGTCCCGTTGTTATCGAACTTGTAACGTTCTGTATAGGTATTTACTGTGAGGTTGAGCATATTTTTGCTGCATACATAATACGGCATTATATCCTACACGTGAGCTAAAAAAAATAAAAAGATTTTTTCCATTTGTAGAATCATTGTACAGGATTATTGTGTTGCATTGTCAAGGTTTTTGATTTTATTCCCATACAGGTAAAAGAGATGAATTGAGAATCTTCTATACATGACTTGTTCTAAAAGCTAATTTCAGGTGGAACTATTTACAAGAAGTCAGACCAAAAAGATGAATAAGGATAAGCAAACTAAAAAACAGAAATATGAACAAAAAGCTGTGCATGGTCACGGCAACAGACGGCAGAGTAGGATAACAATTTAAAACGGCCCGCCCTGCTCTCTGTCATCCCTCTCCTCTTCATCCATTTTACGTCCGTGTTTTCGGAAGTACTTGTAGCGCTGCACATACAGCTTTACAAGGTTGCTGACCTTGACTGGGTTGATTTCACCTGTGCGACTGTGGCAGATCTGTTAGCAATCACAGAATCACAAATGTCCTCAATCAGTTCAAATACTTGCAAAACCGTGCATGTGAGTTAATTGTGACTACGCGAGGAAATCACTTTGGTATGAGCAAGTTAAATAAAACACCTATTAAATCTCTTGTATCTAAATCTTGTACCGGTCACAACCAAATTGCTTACAACCACGGCCAGCAGATGCTCATTTTGTTTAATTCATTGTCCGGCACCACGGGGTGTAGCAGCCCGACAACTTGTATAACATTTTTGGCAGCCATTTACCACTATACACTCAGTACGGTATCTAGATACCATCTCGACGCCATTGTAATGGCTTTAGGACAGGTTGGTCAGAACATCCCAGTTGTAAGCAGGGTTTGGAGGGTTACTTTGAAAATGTAATTTAACAATTGTGTGTGAGGTGTACTGACCTTGTGAACAGCTTTTCTGAGGATATCTTTATAATCATCTTTGTTGATGTCTTTGCGCTGATAGTAGGGTTTGATAGCTAGCTTAACCTCTTCCACTGCCCGTTCCTGGGTGTGTAGCTTCTTCAGGTACTGTGCATTTTATCAAAAAGGGGGAAAAAGAGATAATTAGAACAGAATTTAAAAATTATATTCCTTTTACTTTATTATTGTTTTATTTTCAACACAATGATACTGCTGGAAGTGTGAATTTTCCTACGGGAATGAATAAAGTGTTTTTCTATCTATCTATCTAAGAGACAAGGAAGATGCATTTTTTTTGCAAATGCAACTATTAGGGCTACAAGGATATAAGAAAAATATAACCTGGAATATGTTCCCTTAGAAGTATTTATTTGTGTATAACTCGCACCTCTAATTTATTTTTTTTTAAAATCAAAAATCAGTATAAAATTTTGCCTCACTTTTCCTCAGCTCACACTATGCATTGTAAGTGACAAACATTGTTGAATGCGTGCGGCCATGATTAAAATAATTTATTGACAATATAAACGAGGAACACAATATAAACATAACATTTACAATGTATTTTTAAAATGTAATTCAAAGTGATTCATCATCACATACATCAAAGAATTGCTTCTCTGGTCGTTTTTTAGTTGATTTTTATCTTACAGGATGAATATCTGTTTTCTCTATTCTCGACCATTTGTTTCTGGTACCTTGAATAAACAGTGTTAGAATGAGATAAAATCAAATTATTTTTGTATGTCATCTTTATCACTTACTTGGCACTTTCACAGCTGCGACTCAGGTTCTATTCCCATTGCAAGTTCTTTTAAAGGTAAAAAAAGTTTTATAGACTAATACATAAGGTAAACTGCGGCAGAAGTGTGCATCAGTGGATTGTGCATTTCAAAGAGCGATATTATCAGCAGGTCCAACTCAGAGTTTCTCTTGAAAAGCCACATACCCAATAACTGACCTCCCGGTGGAGAAACTTGCACACCTAGGACTCTCTTCCCTCCATCTGCCACTGGATAATGGACTTCCTCTCCAACCGCCCACAGTCCGTGAAACTCAATACCCACGTCCCTCCCATCCTAACACTGAACACTGGCTCCCCCCAAGGTTGTGCACTGAGCCTCCTGCTTTTCACACTCTACAGCTCCGACTGCTCACCGACCCACCCCACAAACACTATAATCAAGTTCGCTGACGATACCACCTTGATCGGCATCATCTCTGAAGGGGACGAGGCGGCATACAGGGATGTAAAACAGCAGCTGCAGGAGTCCTTTTACAAAGCCACAGTGGAGAGCATTCTAACATACTGCCTTACGGTGTGGTATGCTGGGTGCACAGCAGCAGACAGGAAAAAGCTCCAGAGGATCATCAAAACAACCCAGAAAATCGTCGGCTGCTCTCTGCCCAGTCTGGAGGACATTGCCTGCTCTCGCTACCTCAGCAGAGCAGAAAACATCATCAAGGACTTTTCTCACCCCGGCCACCACCTCTTCGACCTGCTGCCTTCCGGCAAGCGCTACAGGTCACACAAAGCAAAAACAAACAGACTCAGAGACGGTTTCTTCCCCACAGCCATTACCACCCTAAACAGACACCGCACAAAAAACTGAAAACTCTTGCAAAAAACTACCTCACACGAATGTAAAATGGTACTCACGTACATGCTGCCTGCACTATGTTTGTTCACTGCTCAAAACAGACACCGCACAAAAAAACTGAAAACTCTTGCCAACACTACCTCATACGAATATAATGGTTCTCATGTCTATGTTCTTGCACATGTCGACTGCACTATGTTTACTGCTCACCTTGCACAATGTCTGACCATTTCTTTTTTCTGCACTATGATAACTATGTTTGCACCAATGCATATACTGACTATTTTTTTGCACTATGATGACTTTTGCACCAAATGCAATATTGCACAACCCTTACGATACCAACGGTATCACGATAACAACTGTATGTAACATCCCACATGCCGACATTTCTTGTGTAAATACCATGTAAATTATAACTATAGCCTTATCCCCCTTGTTTTATAACCTTATCTTCTCTGTTCCTTTATCTTCTTGGCTCATACCAATTTCGTTGTCACAATATGTTGACCCATTTTGTAACAATGACGATAAAGGTATATTCTATTCTATTCTAATGTTGAACCTCAATATTCTGGTTGCTCACAAGATGAATATCATTTCTTTAAGTGCAACTTCAATCACAACAAAACGATGACACTTAAGTGCAGAACCACTTTTGATTTCTAAGTTTGCTGTTTGATCAACCTGATTTGTACTGGACAACAGTAGAATACTATGTGAGAGAAACGCCGTGTAAAATTTGGTGTTGCACATTTACTTTGTTTTGTAATTAGCCTAGAAATACAGTGCTTTACAAAAGCAAGAACTTTTCAACTTATAGCTATATTCCAGGCTATAAACTTACAGATGAACTAAAAACATGCTCTAAGAATCAACAAAATGTGAGACATATTCAATTTTTTGCAAACAAAAAAATTGAAATGTAGGCATTGCAAATATATTGCCCCCTTTGAATTCCTTTTGCTGCAATCACAGCCTCAAGTCTTTTTGAGTATGTCTCCAAGTTTTGCACATCATGAAACAGAAATATTTCTGCTAAACAGCTTAAGTGCTGTACCTTAAGGTTTGATGGTAATCGTTTGTGCACAGAATCTTTCAGTTTTTTTCCCACAGATGCTCCACGGGCCAGGCAATTCTAACTCCTTTATAATGTTAGTTTAACCTTTCCATTAAAGATTTTGCTTTATGTTTGGGGTTGATGTCCCGTTGTAAGGTGAACCTGTGCCCAATTCTCTTATCTCTTGCAGACTTCAACAGATTTTCTGCCATAATCGAGCTGTATTTGGCAACTTCCATCTTCCTATCAACTAACGATCTTACCAGTCCCCGAAAAAAGCCACCTCAAAGCATGATGCTGCCACCACGAGGATGGTGTTTTCAGGTCGAAATGCAGTTTTCTCTTAAATTAAACGCAACGCTCTGCATTCACCCCAATAAGTTCAATTTGTTCCACATGTTATTTGTTTTTTTCATGTGATTTCTTACAAACGCCAAACAGGCCATTTGTATAGTATTCTGTCTTAAAAGGCTTTCTTCTTTCCACTCTTCCATAAAGGACAGATTTATGCAGAGAATGACTAATAGATGTCTTATATACAGGTTGTCACACCTTAGCTGTGTATGCCTGCATTTCATCCAATGTTATTATGGGTCTTATGGTTGCTTTCCCTGATTAGTTTCCTCCTTGTTTTGGTTGAAAATTTAGAAGGGTGAACAGGTTTTGGTGGGTTTGCAGTGGTTTTATGTTCTCTACTCTTTGATATTATTGCTTTGGGAGATGTGTAAATGTTTCAAAGTCTTTTTGTATGCGATTCCTGCTTTTAAATTTTCCAAAACTTTATCCCGGTCCTGCCTGGTGTGTTCTTTTGTCTTCATAGTGCTGTCTGTTGTCCCCTGGCACACTACAGAGCAGGTGCATTTATACAGAAACATAATGACACCCTATTTGTCATTGTTTGTCATTTAAGTCGACATTTAATCATTCTGAAGTCATCAGGGAAATTCTGGAGTGAGTTGCTAAGAGAAAAGGGGGGCAATATTTTTAAAACACCTACTTTTACAAATTTTTCGTTGTTATTATAATATATAATACATAATATAAAAATAATTTGGTTAAATTTCACTGTTATGTCTCGAGTGCTGTTGATTCTTTGAAAATATTTTCTTTTTTTTGCTCCAAGTTTGAAGCCTGAAATGTGGCCATATGACAGAAGGTTATTAGGCGGCCAACATTTTAGCACTGGAGTTGTGTACCTTACCTTTAGTGACTTTTAACTTTACCTTGTCAGGATCTTTACTGTCATTGTCCCAAAAACTGTCCCCAGAACTCCCAGTAAATCCTGGGAGCCCAAGTGGCATGACAGGTGGCGGTGTCTGTGCACATCCACCACCGATCGTGGTGTGGAAATGAGAGGGTGGCGTTTTGGTGCAACCGACTAATGGCAGGGAACTTTGGAGGATGAACTGTGCTGGGCTCAGCACAGGCGGTGGTGGTAAATTTGGAGGGGGTGGAGGTATCTGGGAGGCACTCAAGGAGGCGGCTGTTGGAACCTGAGATTGACTCGGGTTAGTTTGTGAAAGGATCTGTGTTTAAGATAGGAAAACAAGTGAAAATTCCATGACCTGCCAATGAAGTGCAATTAGGAAGATAACAAATGATTTGACTCAGAAAATAGCTTTAAAACAAGTTAGTAATTTGATGCAGTCGTTTATTGAGTCATTCTGTAAATTCAGTTTCAGAATATATATATATATATATATATATATATATATATACATATATAGATAGACATTAAAGAACAGCCAAACTTTGTTTGGAGCTTATAATCAGTTATTAAAAGCACAAAAAAACACAAAACCCACATATGCTGCTACGGGTACCCCTCAAAAACCCAAAACCTAGGCAAAATAGTTAAAAGATTGTGCGGTTTGGTCACTTTAAGGGTCTTTAGATTGTATTCTTGTGCTTTGTAGGACTAAGTTTTACGTTGCGCGATACAACACAGCGACTCTAGTGTTCAAATATTACACCGTGTCCCTCTCAAATTAACATTCTGTAATATGCCTGTATCTATTTAGAAAGTAGGAGCAAAATAAATGTTTTTAAGCACTTTTATGTTTTCACTGTGTTTTTACGGTCTAGCATTATCTATTGACTGGGAATTGTAATTTCGATGCAACCTTTATTCCCCATGGCAAGATTAGAATGGTAAATGGTCTACATTTATATAGCGCTTTCCAAGTCAATGAAGACCTCCCAAAGCGCATGATATGAAAACAGTGAAATGAACATGAAAACAATGAAAATGAAAACGGAATGAAAACAGTCATTTTGTAACGTGACATGTTATTTTGACTGTTATTGCTGAAAGAAAAGCATACTTGAAATATGCCATATTTTAGTGAAATTAAATAGTTTTCCTCCTTGATACAATTAACATTGCTTTGACTGAAGCACAATATTTGAAAGAAAACCTCTATGGTGAATGTTTTCGAAGCTGAAAGCTACTTTTTTTACCGATTGGCGCCAATGGCGACCAGTTTGGTGTGTATCTCTAAAATAACAGCTGATTACTAAGTTGTTACTATGTTATTACCAGGTTGCAATAACTAGATGAAAGGCTCATTCAACCACTAAACATCATGCAGTTAAAATTTCTAGAAAATCACAATGACCCATGATATATTTTAGAAACTACTCTGCGGGCTAATCAGGTGGTCTTTGGGGTTACCTGGTGCCTGCATGCACCATGTTGGAGACCCCTGCTCTATGGTTCAAGAAGTTTCAGTTGATGATCTCTAGTGTGTACTACTACGCTGAAAACAAGCATGATCTTCCTGAAAATAGACAACACATTTTCATTTAAGACAGTAACTAACATCTTTTTAATTTGCGTCAAAACAAAGCATTCTTTCTGTCTAGAATATGTGGAACATATGCATTTTCTGATATGTTAGTACCCTGTACATCTGTCTTTTATACAAAGTATGTTGACGTAAATGGATGGCTAACGCAAATTCGGGTTCAACGCTAATGTATGAGCTGATTTCATTCATGAATAAAGGACTCCGTGTGCCGAATGTAATATTGACATTGCATTTTACCCTTTCGGACTGGGGTGTGCAATTGCATACATTACTCCAGGGGTCTCCAAAGTGGTACCCGCGGAACACTTTTCTAAAGTATCAAGCCTCTGGGATTTATTTCAGTATGATAATTCACCGTTAGATGGCAGTAATGGCTTTGATCTTAACTTTGTCGACACATCGAGGAGCCCCCAGTTCTTAGTGTTGCTTCCTCTATCCAGAGATTCAGTGACCGAAATAATGCGATCGCGTAACCGGAAACATCCGTTGATGAATAGCTTTAGTGAAGTCCATGCATTGTTCATGCTTATGTGTTTTTGCAATAAAATGATATTTTGAAGGCAAAATGCCCTTGTGTTTATGGAAAGCATTGTTTAGATCAGAGGTCTCCAACATGGTGCCCGTACAGATAGTTGAGATGCCCTGTTCTGTTTTGTAAATACCTCACCAGTGCTGGGTCATTGTTATTTTCAATTAAAATGAATCTATTTAACCCTATTTTTAACAATTAGCCTGATAAAAACAAAGTAATAGTAATAACGTCATAAGTAATGGTTTCAGAACTGCAAATAAATAAATTCCAGTTGATAGGCTCATTGCCCAAAAAGAACAATCTATTCAAGTATTGATACTTTTTAATAAGCAAAAAGTAGAATAAGAATCTATTTGTGTATTAAACAAATTGATTTATTCATCTTGATTTGTTTTACTGGAAATACAACAAACCCAATTCCAATAAGTGGGTTTGGTAAAGTGGAAGAACAAAACAATGTGCACTTCTTTAGCCAGCTATTTGGCTAATTTTGTAGCTAGCTACCTTCCTTACCTTTTTAGGTCTTTAGTAAGCTATTAAGCTAGCATTTTAGTTTTTTTTGCATGCCATCTAGCTAACATTGGACCTTTTTGCTAGTTATCAAGATAAATTTTGGCCTCTAGGTAGCTGTCTAGCTTTTTATTTCGCTTTCTATCCGGCTAATTAGATGGCTTCTTACTCCTCTAGCTAGCTATCTAGCTCCCTATTAGTTTTTTACCTGCTTGGCTTTGTAGATAACTATCAAGCTACCTTTGTAGTTATTTAAGCAAGCCATCTAGCGAAGTTGCTATTTTAGAAATTCATATCAAACTGGATGCCATTTGCGCTAATTAGTAAGAAAAAGTAGCTTGACGCTTGAAAAAGGTCCGAGACCCCTGCAGTACGTTATGCAAAAGTAATGTTTTTTTTTCAAACGTGAAATTAAACTATATCAAAAGATAATGTTTCAAATTGATTGGTTATACGCCATGTCTGATTTTGTCTTAAGAAAAAAATTACACTGCACGTACATTTCTCAAAGTTCCCCTATTTTAGATACAACTCAAAATAGTCGATCTTTAACCCACCTGACTGGTCGCTTGGATGAACTCTTGTGCTTTTGCCCGACTGGCAATATTTGCCTCCTCCATTTTGAAGAGTAAAGCTGTCACTGAAAGGAAAAAGTGATAGGAATTGTGGTTTCGACTTGACACAAACAGCTCACGAGAGAATTTGAAATAAAAAAAACAACAACCCACTAACAGTCAAATAAAATGATACTTAAGAAAACTTGATTTTTTTTTTGCAAAGTACAAGTCTTTATCAGGCAATGGTTATGTTACTGAGGCTTTAATGGGTATTTTAGGGTGTTTTTCTTTGGATATAAGCGTGGCCACTTATTATCCATGATCTGACTGCTCACCGACCAACCTCACAAACACAATCATTAAGTTAGCCGATGGCACAACACTACAAAACACTGCCTAGCGGTCAATCTTTAAACCAAACCAAAAACTAACAGTGCAGGAAAGAAAATTAGAAGCTGCGGGGTGGGTAGTAAAGAGGGGGGAGGGAAGGAGTAAGTGAAAGAAAAGCTCCGCTTGAAAGCAAAACTCTTCACTCCTCCTCTAACCCAGTTTTAAATATATTTAATTGGCTGGTTGATTTCATAAAAAGGCCAATACCGATACCGTTGAATCCCAAAATACCAGTGCCGATAATCGGTCGACCTCTACTCCAGAAGTTTTTTGATGACTTCTGAATGATCCAATGTTGACCTAAAGGGCTAACAAAGACAAAAAGAGTGAACCTGTGTCATTAAGTCTCAGATTAAATGTACCTGGTCTGTAATGGTCACACAGGAGCATTATGAAGACCAAAGACCACAAAAGGCAGGTCAGGGATAAAATGTTGGAACAGTTCAAAGGAGGAAGGAAACTAGAATCTTTCACAAAATTTACACATCTCCTGGAGCACTATGCAGACAATAATATCACAATGGAGAGAGCGTTAATCCACTGCAAACCTATCAAGACTGGTCAGTTCCTCTGAATTTACAGCCCAGACAAGGAGAAAACTAGAGGTAAGATCTTAAGCCAGAACCCTAACAGAAATTTGGGTTGGGTCTAAAATATATCAACCATTATTTCAGGTCAGCGTCGGGCTGGTTTTTCTCTCTCATCGACGTTTGGCGCGCATCCGAAATTGTTCTTTGTCTCCTTTTTGCGCGATTGGCTCAGAGCGTCCGCGGGCTCTGTTGTGCAAATGAGGGAATCCATGTCATGCGCGGATTCTCTCCCAAAAATAAATGATCTAAGAACACTTAAAAGTGGATAAAAAAAACTCCGCAAGAGAAAAGCCCTCGTCCTATACTTTTGCCAGGCAATGTACCTAAATCGTCATGTTTTGCAGGTGGTCAGTGTTTGTTGTTGAGGAGTAAACTGTGATACAAACCTTATCCATTCTTTCTAGATGAAAACAAAAAACTTGTTAACACTTATTAGTGTCTGTCTGTAATTAACAATAATTTTAGGGCTCTTTGAAGTAAACATCCAGAATGTGAAGTATTATTTTAGGTGAAATTGCCAGGCACAACACTACAATACAGTGCCTAGCGGTCAATCTTTAAACCAAACCAAAAACTAACAGTGCAGGAAAGTAAATTAGCGTAGATGATGGGTCAAACTCACATGCAAGTACTCCTCCGGTTGTGCAGTCCACCCCCGTCTGCAGACTCCATGGGAGGACAGGGGCTTCTGAAGGAGGTGGTGGAGGAAGCTTGTTGGCAGAGGATGAAGACACAGGGGAAGAAGAGGGGTCTGACGAGGACAAAGGCAGAGGGAGGGAACCAAGAACACCCCCGACCGATGATGAAGAGGAAGGAGGTGAGGACACAGATTTGGGTGCATTGTCTGAAGGGTGCTGCAAGGCAGTTGGTGTGGAAGCCTGGGGAATGGATGGGCTAGGTGGAATGGCTGGGACATTTGTGGGGCTGGTCTGAGTCGGGCAGTCGTCGGCAAGGAAAGAAGGCTCTGGGGTTTTACAGCTGCTGTCCACAGTCTGAGAATCTGGAGAAGACTCCCTGGTATCCCGTAAAGGAGCAATTGAAGGTTGGGGTGTATGCGGTGGCGAGGATGAGGGCAGAAGCACACTTGTCAAGGAGGAAGAGGAGGAGGATGCAGAGCAAGGAGCAGGCCCTGTTTGGGCACAGTGCTGTGTGACAGGCTTGCTTGTATCTAGAGTAGTAGAAAAAACCTCTTGAAGTGGTCCACTCCAGCCTTCCGATGCCGCTTTTGATTGGCTACTGTCTCCAGTCGTCATATCTGATGCACCAACCTTTTCCCGAGCTTTTTTAACCAAACGACGACGGCGCTTGGTTGGCAATGTTGATGAGGGGGAGGATGTAGAAGAGGAAGTAGATGTGATAGAGCCAGGTTTTGTTTTCTTAGATTTCATTCCCACTGGATTTTTGGCTGGTGGGGGTGCTCCTGTTGTTAAGCGGTTTCGCTTTCCCATACTAACCAGATCTTTATTTCGGACTCCGACTGACAGAGGCTCATTGCAAGGTTTTAGAAAAGGGGACCTGCTTTCATTATCCCTACAGAACACTACAGCAATCGAGCCACCCACCACCGAACCCCCGGGACCTCCTCCGGAACCTCCAGGACAAAGGAGGTCCATGCTCATCTTACCAGAGCTAACTGGAGTCCGAGTGGTACTACTCACACCCTCGCGCACCAAAACAGACACCTTTGACTGAAGTTTGCCTTTCCGACTGCCACTCTCTTTTTTAGATTTGTTGGACCGACCCAAATCTTTTTTGCCGTCTTTGTCCCACACTTTTTCTTTACCTATCTTTCTTGATCTTTTGGCTGGAGGAAAGCTGGTCGACAGAGAGGCAGAATCAGTTGGGCCTGTCAGAGAAGATGAACCTTTGCTTTTGCTTTTATTGGAAGAGAACAAGGATGACGTTTGAGTTAATTTCTTTGATGAGCGAACTTTCTTTTTTGGGTGATCTCGCTCAGTCTTCGGGGTCAGTTTAGGTTTGGGACTGGGGACTGGTGGGTCTGGTGGCTGGGCTGCTGGAGGTGTATCTTCCAAGGATGGATAGTCTGAGTCCAGAGCCTCACCATCCAAAGACAACAAGTCAATATCTAATTTATCGGAATACCGGTCTGATTCATATCTGTGATATCGTGGATGTGGTGACAGTGACTGTGATCGACTACGGCAAATTCCTTGATCCACCTCCTCTCCACCTGAGTGCCATCTTCTCTTCTTCTTCCTCTTGTGTGGCATGTCCAAGTTCTGTACAATCCGACATGGTGAGGCTTGAGTGAGTATAGGAGAGCCAGGTACTGTGGTAGTGGTTGTTGTGGTGGTCACTGTTATAGTTCTCTTAATGGCAAAAAGGTCAGAACCATTAAGGTCCTGAATAGATGGTGGGACAACAGGACGCCCGTCCCGGCAACGTTCCCTTCCATGCTCTCGAGCTCTTTCACTCTCTTGCCTCTCTCTGCTTCTCCTCTGCCTCTTTAAAACGTCTCGCTCTCTATTGCTTGGATGAAACATTGCTGTATGTTTCCGCTCATCCTTCATTGAGCTAGAGCGTTGATGTCTCTCATCTCTTCTTGGGCTAATGGTGCGGCTTCGTTCACTCTCTCTATGCCGGTTTTGTTCAAGTTTCCTATCCCTGTATCTACCTCTGTCCCTTTCTTCTCTTCTATCCCTACCTCTTTCTCTATGCCGTTCCAAAGAAAGGCTAGAGAAGGTATGTCTATTGTGACCATCTCGTTTTGAAAAGTTGCGTGATTGTGAAGGTTCTGGGCTACTGTGATGCATTTTCTTTCTCATCTGACTACTACTTCTGCTGCTTCTCCTATTTTTACGCTCTTTGTTGGTCTTGTCCCTAGGCTTTTTTTCTCTACTCCTTTCCCGATCTCCTTCCTTGACTTTTCTTCTTTTCTTTCGTTTCTCATCCTTCTCCTTACCCTTCTTATCCTTAGTTTTTCGTCTGCTCTGGTCTTTAGATCCTTTTGAGGACTTGGAATTGGTCTCTACCTGCTCAGCAGAAGGTGCGAGTGGGGACAAAGGTATCAAGTCAACAGTTGGAAAAGGGGGAGGAGGTGGTTTAGAAGTGTGTGGTGGTGAATTAGGAAAGGAAATGTATCTTTCCTTTCGCTTGCTGACCAGTTTTCTTCTCAGATCTTCCATGACTACCACTGGCTCAACCTCCGTCCCCGTGTCCACATCCCAGTTGCTGTCTGCGCAAACAGACACAAAGCCATCTCCATCCAACACACGAAGAATGCGCTCTGGTTTTGGATCAAGAAAAGAGATCGTGGGAGAGTTTGAAAGATTTTCTACTGCTGTTCTTTTGGGGCAAACATCTCTCTCAATAGCGACAACTATCTCTCCCTCTTCAATCTCAGAATGGTCAGAATCAGCCCTCTGTCTCTTGGCTTTGGTAGTGTTGTAGTCAACCCGCCTTCTGTGAGAGAGTTCGATAGTCAACGGAGGGCTCGGTGACTCCCTGAAAAGGTCAGTGGAATCTGGAATTTCCTCATGTTTTTCCTCATCTAGCGCTCCCTCCACAATCGTCAGTTCTTCTGCAACTTTGCTTTTATTCTCATCGTCTGATGCCGGGGAACCAGTAGGCTCAAATGGATCATACTTCTCCCCTTCACCTTCCTCAATAATTACTTCTTTTTCCCCGTCTGTAGGATGGAAAGGATCGTATATCTCTCCTTTCCTCCCTTCTTGATCACAAAAAACGGACTGCAATAAAGGTAGAGAGGATTCTGAAAATGTAGACTGAGACGTAGGGAGGGATGACACTGAAAGGGAAGCAGATGTGGAAGAAACTTTCACTTTTTCTGAAGCGCAAGACTGACCTTTATCATGATTTTGAAAAACTGATAAGTTGGCACATGGAGAGGAAGATGGAGATGAGGGTAAAGATTGATCCGAAGATGGTGAGGATCGAGACAATGATGGTGACTGACGAGAGGGGCTTCTTGCAAGCTCCTTTTGAGCAGTAGGTGAGCATGCGGCTACCAGCCTTCTTTTGAGGCCCGATGTAGATGTCAGGTCCATGGGTCAAGAAAGACAGTTGTGAACAGGTTGGTCAGTTGGACCTGGGGTTGGAAAATAAAAGCTCTTAAATTACTGGAACTCCAGAACCAACCTTGAAGACAGGAAAGAGAATAATGATGCAGGTTTATTGCATCGATGTTCATTTTTAATGGGACAGTGTATACTATTTAGTGCCTCCTAGTGGTACAAAAAACTTTCATCCAGCATAAAAAAACAACAACAAAAAAACATTGATTGTAATACAACGTGAAATACCTTAACTGTTGTACCAGTTAATTTTCATTAAAAAAAAATCACAGTTCTATTAATTTGTATTATTTTACAAAGTGAAATTCCCAAGGTTGTCGCCATGTTTGTCTGGTAGCTTGCTGCTATGCTGTGCTCTGTGGCACTGAATTGGATTCTCATTAGACAATATAGTGCCATAGAATGGTCAAATATTACACCGCGGGGCTTTAATGTTCTTTTACTTTTAGCTTTTATTCAGTTTTTCAAAAAGAAAAAAAAAGATGTTTAAAAGAAGTGAAATGTTTTTTATCATAGCTTTTATTGTGAGAAAAAAAAAAAAAAACATTTTGGCCCAAAGTCACCCATGCCTGAGTCCGAACAGCCCCGCCAAGTCATTCGAGTTTGAAACTCCTGGTCTAAATGAAGATCAGTTGAGTTTAATAACTGTTATGACCTCCAGTTTGTTGTAAAATATTAAGCCACCAACAGTTTTTCATACTCCGGGCTATACTTGACCAAGACACACCACAGGAAATGGTGCCCCGCCGACCCGACAGGTTGAGGGATCCAACCATACTTGCAATATGTGAGAAATGTTACTGCAGCACCTTCATCCGCACAAGTCGTTTTTTCATTCGTCAAAACGTTTTATTTAAACTGGTCCTCTTATTAACAACAAACAAAAAAGAACGTGTTTGTGCAATACAGTACAGAAGACGCTCTATTCAATCAGAGCAAAGTACACTAATTTACAGTAATCTTTCTTTTTAAAGCATACAAACTAACGGCAGGACTGCCTTCGCATAGGGACATTGGCTAAAAAAGATGCTAGTTTACCTACCACTGATGCCAAGTCAGCATTGCTCTCTACAACTATCGAATGTTTTTACGATGTTAGCGTGCCAAACACTCATTCTTTATAACTAAAAGGACATAACGCGTTTCTTAAATGACACCTATCTAGACTCTTTGCAGAACCATGTATCCATTCAGTAAACCCAAATTAGCTGCAGTTAGCTATCGAAATGGATCAACTATAGACTGTGTGTGGGATTTACCTTAAATCCTGTTACATCCAGTATAGGGTTATTGCTTCCTTTCTATACATATCTGATTCTCTTTTTGATCACAAGATAATGGAAAGTAACAATTACGCAGTCTCCTGTATTTGGTTTTACGAACGTAACAGCAGTTCAGTTCCATCAATCTCGGCCATTTTCCGCACGCTCATCCCGCATAACGAAGAGGACTATGGGTAACGTAGTTCTCTTGAAAATACATTGTTGCTGAAATTTCATTCTGGGCGCTATTACACGAAACCAATATAAGGGATAGAGCCGGAATATGTTTATTATTGTGGCTGAATTTAGTTCGAAGTTGGTTGCATGAATGCAGATAAAATCTAGCTTTGCTTAATTTACTATGGTGGTTTATTCTCTACTGCAGGGGTGTCAAAGTCAAAAGGACAGAGGTCCAAATAAAAATATTGGCTCCAGGCTAACAGCTGGACTGTTTAAATGTTGAAAAAAAGCATTTGCTTTCCAAAAAATGACACATATTGTCTAATGCAGTGTTCCTCAACAGGTGGGTCAGGACACAAAAAATTGGTCGCAGACCTGTTTTCAGTCGGATTAGCCTTGGCAAATTAAGGCCAACAAGACATGACCATCGGTAGATTACACTCTTTAACAGTAGATAGCGATAACGCCCTGTTCAATCTCTTCCTGTTCAGTCAATCGATGCGTTTGCAAGGGACCACATTTTATTTTATTTTAATTTTGTCGGTTTAATTTTCTAGTTCTGCTCATATTAATGGGTCCCATGAAAGTAATTGATGAGGGGATGCAAAAAGGGAAAACACTGACAACAACAATTGAAGAAGGAAACAATTGCAAAATATGAAAATTATGTACATGTGTCTGCCATTGAAGTACTGCTGGAAGTTACAGAAATTGTTGAAAGTCTGTAGGACATGTAGAAACTGAGTGTTGTTCCAGCCTGGAAGAGGGGAATGCATTGTAAAGCGCTTTGGGAGGTCTTCATTGGCTTGAAAAGCGCTATATGAATGCAGATTCACATTACATTACAATGCCTTTATAGAAAACTGCTGAGACATTTTTCCCCCACCTTGAAAATGACCTACCTCATTGGTTGTGACCCTTGCCAAACATGTTTTAATCTAGGAGTAGAAAGTCTTTCTGTGAAAGTTGCTGAGTCATCAGTACCAAAAATGTCAAGTTAGCTTTTTGGGCAGTTTTTACATATGGGGTAACGTAACTCCCTGTAAAATATAATGTTGATATGCATTGTGATTCTGGCCTGGGAGAGTGAATGTCAATCTGTGAAAAAATGCTCAGTCAACAAAAGTGCTGAATCAGCTTTTTGGTATTCTCACATCTCGGGTAACCAACCTGAATGCTGGTGAAAAATTGTCATATCTAAACTTCTTCCCCCTTTTCTTGTGTGGACAGACACACAAACATACAAAAAGATATAATTAATGAGATCACAATTGAAAACAATATCACCATAATACGTTTCGTCCACTGGCAGGACATTTCTGGCATTGTATTACTTTTATTTTGAAGAAAAAAAGATTTAAAACATGTTTAAACTTGAAGATATTGGAAAATATAGAATAAAAAAAATAACAGAAAACATTTCATTGAAATGAATGAGCCAACAAATAAAAACTTCATACTGTCATTTTGGCGACATGATAATTTAAGCTTAATCTTTTCAGACAGGGCAGGTCCATTTGCTTTTGAAGATGAACATTATGAGATATTTATGTAGATAGCTGCGGACAAAAATAGTGCATTAGACGTCCCGGGATGCTCTCCATAACTGATCTAGGGTTCGTAATCTCTTTTCATGGCTAAATTCAAACACTGTTGAAGGACTTAAGGCAAACTTTCCATGTTTTTCAGCGCCATTAAAGGAAACATCAGTTGTCGATCATGTATTTTGCAGAACAAAAAATATACATGCAATTTACATTTGCAATTTTTAATCTTGCGTGTGCACTTATCAAGTAAAACTTGAGTAAATAGCGAATTTGTTTTTGAGAAAAAAATCTCCCAATGTAGGCATAGGGTACAAATGACATATGTAGCTTACATTTTCAGTTGCAGGAAGTTCTTCCCATTACAATTTACCATCCGGAAACAAGTTTAATGTTTTGCATGGCCCATAAAAATATCTTTAATAGATACATTATGTTTGCACTAATACACATTTCATAGTCCCCTCTTTCGGTGTAGCATGCACCAGTCTTCTTGAGACTGCTTATGAATAGGGGCAATACAAATATACTTGACTTAACTCGGACACAAACAGATGTTTCAGAAGACAATGCTGTACAAACTAATATCAGCTGCAATCTATCATGAGGGAATAAATGCATTAGCTAACCAAAGACACCAGAGAAGTGTCAGCAAAATTTCTAAGCAGACTTGAACATGGCAACAAGTTCAAGCACTTAACCAAAATATCAAGCACTTTTCTATCCTTAAACACGTTAAAATTCAAGCATGTTCGAGGATATCAAGTAACCGCATGAACCCTGAATAATGCATCCATTGAAAGCGTGACATAAATGTAACTTTTTGATCACAATGACCTTGTCAAATTTTCTGGTGTTTGTTTATTCACATCACCAAAGAGTAAAAAGTGTGGAACCAGGAAACTAGGTAGGTCTAGTGTATGTGAGCATTGCAAAAAAAAAAAGGGAAGAAAAGCAGAATTCCATTTAAATGTCTGCACTCGTGCCTTTTATTTAGAAAAAACACCAATAGAAAATTGTTTAATTCCACAATGTCAAAATGGATATAGAACTACGGAGATTAAAAAATTACCAATGAGAAAACAGTGCCTCATTTTGGCCAGCCTGTCAAATGTCACATTAGAAAATAATTGCAAAACCTACCCAAAGTTTTCATTAAAAAGAAAGAAAACCGCTATCGTGGCATCTTACAAATGAACTAACAAAAATAATGAATACAGGAGGAGTTGAACATAAAAGCAAAGGACAAACAAGAATTGATAGTTTTTAACCAGGTCTGTGTTTTCAGTCAAACTACAGTTTTCACTGAACAAGATTCACAGGAAATAATCTGCAACAGGCTTCTTTGATGGAATGCCTCTTGTTTCCTGTGGTGCTGCTTCAAATATAATGAACTCTCGCTGTAAGTGTTCATCCAGCTCCAAAATGGCTGCCACATTACCACATCTGTAAGACAAAAAGATGATGTGGTTGGCATAAGACCAAAATTCCACAACACCACACTTGCATGTGCCATTTTTCCCAACCAAAAGGTGCACAGCTATAGTGAGGGATAGGGTTGCACAATAAATAAAAAAGTACTGTATTTGTGCAATGTTTAATCAGTCAAGATATATCACTGATTAAAATTCAGGGTTTGTACACCTTTTTCCTGGCCAAATTCAAGCAATTTTCTATCACTTTTAGGAACAATTTTTCAATTTTTTCCAGTACGTTCAAAAAGAAAATATCCTGCGCCGATCAAAAGAAGGTTCCTCTTTTATTTTTATTTTGATGACTGAAATAAAGTTGCCATCTTGCTGATAGCCCATACTCAGTGGTAATTTGAGCTTTTCCTATCTATGATCTACGATTGTTTTGTGTCTATGGGCTGCAGTAAACTGACATGGATTCTGCCATTCTGCATCAACAATGCACATGCAGCTTTAATACGTCACACTTGTTTACAAACACGAAAAGGGCTTCATAGGAGTTGGTCAACAATTTAGTTCAATACAAAAGACAAAAAACAAAGAAAGTACTGTATGTATAAAAAGCAAAAAAATGAGCTAAATTTTGACTCATTTTAATTATATTGATTGCTCTGTGCAGTCAATCTTTAAATCTTAGAGACTTGCTGATCTTTTGCTTTTTGTTTTACTACCATCCATCCATTTACTGCACTGCTTATAGTGGTCAGTGGTTTGCAATAATCTGTGGCCTGTGCACTCCTTTGAGACTCTTTGTGACTAAGGGCTATACCAGGGGTCAGCAACTTTTTTGGTGTGGAGTGCCACATTCAAAATTACTTGTAAATCGGTGCGTTTTTTTCAGTGTATATCCAACAGAGCCGTCATTGTACACCAGTCAAAATATACAACATGGATATACATTGAAATCGTATAACTCACCAATTTATCTTCCACTATTCTTGTTCATCAATTAACTAAAAAATGAATATTAAAAAAAAAAGGGGAAAAGCCTGTAGCCATCCATGACTTCAACTTTTTACCACAAGAATGAACCAGAATTAACCATTCTACATTAACATTGAACTACAATAAAAAAAAACAAGTGCTATGGACAGCTACCATACAATTCATCAATGATATCTTGTTGCAGAAAATATCAAAACTTGAAATAACAGCAGCAAAGCATGTGCGCGCACGCACACATCTTAAAAATATTCGCCATGAGTAAATGGTCTTTTGTGCTTTGCTATGCAGTAAGCAATGCGATAACTTGCATCAGTGGTGGTGTTTTTAGCGGTGACAAAGGTTTTCACAGTCTATGTTTATTAGCCATACCTGGACACTGCGCGTTTTAATGTCTCCGCCATGTCAGACTCATCCTTGAATTCATGTTCATGTTTCGTCTTGTAATGACATTTAACACTTGCTGTGCGAGGTACAACGCTCTCGAGGCATAATGCACAAAACAGCAGTATTTTATTTTTGCACAAAAACCCGTTCCTCTGTCCAGGCTGGCTGGAAAGAACGAGATGTTTTTGCTAGAGGAGCCGTCATGATTCGTTTATTTATCGCGCGCATGTGTGTTTCGTTGGCTGGGTTAAAACACGGATCTCTACTCTGCGAGGCGCCGCGCAAACACACACTGACACACGAAGCAGAGGAGGAGGGGCGCTACCGTAAACACGGCGCGCAACTGACAATGTCTAAATTTTCGGTAAAAATGCGCATTTAAAAAAAATAATTATTATTTTGCCGTGCGCTCGTGGGCCACTGGTTAACCCCTCACGTTCCACTGCTGGCACGCGTGTCATAGGTTGCCGACCCATGGGCTATACAAATAAACATGACTTGACTTTGAAATCAAATGAGATGTTCTCTAATGGGAAGTGACACTCTCGAATAGTGCTGAATGATCCTAAATCACTAAGTAAAATGAAAATCAAACAATACTGATAGTAACCAGCCAAACACTGTGGGTGCTCAGCACCCCCAAAGCTCTGAACCCAAAATCGCCTCTGCTTTCAATCAATCAAGCAATCAAACCTTATTTGTGAAGACCTTTGAGGAAACAAATTGCAATTCAAAGTGTTACAATACAATAAAGACATGAAATGGCCTCTATTTCCCCCACCCAACAACCTGAACTAAGAATCGGACACACGTGCATGCCATCTCTCTCACACACACACACACCCACCCACGGGGAAAACATGCAAGTTTCACACAGGGAGGCTGGACTTGAACCCTGAACCTCCACAGCCGTGGGGCTGCGTGCTGACCACCCAGTAACCGCACTGAGAGTCTCTCTCTCTCTCTATATATATATATATATATATAAAAACAAAAACTAAGATTATTAAAGTAAAAATTCTCATTTTACTTACCAAATAAACAAGACAAAAAGTTCCTTTAGAATCTTTCTTAATTATTTACGAAAGAAATGCTTAAAAAAACACTACTGCAGGAATAAAACAACAAAACTACTGAAATCCTACAAAACTCCTACAATGGAAATATTACAAAATGTACTACAGATATACTACAAGAAAAATACTGCAGAAAAAAACAAGAATATGGCAACTTCTACATTACTAAGGATTGCAATTCCCCTTAATAAGTGATAAAAAAAAAACTTACAAATAAAAATGTGGCACCTATTTACTCACAGTAGGTGTTGCTTAATCTTATACTAAGCACTAGGCTAAATTTAAAATAAAATCCCTGGTCTCCAACCCGGCGCCCCCAGGCACCTGGGTTCCCTTTGAGGACAGTTGAGGTGTCTGCGGACCCATTCTGAAAACATCCAACCGGGGCTGGGTCATTGTAATTTTCTAGTAAAATGATTTTTTTCTGTGGTTAACCGAGTCAAATTAACCCAACTTCCTACGTGTTTCTCTCCTTTTTCATTTCCTTTCATTCTCTTTTTGCTTGATTTCTGTATTTCCTTCTTGGTTTTTCTTTTTTATCTGTCTTTTTTACTTTCCCTTTCTTTCACCTTTCTTCTCTCTCTTTCACTCTGTGACCTTTCTTTTTTCTCTCTGTTTAAATCTAGGCTTAAAACATATTTCTATTTTATAACATCTGAATAACCTATATTTTAAGTTGACAATATCTGTGTATTATTTGTTATTGCAACATCCATATCAGCCTGGTCATCCTGGAAAGGGGATTACCTCATGTGCGGCCCCTTCTCGAGGGTTCTTCATTTTTCTCATGTTTAGGTTTTTGAGTTTTTCCTTGCCATGATGTAGGTTTTAGATCAGGGGTGTCATAATTAGTCTGTGGTTTGCAATAATCTGTGTCCTGTGCAGCCCTTTGAGACTCTTTGCGATTAAGGGCTATAAAATAAACATGACGTGACTTGACTTGACTTATCCTCACCAGGGTCGTGGGGGTGCTGGAGCCCAGCCATCTTCGGGCTGTGGGCAGGGAACACCCTGAACCGGATGCCAGCCAGTTGCAGGGCACAAATCAACAGACAATTCACTCGCTCATTCACACCTTGGGACAATTTGGGCCGGCTGATTAATCTGACATGTTTTTGGAATAAGGGAGTAAACCAGAGCACCATGAGGAAACCCACACAGGCACGGGGAGAACATGCATACCTGTCATGGGAAGGCCACGGCAGCTGGAATTGAACCCTGGACCTCTGCACCGTGCGGCTACATGCTAACCACCCATTGTACCCATACTTTTTGCACGTTTTTCGGAGGATCTGTATCTAAATTGGTTTTTTTTTTCATTTTTTATTTTTTTTTATCGCACTGATGAGTTAATATTTTTAATTTTCATTTTATTGTTTTGCATTTCCAGGGATTTTGTGTTGTTCGACTTTAAATCTGTTCAGTGTGTAAAAAGCGGAAATTGTTTTGTGTTTGTATTTAATAATATTTCATGTGTTTTTTATGTGCTCTTACATAGATAACTCTTACCTGTAGCAGTAGTTGGGTGCTGACCACACAGTGAGCACAGTTTCATTGAAGTGCCACTTATAGCCTTCCATGACAAGCTGATGTGCTCGGCAAATCATGTGAATATCATTGGCAGCATTGAACTGGGCCACTACATCACTGCCGAACAGGTACCCAGCACCTCTCGGGCTCACACCCCATCCAGTCGTGTCTGAAACGGACACAGAAATTCCAAAAGTACATTATAATATTCATTGTAATAGGCTTTAAGATAAAGTGTTTACATCGTTTCAGTCATTAGAATCACTTTAAAAATATATTCCGTGCATAAATATCAACGATGAGAAGTAAAAATGAAGTACTTAAAAGCGTTATTTCTAAATCAGGGGTGTCAAAGTCGAATGGACGGCGGGCCAGATAAAATAAATTGGCTAAAATTCCGAGGGCTGGACTGAAGGAATGTTCACAATTTTTTAAATGCTGCACATACGGTACTTAAGCTAATACTATGCTATAAATTTGGCTACAAAGGCCACTTTACTGGAGTCCATATTCGGTCATTATGGAATTCCTTTTCACATTTAGGTCTTATCATTCCACCCTTTAGAGTTGAAAAAAAGACTTGTAAAGGTGTTTTGTAACTTGTCAAGTTGTACCATATATACAACCGAACATTAAATTTCCAACTGAAAAAGCCAACACATTATACACAAGAAAACCAGTAAAACAAATTAATGTGTGAAAACAGGGGTTCCACACACAGGGCCAGAGTGAGGCCTTTTTCAGTCGGGGAGTTTTCTACCAAAAGCCGACTCGCTTAGCTATGGAGGAGGAATTGGAATGAATGGAACAGCAGCAAGTACTTATGATGCATTTTCATTGGGAAGAAATTTAGGGAATATGTTAAGAAGTTAACAGAAAACTTACCATTTTAATTTAAAGGAAAAATATGTAAAGATTCTCATCTAAATTACAACATTTCTACCTATGTATATAAATAATCAAAATTGCATTTGCTTTCCAAACAGATTTAAGCTTGAAACGAACCTTTTGCTTACAAAGTAGCTTTAAGATAGGAGTAGTAGAATTCCCATCACTACAAACTTATATGAGCTAACCGGTAAAGGCAGTTAACTGCTAATTTCTGCAAACACGTAGCCCAACACACACTGAAGATACACAGATGACAGGCTAAAAGTACAAGATGAATAAAATAAATAAGAACAGTCCTTCTTTTACCTTGCATGACCTTTATGCAAGAGTTTTCTGAATAACACTTTTATGCCATTACGGATTTACATGAAGGTGACTAAGATATGCGGGAATGTATACCGTGTTTTCTATTTTTATTTTAAATTTCCTTCAAGATGAGATGCACAGTTGTGGTCAAAAGCTTACATACAGTTAATAACATAAGGTCATGGCTCTCTTGAGTTTCCAGTTATTTCTACAACTCTCATTTTTCTGTGTTAGAGTGATTGGAACCGTTATTTGTCACACATTCATTCATGAGGTTTGGTTCTTTTATGACTTTATTATCGGTTAATAGAATAAGTGATCAAATCTGCTGGGTCAAAAATATACATACAGCAACACATATTCGCAATTTTGGTGACTTAAAAAGTTGTGTCAGTGAAATGAGCTTCATAGCATGGCCTCTTAACTTCTTGTGAGTGATTATGGGTGACTACAGCTGGTGACTTCTCAGAGGCCATTTAAATAAGGCTCATTGGATGCAACGCCAACAAATGCTACAATGGGAAAGTCAAAGCTCAACATTCATCTGAAAAAGCGAATCATTGACTTGAACAATTCAGGAAAGTCACTTGGAGCCATTTCAAAGCAGCTGCAGGTCCCAAGAGCGACAGTGCAAACAATTATTTGTAAGTACAAAGTGCATGGCACTAAAACGCAAGCTATCACCTGCTGCTAAGAGATAATTGGTCAGGAGGGCGAAGATTCAACAGAGAATCACCAAAAAGCAGATCTATCAAGAATCAGAAGCTGGTGAAACACAGGTGTCAGTGTCCACAGTCAAGAGTGTTTTGCATCTCAATGGACTGAGATGCTACCGCCCAAGAAAGAAGCCCTTGCTCCAAAAGCGGCACCTTAAGGTTCGACTGAAGTTTGCTGCTGATCACATGGACAAAGATAATACCTTCTGGAGGAAAGTTCTGTGGTCAGACGAATCAAAAATCGAGCTATTTAGCCACAATGCCCAGCAATATGTTTGGAGGAGAAAAGGTGAGGCCTTTAACCCCAAGTGAACCATGCCTACCGTCAAGCACAGTGGTGGTAGTATTATGTTGTGGGGCTGTTTGGCTGCAAATGGAACTGGTGCTTTACAGAGAGTAAATGGGATAATAAAGAAGGAGGATTACCTTCAAATTCTTCAAGATAACCTGGAGTCATCGCCACTGAGCTTAATGTTCAATCCCGATTTTTTGGGTAAAATCTGATGTTTTTGTGAGATCGTTCACTTTACCAACTAAACGCGACTGGTCTGACTTCATATTTCTCTGTGAACGCGCCATCACTGCCACGCATGCGACACTGTTTGAGGAAGTACTCATGGATGTAAACAGCGAAGCATTGTCCCCCAAAATATTAAATCAATCTAAAACCGCGCTTTCCCCTATTGAATACTGTGTGTGGTGGGATGTTTATGTAACTATTGTTAACTACCACTAAAGAATACTATCGCTTTAAGAATGAACTCAAGCGACATGTTGTGAACCCTCGATCCGATGTTGGCTGTATTTTGAGTTTCAAAATAGACAAGTGTTATTCTTCCATTAATGTGTGATTCAATGACATTCCTTGTTTTCATTCGCTGTTGTTGTTTATTTCCCTAATTACTCCTGCCCAGTTGAAGGTAGAAAAGTTAGGTATGCGATATATTGATAATATGCAGGTCACATGATTGCACCTTGACCGTTCAGACAGCAGTTGCATTCCAAAAGATCAGATACGTATGGGATTTAGGAGTACATACTAAAGTGGCTTGGGTCTGGTGTTAAAAAGACAATATGTGCCATTCAGGTGGACTAACAGATCGGATAAAGGTCGAGTCTGTGAAAAAAAAAAAAAAAGATTTCCTTGCAGTGTGAACCTAGCCATAGACGTTTCCTCCTCGCTCAAACAATTTTATTTGTTGCTATGTCATGTATGACAAGGTGGTTGTAGTTGAACTAGTCTTTTTTTTTTCTTTCTTTTTAGCTTGATCCGAATCGTCTTTAGCCTTGTTGACTTTACTCGGAACCAGAAGAGTGTTATGAAAATGTCATTGTTTACTTTAAGTAATATTCTGCTTGGGATATAAGCCAAATAATGAAGTTTACTGCCAGACAGTGTGCTTGACGTCATCCAAACCAGTTTGTTCTGGATTGTTCATGCCTAAGAGATCATGTTGCTTGATTGTGGGCATGTAACCTGACTAATGACTCGGATGCTACTGTTAAAAGGTAATTGTGAATCTAATATTTTCTAATTCTTTGGTTAATAGTTTAAGAAATCAAGTCAAATATGTTAAATTTATTTTAAGTATTTGTTTAGTGAACAATAAGGCTCAAGACTGGATACAAATGTCACCAACTTAAACTCATTCAGTGCCAGATGTATCTCTCAAATGGGAATTCCCGTGCCAGACAAATTTTGCCATTTTGACTAAATTTTGAAAGCCTACAAAAAATCTAGCTATATAGGCAAAAGACACATCAAAAAGACAGCTTAAAACTTCATCTTCCGTTAGAAAAAAAGTTTGTTTCTAGCTTTTACCATTGTGTGGTAAACAACAACAGAACATTGCTGAGTTCCTTGAAAATACCCATTTCCAAGAAAACCTCTTAGAAAAATATATTTTTGTGAAAGGATGCATTTCCATCAGAACTTTCATTATTATGTTTTTTTTTTAATATATAGTTGTGATATGTAAAAAATGCTTTCCATAAACACAAGTGCACTTGACTTGCAGTGACTTCTTTGCATTGACATGCAGAGCGAAACCCTGCCGGAACGGGCACAATTTTAAGATAGGAACAAAAATAGGCATGTTTGCACACGCTATTTAAAATTTATTAGAATCTTCCCATTCTGTTGGGATATCAAAGTATTAGATCTGATAAACCAAGTTCAACAGAAATAGCCATTGACTGACCAACATAAATAAACGGACAATGTTTTTTGTTTTGTTTTAGATTGATGATCTTAATGTCCGGATGACTGACTAGTTGGTTAAATCCGTGTGGTTCTCCCAGGCACCACTTAGCCCCCTAAGAACACCTGAGTAGTCAGCAGGCACGTTCTAAAAATAACTTACCAGTGATGGATCATTGCGATTTTCTAGTAAATTTGATTTCTAATGCACATACTTTATAAAATCTAAAAAAGGAAATTAATGTGAAAACTAGGGGAAACGGATAGTGTTTGTATGAGCATTGTTGATTAAATGAGGATGGTGCCCAAATACCTTCTGGGTCAGACCAAAGAAGATCACACATAGGTCCATCATGCGGCACTTCCTGTTTTCTGTCAATAGTCCTAATCTGATCCAGTGTCTGGATGGAAGGAGATAGTCCACCGTGCACACAAAATATCTGGGGACAAAAATAACTAAATTCAACATTTGATAACAATATTTCATTGTTAGGTCATAAAAGATTTTTGGAATGGTGTTAATCCAAACGGGCTTGAACATCATCTTTAGTTTTGGGTTTCTGGCCTGGATTCAGCACATATTTTCATTGCCAAGTTAGCAGCTAGAAGGTTTAAAATGACCAGAGGTGGGTATAGTAGCCCAAAATAATTACTCAAGTAAATGTACATTTACTTCAGAATAATATTACTCAATTAGAAGTAAAAGTAGTCATCCAAATACTCGAGTAAAAGAAAATACTTACTCAATAAAAAGTTACTCAAGTACTGAGTAACTGTAGCAACGTCATATTAATTTCTTTTCAACAACCAATCAAATCAAATTTTCAAAGTCCATCTAATCAACAAAAAATACTTTATCTAAAAGTAGATTAAAATAATCAACGTAAATTCAAGGTATTTTTATAAACATTAAAAATAGTATGAATCAAATAAGTAAATTAAGCACATGTAGCACCAAGCGGTAGAGTATATATATATATATATATATATATATATATATATATATATATATATATATTATATATATACACACATGTATATAAAATGGCAGCACGGCAGCACAGTGGTTAGCGCGTGTGCGGCACAGTTCTAAGGTCTTGGGAGCCGAAACCTTGCGCGGCAACATTGATGTAGGCACATAGGTAAGAGAGGTCCCGTAGCTACGTAGTCTAACGGTGCAGGTGATAATTAAAGTAAACCACACATGTTTGTCTGTATTTTAAGGTCTTAGTGATAAACAAATATATACAATAATAATATATTTTTTAAAGCAAACTACCCCGTCCCCCCTTGAATAATACTCTTCCTCTCTCTTGGTAATAACTCAAGCTCATTTGCACGCTTGCTTTCATTTACTCAATCTCAAGCTGAAATTGAGGGGCAGCACGGCGGGGCAGTGGTTAGCGCGTGTGCGGCACAGTTCTAAGGTCTTGGGAACCTCCTGTGTGGGTTCAAATCCAGCTACTGGCCTTCCTGTGCGGAGATTGTATGTTCTCCGCGTGCTTGCGTGGGTTTCCTCCGGGCACTCCGGTTTCCTCCCACATTCCAAAGACGTGCATTTCAGGTGGATTGGCCGGTCCAAATTGTCCCTAGGTGTGAATGAGCGAGCGAGTTGTCTGTCCCTGTGTGCCCTGCGATTGGCTGGCAACTAGTTCAGGGTGTCCCCTGCCCACTGCTTGCTAGGTTGGGCTCCAGCACTTCCGCGACCCTACTGAGGATAAGCGGTGCAGCTAATGAGATGGGATGAGATATATATAAAATATTCATCCATCCATCATCTGCACTGCTTATCCTTTCTAGGGTTGCAGAGGTGCTGGAGTCTATCCCAGCCATCTCCGGGCAGTTAACAGGGGACACCCTGAATTTGTTGCCAGCCAGTCGCAGGGCACACAGGGACAGACAATTCACTTGCTCAATAACACCTAGGGACAAATTGGACTGGACAATTGACCTGACATACATGTGTTTGGAATGTGGGAGCAAGCTGGAGTGCCCCGAGTAAAACCATGCAAGCAAGGGGAGAACATGCAAACTCGGCACAGGGAGGCTGGTAGCTGGATTTAATCCCGTGACCACAGAACTGTGCAGCGGACATGCAAACCACTCAGCCGACCCCATATAACGTTGTATGCCAAAGTTTGGGCACCCCTGATCATTTTCAAGATTTTCCTTTATAAATCATTGGTTGTTTGGATCAGCAATTTCAGTTTAATATCACATATAGCAAACAAACACAGTAATATCTGAGGAAAGCAAGATATCACCTCATTGGGTCTCAATGATTCAAAGAAACGTGAGAAATCAGCCCGAAACTACACAACAGGAGTTCATCAATGACCTGAAAAGAGCTGGGACCACTGTTTCCAAGGTTACTATAGGTCAGGGGTCGGGAACCTATGGCTCGCGAGCCATATATGGCTCTTTCTACGAGTATCTGTGGCTCAGGGACAGATTTGATTGCATGCAAAATTTCTCCATCTTGTCCAAAACTTGTTTCGTCTATCCTATTAAGTTACACGCAAAGCCAAACCGAAACTTACTAATGAATGATTACTTCGCAGTATATATATGGCACGTTTTTCACTACAATTTACAGTCAAGGTGTCACACAAAAAAATGGGGGAAAAAAAAACTCGTTTTAGCTGTACAACGCTAAAGAATCCTTTATATAAAAGTTCACTATGTAATCTGTGTTCAGTGTTCAGATACCTTATGATGAATCCACAGAACTGTAAATACGCCAAAACACCGGAAGAGAACTTAGTCATTTGATTGGGTGAGTGGGAGGGATGGGTGGAGCTATGCAAAAAGTACAAGCACTCCTTCCCATCTCTCGCCAAAGGTAAGCACATAAGGCTCCGTATTCTCAGAATGTTGTGACGTTTTTACAAAATAAATGCTTGCATCTGGTTTTGAAACCAATATGTATGATAAAAAAGGGTCAAAAGGAGTTTAACCAATCTTGAGTCATTGCAAGAAAGAGACAAGTTTAAAGTGGTATGTTTGTTGATTTTGGGACAGGGGCTCTGGCATTATTCTCTTTTCATAATTTTTATCAAATCATCAAAAATAAATGTGCTGAAGACTAAGCTTTTGTCTGGGGCGCGGGTTTAGCAATTTAGTAAATTTGTCTCATAATATATGGTGTGGCTCTTTCCCAAAATAAAATTAATATTTTTTGCTTTTATGGCTCTTTGAGTCAAAAAGGTTCCCGACCCCTGCTATAGGTAATACCAGTGTCTGAAACTCGTGTGACAAAAAGTTACCGGAGACTAGGGCAGACAACTCTAAAAAGTTGCCTGCCCCTTTTTCCCAACTTGAAACACAATAAGACGACTAATAGCAAAAAAAAAAACCCGAAAAATAAAAAACATTGTTGCAAAGTATTAAGGATTCATAATCAGAATATATAACAAAACAACACTTTAAAATTAAGTTTATTATAAATCTTCTAATAACATTCATTGCATGTATATGACATCGCTGTTTTCCATCTGCCATCAATATGTACGTGCATTTACTCTTCTTCATTCATGCAATGTTTGCGTTACGTTGTCTGCTACAAGCCACGTGAACTCCTCTTTCCACGATGCTTTTAATGTACATTTACGTTTTGTAGCGTCATAAATGTTGCTTTGAATATTTCTTCTGGGGCTGAGGTTTTGGTTTGATTCCTAACCACTTATGCATTTTTCTTGTGTTCTCTGTGCGTCTACTTTGGAAAATGATATACAAATGCACGACCTTATAACGCTCGGGAAAGTCCGGAAGCACGAAATTATTCTGATCGGCTGCCGAGTATGCAAATTGCTAAACGAACCGAAATTCCCAAACTTAACGCAGATTTCGAAATCGGAATAAAGCAAACGTTTGATTTAAAAAAAAAAAAATAAATAAATGAACAATTTTTTTTTAAACGTTGTCAGAGACCCGGGCGGAGACGTTGTGTAAGTTGTACGCCCGACGTAAAAGATGCACGCCCCGGGCGTCCGGGCAGACATTATTTCAAACACTGGTAATACTCGAAGACGTCATGATTTGAAATCATGCATGGAATGAAAGGCTCCCTTGCTTACACCAGCACATGTAAAGGCCCGTCTTAAGTTTGCATATGACCATTTGGATGATACAGAGGAGTCATCGGAGAAAGTTTTGTGGTCAGATGAGACCTAAATAGAACTTTTTGGTCATAATTCCACAAAGCGTGTTTGGAGGAAGAATGAAGAGTACAATCCAAAGAACACCATCCCTACTGTGAAACGTGCTTTGCGGGTGTTTTTCTGCACATGGGACAGGACGAGTGCACTGCATTAAAGAGGATGACTGGGGGCTGTGTAATGTGAGATTTTAGGAAACCACCTCCTTCCCTCAGTCAGAGCATTGAAGATGGGTCGTGGCTGGGTCTTCCAATACGACAACGACCCGAAGCACATAGCTAGGAAAACCGAAGAGTGTCTCTGTAAAAAGCATATCAAGGTTCTAGCAATGCCCAGGCAGTCTCCAGGCCTGAACCCGAATGAAAATCTTTGGTGTGAGCTCAAACTCCGTGTTTCTCAGTAACAGCCCAGAAACCTGACTGATCTAGAGGAGATCTGTGTGAAGGAGTGGGCCAAGATCCCTCCTGCAGTGTGTGCAAACCTGGTGAAAGACTACAGTAAACGTTTCACCTCCGTAATAGCAAACAAACGCTACTGTACCAAATATTAACATTCATTTTCTCATGTGTTCAAATACTTGTTTGCAGTTATACCATACAAATAAATCGTTAAAAATCATGCATTGTGATTTCTAGATTTTTCTTTTTAGTTCATCTCTCTCAGTGGACATGCACCTACGATGAAAGATTCAGACCGCTCCATGATTTCTAAGTGGGGGAAAAAAAGCAAAATAGCAGGGCTTTCAAATACTTATTTTCTTCACTGTATATTATAGATATATAGATATGTGTGTTTCTGTGTGAGGCTAAATTTCTATGCACTGTGCATACAGCACAGTAAAAAAAGCCTTCCTATATATGTATTTAATGTAAAATAAAATTTTCAAACAGCAAGCTTGATTCAAAGACGCTAGATGGGTGATGATAATAATATTAGTTTACTTCAAAGCAGCTTTCAGGACACCCAAGTTCGCTGTACACATTATATCAAACAACAATAAACCAAAAATAAAACAAGCAAGTAAAAAATACCAAATAAAACCAAAGTCCAGTTAAAATTGGAATTTAGCAAACTGGGCGCTACTTGTTTACTCAAGTTCGATGTTGAATTCTTTAATGCAGAAATCTCCGTTAGTTTAAGCACACAAAGGAGACATTGCATATTGTGGTGGGTGTTTGGCACCCTTTTTAAGGGGAACGTGCTTTTGATGTGAGGCCAAGGGTGCTCTTCTTCTTCTGTTTTCATATTCGGGATTGCTTAGGGACATTTTCAATCTGTTTCATCCGTAAACAATTTTTACCCCCGCTGAAGTTCAATATGGTCACGTGAATAAGCTGCTACGTTTGATTGATTAAACATGGTAGAGGCTCGCGGAAGTCCTTGTCATAATAAAGACAAACACGTACTTACGTGGAAGGGATTTATTAAGTAACAATTTCAATGTTGCCTAATGTAGCGGAGTAAAAGTACCGTTTTTCTTTACAAATTTACTCAAGTAAGAGTATAAGTATAGGGATTTAAAAATACTAGAAGAACCAAATTTCCCAAAACGTAGTCAAGTAAATATAATTGAGTAAATGTGTTCCTATTGTTACTTTTTAATAACCTAAGCTTACTTTAACCCCCGACAATCTTGTCTATGTGGTTCTGATGTAAATTAATTTACAAGCCAATCTGCTTCTATTTTAGAGAGAATAACCAGGTGCTGCTAAGCAAAAATTTAATGTAATTCACAATAACACTGAAAAGGTAATCTTTGAAACCAATTGTTTTGGAGTAAGAATTTTTTTATATATTGTTTTTTTTACATCACAGAAGTCGTTTGCTATGTCAACACATCTGTGTTTGAATGAGGAACTGTTTGTTTACATAGGTATGCGCGCATCCCCGTTTGTCGTGTTTGGGTGAAAACAGAATTTAAATCCTAAGTTTAGTTGACATTTTTTTAAACTATCGAAATGTGTTCATTTATGAAAGATTCAGATTAATTATCGTCACAACTATGATGAATCCCAGAATCAGAAATCACCAACACCACTAATGTCTGCAAGTTTAAGACCATAACTATCCATCTATCTATCTACCTTGGTCATATCCCTAAAGAGGGGTGACCGAGAGCAAGACACACACATACAATAACAAAAAAAAATAAAAGAGAAATAAATAGCATAAAAAAAAAAACCACACAAACATTTTTGGACCATGGCCAACCCAATTGCCCAAACACCCAAACAAGTTAGGCACCTGAAACCCAAGTTGGTCATGCTTTCGTCCCTCCAGATGAAACAAAAGCATGACCAACTTGTGTGCCGAGGTGTCTAACTTGTTTGACCATAACAAATAATGCAAACGCATGCAGAGTAAACACATAAAGTGTAGGCTTTGTTGCTTTAAAAAGTTTTCTGATATATATAAACAGCAATGAAAAAACAGTAACTTAGAATATACAAACTTGTATCTCACCTTGCCATCAATGATAGCAGAAAGTGACAGATAGTCAAAAATCTCAGTGCAGTACCTCCAGACCGTGACAGAGCCATATTTTCTAAGGCACTCATCATAAAAACCATAAACCTGGGTGATTTGTCGAGACTCATGGTTTCCCCGAATCAAAGTTATCCTGTCTGGGTAACGGACCTGAAAATGTGACAAAAACAAAGGGGTTAAAATTTATAATGTAGCATGAAGTTAGTATCGTGCCAGGGAAACATGTTTAAGTTTGGGAAACAGACAGCCATGAAGAGGCTGAGGAAATAGGGGAATTCTTAAACGTTTTCATTTGGGAAAAATGTATTTTTTTTTCTACCTCCGTGCAACCCAGATTTTTCCAATCTATTGCGAACTCAAAAGACATTGAACCTTGTTAGAGTAGAGCCTGGTCAATCGTGCAACCGGAACTTCAGAGTGCAGTTTAAATCATCTGAAGAACCAATCGTGCAGTTAGAACAGATGACAGTTTGCAGATGTCATTATGCTTTTTGCGTTCCATTTCACTTTGGCTTTTAACCCCAAGAGTAAAACTGAGTAAACCAAAGAGTTAGGTAAGTATGGAAGGAATCTTGAGTAGGTATACTTCCCCACTAAGCATGGTAAGTACAAAGACACACTTCAAAATGCACAGAGAAAGTAGCAAAATGAGTTAGAGTGAGTGAAAACAGCTGGTTTGTCCTTTAAGTTGGGAGCCTAAATCCTCCAAAATTTTTTAGATCCGGGCAAAGTTTATAAAAGGATGGCCGAACAACAAAAAGAAGGGAATTTTGTCATCAGGAGGCCTCAAAGTGTAAATCTGGAAGAAGGGCTGGTCAAGATTATTTGGTAAAATAGTGGTAGAACCTTTTGGAAAAATTTAGATTAGAACAACTAAAGTGGAACAGAATAAAAATAAAGAACAGATGTTTTAGGTAAAAGAAAAACAAAGCTTTTAAAGAGTGAAAACACCTTGCTTTATAGAGTGTACAACTAAATTTTAAAACCAGGAAACTCGCCAACCTATTGGTTGGAAAAGATCATCACGGTTTTGCATGCCAAGGAACAAATAAAAAGATTTACAGTAAATCTACAGTCAGAAGAAATTAATGATGAACAGCCCTCAGTGCTTCTTAGCTTTGATGATAAGAAGTAATTTGAGAGAGTGAACCGATGCCTTATTAGAATTATATTTATAGAAATTAGATTTGGAGAATGTAATTGTCAAGTGGGTTGCTTTCTTAAAGATCAAAAGTTACTTAAGATGGTCAGGACTCAGATTTTTTTCAGTGGAGTAAAAGGCGTGAGACAGGGGTATTTGCTGTCACCAATCTTGTTTGCAATTAGTAACTCTAACAGGAAATTGTACCTTAAGAGCTAGCAGAAGAAGGAACGTTTCAACACTGTAGAAGCCCCGGTCTACAAAGTCACCCATGAAGAGGTAATTCGTCTCTGGGACATCACCACCAACCTGTTTTGAAAATAAAACAACATCATAGGTGGGCGATATATGAGATCAATTAGCAAGATTGTGATCATAGAACAACTGCAAGATTGTTATATCGTGCATTTTTCAAGCCTATTTTATTTTGTTGACTTTCCATTCGTCTATTTTGTTCTATTAGGGTCACAATGTGCTCTTTATTTTATTTAATCTTAAAACTGAACATAGCTGTGACAGAGAAGCTCCCTATGACAAATGGCCAGTGTGCCTACACACAAATACCACTCTCTCGCTCATTCAACAGTTAACAGAGAAGATACCCATGCATTAGCATACCTTTCCTAATTTCAGTAAAGGGCCACAATCTTATTCGTTTTTAATTTCCGTTTGAAGGGTACTGCTCACCGACCAGCTAGCGATGTCTGGAAGACCGTAAATGGACAGAGACTACTGATCACTAAACAGCTTTTTGCGAGAGTCAGGTAACTGCAACTTTTGCGAGAAACACAACCTTTCAAATTATTGATATAGAAAGTAGAATGATATAGAGAAAATTATATGAAAATGCAAACCTAATAGCGCACAAGACAGATACCTATCAATGCAAAGAATTATTATTATTTTCATTGTTAGCATGATATCTGTTGTGATATATCGTAGTTAATGTTGGGGTCAATTAATTATTTGAATGAATAATCTGAAGAGACATTTTTAATATTTCTCTTAAACTGACGGAGCACAGAAACTATTTTTTTCCAAGAGGAACTTAGCATTCGTCTACTTTATTTTCGCCAATTTAGGGCCCGGTCACACAGCCGTTTGCGTCTGTATCGTGGGTAAAATTTTGCGGGTTTTTTTTTGCCCGTGGTTGCCCGCGATGGAAAAGGCGCAAAATTGGCCAACCCGCTGCTCATCGGTGGTATGCCCGCAAAACAGACGCCGGCGACTGTTCCGCTTCCTCATCGCGTAATTTCCACGTCATTTTCTCGTGTGGACCACGGGTATAAAAGCTGCCGAGCCGGCGTTATGCCGAGAAATGCATCCCCCCTCGCTACTACAACCACTTTTACCTCGTTTTATCTCACTTTTAGGGAATTTAATGGCGAACATATAACCAAAACCACTTCGTCTTGCACTTGTTGGGAATGTAATACAACTTAAACCATTCCGTCTTTGTATTTGTTGTGAATGTAATCGAACGGTAATGCACGCCGTATACAAATCACTTTTGAGCAGGTTACATGTTTATTTTGCCTTTTTCTATTCAAATCGCTTGTATTGAAACTGTTATGCACTCTACCATAAAGCTTATTTCTGCATAATAAGCTTTACGGTAGAGTGCATAACAGTTCTCAAAAGTGATTTATATACGGTGTGCATTACCGTTCGATTACGTTAACAACAAAAACAAAGACGGAATGGTTTGTGTTGTATTACATTCCCAACAAATGCAAGACGAAGTGGATTTGGTTATATGTTCGCCATTACATTCACTAAAAGTGAGATAAAACGAGGTAAAAGTGGTTCTAGTAGCGAGGGGATGCAAATCTCGGCAGGGATGCATTTCTCGGCATAACGCCGGGCTGTAGAAATCATAACCGCTCAAGACACAGTCCCGTGAAGATCAAGATTTCAAGCTATGGCACCGAAGAAGCCAATATGTTATTATTGTAATAGTTTTTCATTTTTATTTTATTATCTTGTTATGAAATGAAAAGAAATGTCAAGAAATAAAAATGGATTAAGCCGACGTCACTACGGTGACGGGGATCCATGTCCACCCCTTGACGTCTCGAGCACAACTGACGTGTGCTCGGCAAATCGCGCTGTATATACGCGGAGAAAGGCGTTTGACAGTCACACGCGTAACACGCTAATTTCACGTAATAACACCGCGATACAGGCGCAGAACATGCTATGACCGTGCTCCACCCACGATTACCCGCTGAAATTTCGCGTCCTACCCATGTGTAACCACGCCCTGGCCGCGGCCAGAGCACGTTGTTCCGCGTCATTTCTGCGTCATTACCTCGTGTGCCGCCCGTGGTTAACACGTGGTCTAAAGTTTTGAGCAGCGCAAAACTTTTTCGCGCGGCCAACCGCGTGTGAATTTCCGACCGCGTGTAAAGCACTGCTGTATCTCGTCTATATGGCAATCTCAAAGCGTCCAACAGCGTCTGCTTCACAGGCAGAAATTTCTGGCCGTGATTCAGACGCAAACGGCTGTGTGACCGGGCCCTTATAGACATCGTGATATGTTGTAAATGTTTGACTTCTCCTGCTAGAAGTGAATACATAGTTGTGCACACTTTTGGATAATAATGAAAATAAGAATGATTCACGATTGGCTTTGTTTATTTTTGGCTTTGATATGAATACACACTCCGTAAATGTGTACATATTTGTGTTGGGAATTCATTGGCTAACCAATGTGTCAATACACATTTGAATCGGTCACTATTGGCTAAAGATTTTTTAAGTCGAATTAGTCATGACTTTTTTTTTCCTTCCCAAAACATCCCATCAAAAGTTGGTACTGGCTAAGGACTGTAAAAAAAGCTTGCCATTGACAATAATCGGTGTCAATCAAGAGGTCAGAGGCCAACGGATGTATTGAAAATGATCTGACTAGTCTTGTTTACTTTTTAAAAAGGGAGTAATAAAACTAAACAGTTGGATAGAACAAAGATCGTCAGACAATACAGTAATGCTTTCAGGTATTTTTTTTCCTTTCCGTCAGCATTATAATGTGTTTTGGAAAAAATATTTCACACGGGTGGATTCACTTTCATGAATCTAACAACACAATATTTGCGGGGAATCCTATCATGGCTGACTCCTAGGAGACGTTATATGTGAGCTCTGCCGGCTTTATCGTTTTTGGGAATCTTGTTTCATACTGATTGTGAAGTTTTTTTGTGAGGACTAGATTTTAAAACCCCAAGAATTCAAGCTTTCTAATGATATGTGGCATGATGCTTTTCAGTGACTGGTGACATTGTGAAAACAAAACTTAAGTGTGAATACACTTTGTATCTTGGTGGACAGTATCAAGCTAGAATAGCCTGCTATGGATATTCAAAAAGTGATAGCCGCATTTTAAGCACATACCAAATGGTCTTGAATGCAAAAACTTACTCTGAAAAGCTCCTTCAAGTCATAGAACTGACCATGTATATCTCCACAGACCTGAAAGATAGAAAATAAGTCAAAAGTTAAATGTGTGTTATTACTTATTGTTGAAAGAAATAAAAATGGCACTTACCGTAACAGGTGAATCAACTCTCTGGACATTGCTTTCTTCAACCAGGATCTCTCTAACAAAGCAATAGCATAATTTAGTCATCAACAACCAATCGAAATAAGACACTGGCAGTTTTAACAAGGCGTGGGTGAACTTTTAGGTTTCATAGATCCATTGCAATTATTACACTAACAATTTTGAAAAGATGTTTTAATTGTTAGCCAAGTAAAAGTTGATATGCATTTATGAACGCGGTCACCTCAAAGTCCCAGACTGCCTTCTTAAAGAAAGACATTGAGTGTATTGAGAGGTCTTCAAATTTTTCTGCCCGAAAGCGCCTCCTTTTTACTAAACATAGCATTAAGGATAGATTGCTTCCCCATCCTGAGACTCAGTCCAGAACTCGTTTTCTTTAGCCTCACCTAACTCCTCCCAAAACATTTTTTTTCCTACGAATATATAGTCAGCTCTCACTTTCCCGGCCATACAGCACCCATCAGCTTGACAGCATCCCTTAACTGCCGGTGTCAATCAAAAGGTTGGCGCCATGACAGGCAGTGATCACCTTATGGCCGCAGCTCTGATCAATCATCTTACGGTAAACATGGTCGGGGCTTAATATCACTCACCTACCTTGGTACATGCGGAATATTGTGCTGAGGTGGGAATTAAACTCTTACTGACAGGGCATATTGCCAGACTTTCCCAACACACCCTCATAACACATGTTGGTCTGCTAGGTTGAACAGGCATCTTCTCTAACGAGCGGAGCCAACTCACTACCAGGAAGTGATCAGTTGACAGCGCCGCACCCGCCTTTCACCAGAGTTTCCAAAATGTGAGGAAACAAAATCGCTGAAACTACTACAAAGTTGGTTTTCAGGAGTTACAAACTGGAACAGAAACTTCTGATGACCTTCTACAAAGCCAAGTGGAGAGAATTCTGACACACAGCATAACCATGTGGTATTCTGGGAGGACGGCGCGGAGAGGAAAAACATACAGAAACAGCCCCAAAAAAATCGTTGCCTGTTTCCTACCCTGTCTACAGGACATTGCTAGCTTTCAAAACTGTAGCAGTGCCATTAAAATTATTCACGACAAATTCACAACAGGGTTTTTATTTGCGCCACACCGCGGGTGCCGTTCGGTCGCTCCCGCGAGCGAGCCCCTAACCCGCGGCGCAGGTACTTTCGGGCGCGATACGCACGACACCGACACAGTTACGGGGGTCCCGCGCACGTCCGCCGCCTTTCGCCCGCCGCGCGCAGACGGCCACCTGTCGTCGCGCCGCGCTACTGGGGTCGTCGGACGAGCGGGCTCCCCCCAGTTACGGGGATAGCCCGATCACGCCCGCCGCCTTTTCTCGCGTCGCGCCGCGTGACGCCGCGTCCGACGAACTCGCTCTGTCACGCAGCCCGGGAGTGATTTTTTTTTTTTAACCATTACAGACCGCGAAGCTCTGAAGCCGCGAACGTCGAATCGCGGAGTCCCACTGTATATGCTCTAATTTGGTCACACAAATTTAGACTTTTTACTAATCGTTCCAAAAAAAAATCCTTATACCACAGAGGATCACATGTATAACAACGGTTATCAATCTTGTAAAAGAGAACAAAATTGTTGGAGAAAATACAGTTAAAAGCAATCACACTTAAAGGACGTTAACATAGTAAAGGTTTCTTCCGTTCTGTGTTTTGTGGCTAAATGTAAATACAAATGTTACCTGGCTTTGGCACAGAGTGCTTTTACTTCGTTTTCCTTAATAAGTTCACAGCGCCTGAGCTGTTCAATCTGTCGGTCCAAGTCGCTGATGTCGCCCATTGTCACACACATAGGGAAGGCTGCTCACTCACTATGGCCAGACACTTGAGCCTCAACTATTTGATCTGCTGGTCGCCAGGAGGACACTTCCCTTATTTGGAGCACTCAATTTTCAACTTTGAAGTCAGCTTGTCCCAAGGCCACACTCTGGATACGTAAAATGAGAACAATCAAATATACAGATGTTACAGAAACAAACATTTATTTTTAATTTCATTCTAAATATTTATGTTTTACAGTAAACTAGTTCTGGGCATAGATTTAAAATTTGAATTCAGAATAAAATGCTTCATTTGAAAAAAAAAAAACATATATACATTTATTTACATACCATTTTTCATTATGATACATTTTAACTTGGACAAACAGTATATTATCTAAAGAATGAAATTGTGAGTTTATAAATCATACATAAATGTGAAATAATTTACAGTCACAAACTTAAAGTTAGGTAGGAATCTACTTCACCATTAAAATAAACAAAATCAATACAATTATTCTTTGAGACAATGATCCTAGTGAACTATTCTGAGGTCAGTCAATTTTTCAAAATGTCTATTCCTTTATATCAGTGAATGAAGCGTACCAGTTATCTGGTTAAAAAAAAAAACGTTCAAACAATAAATTGCTGTGCATCTTAGTACTTAACTTAGTTGCTTTGAATGAATCAGTTTTGTCTTGATTAAGAAGAACTCCGTAATAGTCCATGAGCTTATTGACAAGGTAGGCAAAAGAAACATTTGCTTTTTCCTAAAAAAAATATCTTCTCATGAAAATCACTGATTATAAATTATGTCTTCTAGCACTGCTTTGTTAATCAGCCGCCCCCTTGCCCCTCCCCTCACACTTTTGAAGTTTCGCACCATTATGTGCGCACTTAATCAGGGCTCATTCAGTGTGTTTAAATATTGACAGCATTAAACCAGAATCGAGACCATGTATTTATTAGCCTCTAATAGGATTGCCCAAGTGTAAATTCCCATGCCCTTTCAAACAGTGGAGCCTTATTTTGTGTGCACCCACAGATCCCCTTTCCATCTGCTTGTTTAAATGTTCCGATGTATGTATGCCCTGCAACTGGCTAACAATCAGTTATGGGTGTCCCGTGCCGGCTGCAGCTGGGATGGGCTTCAGCACCCTCGACTCTACTGAGGATAAGATGTGCAGATAATGGATGGATTGGATGGATGGATCACCAGCTTGTCACAACATAAGCACTTGCAGGTGCACCACATGAGTGCATCCCTGTCTTGCACACTCAATTATTATCCTGATCTGACATCAGATTAATAGAGACAGTTGTCTATGCAATACTCTTGTCGCAACCCAATAATAGCCCGGTTCTAATGTAAACGGAAGATGTGTGATAAATTCAGAAATGAAAATTTTACTTGCAACACGCTTGTCAAACGGGATATACACAGAACTGTGGTTGGAATCACTGAGGAAAGGGGGAACTAAAATCGGCTGTAAAATAGTTTGCACTGTGCCCATTGTGTGCAGTTGTTCACAGCCTTTCTTGAACTATCATTTTGCCATTATGGCACTTTTTCTAAACACCTCACGCCAGAATTAAATGTGATTGGTTAATTTCTAGACTAGACGTGTAATGTTTACGGTCTATGGTTGACGGGGGGAAAAGCCATTGAAATTTTAGTTTCAATAACCGTATAAAGGGCCTAGCGCGTGAGGCCTAATGTCAAAACACTAAGTATCAATGGTATGAGGGAGTCTCCATTACCAGGTCAAACAACTTAAATTTTGTATGATGTATTTATCCTGTTTTATTGACCTACTGATACTCTTACACAAGACTTCAAATAATTAAGGACAAAGCACAATATTGTGATATGGCAACACTTTTGGGAGTGAATGAGCGGCAGTATTTCGACATGAAAGAGACAAATTGTAGGATAACAATTTAGAATGTCAAATAATTTACGAAATGCCTACTTACTTTGAAAACAGCTGCAACAGGGAAACCCAATCTCCAGTATACAGTACGTTATAACTTATGCTTTTTCTTCTTCGTCTAACAACGAATTTCCTTTCCTGTAGTGATGTCGTCACTGCCGGGTCACGCTTTTCAACTTTACTCTTTCGTCGGTTAGCTAACATTTGTGGGGATTACTGCCATCTTTCGTTACGGAGTGTGAATAGGACATATCTCGAATAAACGTGTGCGTACGTGGGTGTGTGCGTAGATAGATAGATAGATAGATAGATAGATAGATAGATAGATAGATAGATAGATAGATAGATAGATAGATAGATAGATAGATAGATAGATAGATAGATAGATAGATAGATAGATAGATAGATAGATAGATAGATAGATAGATAGATAGATAGATAGATAGATAGATAGATAGATAGATAGATAGATAGATAGATAGATAGATAGATAGATAGATAGATAGATAGATAGATAGACAGACAGCTTATTTTGCAGCACATTTTATTTCACTGTGTGACATTTGATAACATTTAAAGAATAAGAATCGTGCCAGACCCTGAGCCCCAAATATCAACAAAAACACCACTTTAAACTCCTTCCCGCAATTACTTAAGATCACAGAGGCTCATTTTGACCTTCATTCTTAATTACAAACAATTGCTTTAAAACTCGGAATAAATTGAAGTTTACCGCTAGAGGGTACATGTGTACCACTACTTACAACTTGTACCACTACCCTGGATATTTTTGTGGGAAGCGGAGGGTGGCAGGGAAATAAATGAATGAAAAACTATATGTGTATGAGTATGTCTGACGCTACTGAGCATTTTGAGTGGTTGAAAGCCCCAAAATATTCATAAATGGCTGAGTTATCACACTTTTAAGTTGCATCCAAAAAATGCATGGGCTACAGTGGCTACTGCCACAAGGGTCTATATCAGAAGAATGGCGTCAGAACCTGGAACATTTTGAAGTTACGGACAATACCTTTTAGACTATAGTACGTGTTTTTCATGATGTTTATTCTGGAGTGCCGTGTCTAATCGCTTACCAAACAATGCTCACTGCGCTGTTTTCATAATCGCTTACCAAACAATGCTCACTGCGCTGTTATCAATGACATATCTAATTTCTGATTGATTCACATATTGACATTTCATACAATTTATCCCCTAAACAGATTACATTACTTGTCAGTGTCAAACATGCGATTTAATGTGGACCGCCCAATTGTTTTAGTATGTCAAAAAAGAAGCGAGTCTCTATGCTATTTCTATCAAAATGTATTATTTTTAAAATAAATCCAAACCGAACGCGACCTCTGGCAGCGAGAATGTAGTAAATGATAAACTCTTAGATGAGGTACTCTCCTCCGCTCGAATCCCTGAAGCATGTGTTGAGTATCTTAAATGAGTGGTTCATGGACTGCAAGTAAGTGGTGATGTTTAAGGCCAGCAAAGCTGATGTAACGCATGACTGATCCAGGATATGATTCGCTAGCTTTGAGTGTGGTTCGAGATAATGAATCATTTTGAAGCACCTACGTGTGTGTAAAGGATTTCTCTTGAGGGCTTCACTGCTGTACGGTGCTTCATTTTGCCATCATTAGCCTACTCCTACTCTTCGTAGGCCCAGCCAAGTAGTTTGATCTAATATAGTGTAATCATAGTCATTCACTTTTAAAGCTTGTATGTTTTTATTTTTTTATTCATTTTAAACTAGTATGACAATTAAGTATGGTATATATTTTTTCATAGCACTTACTTGAGTTTGTATAGTACAGTGAGTTGATTCAGGAGTAAAACTGTATTCACTCAACTGTTAAAGATGCTGTCTGCAGTTTGAAACTTCGTTACTCACTGCCGCCATCAACATTTTTGCCCTGTAAAGTAACGTGATCACTTTTGCTGGATGATTCTGACCCGATATAAAGTACCCCAAACACTACTTGTTGTAGAAATGTATCAAAATATAAAAACACACGATAACATAGAGTGGTATTTCTTTATTTTTTATAACTGTATAACGAATAGGAAAACACAGGAACAACATCAAAACATGCTCTAAATCACAGGTGTCAAACAGGAGGCCCGCAGGCCAGATCAGGTCCGCTAAGGGATTGAATCCGGCCCGCGACACAACACTCAGAGAAGTGCAAGAGAAAAACAAGCTGCAGGTTCAAATATGTCAACTAGATGTTGCCAAAGCCAGGTGACTCGAACAAAGACACTGTACTTGTATTTATTTCTCTCTCTCTCTCTCTCTCTCTCTCTCTCTCTCTCTCTCTCTCTCTCTCTCTCTCTCTCTCTCTCTCTCTCTCTCTCTCTCTCTCTCTCTCTCTCTCTCTCTCTCTCTCTCTCTCTCTCTCTCTCTCTCTCTTTCTCCACCCCTTTTCTCCCACTCACTGTCTCTGTCTCTTTCACTCTCCGTGTCTCTCTTTTTCTCTTCCTTAGTTGCTCTTTATTTCTTTCTCTCTCAGTGTCTTTTTAACTTCTTTTGCTCTAACTTCCTTTTTCCTTTTCTCTCTTTTCTCTCTCTCTCTCTTACTACCCTTTGCACTTTCTTTTCTCTTTTCTCTCCCTCTGTCTTTCTATTTCTCTTTGGATTTCTTTCTTCCTCTCCCTTTTTCCCCCTTCTCTCATGACTTTTTATCTCTTTTGTTTCTCATGCTCTCTCCCTCTCTCTCTTTGTCTTTTTTGTCCTACCCTCTCTTCTTTTCCCTTCCTCTTTCTTTTTTCTTTTTCTCTCTTTTTCTTTCTCTTTAATCTACTAGTATGGCCCCCGGCTTGTTCTATCGTGTGGCCCCCGGGTTAAAATGAGTTTGACACCCCTGCTCTAAATTATTGAAATATTAGTGATTTTGCAACGAAAAATTGGGTTTGCGTTTGGACTTTTTTTGAAACTGGCTTTTCTTACTTCGACAATTTTCATGCTACATTAACAAAAAACGGTAAGCATAAACTCACTCTCTGTTGTCCGCCCTTCAATACCGTATGTGTTGTGTCCAAAAACAGCGTTGCTAAAATTAAGATAAAAGCAGAGACGCAGTGTAGAAAAATTACTCTCTCTCTCTCTCTCTCTCTCTCTCGCTCTTTTTTTTTCTTTATCTCTTTCTTTTTCTCTCTGTGTTTTTTCTTTCTTTTTCTCTCTCTTTTCTCTCTCTCTCTCTCCCTTTTTGTCTCCTTTTTCCCTTAACTGGTTTTTCTCTTTTTCTTTCCTTTCTCTCATTTACTCTCATTTTCACCTTTCTCTTTTTACTCTGTCACACACTCTCTCTCTTTGTCCCGCTCTCCATTTTCCCTGTCCCTCCTTCTCTCTCTCCCTCTCTCTCTCACTCTCTCTCTCTCTCTCTCTCTCTCTCGCTCTCTCACCTTGTCTCTGTCTTTGTCTCCCTCACTCTCCCTTTATCCCTAATCTATCTTTCACTTTTTCTTTCTACCTTTCTCTTTTTTCTTTTTTTCTTTTTCACTCTTTCTGTCTTGCTCTTGATTTTTCCCTATCCCTCCCTCTGTCTTTATTTCTCTCTCTATCTTTCTATTTCTTTCGATCCACCTACATTTCATTCTTTCCTTCTACCATTCCCTTTTTACTCTCGCTCTCTCTCTCTCTCTCTCTTGCCCTCTGTCTTTCTCTCGATATCTCACTTTCAATCTCTTTGTCTTGCTCTCTAAACCCCCCCCTCTCTATCTCTCTCTTCTCTCTTGAAGGTGCTCATTTCTGATCAGTATGAGTTTTGTCATTTCTTTGTTGTTTGCATAAACGAAGTTTAGTATCAAAAATCTAATGTCTAATTGGGAATAAGTTCACGTCATAAAGAAACAATAAAGGCTATTATAGCATGGAAGCATAATACATTTTCAAAAATTATGAAGTTGCGCTGAATGTTTCATTATTATTGGTAATATATCATTAACAACAAAACAAATAAGGAGAATTTTTACAGAGCCAAGAGCCAACTCGTTTTAGTTATCTGAGCTGAAAGTGCCGGTTCTGGAAAAAGAGCCGGAATTCCGATCACTTTAAAGTCGTCTGAATAATAAAGCATAAGTGTATTGAAAAACTACGGTATGGTAGGAATTTGAGTTTGAAATGTTTTTACCAAAGCATCTAGTCCAGAGGTGGGCAGCATATGACCCATGGGCCACAAACATTTTTACCCGGTCTGACAATAAAAAATGGTCAGAAAATAATGAGGATATAGACTATATTATAGTAAACAAAGTATTACTGACAAAAAATAAGTTTTTTTGGGTGCCAATTTTGTCCCCATTGTCGCTCTGCGTGTGTAGAACCAAATTCTACCACAGAAATACTACGAAAAACAACAACTACGAAAGTACTACAAAACTAAATATCAATAGTAATGCTTAAGAACTGGAACTCAATATAATAAGAAAAAAATACAATAGAAATACTACAAAAATACTTCTACAGTAATACTTTAATACCAAAATACTACAGAAATATTACACCAGAAATACTACAGACATACAACTACAGTATTATTACAAAAAATGCAAAAATAATTCTACAGAAATACTACAAAAAACCACTACAGTAATATTATAACATATAAATACTACAACAGAAATTTTACTCTAGAAATACTACAAAAATACTACTACAGTAATACTATAATATCAAAAAGTGACGACACAGATATTGCACTAGAAATACTACAAAAATACTACCATAGCAATACTATAATAGAAAAATACTAATACAGAAATATCCCCATCCCATTATCTGCACTGCTTATCCTCAGTAGGGTCATTGGGGTGCTCGTGCCCATCCCAGCTATCCTGGCAGTGGGAAGGGGACAACCTGAACTGGTTGCCAGCCAGTCGCAGGGCACACAGAGACAGACACCTCACACGCTCATTCACATCTAGGGACAATTGGGAGGAAGACGGCGTGCCCGTAGTAAACCCACGCAAGCACGGGGAGAACATGCAAACTCCGCACACGAGTTTATTATACAAATCCCAATTTGTGTGTGTGTGTGTGTTTGTATGTGACTTGGCTCTGAAATGGCTGAACCGATTTTCATAAAAATTACACAGTTGTACTCTGGCAGTGTTTTGAGCTAGGTTTCGTGTCAATGTATCCCCAATAAATACCAACAAAATTGATAAACATCTGCTTTTGGGTACAACCGGCTCTGGAGCTGCATGCGGTCATACTGCTCTTGGGCACTCTCTAGTGGCTCCCTGCAGCTTTTTCAACAAACAACGGCCCCAGCAACCTCGCTAAAGTAGAATGCCTGGCAAGACCATTCTTGGCAGCGCCAAGCCCGAAAATGCTAAGCCCGGCAACGCCAAATATGGCAACGTTGGGCCATTATGCTTGCATGGATGAATATAACATTTTGTTGTCTGTGTGTATATTATTCGGAAAAGAGTACAATTGGACAGGTCTCCACGGTCAGTCCCTTCGCCAATTGTATCTAGACCATTTCAGCCCCCACCTCGAAGAATTGCCCACCCCTGATCTAGTCCAATTCGTAGCTTAAGGGGACACATTTGGATTCAGGGGTGCAAGAAAGGGAAATTGGGTTTGGGGATTTTTCCAGGTGTCGCTTGCGTCTCCGCCCACCATCCATCCTCCCTCTTATCTGCATGTCCCCCCATGCGCGCCCCCCTCGGCTCCACACGAGCTGGGGTCTAGGGCTGGAGGGTTGGCTTAAAAGGGGGCGGGGCCACTTCCCTGAGACTGAGTGCTCTTGTTGCATTCTCGGACCCCAGTCAGTGTTTGTAGCGCGGGGTGAAAACACTTTAAACGCAGATTCCTCCACGGATTGACTTTTGAATATTTGTCGTGTCGGGAGCCCATTTTTTGAGTACAGAAAAAAAATCATTCATCACACTTCGTTTGGCTTCACGGACTCATCTTTACTTGAGACAGGATGTCGGCACTCTCTGTGAATGAGCACCTCGAAGGAATTTTATCAGATTTTGAAGGTATGTAGAGTTGTATTATTGGATTGCTTTATTGTTGCGACAGTAAAAACAAATGTGCAATTGCACCCTCAGGCTCTTTGCACATTCAAGTGCATAGAGAAGTCTTGTCTACACGACAGGCTGCAGAGCAGGGGTGTTTTTAGGTTCAGAGCTTTGGGGGTGGTGAGAACCCACCTTGACAAGAAAAGGGATTATTATGATGATGATGTTGTTGTTATTATTATTATTATTATTATTATTATTATTATTATTATTATTATTATTATTATTATTATTATTATTATTATTATTATTATTATTATTATTATTATTATTATTATTATTATTATTATTATTATTATTATTATTATTATTATTATTATTATTATTATTATTATTATTATTATTAAATTACTACAAAACTAAATATCAAATTTAGTGCTTAAAACATGGAGCTGGCATATTATTTTGTCTTCATTGTGATAAGAAAAAAATAAACTAAAATCCTACGAAAATTCTACTACAGTAATACTGCAATACGAAAATACTATTGCAGAAATATTGCAAAATAAATACTACATAAATACAACTAAAGTAATATTAAAAATACTAAAGGAATACTACAAAGATACTAGTATGAAACACTTCAAAAATACAGAAATACTAAAAAAAAGCAATAGTAATAGAGTAATAGTGTAATACAGAAATCCTGTTACATAATAATTACAACATAAATACTACAATAATGCTTCTACAGAAGTATCATCACACGAATACTAAAAAAAGTACAACAATTCTGCAAAAATACAGAATGTGACTGCAGAAATTCTACAAATATCCTAAAACAAAAAGAACTACAGCGGCACTACAAAACTAAATATCAAAAGTGGTGCTAGGGATCAAAGTAACCGAACCATTGCAAAGCAGCGTAATATTTCCGGCGCTGCGTTGTTCATATTTTCATATCTAACGTTTTTCATCATAAATAGGCCTATCCTGATCTTTATTAGGGGAAAGAGAGTTTTATTTGGGGGTTCTTGGGTGGTTACGCCTTTGCTGCAGAAGAAAATATTGGCGTGAGATGCTTGATGTTAAAAAATGGACCAGGATAAAAGTTGCTTTGTGTTTCCTTTGTTTTTTTTTTGGTTACATGTCCTCATCTATGTGATAGAAGGTATACAGCATTTTAATACTTAGCTTATTCAATGCCAATGCCACTCCAAGGAAGATCTGTTCAGAGCCATTCCTGTTATCTAGTGGTTATTTATTATGCTGAAATCATTCCTAGATCATCACCGCCAAAGCCTTTAGAATAATTTTCGATATAAAACAAAAAAAACATAATTTAATGTTTTGTCACTTGGGATAATGCTTCTGAAAATGTATTTACACTTTATGGCACTAAATGAGCTCATATTGATGTTGTGTGTTAAATGTTCTCCCAGTGTTTTATTAAAGAGACACAGTAAAATTAAATGCTCGAAATTACTGTGTTGTATCGTGCGGGGGTCAGTAACCTGAGATTCTAGAGCCTCATGTGGCTCTTTAGTACTGCCTTTTTCAGGAATTATCAAAATGGAAAATGATTTGTTTAACTGGCAGAATATATGTATTCTGTAAGAGGACAAATGCAACGCAAACACTTTTGACGTTTTATAGTGCTTTAAAACGTCTTAAAAATGAACACAAAATGACTAGCTTCTAAGTATGAATAATCCTTTTGTTTTGATTTTAAATACATTTTTATATGGCTTTTCTTTTTTTTGCGGCTCCAGACATATTAGTGTTTTGGTTTTCTTTGGTCTGTTATGGCTCTTTCAACATTTTTGGGTTGCAAATCCGTGGCATAGTGCCAAATATGAATGCTACAAAGCATAAGGAATAACACAAATTTTGGACACTCAAAGTGACCAAACGGCAACATATTTCTTATTACTATTATTACTATTTACTAAGCCTTTTACAAGTTTTTTGGCTTTTGGCGCTACCCTTAGCAGCAAGATGATGGACAAGCATGTCAGCTCCGTTTAGGTCAGTATTTCTTATCTGGTCTGACTTCAAGACCCATCATACCACTCTTATTACCAGCTGCGGCCCTAAAGAAAAATCCACTTTTCCTCCCAAGTCTGTAAGGATCGCAAAGGCGAAATTCAGCTACCTGCTGGAACAGTCAACATTTTTAGGAAACTCATTCGAAACTTTCCGATTCATCGTTTTGAACGTTTACTTTTACATTATTCAATCGCTATGATTTTATAATTTTGAATGTTGTGGAAAATTCTCAATTTTACTCCAAAATTAAAAAATCCTTCCAATCTATTAGCCAACATGTTTGTAAACTGACTAATTACGCTAATGTCAAGTCTGTAATGATCATGTTGACAAAATTTGTCTTTCTGTTTGAAAAGAGTCCACATTTTTAGGAAACTTTTTTTAAAATTGCTGATCCGACGTTTTGAACGTTTTGTTTTAGTATTTTTTATTCACTCGTTTTGTTTTTATAATGATGAATTTTGAGGAAAATTCGCAATTTAACCGCCCCCCCAAAAATCGTTCTAAACAATTAACTATCATGTTACCTGACTAATTACGCTGACGTCAAGTCGGTAATGGTTGCACAGTCGAAATTTGGCTTTCTGTTGGAACAAAGCCGAACTGTTTCAGATTTATTCATTTAAAAAAAACAAAAAAAACCTAAGACCAGCAAAACCAAATATACTCTTAAGTTATAATATTTCCTTTAAAAGGACAGTATGTATTTTTAGCCATTCTTTTGTCAGGACCAGCACAGCAAACAGGACCCACACGTGTAACGTTACTCACAGTTTTATTGGGGAAAAGAAAAAGGAGCGCACACTCGATCCGCAGATCGTTGGTCGCGGGGAGTAGGTTGCTCAGCCGCGGAAGTGGGACTTTCGTGGCAAGCGATGGCGGTGTCGGAAACAGAAAAAGTCGAAATCAAACAGATAGAAAAACAAGAGCAAAAACACAGGACAGAATAAAAGGGCTTGCTGTGTAAAAACGGAGATTCGCAGACGGACCGACAAAAGGAGACTGTCAGGACAGCGTTTAAATACTGACAGGGAGCTTATCTGTCAACAAGCTCCAGCTGGCGCCCACGGGCGGGGCCAATTGGGCGCCATGGCAACCGTAATATCTTTAATGGTAAAAAAGCGTCGTAAAATCAAATATATCTAAAAACACATATTGATAACCGTTTTTTTAAAAAGTTGAGAAATTTGCATTTATTTGACATAACATGTACTTCACCATAATTTTCCATCCATCTTGCTGCACAAATGTTTGCGAAAAGTGTCACGAGGCGTGGTGGCGTGGAAGGTGACCGGACCAGAACGGAGGCAGGAGGCATGAAGGGAGAACTCAAATGCGTTGACGATCCATAGGTTTTATTTAATAAAATAAAAGTCGCCCAATACTCCGAGGCAAAACAGAACAATACAGAGTTCCTCCGGCACGAACTCAAAAGGACAAGGCATAACAGACTAAAACAGGACAAGGCATAACAGACCGGGATTGTGAATAATGAGTATTAACCAGCACCCGCCAAACCCAAAATCCAGCCTTAAAAAGCAGAACAGCAATCAGCTGATCTGCTTCAGCTTGAGTTCGGGGCGTGGCATACTGGTCGTCATGGCGACCGTAACAGAAAAGACTGGCAAGAAATGAGGGAAAAATTGTTTCATTTGGTCACTTCAAGTTTCCGTTGTTTGTATTCTTCCTAGTGCTTTTTGGCACTCAGTTTTGGTTGCAATACACAATACAGCGTCAGCTAGTTGTCAAATATTACACACTGTCCCATTATCACTCAGTTATCTGCTTTTTTTATTTTTTTTATCCAAAACATTTCACTTCAGTAGCTTTGTCTCCAGTATAATAACATTCATATTTCATATATTCTCCACTGTATCTGCGTTTGGTCATGCTCAAGATGTGTAAACAAACTGTGCCAGTCTTTTTTTGTGGCTGTCAACTCCCATTTGCAGGGTATTATCACCATCTATTGTTATAAAGTGTAATTGTCCCTCAGTCATTTTGTCTTCTTTGCATTATTTTGACAAAGACCCACAAGTTGAACAACCCCGTTTTAGGTGATTTTTAAATCAAGTAGAATTAATACAAATTTCTTGACCTACAAGCATTTAATAAATGCATGTTTATGTGATAGTTCGTATGTTTTTGCTTATAATTCTAATCAATATTGTTGTTTTTTTCTAAGGAATTATGTTTTTCACCAATTGGAGGCAATAAATAATACACAATGTCCTTTTAAGCCTTAATCTTTAAGGGTTTGCCTTCATTCCATTCCATAACTTGTTGGTCCCTAACTGAAGCATCATCCTCGTGTGTTTTGTGAAATTTAGGTAAGGATTACTTTATACTTTATTGAATTGCTTGAAATGCACTTTAATTGACAACCAAACACTATATATACATAGTGTTTTTAAATCCCAAGCTTCGGACGTATTTTCCCAAGCAATCATAATGTGGGAACCCAAGCTTTCCTTTTCCTCGGCCACGGAAAAGGAAGTGGGTGGGCGAAAACTCGTATTGAATTTTCTCTTTGACATTGTGCCATGTTAACTAAATTGCATCCTTTAACGAAGATAAGTCTGCGTGAGTAGTTCAGGTGGTATATTTTTAATTTATTTATTTGATCTGTGGTTATTTGAGCACTTTGTAAAACACAGGGCAAGTAAACAATAAAAAAATATATCTTGACAGATTTCTCTGTGTCTGTAAACAAGGGTGGCAGTGGTAAATTTGGCTTTGTGAATAGCCAGCCTCTTTGAGTCTGTTCTGTCCCAGTCGCTTGCTTGTGCAGATGACTGACAGTCCTTTAACCCCTCAATGTATTGACAGCTAGCCGGCAGGCCATCAGAGAGTTTATAAACAAGTGTTGATAATAATTATTTTTAACGCCGTTATGTAACAGCATGATCTTTTCAGTAACAGGGTAATCTGACTACTGTAAATTCTGGACTATAAGGCGCTACTTTTTTCCCAAATTTTCAACCCTGCGGCTTATTCAGATATGGGGCCAATTTATGTAATTTTTTTAACGGCCGCCAGCGGCGCTCGGGTATGTAAGGTAAGATTTAGACCGGTGGAATATATGTGCCGAGGAAGAACACAACTTCTGAGCGTAAACATACCCTCATCGTGCATATTGCACAAAATAAGGCTCATGTCGCAGATTCCAAAGTAAAGGCAAGCGGGCATATTGCTGGGGTGTGTTAAGTAGGGGAGCGTGGGACGACGTCATCATGATAAAGTTTCTTTCCGACATTGAGTAAGTCAACTTACATGTCATTAACAGGAAGGAAGACGCGGATGGTCCGCCGCAATTCTAGCGAATACAGCGTTTGTTCCCTTATCAGACTAATTTGCCGGTATGCTAGCGTGTTGTTAGTAGCGTGAGGCTACCTCCCAAAGGCGCGGTTTAGGATGAAAGTTATAATATTATTATTAAAGCTTTGAAAACTCTCTCGATGTACCGTCTTTATTTGTAAATATGTGTAATATATATTTGCAACTGTATATTTTTGTAATGTATTTATTTGTATTTATTTGAGACACTTATTCTGCACGAGCAAATTAAAAAAGAGGGGCAGAGCAAACCTGGGCTGATGGGAAAGTGGGGACCGGTAAAGGTGAGTTTTTGTGGACACGGCGGACAATAATGGATATATATTTTTCCCACCCTTACCTTTTGAAATATACACTTTTATTCCTTGGATTACTATCAACGGGCACCAAGAATCTGCAGGTCTGCAACAAATTTTAAGTACCTATATCAATTTACGTAATTTTGGCGGCTGTGATTTTTGGATTGTGTGCTTCAATGAAGGAAATTTAGTGTCAATCGCGGGACTTAAAGTTTGGCTTAGAATAATTTCGTGTTTTTTTGATGTAGGTGCATGCGGCTATATACAGGTTTGGCTTGTGTATGGACAAAATCGGTTTACCCCTTAAAATGTGATGGGTGCGGCTTATAATCAGTTTCGCTCTATAGTCCGGAATTTACGGTAATTACTTTTTCTGACGTTACAAAGGCGTTATCGTTATTGACAATCAAAAGCGATGCAGGACTTTGGCTGTACAACGCCCCCCAAAAAAGACACATTTTTCAGGGATTCTGTGATGCTGACTTTGAATTTGTTGAATATAAAAAAGTTAGATTTATAAAGAATTTTAACGTATGTTACCTGTGGTTTTCAGTGTTAACGTTTAAGCGTTAATTTTGCTTTCTTTTTGAAGTCATTGATAATACTGCATAATACATGGTAACTATGGATTAAACAACAAAAACAACCAGGAGAGCCATTTGGGAGCCGAAAGAGCTGACTCTTTTTAGTGAGACAAGCCATAAAAACCGTTTCTCCAGAAAGAGTCGGAATTCCCCTCTCTACAACGGAACTTTGTAGTCAGATTTCAGGACTCACTTTATATTTTTGTTGCACTTCAAGTGTAGGATGGATCTGTTGCTGGTGAGATGCAATAAATATTAAAAGGTTCTATGTCACTACTACCCGTCTGTTCCTCTTATTTCAACTAACTCAAACTGCCAAATATCATTGGAAAGCCTAAACTCTTGGGATTCAATATATGATGGTGGATGGGTGGCTGTTTGTGTCCCTTAAACACTAGGGCCGTTTGGGCATCATTTCCTGTGATGTGTCTTGAGCGATTACAGCCTGGTGGTGCCTATCCTTCTCCTGGCCATTTCAAATTGTACTCATTACAGACACATCACGATCATTCTAAAACAAGATACCCGGAAACTATAAAGCCGGCAAAGATCACAAAACGTGCTAATAGTCAGCTAATGAAACGATACTTTGCACACATGGTCTTGTTACATTCAGGACATCCCAGTGAATCCAATCATGCAAAATATTTACTCCAACACGATAATGGCGACAGAAAAAAAATCTGCCTAAAAGCGTTCCTGCATTGTTTGACATTCCTTGTTGTAATCTTTCTGTTTAGTGGTTTCTTTAATTTCCTTCTAAAAATAAACACACTTGTGAGATAATTTCCAATGTGGCTGTTAGCCTCTGATCTTTTGACTGACACCATTCTCAACCAAATGCAAGCTTTATTTCACTGTCCTTAGCCTGCCATAGCCAATGCATGCCTCTGAGAAAACGGACATGACCTACTTTGGCTTCAAAACATCCTCAGTCAATTATGACCAATTCAAATGATGATTGACACGTTGGTTAGCCAAAAAATTCCCAACATAAATGTATTCACATTTACAATGTTTATTCAATCCTGTACAGCTGAAATATACGTGTGTAATGGAATTTGGGATTATCACACGCGCAATTATCACAAGCAAGTGTGCACAATCAGTGATTGACTTCTAGAAAGAGAATTCAAACATTTATTCTTTCACAATGTATAAAAATTGCCCAAAGTAAAATATATGGTTGCAGAGGTTTTAGAGCTGTAAAACTGGTCGTCTAAGAATGTGTAAAATACAATGTCTAAATTTTAGTTCAGTTACACTCTTTTGCAGACATGTGATTGCAAAAAAAAAAAAAAAAAATCAGACGAGAATAAAAACCTTTTATTTCTGTGTGTTCCAGATTACATTACTCAATGTTAGTGATGTTTTGTGATTATTTCAGTTTGGGACAAAACTTCAAAGTGTTACCTTTCATAAGAGACTAAAACCATCCATATTCTCCAAACGGTTCAAGAACAACATTCACTTTACTTTGAGTATGTCTTGGACTAGGATTTAAGGCTAATTCTACAGGATTGTTAAGGGGTTAACCACATTTCTCTTCATTATTTTTTCAGAACCTAATGGACTAGTGCCTATTTTTTGTGTTTTTTCATCAAACTTGTTAGGAACAAGATAGAAGTATAAATCTGTGTACATACTGTACATGGCCATTCTTTACATTTGAACACATTTTCATTGTGTGAAAGAAATGGGGATAAAGAAACAATAACCAATGCAGGTATTCAATACTTGAGTAACGGTAGTTTTTTCATTAAGTACTTTTTTACTTTTACTCAAATAATTATTTGAATGATTTTGTTTTACGTATACTTGAGTCATATTATTCTGAAGTAAAAGTACTTTTACTTGAGTACATTTTTTGGCTACTAAACTCACCTCACCTTTACTCACAAGCTCTAGCAAAACTATGATCCTTCTGACTAGTCATTGTCATATAGGGTGTTTGACAAAATGATGGATTTAAACTGCAAATAAATTATTCTACTGTTGCATACTGTGTATATTCTTGCTTAGTGTGCCATTCTCGCCCAGTTCAATAGTAGTAATATTGTTGATACGATAAGATGTTGTTGTAAGTTCAAACAGGTGTTGATACGATAAGATGTTGTTGTGAAAACTGTTTTTGGTCACTCCCCCTCCCTTTAACAGAAGAAACATGTAAAGTAGGGCGTTCCTAATACAATAAAAAGGCAAGGACAAAATAGACTTTTTCAGAGTGTCTAGTAGACTGTAGTTGGCAGTCTATGGTCATCTCTCCTTGCAAGTAAGTAAGTCATATTCACGCCTCTGCGTCTTCTTTGAGTGCAGGTTTTTACTACAAGTGTTGGGGTTAACCTAACACAAAGTCAACTAGACAAATAGTCATCCTTCAACCATTTTCGCCCTTGTTAGCCAAACTAAGGCTGGTCTCTAGTGTTAGCATTGGGGTCGGCAATCCTAGTCACCAATGCTTTCACCCATAATGCTAGCTGCTAAGGCCAGTTGCCGGGTCTGTGATTAAGGGCTATACAAATACACATGATAAAATTTTTAAATCAAAATAAATTGTTACATTGCCAAAACCTAATCTGAAGTAATGACACACTTGATGTACTGTCATTTCGATACAATATCTAATCATAATTTTTGGATGGAGCTTTTAGTATGGAATGTTCTCATGTGCAGTCAGATCAGTGGTTGTACACAGCTTGTCCTTCTCCAGTTAAAGTTGGAAATCCAGAATTAAATCTAAATTAAGCTAACCTTTAATTTAGTGTACATTTTCAACGTATGGATGGCTGGGTTCAGAAGCAACACACACCATCCCTCATCAGGATAATCCATCTTTTTTTGAGGCCCCGAAGGGCCATTGCGACAAAAGCTGCCGCTCTCCTTTCATTCTTAACTCTCCCTCCATATTCCACTGGGGTTGATCTGTGCTCCTGAACAAATTAGTGTAGCTTTGAGCCACAGACTGCCACAGTAGCTGCTTTTCCTCAATTGGGAAATGCTTTTGGACACCTCAGACCATTGTCACTTTTAAAAAGTCAATTGGCCAGGAAATAAAAGGAAAGCATGCAACACAATGGTGTCACATCATGTAAGTTCAACTCAATTGTTGTAATCGACAGGGTTGTCCAAACCTTTCGGAAAACAGACCAGATTTGGTAAACTGAAAATGTGTTAGTGCCGACTATTCAGCATGTCATTTTTTGAACAGTCTTTCATAAATTCACCCTCCATAAAATGTTTTAAGGGCGATCAGTGCTGCAACCTCGTAGCTTGCCTTTGTGCCCTTTTCATTTGACTTGGAGAGTTTCGTGAAAAAGTGCTGCTGTGCCGTTAAAGCAGCTTCCAGTTGCTTCACCTTTTAGCACCGCTTGTTTCTAGTTAGCTTTTTGTAGTCACCATTTTTCGTTTGGCAGTGCATCTTTATACAATATTTTTTTAAAACAGCCACAGTCTCTTGGCAAATTAGGCAGACGCAGTTGTTTTGGATTTCGGTCAACTTTTATTTTTTTACTTACAATCGCCATGTTGGAAATGAGGTGGGCTAAAATCAGAGTTGGGTAGAGTAGCCAAAACTTTTAATCAAGTAAAAGAACTGTTACTTCAAAATAATAATACTCAAGTAGAAGTCAAAAGTAGTCACCTAAATGATTACTTGAGTAAAAGTAAGAAAGTACTTGGTAAAAACTACTCAAGTCCTGAGTATGTAGAAACGTCATATTTAGCGATTTGTTTCAAAAAAACATTTAATCAGATCATCAAAATATCAAAACCCATTCAATCAACAATAAAAAACATTTAATTTGAAAATGTATTAAAATATGTTGGGTAAATTAAAGTACTTTATTGAGCAATAAAATAAAGATAGTATAAATCAAAGAAATAAATTAAGCACAAGTAGCAGATATAAGTGTTTCACAGTGCAGTGGTTAGCACATTTGCCTGACACGCAAAAAGGCTAATTGGGTCGGTTGGCTCGCCAACGCACATCACTAATGCACGGTCTGCCACTGAGACAGACGCGTTCTTAGGAGGAGGGTCATAAAATAACGAAGTAACAGGTTCATTGTCGCCTAATATAGCGGAGTAAGAGTACAGTTTCTTATTCACAAATTTACTCAAGTATGTCCCAAAACTTACTCAAGTAAATGTAACTTGTTACTGCACACCTTTGGCTAAAATCCTCACAGAAGGCCAAAAGCTACTGTCATGATCTGGTGAAATGGTAATTTTTTTTTTGGGGGGGTACAAATATATTTTATACTGCGATCAAAATTACTGGCGGGCAACATATTATTAATTTTATGACAAAGGCTGCCCCCCAGTAAAAATTTGATCCTGGGCTGTAACTGGCTGGACTTTGGACATGCCTGACTTAAAGCATTACACCTCTACAAAACAAGTCTCTCATTGTACTTTACAAGTGTTATTTTTTGGATAATATGTCAATAGAAGGGTTAGGTTAAAATTTGACAGAAGTAACAAAGATAACATTTGTTATGTGTCATAACCTTGCTAAAGCATACAATTTCTATCATGCATATATAAAATGGGATTGAACTCATTTTGTGTGATGCGTCACATTCACCCATTCATTTTCTATACACCAGTCATCAGCTGCGGGGCTTCAGGCGCTGCCAGATCCTTGAGGTTCAGGGGTTTCTCAAGAAAACCTCGACAAGGTCACCAGGGCCAAAGATCGAAAGCTCTAGTAATGAATGCTTTTGTGAGAAATTCCATCACATGCAAAGACCCTCTAAATCTTTAATATTGTGTAATAAATAAACTGTGACTCTGGCAGGAATCTTAGGTTTAATGGAATCAGGTAGAAATGTTTCAAATTATAGATGGTAACATTGGGACAACTGTTGAACTTGTGTGGCTATCTGTGGAACATGATTTAATTCTATCCACAATACTGTCTGTAGACAAGTAGTAAAAACGATTGGACTTTTGGATACATTAATTTGAAGTTGAAAAATGTGTCTGTTGCATGACCGACAACTGTGGTCATTTGAAAGTAATGGTGGGCAGATCGGTCTAAATACTGAATCGATACTGAATGAGTACTACTGTATTGCTTTGGGATTGATACTGTCAGTCCGTTTTAACTATCACTGTACTATTGTTTCTAGTGGGTCACAAGATTATACAGTGGGACCTCGGTTATCGCGGTTAATGGGGACAAAAACCACCCGCGATAAGTGAAAATCCGCGAAGTAGCGGCGCACCTTCCAAAAAAAAAAAAAAAGATTTTTTTTTTTTAAATTATTATTTTTTCGACCCGGTTAATGGGAACCAAAACCACCCGCAAAAAGTGAAAATCTGCGAAGTAACGACGCCCCTTAAAAAAAAACAAAAAAAAGACCTCATCTCATCTCATTATCTGCACCGCTTATCCTTATTAGGGTTGCGGGGGGCTGGAGCCCATCCCAGCCATCTCCGGGCAGTGGGCAGGGGACACCCTGAACTGGTTGCCAGCCAATCGCAGCTGCAAATCACATTAGTTCGCAGCTAGCTGCGTTCTTTATCGACGCACGAGCCGAGTGATCTACCACTAAGAGTCGTACAGCTGGGCGATTTTACGTCCGCCCGGGACGATCGGAGACAAATTTACGACAGGGTTTATACTTGCGCCGCACCGTGGGTGCCGTTCGGTCGCTCCTGCGAGCGAGCCCCTAACCAGCGGCGCGAGTACTTTCGGGCGCGGTACGCACGACACAAGCCGACAAGTCGACAAGCCGAGCGGGTCGGGCGCTCGGCGCGTAGGCCGGCGTCTCCCGCTCGGGCCGCGATGGCGCCCGAGGGCCGACTCGGCCCGGTAGGCCGGGGGCTCGGCGCTGAGGCCGGCCCCCGGCGTCTCCTACCCGGTCCCCGGAAGGCCCAAGCGCGCGCTACACGGCCCTCGATGGCTCCGGCCGACGGACGGGCGGCCGCTGGGGAAAAGGGTAGCTGGGGGGACCTGTGGGGTGAGGAGGGGGCGGTGAAGCGGAAGCCGCACCGAAACCGCGCGCCGGGAAACGAGAACGGCGCGCCGTGCTAGGGTCGTCGGCCGAGGGGGATTCCCCAGTTACCGGGGTCCCGCGCACGTCCGGCGCCTTACGGCCGCCGGTCGTCACACCGCGCTACTGGGGTCGTCGGACGAGCGGGCTCCCCCCAGTTGCGCAGATCCTGTACAGATATTGACTTTGAAATACCATGGTGAAAATACATCACAGAGGGAACCCGGGTTGTTTTTGCCTGCATGGATTGTAATTCTGGCCGAAATTGCCAGTAAATTAATATCGCAATTTTCTTGTGCCCTGAGAAGGTCTGGGCAGTGGGTAATTGTACAGGCACGCAGCTTAGAGGGAATATTGGTCATGACATATCCAAGCAAAAAGCTGCCATCCGTTTCCTAATTAGTTCCCCTCATATTTAAACACATCGTTCTCATTCACTCCTGGTCAGTCCGTCTGCGAACCTCAGCGCATGCAAGGCAAGCACTTTTGACTCTGGCTCCCATTTTGATCCCGACCTGTTTCCTGTTTCAATCTCCGATTCAAGCTCCGTTCTCCTGTCCCGGCTACCCGTATCCTGATTCTGTTTCCTGTATCGATCCCCGATCCAACCTCCATTCTACTGTCCTGGCTACCTGTATCCTGTTTCTGTTTCCTGTATCGCTCCCCGATCCAAGCTCTGTTCTCCTGCCCTGGCTACCTGTATCCTGATTCTGTTTCCTGTATCGATCCCCGATCCAAGCTCCGTTCTCCTGTCCCGGCTACCCGTATCCTGATTCGGTTTCCTGTATCGATCTTCGATCCAAGCTCTGTTGTCCTGTCCTGGCTACCTGTATACTGATTCTGTTTTCAGTGTCGATTCTTGATCCAAGCTCCGTTCTCCTGTCCTGGCTACCCGTATCCTGATTCTGTTTCCTGTATCGATCCCCGATCCAAGCCCTGTTCTCTCGTCCCGGCTACCCGACTTATTACCATCTCCGACCACGCTCTGTCTCCCGTCCTGGCTGACTGACTTGTTCCGATCTCCGACATCGCTTCGTTCGCGAGGGCTCCCCGCTCCTTCTGCCCAGCGAGCACCAAATTGCTATCTTTTTCCTCTCGCCATGACCCGATTCCTTAATAAAGCATTGTGTGAAACGTTACGCACTTGGGTCCCCTGCTTACCTGTCGTGACACTTATTTATCTATTCTTTGTTGGATATTATCCCAAATCAGTCAGTGTAAAATCTGTTTGGACATTACACTATTTTGCAGTCACATGTTTATGAATCATTAATCTTACCATGCATATTTTGTACACATTTGATCAGTTCCATCAAAATCTGACCCAATTGCTTTGAGAACAACATCCCATTTTGATGTTAGGCTTGGGTTGTACAGATAAATTGTTAAATTTCCAACGCATGCCCTGTTTTGTTTTTGTATTAAGACTGAGCATTCCATGAGCCCTTTTATATCTGGGTTGCTGTGTGCAAAAAACACCACAGCCCCCCTGAATGAGTTTCATCTGTGTAATCACAACTATATGTACCCACACAAATCCCTTACAACAACAATTGCAAAAACATTGGGGAAGAACTGCTGTACCTAGAAATATTTTTATGTTTCCTTACTCATATAATAATAAATGCCGGGGATCTGGAAAATAGTTTTACATTTCATTTATTTCTTTATATATTTTACGTTTACCTCACTTTTTATGCCGCACTATATTTGTAAAACACCACCTTGTCCATCCCCAACACTCGCACATCACATAACTTTGCAATGAAACTCAAAATTGAGCATTATGGTTACAGTACTTCAGCGTTCCTTGAGCATTTGAGTCCACCTTTGGTAAATTTTTTTGACATTGACGTGATTTGTAAAGATACACACTTTTTGAGTAAGACACCGAAGAACATAAAGTTGAATATATTTTCTGGAGGCCTCAGTACCAAAGAATTGTCAATGCAAAAATCCTGGGAACATTACAGCAACATTTGTTCTGCTTTGAAACTTCCAATGCGGACAATGGACTGGATTATCTATGTGGTAGTCCACCAGGACTGTTTTCAAGCTGGTCTTAGGTTTTTACTGATGTGAGTAAGGAAAGTGATCTTCCAGAAGCACAATTATCTATGCAGCTTTCCACTAACCAGGAATAAATAGAAGAGTGGCAAGAATACATTCCATTTTAAATATAACACGGCAGGTTATCTGGAGTTTGCTAAAAATTTAGATTTCTCCTAGCTGGTAAAGAATATCAGAAAGAAAAATGTGTTGGTCTTAATGGACAAAGACTGAAAGAAAGATTTGCTGTGAATTCCAGACTTAATTAATTGGAGTTAACGAGTAGTGCTTATCGCATGTTCAAAACCGCTCGTAGACTGAAAAATAGTAGTGGCAGCATCATGCTGACAGAAGAATGCTTCAATGTGCAGAAACCTCCTCCTGCTCGTGAGTGGTCAGACTGGGTCAAAGGTTGACCTTCCAACAGGGCAACCACCTCACCACAGGGCCAAGACAACAGAGGAGTGGCTTGAGGACATCTCTGAATGTCCAGCCAGAGCCCAAACATTTCTGGAAGGATCTAAAAGTAGGCTTAAACTGATGCCCAACCTGAATTTGCTTGTTATTTTGCAAAGTTGAATAGGCAAAACTGCCCAATAAATAAATGAATTTTGTGTCACGTTGTCAAAGAATTGAGACTGTTATTACATGTTAACAGAAATACTTTGGAGCACAAATCTGTAAATGCTATATTTTCTGGAAATATAAGGTGCACCTAAAAAACGCTTTATGGACAGAAATGAGAAAATGCACCAGATTTATCAAGGAAACAGTGAATATGATTCAAAATTAATACTGTAATTACAGTAATCCCTCGATTATCGCGGTAATGGGGACCAAGACCACTCGCGAAAACTGAAAATCCGCGGTGTAGCGGCGCCCCTTCAAAAATGCTTAAAAAAACGTATACAGGTATACAGTATACCCGCCCGCCATTAAACCGAAGTGATCGCTGGCATGATGGCAAGGAGTTATTGGGTGACTCATCCAGAACTCTTCGCACTGGAACTGAATGTACCAAAACATGACCCACAAGTGTAGCCATGTCTTACATAATCAATTTACTCGGAATGGGACTGCGGCGAAACCACTACGAACCATTCAGTATGATTGTATTAATCGCTCTCAACTACATGCAGCCATCGCAGCTTATTTTGCTTGTTAACACTACCGGTTACATATTGAAAATAAAAACAGTGAAAATGTGATATTCGGTGAGTGTTTGGGAAACAACAGTTAAAAAAATGGCCTGTGTTCATTTTAATGAAAGTGAAAGAGCTACCTTCTGACAATAACAACATACTTTAGCTAGCGGCATTGAACGTCTTTTACAACAAATACACGAAACCACACACGATTAGCCGTGTTTGGGTAGTACAAACAATCGCTCGCTTTTGGTATAATAAAGTCAAACTTGAGATGAAACCTGACAGAAGAGAATATACTTACGTTGCGTCGCCGAGTTCCTCCATTATAAACAGCGCCACATAAGAAGGGGGTGAGGTGGGAGGAGTTGAAGGAGGGGGGGTGAGCGAAGCGGTAACTCACCATGACTAAGCATTGTGTCAGGGCCTCCCCTCCCCTTCACAATAAGAGTGTCCACACCGTGTCCTCAGTTGACATAGGCTCGCGCTTGCTCAAGTCAATAAATGCTTTTATTGAGAAGGTAAGCTATATTTTTTAGACCTGCGAAGCTCTGAACCCGCAAAAGTGGAACCGCGAACTAGTATATGTATGTGTTACCAAACAACCAGCTCAGTAGCCTAGATGGTAAGGCGCCCGCTTTGAGACTGGGAGGTCGGTGGTTCGCGCCCCGGCCGAGTCATTCCTAAGACTTAAAAAGTGGTCGGCGGCGCCCTCTGTTGGCTGCGGCTGCATCGGCTCGCTACAACGGGTCAGGTGCAATCGACATTTCGTTCTGTGTACATTGTTACACAGAATGACAATACAAGGAAATTATTATTATTATTATTATTATTTAAACATACAATATTCTACTATATATTACCACATTTGAGCAATGATGGCGCAATGATTGATCGAATCGCTAAACATCGTTGACTGAAATTACATTCTATGCAACAGGTATTGAACCTGAGCAGTGCAAACAAATGCACTGACATTTTACCACTAGACCACCAGTAGTACAGATAACACACCATGAGGCATTAGAAATTATCTCATTATCACACTATTTTTACTTAGTGCCAGGAACACTGATTTGCATAGTGAATGCTGATAGGTTAAAGTATTTCAACGTCTTCACCAACCAATGGTAGAGAATGGATAAAACAGAAAGTCTGTCAACAAAATAGTATGCAAGCTCTTTTAGATACGTTTACATATTAAACCGAGAGGTTATTGTCACACAGATGAAGAATTTTAGGGACTGTTTAACAAATATCAAATACTCATTTGCACAATGCAAATCAGTGTTACTGGCACCGTAAACATAGTGTTAGAAATAGATAAGCTATAATGCCTTTTTGTATGTCATCCATACTAATAGTGGTCTCAGGATAAAGTAGCAGCGCTCTCACCACCACTACTCGGGTTTGATTCTCATTGCGAATAATGTGTTGTGGATATGGTCAACTGCTCTTAGTGACGAGCCAACAGTTTTACACAAATACACACAGAAGTTCCGACTGTAGTCTCAATTCAATGGACCTCATAGCATGAAAAAAATATGACAAAAAAATATTTTTGGGTGTGCAATCCAGTGCACCTTATCAAGCAAAAAAATAATTCCTCACATACGGATAATCTCTCTTCAGAAAATTTAAAATACCATACCAAAGTAACAGGATCCAAATGTGAATGGAGTACAGCCACTTGATTGGACCGTAAAACAACCGAGCATTCAGACCTTTGACTGACCCGCAGGATTACGAGAGGCCAGGGGGCTAAAAGCTGCAATTTCTGTCACATCCTGGTACTGTTGGAGATCAGAGAGGGTCCCATGACTTACTGACCCAGTCAACAGTCCTGACTACCCCAACCGCAGAAGTAGACGAGGAACACACATGTTCATTGAAACCAGGGTCGGAAGGGTTACTTTAACATTTAGTTCTATACAGTTACTAGTTACCTGTTGACAAATGTTATCAGTAACATAATACAAATTCTACAATATTGCAGTGATATTTCAATTACTTTTGAATGACTCTAATACCAAATATGTTAATAAAACTAAAATAAACAATTTAAAATAAATTACTACATTTTGTTTCAGATAGCTGAACAACCTTGAAAAAGAATATGAGCAAACCAACTCAAGTAGCTGCTTGTATTCTTACAAAAAGTGCTAAAATTGTATCCATGTAGTATAGTTTTGCAGAATCAAAACTTTCTCTTGCACATGGCAGACAAGATATGCTCTGTTTTAGTTCACATTATAAGCACCTCCAGAAGCCAATATAGTTTTAAACACACCAAGTGGTCACTTTCTAAATGTCCAACAAACTCTGGGATGCTTTGTGTCAAAGTTCAAGTTTTACTTGTTTGAAATGGGGATGCAAAACTTTTAGCCTACTTATTTACAACAATTATGTAGGGGGAGTGAAACATTTTTACAAATAACAATACAGTGATCTTCAATTGGATTTTGAACATTTAACTGCAAAATACAAAATTAGATTTACAATCAGATTTACTAAATGTACCTGAACGCATCACTAGCACGCAACTGCAGTGCGTAATACGCACACACTTCAGGAGACTTACAAACTGCAATCTTGCGCCCTTTCAACAAAATGAATCCTATATTGAAGGAAAAACAGAACACAGACAAAAATAAATGTGCTTTACCTTAACACAATGTGCCAAACATGCAACGGTGGATAAGTCGCCGTCCTATAATACGCGCAGCAGACACGGACGTTACTACAATCCGCGCGCACATCATGTGTAAGCTTCATTTCTCTCTGCCGGTGATTGAAATTAAACCGAAACTATACGTAAAGATCACGGTTCACGTATCCCTTCACTGACAAGGTCATCTGGGCACCACTTCTTGTGTAGTGTTTTGGGCAAGTGCAGCCTGGTAGAGCCCATTCTTCTCCAGACCGTTTTTGGGGGTGAAAATTGTAATCCTGCAAAGTTTTCTTTATTTTAATTAAAATATATCTGTAATTTGTTTACGTCTTTTTTAATGTAGCTCTAACTAAATACAAATACATTTTTTGTCCCAATTACGCAATGTCATTACATTTTTTCCGTTACTCTTAAAGCCCGATTCACAGAAAAACTAATGCATAAGTGGCCCACAGTCTGTGTTCATGATGAGTAGCACACACAAATAATTCCAGCTTGTATTATTGTAGTAAAGTATATCATTCAGGTCCGTGGTCAGCAAAATTACATAGATAATGTCACACAATTAATTTGATAGATTAAAGCAGTGGTTGGAAACCTTTTTTCTACCACGGACCTGTTTAATGTCTGACTATATTCTTTGGCCCACCCCCATAATATCCATCCATTAATCCATCCATTATCTGCACCGCTTATCCTCAGTAGGGTCGCGGGGAGGCTGGAGCCCATCCCAGCTATCTTCGGGCAGTGGGCAGGGCACACCCTGAACTGGTTGCCAGCCAGTCGCAGGGCACAAAGGGACAGACAATTTGCTCGCTCATTCACACCTAGGGACAATTTGGACCGGCCAATTCACCTAACATGCATGTCTTTGGAATGTGGGAGGAAACCGGAGTTCCTGGAGGAAACCCACGCAAGCACGGGGAGAACATGCAAACTCCACACAGGAGGTTCAATCTCATGACCTCAGAGCTGTGCTGCACACGCGCTAACCACTGAGCCGCCGTTCCGCCCACCCCCATTATAACATGGGTGATAATATCAGTAACAATAACAATAACTGTCCATCCATCCATTACCCATCATCTGCACCGCTTGTCCTAACTAGGGTCACGGGGTTGCTGGGCCAATCCCAGCTATTTTCAATCAGTGGGCAGGGGACACCCTGAACTGGTTGCCAGCCGGTCACAGGGTACACAGAGACAAACAACCATTGATACACTCACTCATACCTAGGGACAATTTGAGGTCACCAATCAACCTGCCATGCATGTTTTTGGAATGTTAGAGGAAACCGGAGTGCCCAGAAGATACCTACGCAGGCACAGGGAAAACATTGGTTGATTTGAACCCATGTTCTCAGAACTGCGCCACAGCCGCGCTAACCTAATTATAATAATAATAAATCAAAATCTAATGTATAATTGTCACTTTACGGAGGTGGTATCGATACGATCTAAGTGAATATCCGGTAGTATTGATCATTACCAATACCTTGGAATTGCTTGGAAATGTTACATTCATTGAATATTTGAACCCTCCCCACTTGAGTTACTTTATAATTATGATAAACACAGCACACAGATTTTAGGCACTAAAAATGTTTCACTTTCTAAAATAACGACATGGCAAACTTTAACAGTGTAAAATAAAAAGAAATAATTTTGTTACAACCGTTTCAGATCAGAAGCCAAAAGAGAGTCAAACCAAACAAGCAGCAATGTAACGAAAATACAAATATGTAAATCACTGTCGGCTCATACGTTTTTTGGAGCAGGAAGGGCCCCCTACCAAAGTGGCTAGCAGGTAGAAAAATGGCCTCCTCTGAGATGAAAAAAATCAGTGAGATATTGCTTTTTAACTCCTCTACTAACAAAATATTAAACAAACTGCCATGATTATACTAGTTGGGGTCCTAAAAAAATGTTTGTTAGGAAATTCTTTAGGTGGACTTCCACTCTAAAGCAATAAAAAATAAGCCAGTTGCACCCTTACAAAGGCATGCGTGTGTAAGATTTTGAAATGATAGTGCAAATAGGAGATTTTTGCTTTTGTTTACGTCTCTTTTAGAAATTCATTGCTCGGAAGAGAGATTGGCGTTGACTGTTCAGTTTTTTTCTGATTAGTGATGTTTGGTTAGTAATTAATTTTGCTGCAAGGTTTATGGGGCATTGAATGGTCATGTTATTTGAAATTTTGTATCATACATCTTTTTAGTACAGTTTTTTCCAAATGGTATGACTTTAGGACCCACCATTCCACCTTAATGACAAGTAAAAAAAAATTTCTTTTTGAAACCATTCACAGTACCTTGCAGTAGAGCTTTAACAGCACTCGTACTCCTTTTTTGCATTTTGCAAACATTTACTTCTTTGACATGAAATGAAATAAAATGATCTGCATTTATTTAGCGCTTTTCAAGTCAAGACTTCCCAAAGCGCTTTACATTGTGCTTCACATTTCCCAATAGCGGCTGTGCAGCCATGTGAGGCGCTAACCTGCTTATTGGGGGTATTAGGGGTTCAGTGTCTTACCCAAGGACACTTCGACATGTAACACGGAGGAGCCGGGAGACTCGATTGTTTTCACTTTTTCCCTCTTTTTCTTCCCCTTATCACTCATTTTCTTGGGACCCAATATTATTGGCAAAAAAAGGATATAAAACAAACAAAATCACAATAACACAATATTTGGTCCCTCTCAAACACATTTGAGACAGTGGCGATTGAATGAACGGGCAGGAATTTAGTGTCATTGAGCATCAGTCTTTTTTCTTCTTAGCATTAGTTTACCAATGCAAAAGCCTGCGACCCACGGACTTTTGGGTCCCGCCCCACAAGTTGAGAAACACTGTTCTAGCAAATATAAGCAGTATGTAATTGGTGTTGCCGAGTGTAGACTTTATCTTCTGGAATGCCAATTTACATGTGTTTTTGCTAAAATGTTTCAATACAAATGTATTTAGGAATTAATACAATGTTTATTTTAAAAAATGTTTTTTTTCCTACTGTGCAGGTGTATTTGCTTTTGAACATGCTGTGCCTTTAAGACACAACTTGATATGTCACCACTTTTCCTTTAGACCTGCACATTTTCAGTTGTGCAGAAGCTGTGACACAAGTGACCAATATGTTTTAAACGCTCCACTTTCACTCTTTTGTTGTGCCTAAGGGACTCTATAAGTACACTTGTTCTTCTTCTTTTAGTTTGTGTGAATTAATTATTCGAACAAAATTAATTTTTGACTTTGCTTATTCTATTTTGGATGTGTTAGTCCTTGTTGGAATTCTGTGAAAAAGTCCACATAGACCAATCATTTCACAAATTCCACTAAAAGATATCGCATGATGTTAGATCTGGGTGGCCAGGACATGAGATTGTCATCATTCTGCCTAGACCGTCCAATCCATCTTTCTGGCAGTGTTGTTTTCAGAAACCCTGAAGCTCCAGTTTGGTTGCGCCCCATCCTGTTGAAAAAAAAAGTCACTAGACTCTTTCTCACTCAATTTCTCCATTCATCAGAGTTCGAGCATGTCGAGGTACATCTTACCGTAGACAGCTTTCTTTGACATAGCCCAAAGCACCGTAAGCATTGGGGAATCTCGCTGATGCTCAAGGAGTTCATGTGGGTTTTCAGTACTCCATCTGCAAGTGGTATGCTTGTTAACTTTGCCGCGTGTAGTCACTTCATTGCTAAAAACAAGCCGGTTGTCCAATCCTTCATCTTCCATCTTTTGTTGCATTGCAATGTAAATGTCACGTTGAGCTGGTTTATCAGCGTCCTTCAACTGTTGAAGTAACTGTAGCTTGTATTTCTTTATGTGCAGTCGTCTTCTTAAGACATGCCGAACAGTTGGTGACACCAAAGTTCTCTTCTGGCTCTTTTGATCGATTTATGGGGCTCCACTGAAAAGCAGTTCGAAATTGTTTTAATCATATATTCTGAAGTTGAAGGGCGTCCCATTTTTTTCAGCTGTGTATAAGCAACCACTTGTTATGGATTTAACATGCCGTCTCACTATGACTTCCTCTTTGGTGGCATATTTTCCCGATTTTTTTTACAAGATACACGTTGAGCAACAGACCATTATTCGGTTTTTGCAAATTCAAGTACACCAAAAGATTTTTTCTGGTTGATTAAATGCCCTTAATGGGTTGGAAATGTAATAAAATGCATACAATCTTGATGTTAGCTAAAAGTTCTGCATCTCAGTTACAATAGTTAACACAAATGATCACATATACAGTACTTTGGGTACAAAATTATTTCTTTTTATTTTGACTTTTACACCTTTTGGCCACACAAAGTTGAGAGAAATAGGAAAGTGTGCTTCATTTATGCTCATCGGGGTCTACTGTATACAAAACTTTTTTTTAAAAAAATGTGTGGCTCATTATCACCCTCAAACAAAGTGAGGGTGTGGTAATGTTTTTGTTTGGGATCTGAGAATATATATTTGTTTGTTTGTTTGATTGTTTGTTCGTCTGCTTGTTTGTATGTCTGTTCACTTAAACAAAGGGGGAAGGAGTTCAAATATGAACTCCATCTTTCACAGGCAGTCTGTTAGGCTACCCTACATGTACAAAATGCCAAAAACCGCTGATTCCGCACTTTTGTATTTTTTGACCTAGCAGTTTTTCACATGTTTGCAGATGACACAGCGCTTGTGGCTGATTCTGAGGAAACATTGAGAAGGTTGGTCATGGAGTTCGGAACAGTGAGTGATAGGCACAAGTTATGTGTGAATGTTGGAAAGACAAAGGTGATGAAGTGTTCACGTGATGGAGTGGGCATGGGGTTAGAAATAAGGTTGCTTGGACAGGTGCTGGAAGAAGTTGAAAGCTTTAGGTACTTGGGTTGTGATGTGGCTGCAGTTGGTGGAATGGAGTGCGAGGTATTGCAAAGAGTGAATCAAGGAAGCAAGGTTTTGGGTGCTCTGAGGAGAGTGATGAGCAACAAGAGTATGAGTATTACGGATGTTAAGAGGGGACTGTACGAGAGTCTGATTGTGCCGACTGTGTTGTATGGTGCTGAGACTTGGAGCCTGAACGCAGATTTGATAAGGAAATTAAATGCTTTTGAGATGAAGTGTTTGAGGAGTATGTTAGGAGTGACAAGATTGGATAGATTGTGAAATGAAATTGTGAGAGTAAGAACTGGAGTAGTAGTGGAACTGAGCTAGCGTGTGGACAAGAGAGTACTCGGTTGGTTTGGACACATGGAGAGGATGGATGAGGAGCGAATGTTGAAGAGGATCTACAGAGCAGAAGTAAATGGAAGGAGACCAAGAGGAAGGCCGCGATTGACGTGGATGGATAGTGTTATGAATGCTCTGCAGGAAAGAGGTCTGAATATAATGGAAGCTAGAGCTCTTGTTGGTGATAGGAATGACATGTCCCAAGAGAGAGAATAAGTGTTGTGAAAGGATAATGGGATGTTTGGACGCGTTCCAAGGGATGGGCAGGGCACCCGTATGATGCGGCAGGGGTAAACCAGTGAAAGCTGTCGGGCCCTGCTGGTGAACAGTATAGTGTGTTGTGTCACCCTGACCCGAGTGACATGGTCGCTTTCTTGTGTCCTGTTTCATCTGGAGGGACGAAAGCATGACCAACTTGGGTGCCGAGGTGCTTAACTTGTTTGGGTTTTTGGGCATTTGGGTTGGCCATGGTCCAAAAATTTGTGTGTGTTTTTGATGCTACTTTTTTCCTTTTAAAAAAAAATATATTTTTGTATGTGTTGTCTTGCTGTCGGTCACCCCTCTCGAGGGATATGACCAGGGTAGATAAATAGACCTTTATGGTTTTGTTACCTGATTTGGTTTAATTTTCAGTGCCATTTTGTTCAGTTTTACTTTTGTTCGCTGGGTACTTTGCGCTTGGTGACGAATTTTTGCGTATTTAGGGGCTGCACTTGCATTGCACACTTGATTTGAGAGACTCCGCCCCAAGTAAACCCCAACCTGCGTAGTTCAGTCAAAACACATTGTTCGGTCATAAACTACGCACAGCCGGAGTAAAACTTTGTGTATACTTTGCCGCAAATTAAAGCTTCGGGTAAATTTCAGGCTCGTTTATCAAATCAAATTAATCTGCCGGGATCAGGCGGGTTTGGGTTTACATACCCGCGACTCGGGTCAAGTCGGGCTGAATTTTTTACGCCCGATCTTACCTCTAATGCACATCCATTCAAGTTTCCTTATTATCTTATTAGGTACTGTACGGAAACGCTTTAAAATGTGATTTTTCCAGATTATTAAGTAATGCATAAATAGACGTTTAAACATACAGCAGATTTAAATATTGATCTTCTTTAATTTTTTAAAGCCCAAGTGTGTAATTTTCAACCATTAGATGGTACTATATTGTCTAATGCAAACGAACGAAAACCAGGTTCAAAAGCACAGCGTAGTAGCAATATACCAGACAAACATGGCGGCGAATTCTAGATAGGGATTCCAATGTATAAAAAATACAAATTCTATGATTTTCTTTTATAAAAATTAACCTTGGTTTTATAGTCCTTGTATTTTTGCATAGCATTCAAATCAATGTTTTGTTTTTTTTAATGGGACAATTTTTTTAATCACAATTAAGCACTAATATGTCCCTTTGAGTTATTAAGAATGTATATTATGTTAACTTTATTTAAGCCACATTATTCCATTTTGAAGTGATTGTTTAGTAGTCAAAAATACACCCGATCATTACCCATTTGATAGACTGCAGCATCTGTTTTATATTTTCGAGCAACATGTGTTTTTGCGATAGATAAATGCCAGACATCCATAATACTCATAAGCATCAATCAGTTAAGTGTTTGGATGCACACATACCTTCAGTGGTAAACACTGCAAAGGGATGCTTGGAATGTATTTTCCAGATGTGTTTGAAATAAAAGGAAGTTGGCATAGATCATTTGTCAGAACTCGTGTTATCGCGTACACTGTATAGTCCCACAAATTGTTATTGTTCGTATGAAGGTGTTAGAGTGCACTGAGGACTCTTCACGTGTCATTGAACTTTTGTCCTATTCGTCAGTGTTACCTGTATGGAATGTGCAGGGGATAGGGGGAGGATGGACGTGGACATGCAGAGACAGGGCCTCTTATTATGTGCCTAAAGGACAAACTGGGCCTGCAGTTTTTCCAGTAACTTACTGGTTCTCTATGCAATCCATCTTACTTTTTATAGCTGGTCATTCAGAAAGCATAATGGGAATCAGCAATTAAATGAACGGATAAATATTTCTCCAAATATCATAACACATTTCCAATTTTGTCCACATATAAAGCTCACCTGAATTTCTGGCCTACTGGAGGTGTTTGGGTGCGTCTTATAGTGTGGGAAATGCGGTAATTGGTACAAGTGGATCCTCTTATGTTCTTGCTTAAAACAGCACAAAATGTTTTCAAACTTCACATAGCCTGCCACTTTGCATGATTTGCATTAAAGATTTGCTCACTGTGAGTAGTACAGGATTCGTACACCTTTTTTTCAGGGCCAAATTCAAGCTCTTGTTAAGACTGTCAAAGCCAATTTTCCAATTTCTCCAGTAATATTAAAAAAAATCTTGTCTGAATCATGTATTTTGCTGGGCCAGAAATATGTTTCCGATTATAGTATGTGATTTGTAATCGTGGGTATGCGTTTATCAAGACAAATGAGTTTCACAAAAATATATTTTTTTCAAAACTAATCTCTCCCTAATATAGGTGTTAGGTAAAAATCAGTAATATGTACTGCAGCTTAGTAATATGTAATATGTAGCTTACATTTTCAGTTGCGAGAAGTTGTTCCCGTTACAATTTACCGCTGGGATTTATGTAACTACATTTTTTGCATGGCCCAAAATAAATGCACATAATTGATACGTAATACACTGTTAGCACTGATACATATTTCAGAATGGCCTGTTTGGGTGTTGTGACTGTAGGGCACGATGAAACATCATGAGACAATGTTGTACAAATTAATGCCAGCTGCAGTTAATCAGGGGGGGAGAATAAATGCAATTGCAAAGCAAGGCCACCAGAGTTGGTGTCATTTTCAAGCAGACTTCTTAAGAAACATGGCAACTATTTCAAGCATTTACAAGCACTTCACCAAAATCTTCACCAAAATCTCTCAGCAGCGCTTTTTCACGAGACCCTGCGAGTCAAATGAAAATTCTACAAAGGCGAGCTACGAGGTTGCGACGCTGACCGCCTAGCACTGCAAACCTTTTTACGGAGGGTGAATTTATTCAAGACTGTTAAAAGAATGCCAGGCTGAATATCTGGCCCGTTTACATTTTCAGCTTACCAGATCAGGCCTGCCTTCTGAAAAGTTTGGACAACCATGATGTAACTTGTGCGAACCAAAGTCCAATTTTAGTCCATATCTGTGAAAACTTATTGGCCTCTGCAGGCTCCAGGAAGGCTGGGTGGTGTGCTTGTGTGCATTTGTGTGAGTTAAGGAGTGTGTGACCTGAGTTGTCTGAGGGTACAAGTGTGAACCTGCCTTCTGTACATCAGATAAAGAGTCCTGGTATCAGGTAATTGCTGGTGCCCTCCTGGAGACTGAAGAAATAATTATAGTCGCAATAGAGCCCTTTGACCCCCGTGAAAATAAGCCGGTCAGACAATAGTGAGTGCATAGTTCATCAGCTCTTTAAATTGCTATTTGCTACACTTCAGTGCCAATGTTTGTTTGCGGGAGTATGCATAGCTTACAACTTTCTCCTTTCTTAGTGTTCGGAATTTTTTTGTGTTTCAAAATTAAATTAAACCCTCCACGTCCAACAACACTTTCTAATTAAAGATTTTAGGCTACAAGACAGCCTGGCATCAAAACCCAGTTAGCTGTTTGCAGTTTTTTATATAAATTGCCTTTATAAGGACAGTATGTAATATTTATTGCCTCCTATCGGTACAATAAAACTTTTATTCAGTTAAAAAACATTGATTTGTATACTAGGCAAAAATACACGAACTATCGTGCCAATGTTATTTGTTTATTAAAAAAAAAATCAAAGGTCGACAAATTTGTATTTCTTTTACAAAGTGTAATTCATACCTAGAGGTCTCCGCCATGTTTGTCTTGCGTCTTGCGAACGAAAGCCAGTGCCACAGAGCACAACGTGGTAGTATTAGACTATAGTGCCATCGAGTGGTCAAATATTACACATTAGGGCTTTCAAAAATAATAAACTGACTCCATATAGAGCTTTGTGTTGCAGCGAGCTGCCTGCTGCTCTCTACTAATGGTGGCAATATGAGCCCTGTTGATTTAGTTGCTATTTTTCAACGTTCTTAGAACGTGATTTCAGAATGTTATTTGCTATTAATATCACAGTTAGTGATAGTGAGATAAACATCAATTCGAATATTACCTTCCAATAAGAAACCTAAAACAGGTCGGCCATCATCGCCTTTAGCAAGAAACATCTTTAAATAAATGCATACTCGTATGATTTTATCTGGGGAGATTGTATTAAATTCAGCATTATCACTTAATGTGGTGGTGTATTATTTGTATTATGATCTAGATCACGAACTAGGCTTTTGAGGTGGTGCATTTGAATTAAAGTCAACATAGTCTGCACAGGTGGGAGCCGTTCTTTGTCAGGCAGTGCAACTGTTATGTTGGAACTAAGGATCCCTGCCTACGGAAGGAACTCCGAGGGATGAATCAAATTCAGGCACTTTTCAAGCAGTTTCAATATGTCACACTTGTTTACAAACACGGATAAGGCTCTATAGGTGTTGAGTAAGAATTGAGTTCAATACGGAAGACAAAAAAAGAAAGTACTGTGCGTTTATAAAGCAGCAAACGTTTTATCAGTGTAGAGAAAAGCTTACATGAAATACAGCATTTGTGACAAACCTTGGAATTGAAAAGTGCGGCAAAAGCTAACTAGCAATTATTCACACAAGGCATGTTTTACAGCTGCCATACTAAGTTGTCAGCCGACAAGGGATGATAAGGATTCTGTTCTGGAGCCACTTGAGAAAACAGGATGTGAATCCCAGCACAAAGCACTGATTGAAAACAATGGCAGCTTTTAAATAGAACACATTCAGACAACACAGAAATTCGGCAAAAATGTGCTAGGTGTTTTTAATTTTCAAATGTAAGGTTTTTCAAAATAGAGTCCTAAAGAAGGCTACTTCTCTTCACATTGGACATATTGAAATTCAATAAAGTGCATTCAATTCACAATGATCAAAAGTACATTCATGAAATGCATTACTTTAAAAACGGTCAATATTTGCCTGACGTGTGTGTGGCACTGCTTGATTTGTGCAACACACAGACTCTTTGAGTCATATATGTGAAGGGTTCTCTGATCACAGTTAAGCTCACTGGGCCTTCATAGATTCAAACACACATTTAACTCTTCAAAAGTGTAAATGCACTGCTTTGAATAAATGCAGTCGGTACAGTGGTTGTTTTTAGTAGGACAACGCAGTTCAGTCATACTGGGTTTGGTTGTCCCTCCTGAGGTTCAATTTTGGAGTTTGCATGTTCCTCCAATTTTTTCGGGGCACTGTAAGGTTCATTGGATAGTTCAAATTATTCCCAGGTATCATTGCAAGTAGTGTGTGAATAGTGCCTGTCCTGTTTGCCCTGCCATTGGTTGTTAACCAGATCTGCCTGAAGACAGCTGGGATAAGGTCCAGCAAACCTACTATTCTTGGGTTAAAGTAATGAACCTTGCATCTGATCCATTGTTTGTACATTTACTTTGAATAGCAAATATTTTTCACCCAAATACGTTCTGGATTATACTGACATCCGGGTAATGCAGACGAACAAAATGCAAAAACAAGCATTCTCAGCATTGTGAATGTTGAGAATGCTGAAAAACTGAAAAATGAACACCAGCATGAGCCTATCAATTCAATAAAGTATTAAAAATGTAAATTGTATCTAAGGGATAAAACATTTCATCATACAGAGTGGGGAAGGTCAAATAGTTTTTGTCATATTGGATTTCATAATGACTTTAAACTGTGACTATTTGCAAGATAACCTATAGCAGGCGTGTCCAAACTTTTCAGAAAGCAGGCCAGATTTGGTAAGCTGAAAATGTGCGAGTACCGGTCGAATGTTCTTGACCATTTTTATGACATACATTTAAAAAAATTTACCCTCCGTGAAAGGTTTGCAGTGCTTGGTGATCAGTGTCCCAATCTCGTAGCTCGCCTATGTAGCATTTTCATTTGACTTGTGGTGGTTCTTATTTTGGGTTTCTCCCCACCAAAAGGGGTGCCAAGGAAGTGAAATCAGTGTTACAACACTTGCTGTAGGTTTAATATCGCTATTGGATCCATCAGCACCATTCAGTCATTCAGACAGTCAGGTAGATTAAAAACCTACAATACAAAAAGCATATTTTACTTTACTTTCATTCTAGGTACCAAATAAACAATAAAGCAATTAAATGATGTATATTTTAAAGCAACATTTACTATCCTAACTCCCCACAAATGTTTTAATACCCATCACACTGCAGAAGTGCGGTCCTGTGACAGTGCTGAATCTAAATATTTGCCAACCGCAAAACTCAATTAAAACAGTGTTCACAAAGACAGCGATACTAAACGAAAACTAATGTGTGCTCACAGAAATAGCAACAACAACAGTCATATGTAAGCAAAACAAGGAGGACTTACTGGTTGCGTTTTGCTTCACTTAACGCACGCTAACGTTCGGGTTCTTTTGACTTAAGCTCCAATGCACATTAATGTGCAAGCTCTCGTTTTAAATTTTGGAAGTGCAGTTGTTTTGGATTTCGGTGACAAAATACTCCAATTACCACTTGCCTGAGAGGCAGCAGCCCTCACAGTCAACTTTCCTTTTTTCATCTACAATCGCCATGTTGGAAATGGGACAGTGGCCAAAGGGCTACTGCCATCATCTGGTGAAATGGTGATTTTTTTTTTGCTTGTCTAAATTAATTTTAGCCTGCGGTCAACATTACTGGCGGGCCACACATTAATAATTTTATGACAGAGGCCTGTGGGCCAATAAATATTTGATCACAGGCTGTATTTGGCCTGCGGGCCAGACTTTGGACACGCCTGACCTAAAGAATCCCTTTAACTTTCTGTAAAATCACTCACTCTTTCTGCAAACCGCTTTTGCAATAATTCTTGGGACATGTCATGTTAAGTATTGGTAACACAAAACCCTACAAAGACTTAAGACCCTACCTCAATTTCCCCTTTGTATTTGCGGCATGAAGGAAAATTTGTTATGTTCAACAGAGGAAAGGGACACTGTTGCCAGACAAAGGCAAGTGTCAAAGATCATTGAGACCTGAACAAAAGTTAAAGAAAGCAGAAGAAATTAGATATAATAATTTGAGTAAGGACAAAGGTTATGCTATATAGTATTTCTATTGGGACTTAAATCTAAAGTGTGTGTTGGCGGAAAGTCATTGATTCGAACCATAAATAATGGATTCATATTTCATTTACTTTTCTTTTCAAGTCAAAATATAAGTATCCTGACTCACACTTTATAAACATTGCCCTTCAGCAAGTCCATTATCGTCTTTCCTTCCATTAAGTAAGAGGAAACCAACTTAATTCAACACATTGATTTAGAATGATAAAGTTTGATACAGTAAGCTTGGAGTGGTAGCAACAGTCATACCTGTCCAAAAAATTGATGGATCAAACTAGTTAAAAAAAAAAAAATTATTGACTGACTCTCATCCCTCCAAAATCCAAATACATACATTTTTGATTCTAGAGTCTTTATTATCATAACTTACCATGTCAATTGTTTCACTTACAGCCTTGAAGAGATCCTTTGACATCGAAGATGTGGATGACATACCATCCACAGCGTCCTCCCCAGTCTCTCCTTCACCATCCCATTTTTTCGAAAACAAAGCCAGTGAGAATCAGAGAGAAGGACACTCTCCTTCTTCATCTTTCAACAGCATTCACAATCGAGGTTCTGCAGGATACCAAACCCAGACCAGGCGGAGTTCCAATCCCAGCCCTGAGCTCAGATCACGCACAGTTGTCAGTAGTCTGTCTTTCAATCGAGGAACCATGAACAGGCCAACCGTTTACTGCAATAATTCCTCAGTGACTCGGGCAGCATCATTTCAAAGCAAGATGAACCCCAGCAATGGTTTCTCCAAATTGCGTAGGCCTGGAAGTGACAATGATAGCCTTCATAGCTCCACTTCCAGCCTTGAGTATCCTGGAATTGGCGCAAGTTCGATTCATCCCAACAAGCCCACATTATATGCAAGTCCTTTGCAACAGTCTGATTATCCCCCAGTTAAGACCCAGTTTTCACAACAACAGCTACAAACGGGTTCTACATTTGGAAACAACCTCAACTTGAGCAAACTCTCCTCTCATGGGACAGTTTTCGACTCAGCATTGGATCAGGGAGTAGAAATTGCATCAGGGACACTGGATCATCATGGGATGAGTCATGTTTCAATGCCCAGCTTAGATATTGAAATCTCTGATGGAGGAGGTGTCATGCTCGGTGACCAGCGAGGTGGAAACAAAGTTTCTCCTGGCTTGAGATATACAAAGCCTAACACTACGTGGAATAGGCTCCAAAATACCAGTTCCCTTGACTTGAATGGTCGCTGTGGCCGCAGCCATCAGCTTTGTTCGAACCCTCAGACTAACCAGCCTAAAGCTAAAGATACGCCGCGTCTTAGCAAGTTTCCTTTGGACCTGGAGAGCTTGGTGAGCACCAATACAGTTAAACCCTCTGCTAAAGTTCATGGACAACCCATCAAGTCCAACCCTCCAAGGCCTCCCTTAAGAGTCACTGGGAACCTTCACCATCACATTAACCTCTCATCTACTTCGGCAAGCCCATCAGCTTCCGTCAGCAGCCTTGATAGTTCTTCCGATACACCGCCTGTCTCTCTTCATCATCCTATGGTGTCCTTCTCAAGTCATTCAAACTCAATATCTGTTCCAGAATTAAGCTGCTCACTAGTGCCTCAGTCTCCAACCCAGAAGCCAAAATTAGGAATGCTTTTCAGCCCTGAAATTCATCATGTGAATCCTGTCCCTCATAAGTCCACTAGCCCTTCCAGCCCCAGATTGAATTGCTTCTTGGAACAACACCCTGGTGATGTTGGTGATAGTGTAGGTTCAATATTACAAAGAATTGCTTCCTTCTCCCGGCCTGTTATCTCCCATACAACCCCAAAAACTGTCTTGCTACCTACTGCATTTCCAAGCAATGAAACGCTGTCTTCTGACTTAGGCTGCCCTGCAGAGAACAAACATTTGCCAAAAAAAGGACATGGCGAAAAAATAAATAAAGGTAAGAATGTGCTTATCATTTTAGCTTTATTGTATGTATGGAGTTTTTTTGCCCGTAATTGTAATGTATAATTGCAGTATTGCATTTTGGACAGTTGTTTGAAATCAAAGTATTATCAAGAGTTATGAAAGATAAATAATTGTGTGTCAACTCCAAAAAAGATTTATACACCCATTCACTTACTCTTCAGTTATGACGTATGTCTTTGCATGTTTGCTTTTGTATGAGTGGGTGGCTGGGCGTGAGTAATCAGGTCTGTTTAACAAATGATGACAGGGGACTTCCCTCATGTCATGTTAGGAAAACAAGACAAGGTTAGGAGATGTAGGGTAACCACACCCATTGCAATGGTTTCCTCCTCTACTGGGGTATAGTTGTGTGTTTTAACAGATATAACCACTCTCTATTTTACATCATTTATGTTTTGGTAAGGTTTGCAGACATGGATGAATGAGTTATCACTGTTTTGTTTTCTTGAGTTTAATTCGGACCTCACTCTCTGTATTCGTGTATGTTTGTCTTGCATTTTCTTTGAACGTGTGGGATATTTTTCACTGTCAAAATAATTTTAGCTAATAACCTGTTTACCTCGAGTTTCTGCTTTCTTCTAAATACTGCGGGAACCAGTTACCAATTATGTTCAAATTTCAAAACTGTAGAAGTGCTTGCTCAGTTGATTGAGAATTCAAAGTAATAATTTTGGGAAAACAAACAGTATATGATGGTTTAATTAAGTTCTATCAAAGATTACTCAATGAACATGAACATAAAAAGCGTATAGAACCTCAACTGAATTTCCCCTACACCAGCCAAGTTCTATTATATTATTCAATTGATGAGCCATGTTGTATATTTACACGAGAGAGTGTCTGGATTTTTTTCTTCTGGCTGAGTGTCAAGCAGGATACGTGTGTTTAAAGGTTTCCCTTGCCTCTACTTCAAACTCTTTAGAGCAGGGGTGTCAAACTCATTTCAACTCGGGGGCCACACGATAGAACAAACATTCTGTCGGGGGCCGGACTAGTAGAATAAAGAGAAAGAAAAAGAGAGATAAAGAAATGAGACAAAGAGGAACGGAAAAGGAGAGAGGATGGGACAAAGAAAGAGAGAGAGGGAGAGAGCGTGAGAAACAAAAGAGAAAAAAGAGAAGTCGTGAGAGAGGGGGAAAGAAAGGGAGAGGAAGAAAGGAATCCAAAGAGAAAGAGAAATACAGAAGGAGAGAAAAGAGAAAAGAAAGCATGAAGGGTAGGAAGAGAGAAAGAGAAAAGAGATAAAAAGGAAAAAAAGAAGCTTGTTTTTCTCTTGCGCATCTCTGAGTGTTGTCTCGCGGGCCGGATTCAATCCCTCAGCGGGCCTGATCTGGCCCGCGGGCCGCCTGTTTGACACCTGTGCTTTAGAGGATTTTACAAAAAAAAGATAACAGACGGATGAGAAATGGTTTATCATGCAGATTATACTTGTGTGTTTGAAATACATTAGGGAATTTTTGTTGTTCTTTAACCCAGACCCTATGATGATTTCAGAAGGGTGCAGAGGCATAGGAGGGGTTTATGTTCATGTTCTTGTGTGGCATCTTTTCATGTCTCAAAACATTTAATTACTTCTGAATATTTTGAGGATTTGTTGTACATTCTTGTATCAATTCAAGAACTATCTAAAACAGGGGTCTCAGACTCGCGGCCCCCGGGCCAACTGCGGCCCCCAGGACGATAATTTGCGGCCCGTCTTAATATGAAAGTTATTAATGTTAGTGCGGCCCGCAAAAGTGATATGAATGACACCTGTTGTGTGCGCAGCTGAATGAACCAATCGCGGTTAGGTATATGGGTCTGGTGGGCGGGAGCTGAATGAACCAATCACGGTTAGGTTTATGGGTCTGGTGGGTGGGACATCAGCCGGACTGTGCGGTGCCCCGGTCAAACTGAAATTTAACAGTAAAGCCGGGTATACACTGTGCGGCAAAAGCTACAGCTCACACTGTACGAGTGAATCGCTCAGAAAAGGACAATGTATACCTATGACAATGTGAGAGCATTCTGCACAAAACTTGTGTTGTGGAAAGCCCAGCTCTCTCAGACAAACCTTTGCCATTTCCCAGCATGCAAGGCACTCGTGGATGCAGGCACATTATTCAGTAGTGAGAAGTATGTTGGGGCCATTTTGAAGCTACAGGAGGAATTTGATCACAGATTTGCGGACTTCAAGACGCACAGAGCCACATTTCAAATTTTTGCAAACCCCTTCTCCTTTGATGTGCAAGATGCCCCTCCTGTGCTTCAAATAGAGCTCATTGACTTGCAGTGCAACTCTGCACTCAAAGCTAGGTTCAGGGAGGTGAGTGGAGAAGCAGACAAGCTTGGGCAATTTTCGAGAGAGTTGACACCCAGCTTCCCTGAACTTTCCCGAGTGTTCAAGCGGACTATGTGCCTTTTTGGAAGCACATACTTGTGTGAGAAGCTCTTCTCCACCTTGAACTTCAATAAGTCCAAGTACAGGTCCAGACTTACTGACGAGCACCTTCAAGCCCTACTGAGGGTCTCCACTGCTTCCTCCCTCAAGCCAAATGTGGCTCGGCTATGTGAGAAGAAGCGCTGCCAGGTCTCTAGCAGCAAGAAGTAGGCAAGAGAAGCCTTATTTAGAACAGTTGAGGTTTAATGTTATATTCATGTTCAGAAAGTTTAAGTGTAAATAATCGTCTGTATCTGCTGTATGATCATTTTCATTTATCTATTTAATTATTATTTTGTGTTTAAAATAAAGGTATTTGAGAACATTGGAATGTTTTATCAGCGCTTTTCTTGTGGAAATCCTGATGCGGCCCAGCCTCATCCAGGATCTGCCTCCAGCGGCCCCTAGGTCAATTGAGTTTGAGACCCCTGATCTAAAACAAATGAAGACTATGTGACAGTCTAGTAATTAAAACACTTCCTAATTCATATAACTGCTGACAATATTTATTTATCCATGCCTAAATAAATCAAATATGTTTCGTACAAATAAAATATTATAGTCAAATAGTAGAAAGTCTTAACAGCATGACTCAATTGTTTTTTTTCTTGGCCAAAGTTTTATTCAGTGATGCTCTTGCAAAGAAATACATAGAATGTTCTATGCTGCTGACATTCTACATCAGACCGTTACATGGTAGAGTGTCCCAACAAATGCAAGCCCTATGAATTCTCCTGTGATCAACCAGTAGTACCTCTGCGATTGACCAGAAGAACGCAATTAAGGTAGTAGGCAATCGTGTTTTAGTCATTTTAGTAACATTTCTTTGTAATTAATGTGTATACACAAACATTATGTTATGCTTCCAAATCTACTTTTTACCAATAATGTGAATTTTGAATAATGTCAAAATAAAAAATAATTTAAAAACAAGTCTCATGATGTTTGGTGTTAGTCATATTTGTATATTCAAAACTCCCACAAGCCTGTTGATAGATATTTTGGTCTATCATTATATGGGACCCAGGTATACGGTTAGGATTGCTGCTTATTTTGGCTGCAGTTGTTGTTTTGTCTGATCATTTCTAAAATATTCAGTTGAACTATTTGCTTACATATTTCAAGCCTGAAAATTGAAGTGTTCTTTTTTGTTTGGAAATCAGTGAAAATGTCTTTTACATGAAATTATTCCATTGTACACAATCGGCACAACCTCCATCCACAGACAAACTGCTGTGTTTTCATCTGTGTTTAGACCTTAAAGGCCTTATAGACCTTAGGCTCAGAACCTGTATTGTCCCCACTATTATGCAAATATTGTTCAAAAAATGTTGTGCGCCTGGACACTGGAGGACATTAGACTCAAAATTGACCGATCTGGCTTGTATCCTCTAGAGCTGGGATGTCATTTAAGAGACAACACTTTTAAAATGGAAAATCCTTTTAGCACAACATATGATGCAACTCCGCAACAGACCGCGATTGTAGTGAACAGCGATTGCATAGAGCTTATTTCTGACAGGAGAAATTGGAATTTCGCTTACCCTGTCGTTGGGGCCTTTTAGTCACATGTTTTGTCCGAGTTGCGTGCTTCAACCTCCAATAGCTGTGTGGGGTAAGTTTTCCTGCCGCCGTTACAGCGTGTATTCCTTTTCTGCCATCGCCACCTTTTGGGTAGGAGATTGTGGCTATTCCTTTGTATTTTTTCCTGCTTATGTCGCGTTGGTATGATATTTTTTTGACTAGCTTCAGGTTACCATCGGGTCTGTTGAAAGCTTCAGGTTTTGTTTGCTTCAGGTTAGCCCCCGTTAACTGGACACAGTGTATTCGTGTATGTAGCTGTAGACGTTTTTTATTCTTGGTTCTCGATTAACCTGGCTGCTCACTGCGTGGGTTTGGATGGCTAGCATCGCTTTTTCCCCAGAGGCTGTGTCCGCCTTTCGTTGATCGTCCTGGTTGACCCCCTTTAGCTCTCCGTGTGTTATTTTAGACAGTTAACCCCTTATTGGCCGCACGCCCATTGTTGTACCATTATTGCATCCACCTGCGACGAAACACCCACGCATTCTTGACAAAAACTACAGAAACTTCACTTAAAACAATCGTAACCTCTGTAAATAATTAACTCGAAAACCAATATTTTGACTGGCTTTGTAGGATGCTGGAGTTCCTCACATGACGTCACAGCTAAGGAAAAACAAAAACAAAAACAAGACAAGCTGTCTTTAAAATGCATTAACTCGTAAATTAACTGAAATATACCAAAGATATACGTCTGGATTTTATGCAGATATGTACTATTTCCCTTAGAGTTTTGGAATACCTTTAAGGCTCACTAAGAATCCTTTTGCCTTGTCTGTCCTGAGAGATGAAAAACACGATATGTCTCAAATTTAATTTCATTTTATTCCTGAATAGACTTAACATTCTACTCAGTAGTAAACATTTATATAAAAATAGCAAATAATTTACTCTCTTACTTCTTTAATCTGTCTTCCCTCTCTTTGTTCTCTTCCTCTCTTTCTCTCTCTCTTTTTCTCTTTTTTTCTCTCTCTTGCTCTCTCTCTTGCTCTCTGTGGCTTTTTGTCATAAGGTATCTCAACAATGAACATAGATTTTTAAATAACCTTCCATATAAAGGAATGTTAAAGGAATATTCAGCCACAACGGGGTCTGTTGATGTGACACCTTGACTGTAAGCTGTCGTCAAAATTGCGTCCTATATATATACTGGACCGAATCCTTATGATATTTGTAATGTCTCAGCTTCGGATGTATGATAATTGGCTTAACATATAGCAGCATATTGAAATAATGCGCAGCATCTATTTGATCTCCGAGGTAAAAAAGTTTAAAATATCCATAAAGTGTGTTCCACTTCATAATTGTGACCCACTTATTGTTGATTCTTCACAAGAAATTACAGTTTCATATCTTTATGTTTGAAGTCTGAAATGTGGAAAAAGGTCACAAAGTTCAAGGGGGACAAATTGCTTCGCAAGCCACTGTATGTACTCATGCAAAGAGCCATACATGGCTTGCAAACCATAGGTTGCTGACCCCTTTTTTAAACACTGCCATAAGTTGAGTGGAATATATAAGAAGATGATCTGTCGGTGGCTTTAATTTCAAACGTGTCCTCACAAGGTTTGGAGGTCTCTCACAATGACCTCACTTTGTAAAACTGTTCTCAGAACACCTCACACAGTTCTTCAAAGGTAACCTAGACTTCAAAAGGAAGGAGCAGGGGGGCAAGGGTAAAGAAATGTCAGAAGGGATAATTCACGACTGGTTGTCATTCAAAGTTATGTGTAAGAGGTGATTAGAGTAAAAAGGTAATATTTCACCAGTGCAATAAATCACAACTTTATTGACAGATGGTGTGCGCACAGACTTTTAAAGTCAGAGCATGATTTCCTGCTATTTATTTTGGTGATTTTCACAGTATTATTCGATTCGTTGTAGTTTAGTGTAGTAGTCTTAGGCCACTTACAGTATTTTTATTAGATCTATTATCCACAGTATTATCATCAACACATACTGTAAACATTTAAAATTTGGATATTTTTATAGAGTAATCCTTAACTGCAATTGTACGTACACCCTTCAAAACTTTTCTAATATGGGTGAGTGTTCCTATCTATCTATCTATCTATCTATCTATCTATCTATCTATCTATCTATCTATCTATCTATCTATCTATCTATCTATCTATCTATCTATCTATCTATCTATCTATCTATCTATCTATCTATCTATCTATCTATCTATCTATCTATCTATCTATCTATCTATCTATCTATCTATCTATCTATCTATCTATCTATCTATCTATCTATCTATCTATCTTGGTCATACCCCTCAAGAGGAGTGACCGACAGCGAGACAAACACATACAAAAGCAAAGAAAATTTTAAAAAAAAGGGAAAAAAAGTAGCAAAAAACACACACAAATGTTTTTGGACCATGGCCAACCCAAATGCCCAAACAACCAAATAAGTTAAGCACCTCGGCACCCAAGTTGGTCATGCTTTTGTCCCTCCAGATGAAACGGGACACAAGAAAACGGCCATGTCACTAGGGTCAGGGTGACACAACACACTCTTCTTTTCAACAGCCGGGCCCGACAGCTTTCACTGGTTTTCCCCTGCCGCATCATGCAGGTGCCATGCCCGTCCCTTAGAACACATATCAACATCCCACTATCAGTTTTACAACAATAAATGAATTGAATGAATGTTCCTAATAATGAATTATTGATTCAATCCACTATTGTTTTGGTTATGAATAAATCATCTTGGTTTAATTTGGAAAGATCCAATTCTCAGATTTCTGCAAAACTTAATGGAAGTGGACCTCTAATTTGTTTCATACTTAGAGTAGAACACATCTGCTTTTACTTTTACTTTATTTTTGACATGTTATTAGACCAATTATTGGATTATCATCAGTCAATATAAATTTTGATAATGTTAAAAGTGAGCACCACTGCCCAGGGAAGATACAAGGATGAATCAGACAAGATTATATCTATTTTTAGGGAGAGAATGGTGATATGCAGCCCACAAATCATGAGACATACCGTATTTTCAAGACCGTAAGGCGCAGATAAAAGTCTAAAATTTTTCTTTAAGTTGTGCGGTGAGCCCTATCGTGCACTGCGCCTTGTCTCTCATGCAGAGCAGTAAACGTAGACCAGCTTGGTGGCCTTAGGGTTTAGTGCCGTGCCCGAGCCCGGGGGGTCAATGGTTTGAGCTTTGGCTGAGTCAGGACTTGCCATCTTTTTTGGTGAAATCGGATGTTTTTGTGAGATCCTTGACATTTCCACATAAATGTGAATTCTATGCGTCTCCTGCAGGGCTGGGCAGGGTTACTAAATTACTAAATTTTGTGCAGGCTTGGGGAGTAACGGAATACATAGAACGGCAAAAATGATGTTGGCAAGATGTTTTGATTTTTTTTCATTTTGTTTCTGTCATTTTATGTTAGTTTTGCCGGAAATCAAAGAGATTAAAGCCAGGTGAGAAAGCTTACCACGTGTTGTGAGTAATAATTTTATTCATATTTAGTTTCTTTTGTCTTTTATTAGCATATTTGGTATTGGAGTAATCCAAAAGTAATTGAAAGTAATCAAGTTAAAGTAACCCTACCCAACCCTGGTCTCCTGTAACTTTTAAGCGTGTCTTGTTTGCTTGCTATCATATTACACTTGTGCGAAAGAGGAGGCGTGACGTCACACGCAATGCATTGTTAGCTAAAGTTATCATGGATGATAACGCCGTAGTGTAGCTAGTAATTTGAAAGTTATTGTGCTACCAGAGGCAGAGCAGAGTTGAATTAAATCATGGGATCGTTCACATTTCCAACTAAAATGCGACATGTATGCATTATCCTGTGACTTTTATGCTTTCTCTTGTGTTCGCCACAAGTTTCCCTCAAGCAGAAAATGACATGTGACGTCACACACAATGCATTGTTTGCGTAAGCACTCATAGATGTTAACGCCGTAGCGTATCTACTGTAGACATTTGAAATTTATTGATATTGTTGTGTTGTCATTTTTCCACATGGACCAAGACTATGGTGGCACAAAAATTTAAATGGGTTTATAATGGAATGAATGGATTGTCAAAGATTTGGCGGGACTGCTCTAGCTCTGAATGTGACTCTGAAAGTGAAGAAAGCAAACCTTTTAATGGAGATTTAGCGAAGCTGTTCTGGTCAGAAACAGAGGACAAGGATTTTGACGGAATGCCAAAACTGTTTTGCACCATCTCTTATTTTTAAATTTTATTTTATCCATTTGTTTTACTATGTAATCAATACCTAAATAAACAACAAAACTCACTTTTGCTTCCGTTGTATTTTTAAATACTCACACTTGTATGCTTGTCTGTGTTGTTGTAACACGGCCGCAAGCAGAGGGCTTCCGCGCCCTATCATGGAGTGCGCTTTTTGGATGTGTTGAATACAGAAATAGAACCAGCTAGGAAGACTCCGCCCTTTCTTACAGTGCGCCCTATGGTCATGAAAGTAAACTATCTCAAAGGATGCTGATTGCTAACCCCAACACACTTTTTGATTTGTTTGGTGAGTTTGTATGCGTGTGCGTGTAGTGCCATCTGCAGATCACTGAAACATGATTTGGGTCGACAGACTTCAATATTTTGTTTTCACCTTTTAAACACGTGACCCAGTTTCATTCCTAATTGTAATCCCGAATCCACCATGAATCCTGATTTAGCCAGCCTTTCCAGTCAGATCAACATAATCCTGATCTTTAGCATCAAAACCATGTTAATCGTCACTTTGGAATTCTAAAATGCCCGAGAACAATTTTAATTGGGATTCTGGGGAGGATTAAATCCATATCCCGATTTTACTAGGATCAGTGTCACAGATCTGGGTTTAATATCCCCATTTTTGAGGATTAATACTTTCCAGTCAAAATTTTGAATAAATTGAATGCAAAAATTGACAAAAAGTGAAAATGAAGTCAGCGTAGAAGGAGTGACTGATTCGACTGGTTGTTTACATTCAACCAGACAATGACCAAAAGCACTGCTCAAATTCTACTAAGGCAATGATGCAAAGGAACAAGTACAACGTGCTGGAATGGCAATCATGGTTCCCAGACCTGGATATTATTGAAAATCTTTGGTCCGAAACCAATGAACCAGACTGGTCTGGAGATGTTTTCTTAAGAATGGGCACTAATACATACTACAGGAATTTAATACCTCGTTGGAAGTTAAAGAAAGCCTTCAGAGCAGGGTTGTATCAGGCCCACCAACTGATTTAATCTGGTGTACAAGACAATTCCAACAGAAGTACAAGAGAATAATAAGAAGTATCATGTCAAACAATGACCTGCTGTTTTAAATATGTCCACTGGATGTCACAAAAGCTAGGTGCCACTCCCAAAGCTAACATTGTAGCTCTATATGCAGGTTACCACCTTTCAACCAGAAAACATTTAGGAAAAACATTTATTTTAATATTATTTTACTTAAGATAGAAGTCACAGACGCGCTGGGTTAGGGAAATACAAATGCGCTCATGTGTGGTGTGTGGATGTCTCTCTTAACTGCAACATTTGCTAATAAACTACACTTTCTATCCCCAGTGACTGGAATTTATCCATTGGCACTTGGATTAGAAAATAGAAAATCAAAAAAATATACCAAATTCAGATAAACATTTCATAAAAACATGAACAAAAACAAACACCAAAACAGACAACTTGTAAATCATTAAACAAGCATTTAAATCATTTGCATTTAAATGTATGTTTGTGTAATATAGTTTCCCGAGGTAAAAAAAAACTGTTGTGAAAATGATTTCAATTTTTTTTTTTTTAACAAATGTACAATTGATTAACTTTAAAAGAGATCAGATATCAGGAAAAATAATAATTTCATAATCTAATCTTACAGCACTCAATCGTAATCCATACAACCAATTATTTCTTTTAGCATACTTTGGACCATGTTCAATAAAACATCGACAGATAACTTGTTTGTAACAACTTTGTCATGGTTTTTGGAGGATGGAAGAGCAGGAACTGGAGGCATGGGTTCTCAAAGAGAGTATTGGTATTTAAAAACAAAAGAAGGTACAAAGTGACGAACAAGCAAGGGTTCACAAAAAAACAATATGTCAAAAAAAAACAAACATGGCAAGGTCAAAAACAGAAACAATGACAGAAACTGGGAATTGAAAATGCAAGCAACAAATTAACAAACCAACAAGGGGGCACTAAACAAAGAATAATATGTCCAAACAAGAAACCCAAAACAAAAGAAAAACAAACCTGGCATGGAAGTAAGATGAAAATGGCCCAAAGATACAGTGGCCTGCAAAACTATTTGGCCCCCTTGAACTTTGTGACCTTTTGCCACATTTCAGACTTCAAACATCAAGATCTAAAACTGTAATTTCTTGTGAAGCATCAACAATAAGTGGGACACAATCATGAAGTGGAACACACTTTATTGGATATTTCAAACTTTTTAACAAATAAAGAACAAAATAGTGGGTGTGTAAAATTATTCAGGCCAATTGAGTTAATACTTTGCAGCACCACCTTTTGCTGCGATTACTGCTGCAAGTCGCTTGGGGTGTGTCTCTATCAACACATCGAGAAACTGATATTTTTGCCCATTCCTGCTTGCAAATTAGCTCGAGCTCAGTGAGGTGGGATGGAAAGAGTTTGTGAACAGCAGTTTTGAGTTCTTTCCACGTAGTCTCAATTGGATTGAGATCTGGAATTTGACTTGGGCATTGCAAACCCTCTTTTTTGTTTATAACTTTGTGTGTATATATATATATACACACACACACACACATATATATATATAAAAGCCTTATTCATCTGTCCATGTTGGCTGTAAAGAACGAGATGTTTTCGCTCGAGGAGCCATCATGATTCATTTATTTATCACGCGCGTGTGTTTCGTTGGCTGGGTTAAAACACGGATCTCTCCTCTGCGAGGCGCCGCGCAAACACGCACTGACACACGGAGGGGAGCTAACGAAATGCCTCTAAATAACACGGCGCGCAACTGAAAATGTCTAAATTTCAGGTAAAAATGCACATTTTAAAAATATAAACATTATATTTTTCCATACGCTCGCGTGCCACTGGTTGCACGCGTGTCATAGGATGCCGACCCCTGCTCTACACTAAAAAGGTACATTGCTCCTACCATTGTTGCATAAACTTTAATATAAATATATGAGAGTGACTGTATGAACCTTATGTGAACTAAATTTTTTTCATCAACACTGTAGATTCTTGTTTCCTTTGTTTACTCTGTCTATTGTTGGAAGAACATCAGAGCAGTTAAAACACTCTGGCAATGCATATTAAATATTGTTAAATGTACTGTGTAGTTTTGATTTGAATTCATGTCTTGTACTATGAATCTCCAGACGTGTATATACTTCTATTATTGAAGTATTTGTCTGATTTGGCTCGTGGCATCATATGCTCTCTTGAGCTACAATTGGCAGACAGATGGTCTCAATTTTACCCACAATTTTTCATTTTGGTCATTACTTTTTATGTTATTTATGCATAAGGTGAAAAAACTCTTCCCAAATCATAATTCTTGGTCGTCCCAACAGCTGTTTAGTTAGTGATTGTTTCGTCATTCCAATGGAATGGACACGCCTAGGGAAAGTAGCAATACAGTAAAACAGTAGTAGCGTGTGAACATTCTCCAGTAAAAAAATTATATATTCTTGACATACTGCTAATTGTTAAAGATTATTTTGGCATGAAAATTACAAATTGTAAATTTGGGCTCCTTTTATTATTGTAAACGGTCATTACTGAATTAAAAAAACATGAGAGTTTTGGTACAATAAAAAAGTCATCCGAGCAGAATAGTTTGTCCAAAGTTAATGACAGGTTCCATTGAATTAGAAAAGACAAATAACAAATCATGTGTAATTGTTTCAAATTCTAAGATATCTATATTGTTTTGGGAGTAAAACAAGAACATTATACAAAGAATAAACTAAATGTCCTCATCTTGCAGATTTTCACACTCATTTTATGTATTTTGTTTTAATCTTGGTAGAAAATATCTTTTAAAAAAAACTGTGCTAAGGGTAAAAATCCAGCCCAAAACGACTTGTGTTCTGCGTTCTAATTGGCTAAACAGTCTCCCGGCTTATTAACTTTTGAGGGTGCAGTAGTTAATTGTAAACAGAACAAAAATTAAAAAAACGTTTATGCAGTATTTTTCTTTATCAAACAAATGTTTAAGCCTGTAAAAACGTTAGTTTCTTTTGTTTCAGTGTATAATAGAGTATTAAATCTTTTGATAACTGTATTCATAAAGGTTTGTCCTACACGGATTTCGCCTTGCGCAGGTTCTTTTTGGAACGTAAGACCCGCCATAAACGAGGGATTACTGAGGCAAAACTGGTTGGAATTAAAAAAAAAATTGCTGTTAGCTTGATATCAACGTTGTGAAACATTGTATACAATGAGATTAGACATGGCACTCCAGGGTTAAACATGTACTAAAGACTTTAAAAAGAAAAAGGAGAAAAGACTGTGAGGATAGATGGGCAAAAAATATTTACAATGTGGTGCTTAGGGCAGAATTTTCCAACGCGGTGACCCCAGCTCGGGTGCCAGCAGACATAGTCTGAAAATAACTCACGAGTGTTAGGTCATTCTGATTTTCTAGTAAAATAATTGTTGTAGTGGGTGACTGTGTCAATAAAACTCTACTTCCGATAATTAATTTGGTAATAAAATAGTAACAACAACATAGTAATAACACGATAAGTTGTTATTTTGCTCTAATTATTGACAAAAAGTAGCTCTCAGTTTGAAAAAGCTTGGTGACCCCTGGCTTAGAGACTGGCCTAAATTATAATACAGTAATAGTGTAATGTAGAGAACAGTGCAATGTAAGAATAGTGCAATGACAAGCAGTGCAATATCATTTAGCAGCAATAAGAACCCCAAGTCACAAGGTTTATATTTTCACAGTTTTGTGGAATAACATTCAGCAACAACAAACATAAACAAAATAAGTCGCAAGATATATGTTTGCAGTTTTGTGTGCTCGTCTTGGGTGGTGATGTTCCTTGGTAAGAAGCTGTTTGGAGTCTGTTTACCTTGTTTTGAGGGACGTATAGCTCCTACTACTGGGCAACAAGTCAAAGAGGTGGTGGCTGGGCTGTGAGGAGTCCTTTATGATATTGGTGGCTCTTCTGCCGTATTGCAATCTGGCAATTTCCTCGAAACTGGGCAGAAAACGGCCAATGATCTACTGGGCTGTGTTGATTACTGTTTTTCCTGTCCGGTGCCATGCTTCTAATATCCCAAACACTGACACCGTATGCCAGAATACTCTCCACTGTGGCTTTGTAGAAAGACACCAGCAGCTTCTATTTTGATTGAACAACAATGCCTTCAATAACTCCAACATTGTGGTTGTGTTTTTAAGACATGCTTCCATAGGTGCCTCAATCTTTAATACAGGCTTCATACGGGTGCTTGAAATCCTTGCAAATGCTCAAATTTTAATGTTGGGTTTTCAAGGATTGAAAAGTGCTTGAATTGTGGGTGTAGTGCTTGTAAATGCTTAACATTGTCGCAGTTTCTCAAGAAGTCTTCTTGAAAATGACACCAACACTGCTCTTTAGTTTATTTGCTTTGCCATTGTGTTTCTTATTCCTTTGTGATTAACTGCAGCTGGCATTAGTTTTTACAGCATTGTCCTATGAAGCGTCATCACACCCTACGTGTTGTGTCCAAGAAGATAGGTGCATGACACTCGTAAACAAGGCACCATGAAATGTAACTGTACACTCAGTGCTGCATCAGTGGGTGTGCCAAATGAATGTTTTCTAGGACCTGGTATTCCCAGGCCTGACCCTGTTTAGCTTATCGAGATTGAGCGTTCTCAGGGTGGTAACCCGTCAACAGGTCGGTAATGGTTATTGGTAAGGCACATATTAGTGTCATTTTTACCCAACACCTATATGGGGAGAGGTTTGTCTCCAAAACATATATATTCTCAATTTACAAAATATCTTAAAATCATATGTCTTGATAAATGCATGCGCAACATTAAAAATCGCATATGTAAATCGCAGATATATTTGTGACTCTGCAAAATACATGATTCATGTGTTTTTTCTTTTAATAGTACTGGAAAATTTGTAAAATTGTCTTTAAGGGCATTAAAAGTGCTTAAATTTGGCCACGAAAAAAGGTGTGCGAACCCTGTTCATAGGCTAAGCAGGTCAACATTAGAGGTCGACCATTATCGGGCCGGCGGATTATCAGCACCAATATTTGGGAACTTGACGGATATCATAATAATTGCCTTTTTTCATATGTGAGACAATTATTTAGTCCCTCTCTCATGCTTTATTGTTCCCCACTCACAGCCCTGCTCTTATGAAATAAATTTGAAAAACTCCCCTACCCTCATTCTCCCTCTTTCGACCCACCTGCACCTTCTCATTGAATAAGAGACCGTGGGAGTTTCCACTTAAGCAGGAAAGAGCAGCAGCTGAAGAGACACAGCTCAGTTTACTTGCCTGTGTCAGGGACAAAAAATATGGGTGTGGTTAAGAAATAGCGTAAAAAGTGTAACTTGTTTTAGAGAGGTACGTGAAAGATGGAGACTGATAAATTAGCTCTTATTATAACATTAGTTCATCAATCAATCATGTCTGTTTGTGATTGAGAGACAGCATAAACAACACACTGAGAGCTGAAATAAAAGTCATGAGTTCTTATCATAACATTAGTTAGTCAATTTGGCTCTAAAACAGAAGTGTCCACTCTTTTCATTTTGCGAGCTCCGTTGACATTCTGTTGAACTTTTTGTTTTGAGTTAATTTAAGTCAAAATGGTTGTATTGTAATTTGTGTATTTAGGATATTGTAAAAAGTTTCAGGAGCTATTTAAGTTTTTTATGTACCTTTTTTACATGTTTCTGGTAAACCTAATTTTATTTCCTGCACCGTTAGCTTTTTGTCTAAGTGAAAGATTAGTTATGTTAGGTGTGTTGACATTTTAATGTATTACTGCAAAATGTTTCAGAAAGGTACTTAAGTTTTATTTAAATTTAAAACAAATATTCTTTTTTTTGTATTGTTAAAAATTCTTGCTTCTACAGCAAATGAATATCGACTCCAAATATTGGTTATCGGCCTCCTCTTAATACTATAATCGGTATCAGCCCTATAAAACCCCATATTGGTCGACCCCTAGTCAACATGTCACTGTGTATAAACATATTTCTAAATTGTTGAATAATCTGTCTGCGCAAGATGCTACTTCTGTTTAAACTAGAAGGACTGAAGTTTCAAAAGAATGACAATGTTTGATGTGGCAGCATGGTTGTGAGAAAAGTTGCATGTCCCGTGACGGTCACTGCTTTTATTGCAAGACTCTAAAAGGACATTCAACTCTTTTTTGCTCATCCAGCTTTCGGGACTAGCATCAAGCTCTCCTTTTAAGATGTGAACATTTGAACCATGATAGTGCTGCCAAAAAGAGACGGTTGTATAATCAATTGGTGCCAGTTTTTTTTTTTGTTAGAACTGGCACTTTTAGTTACCATTTATGGTTCATGTGTCACGCCACTTTTTGTTGCATGTAATATGCTGCAGTTGGAGCCTATCCCATCTTTGAAGGGGCAAGTACATGGAGGGATGACACCGTCAAACTAAACGATTACCAGAAGGGCGCTGCTGCAAGGTTTAATACTTATTTTTTCAATTAATATAATTCATAAAATACATGTATTTATTTATAAAATAAATCGATCCGTCCATCCATCCATTGTCCATGCCACTTATCCTCAATCATTATGAGTAATTTGAAAATGTAGTTCTATATCTATGTCAAGGGAGACCAGAACAGAGCAGGAGACCCCAGAGCATTCGTACAATTCTTTATTTGGGGAAGCGTAAGGGTTAGCGGGAGACGCGATGACCGTCAGCAGCAGCAACGCCGTGAAGACAACTTCAGAAGCCGTAGCCAATCGTAGCGTGGGACGGAGGCAGGTCGAGTTTACCAGGACTGGAGAGAAGATCGTAGCGTGGGACGGAAGCAAGTCGAGTTTACCGGGACTGAAGAGAAGATGGTAGCGTGGGACGGAAGCAGGTCGGATCGGAGGCAGGCAGGCAGAATCAGGTAAACAAGAAGGCACATGTAATCGGGAGAGTCATACGGGGTACAGAAGTAATCCTCAGACCCAGAGGTCTCGGCGTAGCATGCTTAAAAAGGGAACATAAACCAATCAGGAAGCGCATTCCAGCGCGCCAGATGATTACCCTAGGTGGCTCCACTTAGGTAATCATGACATCTATTTAGAAATAGGACATCAAAAGCAAGCTTGAACCTCCATCTTTCATTAGAAAAATGTGATATTCTAGCTGTCAGCATTGTTTAGTAAACAGTTGAATATGGCTAAGTTGCTATAGATGGGACGCCTACACATTTCAATCCCTGGATACAGGAAGCAACACTGAGAAGTTGGGCTTCCCCGATGTGTGGACAAAGATCAGATCAAAGCCACTCCTGCTATTGAATGGTGATTTACCATACTAAAATAATAAATTGAGGTTGTGTTGATTAATTTTGATTGATTTAAAGTCAAAGTCAAAATAAATAAACTGAAAAGAAATGCAACATTTTATTTTCTAGGCATTAGTAAAGTAAATAAATGGTCTTATTGATCAATAACAATCCAATACTTACATTTTTGTACGGAAATGTCATAATCATTAAATAATTGATCCTTCCCTCTTGAGTTGCTTTATATATACAATACAAATATTTTACACAAAAAATGTTTTATTTTTCATTCAATAACTGCAATTCAGACTTAAACAATACAAACAAATAAATTGAACCATTTATATTACAACTGTTTATAAACAAAAGCTTAGAGAGTCAAAGAACAAAGCAGCAATGTAACAAAAATACAAATATAACAATATCCGCTGACAACTATACTTTCGATTGCACTATATTTTGAAAAGAAAGTCAGAAAGCGCATATATGGTAAACAGTAGAATCTTAAAACCTCTAACAAAAAATACTTTTGCAAAAAGTGTTACAGAGCAAAAGTCAAGAGAGTCCAACCGAAAAGTCAGCAATGTAACGAAGAAGCCCTTATGGTTCCGTTGCCTTACTACCAATGGCTTTACAAGTTTTTTGTCCAGTAACAGTAACATGTTTACATTTTTTGTTACACCTCGTTGCTCTTTGTAGGGTGAACATTTTTGTAGTAAGAACAGCCCTTTGTGACTTCCAGCGACTAAAGGCTGTATAAATAAACATGACTTGACTTTTGACTCTTTTCCCTTTAAATCCTTTCTTTTTGCATTTCCTGTTTTTCTTTCTCTTTCTCAATTTTCCATTTAAGCTTTCCCTTCCCCTACTTTTCTTTTTATTCCTGTTTTCTGTTTTTTTCCTTTTTCTTCCCTATTTTTCACTTTTTTAAAAAATCTCTTTTGTCTTTCTTTGAGAAAGGCTGGGTAAAAATGGAAGAAAAAGGGTGCTTGTTGCTCACTTTCAGTCTCCATAGTTTTCTAGTCTTCCTTGGTCCCATTTTGGTTTGCACTACACACTACGCAACATCTTGTGGACAAATGTAAAACACTGCCGCTTTAAGAAGAGCTGAATGTTTTTTTATCAGTGTGGAAAAGAACATTGGGCCCAATCTCACCTGCATTCTAGGTTCGGCGGCCCCCAACTCAATTTACTTTGAGACCCCTGGTTTATGGTCTTGAACAGACACTCTCAGACAGTTCCATCAGTCAAACCATTGAGTCTGAAGATTCATTCCAAGAAGTGTTGGTCAAAGGGTAATTACTGCTTGAGGGCAGCGCTTCAAAAAGGTGAGGAGGTCCTTTGAATCCTTTCACTATCATCGGTAGCCAAAGAGTAGTATTTCTGTGCTAAATAATTGGACTATTATTTTAGCAAAACTGGAAAGTTAAATGAAATCTGTCTGAAAAAGTCACATGTTAAGACTATTGCCCCTCGCCCAATAAATTTTGTCAAATTGCCATACTTCAGGCTTCAAACGAAAAGCTAAAAAACTAAAAATATTTTCTGATAATCAACAACATGTCAAAGTTGAAATACCTCAGAAAGTTATGGTGAGGCAAGCCCTGCGATTGGCTGGCAACCAGTTCAGGGTGTCCCTTCCCACTGCTCGATGATTGCCGGGATGGGCTCCAGCATGAGGATAAGCGGTGCAGCTAATGAGATGAGATGAGATGAGATGAGATGGTGAGGCAAATGGTAAGGATAATATGTTTATGCCATCCTATGGCCGAATTATAATGGACTATAAATGGGACTTCTAGACCTACCAAACTAGCTCTGGAGCCCTTGTGGCTCCCTGGCGCCTTTTAAAAAATGTTAGATAATGGGAAAAAATATAGTTTCTGTAGGCCAGAACCAGTAGGTAAATAAAGTTTTCCATAACAGCCACATTTTGGCTGCGAGGTATGGTGTAAAGTAAAGTGGATAATTTCCCTAATCCATACACTTCTGCAATATTTTTAAATTCTTGAAAAATAACTAAATAATTATATACATTATGTAAATAAAAATGTTTTTTTGGGGGTTTTGACTATCAAGGGACGTTTTTTTTTGGAACACGACCTTCATGAAAAAGGAGCGAATACTTATATATTATGTATTTCCATGGCGGAGATTAACAGTTCACCAAGTTCCTAGCTACAGCGGCCCCCAACTCAATTGAGTTTGAGACCCCGGATTTAGAGCCTGTAGATCAGTCTTGAGTCGCTGTCTCCTCAAGCAAGACACTTCACGCAGATTGCCTCCAGTCTCATTGAAGCTAATTTATGGCTTTGGAAAATGGTTTATGGCCCTTGAAAACTGTTGGTCTTTGGTGGTAGTCAGTGCGGCTGTAGCCACGCCTCCATTGGTTTGCTTCGGGGCAACTGAGGTTACTTGCATAGTTTGCTGCTAACAGAGTGTGGATGTACAAGTATGTGTATAATGTTTCCTCTTTGAGCATGTGACAAAAAAAAGTCATTTATTAGTTCTCGACCTGTTTTTCAATACTACAACCCCATGGGTCATTTGCCCTAATAATGCTGTAAATCTGTTTTTCTCAACTCGTGGGTCGGGAGCCAAAAGTGCGTCTCGGACCCGGTTTCAGTGGGTCGCAGGCCTTTGCTTTGGCAAAAGATTACTAAGTAGAAGAACGAAACGGAGGGTCAATCATACAGTGGATGGCACTAATGCCATGCTCGATCCCTTCTTCCTGTTAAGTCAATGAGCACCATCCCAATTGTCTTTGAGAGGAAACACATGTCATTTTATTGTGATTTTGTTAATTTTATTTCCGTATTCTTCTCATAATAATGTTTCCCAAGAAAATTAGTGATATGGGGAAGGAAATTGGGAAACAGTGATAACAATTGAGTCAAAGAAAGAAAAGGTAGTGAAATACGAAAATATTTTACAAGTGTCTGCCTTTGAAGCAGTGCTTGAAGATACTGTAAATGTTTTAAAAATGTTACATTTCTAGCTCTTTTAACAGTATATTTATCTTTATCATCTACACAATTAAATGATTAGCGTTTATGTTTACGAATTTTTTTATATTTAGGGTTCGAACCTCTTTTAGTATGTGGCTATTTTAAAGCAGTTTTAGGGCGCATATGCATATACGGTAAGTCGTTTTGGTTTTGCTGATCAGTTTTTGTTCCATAATGTAAAGGTCCATTTTCTTTGGTCTTAGTTTGAAATGTTTGTATTTATTTTACATAACATGAGCCTCACCTACATCATTGTCTGGCATATTAATGAAACGGGAACCGCTAAAAACCTCTCAAAAAGCTGGAAAAAGGATAGAGAAAAATGATCATTCTGGTCACTTTGAGTCACCGTAGTTCGTATACTTCCGTATGCTTTTGGCACTCATTTCCGATTGTATGGCACAACACAGCGACATATTGTGGTCAAATGATATACACTATCAATTTAATTTAAAAAAAAAAATATATATATATATATATATATATATATATATATATATATATATATATATATATATATATATATATATATATATATATATATATATATATATATTTGTGTGTGTGTGTGTGTGTGTGTGTGTGTAGGCTTAGGTTTCTTTTCTTTCTGTGTTGTCCCTATTTGCCAGGCAGAATTGCTAGGTGTTGTCAAATTCTGGCTACCTATAATACACATTGTCCCTTTAACTTTCATTTTAAGGCAGGGGTCTCAAACTATCATCTTGGGGGCCGCAATTGGCCCACAGGCCGCAAATTTGATACTTATTTTGAAAAAAATAAAAAATAAAATAAAAGACATATTATGTGATTGCTTTAGACATTGCAATTATTGTGCTTAAGAGGTCGGATTGAAAAAACTAAACCAGTGTTTTTCAACTGGTGGGTCGAGACCCAAAAGTGGGTCGCGAACCCCTATTTTAGTCCCAGGCTTATTCCAGGAAGAAGAGTAAAAAAGAGGGTCAATTACACACCAAAACAGTACATGGTGATAATGCCCTGCTCGATCTCTTTTACCTGTTAAGTCAATCAGCGCGTTTGAGAGCGTCCACTTCTTATTTTATTGTGCTTTTTTGGGTTTTATTTCTTTTTTCTGCCCATTATAATTAGTCCCAAAAAGTTGGTGAAAACAGGAAGGAAAAGTGTAAAACAGCGACAACAATGATCGAAACAATTATGAAATACAAAAACGGTGTACAAGTTGTCTACCATTGAGGCGATGCTGGAAGGTATATTATATGGTTAAATTTTTTTATATTTTAATCTTTTTACTAGAATATTATTCTTATTAACTTCATAATTAAATAGTTATCAAAGCAGTTTTAATGGGTCGCTTATATGTGATTTAGAAAAAGGGTATCTATTTTACTATCTGCTTCAAACTGCACATTCTTTTCATTTAATACATTTGAGAAGCAGATTTTTATTTTCAGGGTCACAACGAGTCATTCGGGTGAAATGGTGGGTCCTGAAGTCGAAGAGGTGGAGAATCAGTGCTTCAAACCATAATTTCTTTTTTTTTTCTTTTTGTTTAACATGTTGGTTTTCCTCAAATTTGTGGAACCGAGCCTGTTAAAACATTTGCCTCTTAAACTAGCATATCAATTTAGCTGTCAATGAAATGTTTTACTTTATGAAACGTGAACATGTAACGGAGTATGATGTTGACAGACAAGATTCGAATATTGCAGAAAATATTTAATGAATAAATGGCCGTTGTCATTTAGATTTAGTGCCACATTACTCTTAGATAGCCTGGAGAGCGATGGGCATCACCAGGCTGTACTTACACAAGACACACCACAGGAAATTGAGCCCCTACGACCCTAGTGGTGAGGGATTCACCTTCTCACCCTACTCTTAAAACATGCCCCTTGTTTGCATGCTTGTGCACGTTGAGTGACCCTCACAAAATATTCTATTTGCGATCTCTGTCTTGCACAACAAGGTTGAATTAGCATGCTACACAATTTGTTTACAGGTTTTCTGATTTGCTATTATTTTTATGGACACTGTTACTAGGATTGGATAACTTCTGCTTATTATATTGTGGCGAAAGAGACACTCTTGTGGTGTAAAATTGTACTACAACATGTTCAACATGTTATATATATACAGTATATTGGGCTACTGCTTCCTCTATTATAATTATGACACTAATATTATTACTAGACCTAGCCAACCCTTTTTAATGCTACATATGATCTCGAAAGGATTTACAAAGATCAAGTCTAAAATTGTGAAGGATTTGCAATTGAAAATGGCAGCACCCTGCTGCTAGAGATAAGATGTCATACTTTTACTACCCACTTCAACCTGAATAAACAGTGCACAGTACCACTTAAAGATCAACAATGGACAATATAACAAATTATTTACATAAGGGACTTGCTGATCGGAAACCAAGTCATGATAAAGTTTAAAGGGTAAATAAACAAGACAGGGCCTCTGGGATTCCAGAATTACTTCAGAGTGTTTTTGAGTTGACGCGTAATTTTGTTTATGCGAACACAATTTCAGTATTGTACTGTTAATGACACAAGCTCAGTCATAAATATGGATTGTTGACTACATGTTGTTACAGACATATCACTACACGTTTAGACAGCAAAGGCTCCCATACTGTGTGGATTCAGCCTCTCAACTTGTGATGATTCACTGGCGAGACACAAACTCAGTATGAGTCATTATTTTATGTGCTCCATAATTCCAGGTGCACATGAGTGTTTCACAAGACCTCAATATCTGATTGAGCTATGGTTGTTACTTTTAGGATTGATTCAGTTTAATCAAGATTCAAGATTGTCTTTATTGTCATTTACATAAATGCTAATAAAATGTTTCTTTGTAATCCCGGTGGACAATGTTGATAAAAGAGGTTTACAACTAGAATACAATAAAAACAAAATCAAATATTCACTGTATTTTCCCGACCGTAAGGCGCATCGTGTCAAAAAGCGCATCTCTGTATTTAACACATACATACAGCGCACCTGTTGATTAGGCTCGGGTGTCCTCTGCAACCACGGCCCTACAACAACACTTACAAGCATACAAGTGTGCGTATTTAAAAAAATATAGGGAGCAAGACTGAGTGTTGTTTATTTAAGTATTGATTACAAAATAAAACACACAGATAAAAACTTGTCCCAGTTCGTTTTCAGGTTCCTCTAGTTCCCCATAAATCTTCAATTCTTTCACAGCTGCTCGGTTTCCATGTTGTTCCGGGTAGCATAGAAATCAACACACCATGGTGGACGAAAACAGAGAAAGCATTTAATATTTGAGGGGACAACTCTGTTCAGCCTCCATTAGCACAATAACTTTCAAATTTCTAGATAAGCTACGGCGTTAGAATCCGTGAGTTCTTCAGTAAACAATGGATACATAGATAGATAGATAGATAGATAGATAGATAGATAGATAGATAGATAGATAGATAGATAGATAGATAGATAGATAGATAGATAGATAGATAGATAGATAGATAGATAGATAGATAGATAGATAGATAGATAGATAGATAGATAGATAGATAGATAGATAGATAGATAGATAGATAGATAGATAGATAGATAGATAGATAGATAGATAGATAGATAGATAGATAGATAGATAGATAGATAGATAGATAGATAGATAGATAGATAGATAGATAGATAGATAGATAGATAGATAGATAGATAGATAGATAGATAGATAGATAGATAGATAGATAGATAGATAGATAGATAGATAGATAGATAGATAGATAGATAGATAGATAGATAGATAGATAGATAGATAGATAGATAGATAGATAGATAGATAGATAGATAGATAGATAGATAGATAGATAGATAGATAGATAGATAGATAGATAGATAGATAGATAGATAGATAGATAGATAGATAGATAGATAGATAGATAGATAGATAGATAGATAGATAGATAGATAGATAGATAGATAGATAGATAGATAGATAGATAGATAGATAGATAGATAGATAGATAGATAGATAGATAGATAGATAGATAGATAGATAGATAGATAGATAGATAGATAGATAGATAGATAGATAGATAGATAGATAGATAGATAGATAGATAGATAGATAGATAGATAGATAGATAGATAGATAGATAGATAGATAGATAGATAGATAGATAGATAGATAGATAGATAGATAGATAGATAGATAGATAGATAGATAGATAGATAGATAGATAGATAGATAGATAGATAGATAGATAGATAGATAGATAGATAGATAGATAGATAGATAGATAGATAGATAGATAGATAGATAGATAGATAGATAGATAGATAGATAGATAGATAGATAGATAGATAGATAGATAGATAGATAGATAGATAGATAGATAGATAGATAGATAGATAGATAGATAGATAGATAGATAGATAGATAGATAGATAGATAGATAGATAGATAGATAGATAGATAGATAGATAGATAGATAGATAGATAGATAGATAGATAGATAGATAGATAGATAGATAGATAGATAGATAGATAGATAGATAGATAGATAGATAGATAGATAGATAGATAGATAGATAGATAGATAGATAGATAGATAGATAGATAGATAGATAGATAGATAGATAGATAGATAGATAGATAGATAGATAGATAGATAGATAGATAGATAGATAGATAGATAGATAGATAGATAGATAGATAGATAGATAGATAGATAGATAGATAGATAGATAGATAGATAGATAGATAGATAGATAGATAGATAGATAGATAGATAGATAGATAGATAGATAGATAGATAGATAGATAGATAGATAGATAGATAGATAGATAGATAGATAGATAGATAGATAGATAGATAGATAGATAGATAGATACTTTATTCATCCCCGAAGGGCAATTCACATTCACATTGCATGTGACGTCACGTGTCCACTTTTGCACAGGCGGGACGTCGTCGCATTTACACTGGGGAAGCATACAATTCACCGGAGTTCGCATACAATTAGCAACTGTTGGAAATGTGAACAATCTCACAAAAACATCGGATTTCACCCAAAAATGTCTAAGGTATGACTCTTTCAAGGCCCGAATCTGTGACCTCCAAGTCTCGGGGCAGGCGCCAAACCCTACGGCCACCAAGGTGGTCCATGTCTACCGGTTTACATAACACAAAGTGCACCAAACAATAGGGTGTGCCGCACATTTCAGAGAAAATTTAAGACTCTAGGTGTGCCTTATGGTCGTTAAAAGACCAGGCACATATATTTAGTGTTGTAATATATGTACAACAAGGTGCAGCTGAATGTAAACAAAGTGTCTTGTGCTGAGGCTCACAGCCTATGGCTTATTGTTCTGCAGTTAAGGAGCTGATTTACTTGATGGCTCTGGGAAAAAAAAGCTGTTCCACAGTCTGTTTGTGGTAGCACAGAAGTTCCCGTACTGCTTTACTGATGGAAGCAGTTCCAACAGGTGGCTGGGATCCATGGAGATGGCTTTTGCTCTCCTCTTCACTTGGCTTGCTTGTATGGATTCCCAAGTACAGCAAGGGTCAGCTCACGATGTGTCATTCAGTCTTTACCACCTGTGCCAGTTGTTTCCTCTCCTGTGTCGTGCAGCTGTCATACAACCCGGTCACATTAATGCAGAAGATGTACTCAGTTGAAGAGCAAGCAAGGGGAGAGACCTGCCCGTTTGAGTTTCCTGAGGGAGATCTTTTGCTGAGCCTTATTCGCCAGGCAGTAAGTGTTAATAGACTAGGAGAGGTATGACGGTTTGTGGAGACCCAGGAGCTTAATGTTGACTACATGCTCCACCACTTCTCTATCCAGATGGAGCGGTGTGTGATCAGTCTTTCTGTACCTACTGAAATCCACAATGACATATCACGTCTTTTCAGTGTTCAGCACCAGTTGGGTCTCATGATTGCCAGTGATGCGACCCACCACCATTTTTGTTCGTAAATGTCACAGCTGTATTGGTGGGATGCATGGCAGCACAGTTGTGAGTAAACAGGGTAAAGAGGGCTGAGCTGAGCACATACCCCTGTGTGTTCCCAGATATGCACATGTTCTGAATGTTTAAGTGCGTTTGTTTTTTTGTTTTTTTGTTTTTTCTCTATGCTCTGCACCAAACATTTCTTGTATCCCGCAAATGTCAAGCATTTCAATACTACAATGTCTTTTGCATGTGTTTCCAAAACCATGTAGAAGACATTAGATGAGTTAAGGGAGTTTTTTTTTAATGATAAAATATGTAATATCCAGGTATCTGCATTTTCATAAAGATATCTGTTGTCTTCTTGGAAATACAAACCATGGGAAGTTCGTTGTAGTATCGCACAAGGAGCAGCATGGGAATGTGAGATGTCTGGGAAGAGTATAATGTGGGCGATTCTGGAATGCTGTCATCCCTCAAGTGTTCTGCAAACGAGACATCAGTGTCATGCAGGCAGTAAACCTTGAAAAAAATATGAAAAATCCTCCTGAGTAAGGTCACTTTCAAAGCAGCCAATGCAGCTTGTGAGTTGGAAAAACATTTACAATTTGTTTACAAAAAATGGACACTTAAATTGTGAGAAAATTATATGTGAGGCTTGATTTCACACAATCATTTTAAGAAAAATGCATTTGTATTCATAATTATACTTTTTCTTCAGTGTCAGCTGACAAAGGTGGTTATAAATCAATTTGACTGACAACTTTTCACACTCACATCTGTGTGGGAATATAAATGTGTTTATGTGTGTGGAGAGCCAAAAAATAGTCAAAGATAGAAGATGCAATGAAGGCAAGCCCTCCATGTGACATGGAGCATTTTACTCCATGAGGGCTGCAGGCTGATTGGGCGATGAACGCAAGTACGGAACCATGTGCTGTTGAAAAAGGTTCCGATACACATCAGCAAAGCTTGGTCTAGCATTTTTATTATTATTATTATTACTATTTTTGCTAATGAGAGGTTTGGTCACTGTAGTGTAGGCCTTCAGTTCAAATGCTCTCAAACAGCAAAACACTGTATGGTGAGACCATGTTCAGCAGTGAACTGGTTAGCAATTCCAGCTGCAGTGTGGAAATGATTTCCCATTGACATCCTCCACAGACCTTAACGATGCAAATGTAACAATATCAATTACAGTATTTTTATAATTTATGGTTTTGGTGTTATTTAGATGAAATAGACGTTCCAAACCACTCCAAGAAGCTTTTGGTTTTTGTATGCATTTAAAATCCAAAACAGGTCGGTGAAAGCCATGACACAAGAGGATGGTTAAACCTGTCCTTAGAGCAGAAAAGTTTGGGCAACCCTGTTATAAAGTGACTTACAGAATGTTAAATTTCAAAACTGCTTTCGGATTTTGTTTAAATGTCTTCCCTATCAGGTCAAGCAACTACTAGGTGATCATTTAGAAATCTCATTCATCAAGAGTTGACAATGCAGTCCTATTACTGAAACATGATCAGTGCAATACTGTACTGAGTATGAAGCGCAACAGGATTGAACTGAACTTGCAGAACTTAATACTCCTTGTGTATGTGGTTTCAACAATTTCAAAATACGAGATACATAGTTCCCGGAGCAGATGTCATTTGTTATTCAAAGCTTTTCGTGTTACTAAATTTCACAGAGATTCTGACGAGGTTTTACTATTTTATAATCAAGTAGTTTCAGAATATTTAACTCCTTAACGTTCCACCGCACGCCGTCATACCTGTGATAAACAGAGTCGTGTCTTCACGATGTCAACAGTCAATGAAATATGTCATTGTAAATATCATTGGAAAGCTTGAAGTCTTCAAAATATACTCATTACAGAAACATCACGAACACTCTGAAACAACCTTGCAGAAAACTATGAAGTCGTTATAACTCACCCAAAAGTCTTGTAATTATCCACTCGTGAACCGATTCTCCGCAAACATGGTCTGGTTATAATCACGATAGTCCAGTGAAACCATCCATGTCAAAAATTTACTCCAAAACACACGATAATGCCGACAGATTAAAAAAAGAAAAGCATTACGGATTCGTTTGACGATCATTGTTGTAATCCGCCTGTTAGGCTCAAGCTGTGCACAATTATGGATTGACTTCTACAAAGACAAATCAAACATTTACAACTCTTTCACAATGTCTAAAAATTGTAAAATAACTAATGCAAAGTTTTGAGGGCTGTGGACCGGTCCCCTCAAAATGGCCAGTTTTGGAAATGCTTAGACCTACAATTAGAAAAATGTAAATCCAATGTTTAGTTTTTAAAATTTTGATTTGACAAGGTACTAGCTTTCCAGCAAAAATGCCCACAGTACACTCAATTGCAGGCATTTATTTGCAAAAGAAAAAAAATCAGTTTAGAATAATAACCTTCTATTTCTGTGTGTTCCATCTCAGATTACTCGGTGTTAGTAGCACTTGCAGTAGTTATTTCATTTTGGGAAAGACCTCCAACATTTCAAAAGAGACCAAAACATATTCTCCAAATGGTTTAAGAACAGCATTCAATTTATTTTGGATATGTCTTGGATTGGGATTTTTACAGGAACAGCAAGGGGTTAATTGTATTTGGATGGCACGCTCTTAGTCAGAGAGACCATTTGATGTTCTAAAGTTTGAACAAAATTCAGAAAAGTTAAACCAGGAAACGGTTTTCCTTGCCACAATCCAGGAAATGCATCATTCTCTGACTGACACACACACAGATGCATCATGACACACCCCTCCTGACACACGCTGGTATGACATCCTGCCTTGTTGTGTCATTGCTGAACTGCCAGGTTTCCACACCAGGTAAAGAACAGTTCTCTTCTTAATGTTTTAAGGCTTTTTTAAATTGCTCAAATGGTTAATTACAAATTGTTCAAACCTCACATTGTTTATTTGCTGTTAATAGTGTCAATACAATTGTTCAAAACAAAAAACATTGTTAGGTTTTTGTTTTATTTCATTTTATTCCATTTCACAACGTTATCTTGTTTGGCACTTCAGACCTTTTAAGAAGTTAAAATATGAACAAATACGATTTACTATTGTGCTTTTTTAAATATTTTTGGTTGCAAATCTAAAAGTTTAGTTATAACGTTTATTGGTACTTGCCCAAGATTTCTTTATGTTTGAGGAAGTGGAAAAGAGCATAATGTACAATGTATCAGAAGAGGTCAAATGTGATGGCTAATGACAATACAGTAATACCTCGCTTAAATCTGGTTCACCTTTCACAGTTTTGCTGCGTCATTGATTTTCCTCATGTATCCTCTTCTGCATTCTGATTAGCTTAACAGTCCCTAAGAAAGAAGGTATTGGTAAAAAAACAGATAAATTTTTTACAGGTACAGTATGCAATACTTTATTTGTCAAGTGGATGCTTTAAAAGGGTTTATTTTTTTATTTTTAATAATATAATATTGTTTTTAATTGTCTAATAATTGTTAAAAAATCATGGTTTCTACTTTACGGATTTCTATCACGGGTTCTTTTTGGATCAAAAATCCGCAATAAACAGCGGTTTACTGTAGACTCCTTTATGATGACATACTGTATGTACATTATGTTTAACATATACTGAAGATTTTTTGTCACCTTGAGACTTATATAAGGGACACTCCAAAATATTAGATGTTGCTACATGAGTATAAGTTACAAATGAAAACACTTTGATTTATGTGACATCACATTTATGAAAATGTTTAATATAAATATGTAGCTATAGTAAATCAGTATTTAAATGACCTGAGTTGACCCTCATCATGCAGTAAAGTGACATGTTTTGCTGCCACAATCCTGCAACAGAGATGGCATGCTACATGCCACAGAGAGATTTTGAGATGGAAATTGTGTTATTGGTGTCAATTGGACTTTTTACCAGTGCCGGGCCATGCATTTCACACCTTCAGTTTGAATCAATCCAGCCCTCAATAAGTATTTTATGGTTATAAAACATTTATTGCAGATGCAACTGCAACACATATAAAAAGCATCAATAATAAATTAAATAAAAATATGGCCACATTTTACTCACCCCAAAAAACTTTTTATCGTTGCTCAAAATCCATCCTCCTTTTTCTCTCTCAAGAAGATTTCACTTATTCAGCCATACAGATTTTTCATGTGTTTTAGTACAATTGGGAAGTTCTTTTCTATTGCTATCAAAGCTAATACTGAAAGTTGAGCCTGTCCTTTCGTAATTCTGGCACAAGTTTTTATTCGATTTAGGGCTGCTGCCTGCTCGCCAGAAGCAGTGGACACAGGTTTTTTTTTGTGTGCATGTTTTTGTTGTGTTTACCGCCCCCCAGACAATCATAGTTTGTGACTCTCCAACTCAAAGTCTTCTTGGTTAAACCAACAGCTTTATCAAACACTAATGTTATGCTGCCAGGTCTTCAGAATTGTTTTTTAAAGCCTTTGGGTAGATTTTTATGCCTTGCAACAAGTATTGGCTGAAATGTGATTGAGTAAATGCTTAAATATGAACACACACATCTAGAAGCAGTGCAACCAATTGAAGGAAGCTGACAGACAATTTGGAATTGTATAATAAGTATTGATAGACAAATAACATCACATGATTCAGATATGTTTTAAGTCAGCAGGGAAAGCCTTACAGGCCCTGACGGCCAACTGGTAATTTTTATACATTTTACTTCTTGCTTATTTTTATAGTTCTCAGGTAACAATACCGAAACACGAATATCTACATCCTTCTTTTACGCGGATCGAGCTTCCAACGTCATCAATTGACAACAGTATCATGTAGTTGGTGGCAAGCTACACATTAGTCTGGTCCCTGCGACTTCTGATGATTAACATGAGTCACAAGTGTAGCTGTTTTCCACGAGTGGTCGCTCCCAAGACGTCCGCTTTACTGGTACTGTAATGGATTTGGCGTTTGTGACTAGCTATGTTCGACAGTGGTGGCTTGCGAGTTGTTAGCTTAGCCCTGTTCGGCTGCGGCTACATCGGCTCGCCACAGTTTTTTACGTTTTGGTCATAAAACCCAGTCTTCGACTCAGTTTTTGACGGCGAACATAGTCAACTCAAACTGCAGATTAATATACGATCGCAGGTTTTTGCTGGATATGCGATCATCCAGAAATCAAGTGCTCGTTGAATCTGGTGATGAGGAGGCACTGAGATCTGCGAGGGCCAACCTGAACCGTGCTATCAGACTAGCAAAGCGATCGCACAGTCAAAAAATCCAGGACCTTTTCCTCAGCACAACCAACACCAGGGATATGTGGAAAGGCATTCAGGCCATCACCAAATACAAGCCAACCACCGCTCCAGTGGGGGACACTAGCATGGACTTCCTGAATGACCTCAACAACTTTGGGAGGTCCGAGGCACAAAATGGCACCCCTGCAGGGAAAGCGGTTCCACATCAGGACGAGAGAGCACATCCTGGACTCAACTGACGTGAGGAAGACCCTGAGAAGGGTCAACACACGGAAGACTCCAGGCCCTGACAACTTTCCAGGGCGGGTCCTTAGGGAGTGCGCCGATCACCTGGCTTGTGTCCTAACAGACATTTTCAACACCTCGCTAGACCAAGCCACGGTACCATCATCTTTCAAGATTGCCACCATCATCCCAGTGCCAAAGAATCCCCAGATCTCATCATTGAAGGACTACCGGCCCGTTGCACTGACTCCCATCATGATGAAGTGCTTTGAGAAGCTGGTTAAAGAGCACATCACCTCCAGTCTCCCCTCCTCACTCGACCCCTTTCAGTTTGCCTACCGGACAAACCACTCCACCGGGGTTGCCACTTACATCTCCTCTGCTCAAGATGGCGGCGCGTTGTGCAGACGCAGTTCGTCTTTTCTTTTTCAGTGTCCCCTGATCCCTCATATTTTCCCTTCGACTCCCTTCATACAATAATATCCACTACATCCCGAGGGATATACAGAGAAGATCTGCCTGCCTGCCGACAACGACAACGATGGAGCAAAGGCTGAGCTAAGAAGGCGACCACACAGACCAGCGCTCCCAAGCATGTTCAACCAACGCCAGATCCATCGTCCACAATGAGTGAATTTGAGCTGCGGATCGCCACCTACAACATCCGGAATTGGAGGATTTTTTTTTTGTCATCACGGAGTCTTGGCTTTCCCGACGCCGCATTACATCACCGGCTCGAACGAGACGAAGACTCCGGTAAAAACAGGGGTTGGAGACTACGCGCTACAATAACAGCCGAACCATTGACACACACTGCTCACTCGATATGGAGTCTCTAGCAGTATCGTGCAGACCCTTCTATGTACCGGGAGAGTTAACTGTGGTCTTTGTGTTTGCTGTTTACTTTCCACCGCTAACCGTTTCACCGGATGCTAACGTTAGCATAGCGCTAAATCTCCTGCCCGCTGCTATCAATAAACAGCAGCTTACGCACCCCAACGGAGCTTTATCGTCAACTTTAATCGGGCATGTTTATGGACTGTACTCCCAAATCCATTCAATTGTGGACTGAGCAATTCGGAAAAACACTGGACTATGTGTAATGTAAGATCAAACATTCCGGTTGTATCCGGCAACTCTGTTTGACCCTCACCCGCCCTCATCAACCCCCTCAGGGATGACAACGACCTGGCCTACAGAGAGGAGGTGGAGCAGTTAGTGGGCTGGTGCAGAGTCAACAGCCTGGTCCTGAATGTTGACAAAACTAAAGAGATCATTATCGACTTCAGGAAAAATTATCCCAACCATGTCCCACTTCTCATCAACAACAAGGCTGTGGAGGTGGTCAGCAGCACCAAGTTCCTAGGGGTGCACATCACAGACAAACTCACCTGGTCCGTGAACACTGTATCACTGGTGAAGAGGGCACAGCAGCGCCTGTACTTCCTGCGGAGGATGAGGAGAGCCCACCTGCCCCCACCCACCCTTATCACATTCTACAGAGAGCATCCTGACCAGCTGTATCTCTGTGTGGTGTGGGGGCTGCAGCGCCTCCGACTGGGGTAGTGTGAGGAGGGTGATGAGGACTTCGGAGAAAATCATCGGGACTTCTCTCCCCTCCATTCAGGACATTGGTCAGAAGCGCTGCCTATCCCGAGCCAAGAACATCATTAGGGACCCCTCTCACCCCCATCATGGACTGTTCACTCTGCTAGCCTCTGGGAAGAGGTACTGCAGGGTGCGTTGCAGGACCACCAGTTTCTGCAACAGCTTTGTCCCCCTGGCCATTAGACTGTTAAATGGTTAATCACACACACAGTAAGCCTAAACAGCTGCTAATCTGTACATCTGTTTGTTTTTTTTGTTTTTTTTGCACTACTGGCAGTTCTCTTATACCTAGCCACTCCTTTGCACATCTGTTCTCCTCTGCACTATCATACTCCAGTGTTATTGTTATTGTTATTGTTATTGTATAGTGACTGGTTTACCTGACTGCCCATTTTGCACATCTGGTTAGCTGCTCCTCTTGCACTCTTTGTACTTCTGTATAATACTATACATAGCTATAATTATTTAGTATATTATTAGTACTTCAATACTCCAACTCAATACAACATTTTATTTATATCTGTACATTCAAGGAAACTGCGGGTCAGATGTATCGACATTTCGTTCTGTATACACGTGTACAAGAATGACAATAAAGTATATCTGAATCTGACTGTTTTGTCTATTGATGCCCATGTAACTTTCATTGCAGCCTGGTCTTCCCAAAAGGGGAATTACTTATGTGCGACCCCTTCTCGAGGTTTTTTAATTGTCCTCATGCTGGCAGTTTTTGAGTTGTTCTTAGCCCTCATTTAGGTTTTTCAATGTTGGTCCGAACGGCCCTTCGAGACTCACTGTGATTAAGGGCTGTACAAATAAATGTAACCTGTCTTGACAGATCCTGCGGATTGTCTTGGTGGTGCTTGGTTTAGCTTTTCACAGTTGGGTCTTGCAGAAGATTGTCGCTGAATCCTATGATTCAGACATCCCGTGTCACCTTCTAGTCTGTTCTTGCAAGCTTTTACTTGCAATTTGCTGGGATATGTTGCTTCCACATAGTCTAAATTGGAGGTAAGCTTGTGAATTATGCAAAGTGTGACTTCTTATGGTCACCGTAGTGGGGCTCCTTTAACCCTCCTTAGGTACATTTTCAGGCAACATGCCCCATGTTAGCAGGTCGGTGGTGACCTGTGTTTTAAATCAGCTGTAATATACACTAAAAACAATATTACATCATCTATATTTTCTTCATCTCTTGGTTACCATGCCAGGCTGCCTTATCCATGAAAATATTGGGGTTTTTTTCTATTTATGTTGTGGTAGTCTGGACCTTTTCTTTGCTTGTATACCCCACAATTTCGATTTTAATAAAATGCTAGAATTAACTTAAAATATTATACCAATAAATACAAGATTTTTGTTGCCTATTACTTCGGGGTATAACTACATTTCTGCGGAATGTATTGTATTTTGTTCATTTTAATATTATTAACTATAATAACATCTACAGCGTTGAGGTAGGTTTTGACTCACAAAGAATATACAGACGCTCCCCCACTTACGACCATTCGACTTACCAAAAACGGTAGATCCAAACATTTTTTTCTGGATGTCGAAAAATACCCGGACATTGCTGTAAGTTAGATTTTGTATTGTGTGCACCTTTTTCCGAGTAGAGGACAGTGCTGTAGTGCTTCTTTCCGCCGCTACCGGTGTGTGGTGGCGCTGTGAGAGGTCACCAAACATCCACCCTAAAGAAGAAATCCGCTTCCTCTTCCTAGTTCGTTTGTAAACATCTATACTGTATCCCCAGCGCGCTAATAACTTTGACATTTTTATTGTTTAATATCTCGTGAATCCATTCAATATGGTTGGTATAAATTGTAAAGAATGGTTGAATGGCTTTTTTTCGTCCACTTTTTACCACGGACGAAAAAGTCGCCGAACTCTTGAAGCCCATCTTCCAAAAGTAAGTTAAACTTCACTTTATAGACCATATTATTTTATTAAATGTTTATTTTTTTAGTACAAAACAATATAGGTTACTTATACAAGCTTTAAACATACTTAGATAAACCTTAAACGTACAAAATATAGCACTGAAGAAACTTACAAATTCAACTTACGAACGATCGTCTGGAACCTATTCGTTTGTAAGTGTCACAGACCAGAACGGACTCAGGACTCAATTGCATGTGTTTATCAGATTTTATTGGAAGAGAGTGAGATTTTAGGCTTGCTTGATTGCTGGATCCGAGGAATGGCGGAGAGCGGAATCGAGCAAAGCGGGGATGACACTTCCGTGTCGGAAGACCAGGGCTGGAGATCAGAGACGATGTCGAGTTCGTAATAGCGGTCGTAGGCAGGCGGCAGGCAGAACAGGCGTAGTCAGGTTCAGAAATGGGTTGAAAACGGGAATCAGGCAGAAAATAGGTTTAGCATGGCTGGAGTCGGACAAAAACGCTCACTGAGTGAAAACACAACAGCTCGCAAACGATCTGACAAAGTTTGAACAGAAGACAGGGGCTTAAGAAGGGTGTGGCCACCAATCAGGTTGTCCGGGCTGTTGGCGCCAATCAAGCTGCCACAGGTGTTCCAAATAGGGCAATCATCACAGTAAGTAGTGTGTTGTGTATGTAGTCGGGTTGCAGTCGGATTCAGAGACAGGCCCGGACGGTACAGTCATAGAGTGTTTTCTCCACTTCTCCTTCGGTAGTTCTCTAGCACAAGTCAAGGCTGCGCATAAGTATACAGTGACACCGCAGGAAGGGGAGTGTATTACACGACACCACATATTCCCTTTTTGTTAGCATAGGACACAACAGTAGCATTAATCTAAAATACGCAATAACTCTTCGGTAAGTATGAGCTTGTAGAAAACATACATTTCAATATTCATTACCAGATTAGAGGTAAATATTTATCAGAGGTAAGCAATAACGTAAGGAACTATACTGTCAATATCGGTAAGCAAAAGTGTGTAAACCTTGTAAACTTAAGCAGACTGTATGAAGATCACATCATAAACAAACATGACAATTTTTTAACAATGAACATTCATCATGTCTTTTTTTTTTTTTTTTTTTACATCATCACATCTTTTCTGTATTTTTTTTTTTTTTTTTTTTTTAAGTCACATAATCTTGAAGCCATGCAGGAGCATGTCGTATTCTCGGTGCACTAGGAGAGGGATGTGTTGAGGGCACAGTTTCAGTTTCGGGTGGCTCAGCAACTTGGTCGCTTGGCAGGAGGCTAGCATCATTATCAGGAGGCTGTGGCGCTGAAACAGCAGCACAGGTGGAAGAATGGGCAAGGTGGAAAGCATTCCACACCTTTCCATCAGACAGCAGATAAGTGGCTGGACCCTTTTGAGCTACCACTGTCAGTGGCTTGGTGAACCTTGAGTGTCCTTTCGCAATGATTCCAGGTTTGCGGATGCGAACCGCAGAGCCAATCTGGAAGCTGGGTGATTTTGCACCGCGACGTTTGTCGGTGTATCGTTTGTACTTCCGTTGTTTGTTTTGTATGTTTTGTAGCATGTTGCCTTTGTCAGCAGTGGGACGCATGGAGTGAAGACCTGTGATGTGAAGCTTTGTATTCAGTGGTCTACCATGCAACAGTTCAGCGGGGGATACTGAAGTCACGGCATGTGGTGTAGCTCTGTAAGTCTGTAAAAACTCAGTGAAGAAGGCTTTCAGTGGTTTACCTTCGATGTTGGCTGTTTGTAGACAGTCCTTGAAGACTCTGTTGAAACGCTCAATTTCACCGTTGGCTTGGGGGTAGTACACAGAGCTGCGACGGTGTGTGATGTTCCTGTCACTAAGGAATGCTTCAAACTCGGTCGACACGAACTGAGGGCCATTGTCAGTAACAATTTCCTGTGGATTACCTTCTCTGCTAAACACAATGGAAAGAAAAGTCATAACAGAGGCAGAAGTAACATTTGAGCAGAAGGCAATCTCAGGCCATCGGCTGTAATAGTCAATGAGGGTGATGGCGAAGCGGCAATCAGCAGGCGCAGAGTGAATAGGACCAACAATGTCCACAGCAACTTTTTCCCAGGCAGCAGTTGGGGTAGGCACAGGCTGTAATGGTGCAGTACGTGTGGTTGCGGTTTTATCATGCTGCAAGCAGGTGGTGCATGATTTGATGGCGAGCTCAACGTGAGAATCCATTCCAGGCCACCAGTACAAGTCTCTCAGTCTTTGTTTTGTGCGAACTATCCCTTGGTGTGAAGCATGAGCAAGTTGGATCATTTTTCCCTGTAGCTGTTGTGGTATCACAACACGATGAGTGCCACGCACAATGACACTGTTCTGCAAGGCAAGCTCATTTTGCACACGGAAGTATGGCACGATGAGGGGGTCAAGGCCTTTTGCAGTACGAGGCCATCCCTTCTGCATGTACTGTCGCACCTTCTGTAGCACTGGACATTCCTCACATGCACTGGAGAGCTCATCAGCAGTGAATGCAGCAAAATCAGGAGACACAGCAGCCACCATCTCCATGATGCCATCATTTTCCAGTTTCGTCAGCTCCTCCGACACCTTGTCATGCACGGCATATGGGAGTCTGCGTAGCTTTTGCTGGACTGGAGGGACGTCTGCACTCACTTTAAATTTGTGTAGAAAACCTGTAGCAACGCCTAGAGCATTTGTAGTGTTGACAGAGTGACTCATCTCCGATGCAGCAGGTGTTGTAATCTGCCCATCTTGTATCTGGAGGCGAAGTGCAGTGAACAGGTCCATTCCCAGTAGTGGAGTACCGTCAGGAACTATGTAGAAGTCAGTATGTGCACTCTGGTTGCAGTATGTAGCAGTAAGTTGAAGACAGCCCAACACTGGAATTGGCTTCTTCATGTAGGTCACCAGACGTACAGTAGGCTTTGAGAGAGGCAAGTGCATGAATGATTGTCTGTAAATTCTCTCTGGCAGAATTGAGACTGCTGAACCAGTGTCCACAAGCAGGTCAGTAGTAATAGACTGTTCATCATTCGCATGGAGAGCAACTGTACACGTAAGGCGCTTTGGGACTGCAGCTGTAGGGGCTACATGACACACAGTAAGTTCTGGGACAGTAACTTCTCTTACTGATCGAGTAGGAATTGCGCTGCGGCACACTTTACTAAAATGTCCAATTTTCCCACATTGGTTGCATTTTGCATTTTTAGCAGGGCATTTGGGGTCATTTGCTAGATGAGAGTTGGATCCACAACGGTAGCAGGTTTTGTGTTGATTCCTTTTATCTCTCGAGCGCTGTGTATGTGTACTGCTCTGATTCCTTTTATCTCTTTGTTGCACAAACTTCACAGGAGTGTCGGACACGTGCACATGAGTAATAGCATTAGCTTCTGAAATAGCAGATTCGACTTGTGTAGCAATAGCGATCGCTTTGTCAAGCTTTAAGTCCGTTTCCAGCAGCAAGCGCTCTCTGATTCTCGAAGAGGACATCTTCTCAATGAATTGATCCCTGATCATATCATCAGCAAACGTGCCAAAGTCACAGTTAGCAATTAATTCCCTCAATGCGGCAATGAACTGAGCAGTGGTCTCGCCCGGTCTTTGAGCACGCTGACGGAACTTGGTACGCTGAGCAACGACATTAATCTTCGGTACAAAGAAAATTTCTAGCGCATCACAGGCGGATTTGTAAGAAGTGCCAGTGTCAGGAAGGGAAAGAAAAATTCTCTGCCCTTCTGTGCCTAAACAGTGCAGCAGTAGTGCGCGCTTTCGTTTGTCCGGCATTTCGTTAGCAGTCAATGCTAGCAGGTAATTTTCGAACATCTGAATCCACGTGGAGTACAACATCGTAGGCTCACCCGGGGTTTCAAGCAAAGCAGGGGGTTGTGAAATTCCGATCCAAGTCATCCTCGTCGCCAATATGTTGTGTATGTAGTCGGGTTGCAGTCGGATTCAGAGACAGGCCCGGACGGTACAGTCATAGAGTGTTTTCTCCACTTCTCCTTCGGTAGTTCTCTAGCACAAGTCAAGGCTGCGCATAAGTATACAGTGACACCGCAGGAAGGGGAGTGTATTACACGACACCACAGTAGTGCAGTATCTGTATTTACGTACAGAACAAGATTACAAATCTTTTTTTCAGCAATTGAACTTTAATAAAATATAAAATGAAAAGCACAACAGATCAAAACAGAAAATTTTAATTTGCATGACCCAAAAAATGAACAAACTGTAATTTGCTGCGCAAGGTTATGTATGTATTTCTTTTTCTTACAATAATGTGTTCAGGTGTCTCACTTGTGGGGAGCAACCCACTAAAGCGGGTCGATTTACTTTACTTGCTTTTTTTGAGTATTCCTAGCTACTTTTGTTTTGTTACTTTTTGTTCTGTTCTGTTAGTCCTGTTGTTGTTGTAATTGTGGGTATAATTGGTTGATTGTTTTTTATGTTAAGCAAGCATAATGGCCTGGTGTTGACGGGCTTGGCATTGCTGGGCATCATACTTGAGCAAGGTTGTTGGGTCCTTTGTTTGTTGAAAAAACGCCAGGGAGCCACTAAGAAGTGCCAAATAGCCGCTTGGGCGCATGCAGCTTCGAGCCACTTGTACATGAAAGCAAATGTTCATTGATTTTGTTGGTATTTATTGGGGGTGCCTTGACACCAAACCTAGCTAAAGACACTCCCAGAGGCCTAAAGTACAACGGTGTAACTTTTCATGAAAATCTTTAGCCGTTTCGGAGCCTATAAGTCACATAGTAATACACACGCACACATACAAATCGGTATTTATAAATGAGTGTAGACTTGATAAATGGATGGATGGACAGGAAGAGAGACTTAGTGATTGTCTGTCACCTTAAATGCTGTAACACTCTTGTACATACCTAAGTTCTTTTACAGTATGTTTGTGTCCCTCTTCACCAAAAATCCAATCAAAAAAAGACCAAACAGACAACAGCCAAGAAGGACCAAAATTATTATTTTGTTCCAGAACAAATAGAATAGAATATACCTTTATTGTCATTGTTACAAAATGGGTTAACATATTGTGACAACGAAATTGGGCGTTGCAACAACCAAATACATAAGTAAATGTGAGTAAAAGTCTTTGTGTGGAAGAACTTGCATGTTTATGCAAGTATGTTTTAAGAAGTGACGCTTTTAGTGTATTTTTTGCAAAGGTTTTACTTGAAATTAATACATAATACTTCCAGTCCAGTTTGGCTGTAGCTTGTGTTTTATGATTTTTTTTTTTTTGTAGCTGGGTTGAAACCATTACAAACGTAACAATTTTAATTAGAACATTTCATAATGGGATATTTTTTTTTCTTGATTTAGTTTAAATGGATATTCCTGACAAAGTCAAGAAGCCTCGATGTTATACACAAATGTACGTGTTGGATGGCAACCCTAACTAACACAAGAATGGTTAAAAGGCATAAACATTTTGGGGACTTCCTATGATACAGCAACATCTAGTAGTGAAATATAACACAATTAAAATTGATTACCATTAAACAGTTTATACAAGGATTTATGTTTAAATTTGTATTTGAAGGTTTCCAGACATTAGCTGAGTGGTGGTCTAGTGAAGAATTAACAGGGGGAATGTCATGGAACTGTAGTTTATACTGACATCCCATTACTGAGCAGAGCAAAAAAACGCTGGGGATGTTTACATGCAGGTATTTTAAATCTTGACTATTCCAGTTATACGAAGCTACATCAATGTTCCTATTAAGGTCTTAGTCTAACTGCAAATAATCTGATTCAAAGTGTTGGGTTAGTTATTTTATCTTTAGATTACTCTTGCGTAAAAACGTATTTGACTGATCTGATTAATTGTCCACATTAATGCCCTTGTGCAGTATCTCTATTTGGGAATTGATTTTATTGTTCCTGCCTCAAAAATTGGTGGACAAATGATACACGCTAACTCCAGCTAGCTCGCTAAATAAGTCTCAAAAGCAATGGTTGATTTCTCCAGGGCATTTCTATTTTATTTTCTTTCCCCGCAGCAGAAATACCTCTGTTGTACTTATTCACATATATTGTAAGCCCATGCTTTTGACGATCTAGGTTACGAGCACAACTGAAAAGGAAACAAGCGACATACTTCATTGATTGTGATTAATAAAATATAATATAATGTAATATAATATAATATAATATAATATAACTGCGATTGGCTGGCAACCAGTTCAGGGTGTCCCCTGCCCACTGCCCGAAGATGGCTGGGATGGGCTCCAGCCCCCCCGCGACCCTAATGAGGATAAGCGGTACGGCTAATGAGATGAGATGAGATAATATAATATAATATTATGTAATATAATTTAATATAATATAATATCCCTGTAACCCTATTGAGGATAAGCAGTGCAGATAATAGAGGGATGGATGGATAATATAATATAATATAATATAATATAATATAATATAATATAATATAATATAATATAATATAATATAATATAATATAATATAATATAATATAATATAATATAATAAAATATGATATATTATAATATAATATGATATAATATAATATAATATAATATAATATAAAAATAATATAGGCAAGGGCAGCACGGCGGCGCAGTGGTCAGCGCGTGTGCGGTACAGTTCTAAGGTCTTGGGAACCTCCTGTGTGGGTTCAAATCCAGCTACCGGACTTACTGTGCGAAGTTTGTATGTTCTTCCCGTGCTTGCGTGGGTTTCCTTACCACTCCGGTTTTCTCCCACATTCCAAAGACATGCATTTCAGGTGGATTGGCCGGTCCAAATTGTCCCTAGGTGTGAATGAGCGAGCGAGTTGTCTGTCCCTGTGTGCCCTGCAATTGGCTGGCAACCAGTTCAGGGTGTCCCCTGCCCACTGCCCGATGATTGCTGGGATGGGCTCCAGCACCCCCGCGACCCTACTGAGGATAAGCAGTGCAGCTAATGAGGTGAGATGAGATGCGGCACAGTTCTAAGGTCTCGGGAACCTCCTGTGTGGGTTCAAATCCAGCTACCGGACTTCCTGTGCGGAGTTTGTTTCCTCACACATTCCAATGACATGCATTTGAGGTGGATTGGCCAGTCCAAATTGTCCCTAGGTGTGAATGAGCGAGCGAGTTGTCTGTCCCTGTGTGCCCTGCGATTGGCTGGCAACCAGTCCAGGGTGTCCCCTGCCCACTGCCCGATGATTGCTGGGATGGTAATAGTATATAGTCGAGTAGTGCATTACAGTAATCAAGAAGGGAGGTAACAAACGCTTGAATTATAATTTCCGCATTGGACTGGGACAGCATAGGGCGAATTTTAGCAATGTTGCGAAGATGGAAAAAAGCTGTTCCAGTAAAATTCTTAACGTGTGTTTGGAAGGACGGATTGGGGTAAAATGTGACACCCAAATTTTTGACTGAGTCACTCTCGGTGATAGTACATTTGTCAATGTTCAGAGCAGTTTTTGAGAACAAGTCACGGCATTTAGATGGACCAATAACTAACATTTCGGCCTTTTCAGAGTTAAGGCGCAAGAAGTGGAGTGAAATCCATTCTTTTATCTCAGTAAGGCAGGTCTCCAAATGTCCTCAGTTTAGTGTGTCAGATTCCGCCATCGAAAGATATATTTGAGTGTCATCTGCTTAACAATGGAAACTGATATTATTCTTGCGAAATAATATCACCTATTAGAAGCATGAAAATGCTGAAAAGAAGGGGCCAAGTACTGAACCCTGCTGAACACCACAGGTAACACTAAAGGGCTCAGATGTAATTTCACCATAATTAACACAGTGCGTCCTATCTGAGAGGTAGGATCTGAACCATAAGAGGACGATTCTTGAGAGACCAATCCATTTTTCCAACCGGTCTAGTAAGATATTATGGTCCACAGTGTCAAAGGCAGCACTAAGGTCCAGCAGCAGCAACAGTCATGAAGCGCCGGAGTCCATCGCCAGTAGAAGACCATTGGTTACCTTAACCAGGGCTGTCTCAGTAAAGTGATTAGCGCTGAATCCTCATTACATAGATTGAAAAAGATTGTTCTCAGATATAAAACCATTCAGCTGCTGTGCCACAACTTTATCAAGTACTTTAGAAGGAAACAGAAGGTTTGACACAGGTCTATAATTACATATGCTTTCTGGATCAAGGTTGGGTCGTTTCAGTGTAGGTTTAATAACATCTCATCTCATTAGCCCATCCCAGCCATCTCCGGGCAGTGGGCAGGGGACACCCTGAACTGGTTGCCAGCCAATCGCAGGGGGTTTAATAACATTATATTACGATTTGACAGCCACACTGACTTATACATGTGTTTTAGAATTTTGCCAGATATTCTTAATGAAACATTAATATCTAAATTTTTAACGGTCTTGTATGTGTAAAACTTGCCAATGTCTTAAAGTATATTTTGAAACTTTAAACATATTATTTACTCTGTTGATAAAGGATATCCACATGTATTATATAAACATAATTCCTAAAATGTTTTTAAGTGTGATTTAGGGAAGCTGTATCCATGTACGAGTTATTTATAGAATTATGCTGTTAGTTAAAGGGACACTGTATAATATTTGACCACTAATGTCGCTTTATTGTGAAGTGCAACTGAAAACAAGTGATACCAAGCACAGATGAGAATACAAACCAAGGGAATTAAAGAGATTAAACTGCACCAATTTGTTCTTTTTCTTTTGCCCAGCATTCCAGGGGTGTCTGGGGGTACCCATAGCAGCAAGATGACAATCATGTCATATTTTGTAAAATAAATACAAAAAAATTTAACCCATGAGAATTTAAAAAATGCATGTTCAAATGATAGTTCATGTATTCTTCTTATTCAAATCTATATTTTTTTTATTTCTATGAACGAGGTGTTTTTTTTACCTCGAGAGGAGGCGCTAAATAATTCACAATGTCCACACAGGCATGACTGCCACAAGATAAAAGGCCTTTTATGACAAAATACATACTATCACCTTTGACAGGTTTTCACCGTATCAATTTTTCTCATACACTACAAAATCAAATGATTTCATATAGTTTTGTGTCTGTCTTTCGGTGTTTCTCAATTGGTGGGTAGGGACATAAAAGTGGGTCACAGATCCGTTTGCTGTGGATCGCAGGCCTTTGCCTTGCCAAAATAATGCTAGGAAAAAGAAATAAACAACCAAGGGTCATTTTAACTTCTTAACAGTAGATGGTGATAATTCGCTGCAAATGAAAGTTGACACCCACCATTTTACACCACTGAAAAGTCCGCAAAAGTTATTTTAGGCATGTTGAGCATGGCCAGATGCGGAAACAGGGGAGAGAATATATGAGATAAAGGATTTAATTTTCTTGAAGACAAAGCCACTGAACTGGAGCGTTTCGGATATCATTCGAAAAGCAGTCAATTGATCATTAAAGGAAATAATGTTACTTGAAGTTGTTTTCAGTTTTGTTGGTCACTTTAGGTTTTTATATAATTATTTTTAATTGATTCTACTCCTTCCGATTTAAACTGCATAATCATTTTATTCAAAACATTTAAGAAGTTGCAATGCTGTTCTTGATTTGGGTTGCTGCTTGTAATCACAGTAGAATGGTGGGTCCTGGAGTCAGACCTGTTGAGGATTACTGTTCTAAAAATGTAAAAAGTTAACCTTTGCTTATCTATTTTCACTATGATGTAAGACAGCAGTAGAGTAAAATATTCAAACGCAGACACTGAAATACGTTGATAACGCAATAGAATACGAGAAAGCACTTTGTAGTCACCTCCAAAACGGTGGATAGGTCCATGATGAAAATAATTGGACTTCTCCCATCAAAAACTGGCAAGGGTGCTGCTTAACATTAAATGTGCTAGTTTTTACTTGGGTAAAATCTTTAGAATTCAATTGATACATGTACAGTGCCTAGTTAAAATATATGCCACCCAAGACCTTTATCTCATTTTGCCACATTTCAGGCTTCAAACATAAAGCTAAACAACTGAAAATCAACATGTGAGACACATTATACATTGTATGTGCAACGAAAAAACTGAAAAGCAGGTGACTTCAGGACTCCCTTGATGACTTCTGAATGATCCAATCTTGACCTAAATGACTATCAATGACAAACAGTGTTGGTTTACATGCACCTGCTCTGTGTTGGGCTCAGAGGTATGTGAAAGCAAATACTGGACAACAGATAGTATTATAAAGACCTAAGAACACTCCAGGCAGGTCTGGGATAAAGTTGTGGCAATTGCAAAGCAGGAATGGGAGTCAATAAGAATTTGCAACATCTACACATCTCCAAGAAAATTCTGCAAGCAATAATATCCAAATGGAGAGAGCATTAAACATACCAAGAGCTGGCCGTCCCTCTAAAAAAGTAGAAAACTAAACAGAGAACCAACCAAGAGACCCATTATCACATTTGAGTACCTCATGAATAGACAGCTGAGCTGACAACTATTAGTCGTACTTGGCTTAAATCTGCTCTTTATGGAAGAGTGTCAAGAAGAAAGCCATTTCTGAAAGAATACCATGAAAGGCCCGTGAAACCACATGGGAGACACAAATAACTTGTAGAAAAATGTGCTCTGGTCAGATGAGACCAAACTTGAAATTTTGGGTCTGAATGCAAAGCATTACACTTGGCGGAAGAGTAACACTACACATCACCCTGAAAACCCTTTCCCCGCTGTGGTGGTGGTGGCAGCATCATGCTCTGGGGTTGCTTTTCTTCAGCCGGGACTGGGAAGATCATCATAGTAGATGGGAAAATAAATAGAGACAAACACAGGGTGATTTTAGCAAAAAAGAAAAATCTGTTGCAATCGTTTGCAAAGCAATGTATTCGCTGTGTTATCTGAATCAGAAAGTGCTAGTGATAATCATAGGTTTCCTCAAACTCGCCAGGTTAGGCCAACTGTAATGTAAGAGCAGTCTGGTTGCTACTGTAGGTCTCCTGCAGCCACACTGACAGACAGGTCAGCCACAACAGAGTTAGAGAGAGGAGAGGGGGGAGGACGAGGCAAAAGGGGAGGCGTTCTTCTCCACATAGGGATTAGTGGAAGCTCCTTGGCAAATTTACATGTGAATTGATCCCGGAGCTTCTTTTAGCTAGCAAACCCCCCTCTCAGTCCCTCTCTTTGGCCTCTTCCTCACACTTCTCACATCAGGGAGAATCAGAGTGAGCACGAGGCAGTCACTCAGGGAAACGAAGGACGTCAGAGTGGTTGTCGTGGTCAAACTTTACAAACAGAAACCTTTATTTAGGATCAAGTTCTTCCAAACCGCTCGTTGTGCAGAGTTTGCTACAGCATCGCACAAGTGGAGATTCTAAATGGAGGAAGGTATGATTTTTTTCCTTTTGTTCTTCGCATCCCCCATTGGTAACGGTGGGGTCCACTCAGTCTCATCAGTGAACAATGAAAGCTGACAGGACCAGTCCACTTTGGCGGGCAGAATAGGGAAAGATGGGAGGGGTCTGGTGAGCAAACCTCTTTGAAAGTCTTGAATCAACAGTTTACTGTGGCATGCAAGATTCGTAATTTACAAATTTAAGATTTTAAACCACTTTTTGAGATGCAAAAACTTTATTTACAATGGAACTGTAATAGTGTGTGCATGCATGCATGTGTTTTAAAGGAAATAATACTTTAAGGACAACAGTTAAACATGTGACACTTGAAAGCTAGACTGTAAGAAGTTCCAGCACATCATGTTGTTAAGATTTACTCTTATTATTTTTACTCAAATCATAAATCCTTCTTTAAGTGTTTAGATTTTAGTAGACACGTAAAAGGAGGAGAGAAGACATCAATGGATTTTAAACTTGCAGGTAGGGCCAGGAGAGGAGCCTTGAGATGAGTAAATTCCATCCCATCCTAAGGCCCTCCTCTGACCCCTTTCTTTTTATTACATCTTCAATGTTAAAAAAGCAGATCAGCCATAAGGGGTGTGGTAATCAAAGAACAGCGACACGATTGGACGATAGCGACTATGATGTATTGATCAAAACAACAAACAACAGTGCTCTATAGTCAAAGTAGAATTTGAATCCTATGAAATCTTTTTTTTACAATTGTCCAATATTAAAAACAGAATAAACTTATCACTTACTCCCCAAAATAAAAGGGAAACTATACCATACCACAAAAAGGAATTGTGGCACCCTTACTGCATCTCATGCACAAGGTTAGTACAGGTGCTAGAAATCCTTAAAAATACTTGAATTTTAATGTTGTGTTTTCAAGGATTTATAAATGCTTGAATTCTGGGTGAAGTGCTTGTAAATACTTAAATTTGGTGCCATGTTTCTCAACAAGCTTGAAAATTAGGCCAACACTGCTCTCTGGTGGCTTGGCTTGGCCATTGCATTTCTTCTTTCCTCTTGATTAATGGCAGCTGACAATATCTGTGTATTATTTGTTATTGCAACATTCATTGCAGCCTGGTCATCCTGGAAGGGGGATTACCTCATGTGCGGTCCCTTCTCAAGGTTTATTCATTTTCCTCATGATGAGGTTTTTGAGTTCTTCCTTGCCCTCATGTAGGTTTTAGATCAAGGGATGGTGTAATAATAGTCTGTGGTTTGCAATAATCTGTGGTCTGTGCAGCCCTTTGAGACTCCTTGTGATTAAGGGCTATACAAATAAAAATGACTTGACATTAGTTTGTATTGCATTGTCCGATAAAGCATCATTGCCTCTTGTGGGACAGTTACATGCGTCACCTAAATTATATCTCTTAAAAAATGCACACACAAGATAAAAATTCGTATGTGTAGATCGTGGATATATTTGTATATTGGCAAAATACATTATTCACACCTGATTTCTTCTTTTAATGGTACCAGGGAAATTGAAAACAGGGACTTTGAAAGTCCTTGAAAAGTGCCTGAACTTGGCCATGAAAAAGGTGTATGAACCCTGCATATTTAATTATTGTTATTCAGTCAATTTTTTATATTTCAGATCGAAAATTGAGGCCGAACGTTTTAATTGCGTTGTTGCTGCAAAAATGTGCATTCAAAATATTATTGTCTGCAGCAGGTCACCGTAAGCTGCACCCCTCAACAAATGCAGTTTGTAAAGAGCCATGTTGCGACACATTATTCAAGGCAGAGTCTGGGCGTTAAGAAATGATTTGATGTGCTGAACTGATGTGTATTAATTGCTGCTTCTTAATTAGTCGTCACGCAATTTGCCTTCATTCTAAAGGTTATTTGTTCAGCAAGGACATTTGAGACTACCAAAATGTCTTAGCAGACTGTGATAAGGTATGTCTGTTGCTCCTTTAGGACCTAATTTGCATTTAATGCCAAATGTTTCTCTCAAATGAGAAGAGCCTGTGACAGTCAGTTTTTGCCATTTTGATAATGCAGCCAAAACAAAGCTTGAATCCTCATCTTTCATTAGAAGAAAAATATACATTTCTAGCTTTTACTATTGTTTAGTAAACAATAAAGATTGCTAAGTTTCTTGAAAATACTCGTTTCCAAGAAAGCTTCTGATTTAAAAAATGGCTTTTTGTGAAAGGAAGCATTTAGACAGTACTTTCAAGTCAAGTCACATATATTTTGTAATCACAAAAGGCCACAATTACATCATCCCCTGATCTAAAACCAACGTGCGGGCAAGGAAAAATTCAAAACCTCCACATGAGGAAAATAAGAAACATTGAGAAGGAGCCACACAATTGGTAATACCCCTTCCCTTTCACTTTGGTGCTTTTTTTGCATTTATGAAACTTCCAATATCCAAACAACGTTTTCCATACATACATGGGCACCTTGCTTGCTAACATAACATTTTATTACAAGAACACTGAACTTGTGCATGAACGATGCAAGAACTTTTCAGCCCACCCCATTTCCGATACAGTGGCTGTAAATAAAAAAATGAACGGTGACTGTGAGAGCAGCCGCTTCCAGGAGAAGTGGTAATTGTAGTATTTTTTTCACTGAAATCCGAAACAAATGTGTTTGCCTAATTTGCATCGAGAGAGAGAGAGAGAGAGAGAGAGAGAGAGACAGTTTTCAAAGAATATAATCTCAAGAGGCACAGCCAGACGAAACATGCTGTCTACAAAAAAATAACTGGAAACGAATGCTGTGTAAAGGAGAAGTCACTGGAAGCTGTTTCAATTGCACGACAGCACTTGTTCACAAGACCCTGCTAGAAAATGCTAGAAAGGCAAGCTATGAGGTTGCTACGACGGTCAAGCACTGCAAACCTTTCATGGAGGGTGAATTTATGTCAGAGCCAGAACAGATGGTAGACCCAAACGCGTAACGTCTTACACAAAGCTTTATTGGAGAATCGAGGAAGTCGGGTGCGGGGAAACAAACAACAGCGATCTGGTGCTTGCTTGGCAGGAGGTGCAGTGAGCTCACAGGATCGGAATGCGGAAACGAGTGGAGTTGTCGGAACGGGCGATCGCAGCGTGGTCGATGTGCAAAAACGGGTCAGGTATCCGGAGCGGGAGATCGGCGCGTGGCTGGTGGGCAAAAACGGGTAAAGTAGCCGGAGCGGGAGATGGGCGCAGTCAGGGACAAACGAGCAAGATACATGTGAGGACGGGACAGACGGGAGCCAGAGTCAAATAGTGCGGAGGTTCGCCAACGGACTGACAGGAAATGAATGGAGTACCAAGTTTAAATAGGAAGGTAACCAATCAGGCAACGAGCAGCAGCTGGCGCAAAATGAGCGGGCACAGGTGAGGGCAATGAGTAATCATGACAATTTATTAAAGACTGTTCAAAAAATGCCAGGCTGAATAGTTGGCCCTCACACATTTTCAGTTTACCAAATCTGGCCCTCTTTCTGAAAAGTTGGGACACTCCTGCTTTAAAACAAACCTAGACTTGATTTTGTTTCACTTTTTTGCTGTCTCGACTGTACAGGAGATTAGCTATGTCCTGATGGTTTACACTTGGATATTTTTAGCAGATTAAATGATGCAGCTTAACACTCCAGGGTAGCCTCCATTTTTGTATGCGTGTCGTTTTGGTTATCACGGGCAGTGTAGGTTGTACATTAATTGCAACACCCCAAGGTTTTTCGCAGCCATCCTAATCAATTGAACCTAGTTATTGATATAACAGGAGAAATAACTAATCTGGAGCAAGTGTGATAGAAACTATTTCAAAAAAGTATACTTTTGAAACACACAATCTATTTGTGATAAAGAAAAACACATATGTTGTTTTTTCTGACTTTAACAATAAAGTTTTGCATTTAGCTGGAAGCGGAAACCAAATGAAATACCATTGCTCTAAGCTCCTGTAATTGAATCGTCATTGAATCTTACTACGCTGGTTATTAAAACTCAACGCATCACTTCTCAAATGCCCGAAAATGATGGTGTACCAAACTGAGCCGAAAATAACCCCATTTCAAAATGGGTATTCATCATTAATCAGACTAAAGACTTGTACAACCCAACTTGTTTGCTGGCACTCCAGTTAAAATGTAGCTTTGAAGACCATATTCGTGTTAAAAGAATGAAGTTAAACACCAAAATAATGTAACAAACCGAACTAGAAAATGAATGGCATAAAAAATGTTCCTTAGCTGTAGGGCTAAGGATCTGGCAAAGGCTCACAATTAAATCATGATTTTGTTTCAGGGGTGTAGGATTCAATTATATAATTAGTATTATCGAGGTCCCCCCCACTTCAATATGTTTTCCTTTACTAAGACAGATTTTTTTACTTTATCAACTTTGCATTTGAAAAACAAAACAAAACAAAAAAAAACATTTATTTCAATTCCACTACAGTTTACCTAAGTCAGGGAAACTCATACAAACTGAAAAGTGACAAAATGGAACACAGAAATGGAACACAAGCACTAATTCAAGTGCTAATAATTGAAATTATTTATTTGAGGATTTAAAAGTATTTTTTAAATGAAAATATTTAGTTGAAAATGTTAAGTTTCATATTTTTTTAACCTTGTACCTTTAATGCTGTTTCCAACAGACAATTTCCAACCCTTTAGGATAAAATAGTGTAGTTTAGTTGCGAAAGCTGCTGTTAAAAAAATCAACACACTACACGTGTGTGCAATCGTATTACTTTAAGAAGCGCATCTGGGACCTCACAATCAAGTAAAATAACATTGGGATGGTTTTTCCTCAACAATCTCTGGTTGATAAATGGTAGTCAGCAAATACAGCTACAGTTGGTGGTTTGCTTTGGAAGTGGTTCTTAGCTTTAGCGACATGATTTCGACATATTTAGAACTGTTTTTCTCTCATGCTTCTCTCATCATTGTCTGGTGGGCTGGATTACATACGTTTTTTGACACCCCTGTTGATTGATTTTATAACATGTTCATTATTGATTTTTAAGACATGATCTCGGAAAAGGTGTGTGTACAATTGTCCTTCCTGAAGTCATTCTCAGCAATATTCTTCAGTCATGCTTTTGTAATCGCTCAAGTGTCAATCCTCTTAGAGCAGAGTAGACGATAGACACAGACTGTACACAAACACTTGTGCTACTTCAGTGCTCAGGTAACCCTGCAAGTGTTTGTGTGTGTCCGTGCCAAATTTAGGTTCACTGTCATGGGAACAGTGGCGTGTATGCTCTCTCTCAATTTCACTTGGACCGAATACATGGTCTTGACGTTTCTAGCCCATTGTAGGGGCTGCTTGTTGCTCCATTTCAGCAATCCATACTTTATGCGAGGGGCGATTTTAGGTTCAGTGCTTTAGGAGATTTGAGGACCAGGTTTTCAAAATACAATGACAATCCATCCAATCATCAATTATCTGCACCGCTTATCCTCAGTAGGGTCCCGGGGGCGCTGGAACCCATCTCATCTGATTTCAGGCAGTGGGCAGGGGACACCCTGAACTGGTTGCCAGCCAGTAACAGGGTACACAGAGACATACAGCCATTCACATGCCCATTCACATCTAGGGACAATTTGGACCGCCCAATTAACCCGACATGCGTGTTTTTGGGAATTGTCCCGCTGTCGCACTAAACACTGAACTGCCGTGCCGCCCAATATACATATATATATATATATATATATATATATATATATATATATATATATATATACATATATATATTATAGTAAATAAAGTACTACTACAATTTTTTTGGGTGCCAAGGATAAAGGAAAGAAAGAACCACAAAAAAAAAATCATTTTACTAGAAAATCACGATGACCCAGCACTGGCGGGGTATTTTCAGAACAGGTCCGCGTGTCAGGCAGGATGTAAGGAAAATTGAGATCACTTGCACTCGTTTCTTGGTTTTTATTGGAAGGAAGGAATGACAAGACGTGAATCTTCGATCCGTTGTTTGACGGATTGTCGATACTTGACGGGCGGGTGAAGGCTTGGCGGGAATGGTCGCGGACAGGCGTAGTCGTCGTGTTGTTGGTTGGGGCTGGAGAAGAAGGGCGTCGTTGTGTTCGGAAGAGAGATCAGGAGTCAGGCGGGCAGGGCAGGTCGTAGGCAGATTCGGAAACGGGTCGGCAACGGAGATCAGGTAGAAAAACAGGAGGCAGGCAAAGAGTCGGAGGTACGGGCTTTCTGAGCAGATGGCAACAGATCGCATACTACAATCGAACAAAGTGTTACCGGAAGCTGGGGATTTAAATATACAGGGTGCGCCAAATAGCTGTCCTGGCTGTTGGCGCCAAATCCTGAACACAGTTGTTCCCGATCCGGGTGATTGTGACACCGCGGGCACCTCAGCTGTCCTCAGGGGGCACCCAGGTGCCTGCGTGCACCAGGTTGGAGACCCCTGCTGTAACTGGTTAAAACTGGATCAATTGGAAAATTGGCTTTGTAAGTCCTTAAAAAGTGTTTGAATTTGGCCATGAAAAAGGTCTAAGAACCGTGCGCATACTATCCATCCATCCATCCACGATTTATCTGCACCGCTTATCCTCAGTAGTGTCACGGGGGTGCTGGAGCCCATCTCAGTTGGGCAGGGGACACCCTGAACTGGTTGCCAGCCAATCGCTGGGCACACAGGGACAGACAATTGGCTCGCTCATTCACACCTAGGGACAATTTGGACCAGCCAATTCACTTGAAATGCATGTTTTTGGAATGTGGGAGGAAACCAGAGTGCCCGGGTGAAACCCACAAAAGCACGGGGAGAACATGCAAACTCAACACAGGAAGGTTCAATCTCATGACCTCAGAACTGTGCCGCACAGGCGCTAACCGTGCGTATACTAATGACTAAAAATTCCTACATGTCTAATCTATCTGTGTGTCTTGCTCTGCAGAAAGTGCTGGTGATCTGAAAGTGGAAGTAGTTTCCCTGATGGAGGAGAGCGAGAAGAAGGAGAACGGCATCATGGTAGAAGAGCAAGTTGCAGAAGAAACTAACGAAGCGAGCACAGAGAATTCTGGCAAGGGAGCAAAAACCAATGATGTTGAGGTCCATGAAGTAGTAGAGAAGGAAAGGGAGAAAGGAATGGAGGAGGGGGAAATGAAGAAGGAGTCAGAGATAAAAGTCGAATTACGCCAATCTGGGCCAGACCTGGAGATAAGTTTTATCCGAGGCAGTGACCTTTTTGGCTATGTGGGCATTGAGGCAGTGCTGGACCAGATGAGACATAAGACCGTGAAAGCTGGCTTTGAATTCAATATTATGGTGGTTGGTAAGTATTTGAATCGCTTTGAGGATTTTTATGCATCAAATACAAAAAGCGATGTGCCAGTACATTTACCATAATGATATTTATCAAACATTGTTTGCCTGTGTGTTTTTGTTTGTTTAAACCAGGGTTCAGTGTGGTGCCCAGGGTGCCTCTAAGGACAGTTAAGGTGTCTGCGTAAATTTTCTGAAAATAGCAGTGCTGGGTCATTGAGATTTTCTAGTAAAGTGATTTTTAGGGGGTTGACTACATAGTAATATCATGATAACATGAGAAAATTAAATAAATACATTCTAGTTCATGGGCCTCACAGACAAAAAAAATGTATTCAAGTATTGATAATTATTTTTAAGCCACTAGTTAAGTGAGAAAAATGATAATGTATTTTTGTATTGAACAGATTTATTCATTCATCTTTTTAGTGATTTATTTAAAGGAAAAACAACAGATGTTTCCGTAGTGCAGTGGTTAGCACATTAGCCTATCACACAGAAGCATCTCAGTACAAGACCGGGTGGAAACCTGTGTTGGCCTGGAGAGGGATGGGTGCCACCAGGCTGTACTTCACCAAGACACACCACATGAATTTGTGCCCCTACAACCCTAGTAGTTAAGGGATCCAACCAACCAACAACAAACTAAATTCCAATTTATGTGCAAAAATGTGCTAGCTACCTGGCTTCATTTTTAGCTTTGTAGCTAGTTATTTCCCTACCTTTTAAGTTGTTCAGCAAGCTATCTAGCTAGCCTTTTACATTTTTAGCATGATATCTAGTTAACATTTTACCTTTTATCTTCCTAACTATCAAGCTTCCTTTTTTCTATTTAGAAAGCAATTTAATTACTTTGTTATTTTAGAAATGTGTCTTAAAGTGGGTGTCCTTTGCGCTAATCTCTTACTATCTCTCGGCTTGGAAAAGGTTGGAGACCCCTGGTTTAAAGAGACAGTGTGTATTATTTAGCACCACCTGAAAAATTACCTGACATCGGCAAACAAGGCTTTAATGCCAGGACCTTAACTTGGCCTTTTGCAAGGCTTTGATGCTAGATCCTTAGCTTGGCCTTGTGTACTTTCTATGAAGTCACTATCTTTGATTTTTGCATTTCGGAGATGGAATATGAGCTTGCTTTGTCCACTCCACGCATCGGCCCGGTATAGCAGTACCTCCGGGAACGGTGCATTCGCAATGATCGCAGCAAGGCTTTAGGGCTAGGACCTTAGCTTGGCCTTTTGGCTGAGAGTAAGTGTCCCGGCTCCTAGGCTTTGTAGCGTATTATGAACTGACCGATAACGGATAATGGATAATGAATAACGAAGATAGATCAATAACCCTTAAAAACCCCAAAAACCCCATACCAGCTCAGTAGCCTAGATGGTAAGGCGCCCGCTTTGAGACTGGGAGGTCGGTGATTCGCGCCCCGGCCGAGTCATTCCTAAGACTTAAAAAGTGGTCGGCGGCGCCCTCTGTTGGCTGCGGCTGCATCGGCTCGCTACAACGGGTCAGGTGCAATCGACATTTCGTTCTTTGTACATTGTTACACAGAATGACAATACAAGGAAATTATTATTATTATAAACGAGTTTTTTTTAATACTAGAAGGTCAAGAATTTTGTATTTATTTTACATAAGATGAGGCTCATTTAGAGGGACGGGGCTCAGTCAATTGGGGCGCCGGGGTATTTGACATCGGGGAACTTTTTCTTTTCTTTTTTAATCAAGTGCAATTGCACCTTCACTACACTAGGGAGTGTGTAGTATGAGTATTGTAAAACGTGCTGATTCGTTCGTTCGATTCATTCTTATTGCCCCCCGCTCCCCCAAAAAATCAGCATTAATTATTTTATAAATTTTTTTTTGCAGTTCTATAAATTTTGAGTTATTGAATTAACAATGTTATTTATGTTTTAATGCATTAGTGTTTATTGATTTCATTTTATTTTATTTTTCAGTATGCATTAAACGTTTAATGTTTAAGGATTTTTGTTTTGTTTTTTGAATTTTGGATACACTATACATCTACAAAAGGATTTCATCTTCTGAGAGGATCACACGACACAAAATATTTGAGAAACACTTCTAATCTTCCTCATGCTGAGGATTTTGAGTTTTTCCTTGCCCGCGTGTTGGTTTCAGATCAGGGGCTGGTGTCATTTTGGCCTGTGAAGTCCTTGGAGACAAATAAATGTGACTTGACTCGACTGACGTAGAGGGACCTGACATATTTGTCCGCCATTTTGTTGCTACAAGTACCTAAAAACCAAAAACCTTGCGACTGGCGTGGCAAAAAAAAAAAAAAGATGAGAAGACAAAAGTGTCCGCTTTGGTCACTTTGAGCCTCCGTAGCTTGTATTTCCCACTGTGCTATTTAGCACTTGTTTCTCATTTCACTACACAATGCAGCAAAATCTGGTGGTCAAACATTGTTCCTTTGATAAGTTAATCAGATATAAAACCCACTGGCACCTGTAACCTGATTTGTTTCTGCAGGTCAGAGTGGTTTAGGCAAATCTACAATGGTCAACACTCTCTTCAAGTCTAAAGTCAGCAGGAAGTCCTGCACGCCAAACTTTGAGGAGAAAATATCCCAAACAGTCAAGCTGCAGTCAGTAAGCCATAGTGAGTCCATGCATGCAAACACACACTAACACACGCACGTGCCCAAAGGGATACCCAAATCCTAAAACATACAAAATGTGAGGAAATAGTACATGTTTTTTTTGCATAATATCTATATACTGGACTGTCTCAGAAAATTAGAATATTGTGATAAAGTTCTTTATTTTCTGTAATGCAATTAAAAAAACAAAAATGTCATACATTCTGGATTCATTACACATCAACTGAACTATTTCAAGCCTTTTATTATTTGAATATTGCTGATTTTGGCTTACAGCTGAAAAAAACTCAAAAATCCTATCTCAAAATATTAGAATACTTCCTCAGACCAAGTAAAAAAATAATTTTATAACAGCAAAACTAAATCAAACATTTGAAAATGTCCATTGATGCACTCAGTACTTGGTTGGGAATCCTTTTGCACAGATTACTGCATCAATCCGGCGTGGCATGGAGGCAATCAGCCTGTGGCATTGCTGAGGTGTTATTGATGCCCAGGATTCTTCGATAGCGGCCTTCAGCTCATTTGCATTTGTAGGTCTGGTGTCTTTCATCTTCTTCTTAACTATACCCCACAAATTTTCGATGGGTTTCAGGTCAGGGGAATTAGCAGGCCAATCAAGGACAGTGATGCCATGGTCAGTGCACCAGTTACTGGTGGTTTTGGCACTGTGGGCAGGTGCCAGATCATGCTGGAAAATGAAATCCTCATCTCCATAGAGCTTTTCAGCAGATGGAAGCATGTAGTGCTCTAAAATCTCTTGGTACACAGTTGCATTTACTCTGGACTTGATGAAACACAGTGGACCAACACCAGCAGCTGACATGGCTCCCCAAACCATTGCTGACTGTGGGAACTTCACACTGGATTTCAAGCAACTTGGATTTTGCTCTTCTCCAGCCTTTCTCCAGACTCTGGCGCCTTGACTTCCAAGTGAAATGCAAAACTTGCTTTCGTCTGAAAAGAAGACTTTGGACCACTCTGCAACTGTCCAGTGCTTCTTCTCCATAGCCCAAGTCAGACGCTTCTTCCGTTGTCTTGAGTTCAGAAGTGGCTTGACCATGGGAATACTGCTATTGTAGCCCATTTCCCGGACACGTCTGTGAACTGTGGCTTTTGATACCTGGACTCCAGCTTCAGCCCACTGTCTTTGAAGCTCCCTCAAATTCTTCACAATTTTGTTAAAGCTGCGGTCATCTCTCTTGGTTGTGCAGCGTTTCCGGCCACATTTTTCCCTTCCAACAGACTTTTTGTGGATATGCTTTGAAACTGTACTCTGTGAACAGCCTGCTCTTTGAGAAATTTCTTTTTGTGTCTTACCCTCCTGATGGAGGGTATCAATGATGGTCCTCTGGACAGCAGTCAGATCAGCAGTTATTTAGTTTACTGAACCAAGCTGAGTGTTTTTAAGGCTCAGGAAACCCTCGCAAGGTGTTTCGAGTTAATTAGATGATTCAGGTGATTAGTTGAATAGCCTACTTGTATACTTTTTCATGATATTCTAATATTTTGAGATAGGATTTTTGAGTTTTCTTAAGCTGTAAGCCAAATTCAGCAATATTAAAATAATAAAAGGCTTGAAATAGTTCAGTTGATGTGTAATGAATCCAGAATGTATGACATTTTTGTTTTTTTAATTGCATTACAGAAAATAAAGAACTTTATCACAATATTCTAATTTTCTGAGACAGTCCAGTATGTATATGTCATTGGTATATTCCACTTTTTCGAGATTGCATTTGGAGAGAGTCTGTCTCATCTTTAACTTTCTGAGCTGTGACGTTATGTGAAGCAAACCAGCACCCTAGCAAGGCAGTCGCCCTAGTAGTTTACATGTTACTCAGTCAAAACATTTTGAGTGTTTTGAGCAAAGTTTTGGTAGTTTTTGTGGAGAATGCCTAGGCATTGTGTCGCAACTGGGTGCAGCAATGGTACAACAAATGGCGAGCACCCAAAAATGGGGTGAACTGGCAAAAATAACACACACAGATAACGGCAGGTTCGCCGGCTGCTAAAAAGGGGTAACAAAGGGGGGTGCCCGTTTTGTGATCGGCCAAATAACGGGAGTCTGGCCGAACAAAAGCAGTAGGCAGCAAGAATACCTTGGAGCCACCAACAATAAACGACCACGGCAACAAACACAAGGGAAACTGGGGACAAAACAATGAATGGCAGGCTAGCCAGCTAGCCTACTGCCAACGGGGCTAATCTGGATCAAACAAAACTTGAAGCCTTTGGAAGCCCACATGCTAATGGTTAGCTATCTGGACAGTTATATTAATTGCAAGACATGTGGTAAAAAACACAAAAGGAAAAGTCACAATCACATACCTAAAAGGAGGTGGAGGCAAAATACGAACGCATGCTGTGCACAACGGCAGCTTGACTTACCCCATGCAGTTTTTGATGATCAAAGCACACAACTCAGACAAAACAGTCAGAATTACTCCAAGCAGATATGAGCGCTATGCGTTTGCAGATTACTTCAATTGCCGTCTGTTTTTTAATGGGATCCACCATTTGGTATGAGTATTTGTTTGCATCCGGTAATGTCGCAGCTCTACAAGGTTTGACCTAAATCTTTGAGACCAGATTTTTCGAGATTCATCGCGCGTGGAATATTTTGGAACATATCTGCATGATTGTGGGTAGGAACACTCCATGTTCTGTGCCTAATTGGAAAAAAATTGTAACCCTTTAAAGGGAGAAGACCTTTTTTTCAATTAGACACAGAATATGTAGTGTTTCTCCCCAAAATATGTTCTTGACCCGCTAGTTTCTTGGTTTGTTTACTCCTGGCCAGCTTGTTGTTGGTTTGCGGTTTACCTGGCTGCTCACTGAGTCTCTTTGAGTTGGCCAGCCTTGTGTTTTACCGCCGAGACTGCGGCTGCATTTCGTTGATCGTCCCAGATATATAGCGGATCTCCTTGTGTTGTTTTGCCAGTTCACCTCTTTTTGGCTGCACGTACTTTGTTGTACCATTACTGCTTCCATTTGTGACACAACACTTTGGCATTCTGCACAAAAACTATCAAAACTTTGCACACAGACACTCGTAATCTCTTCAACTAGTTAACACATGAAAAAAGTATAGCGACTGGCTTTATTAGGTTCTGGTGTTCGTCCAGTGACGTTACAGCTCAGGAGGACAAAGACAAGTGCTATATTTAAAAATGCATTATCTCAGAAGTTTTTGTGTCAAAAACATGTACTATTTCCTCAACAATGCATGTTTAAGAATTTGGGATTATCTTTAGGTGCTGTGTTTTTTTCAGTCTTTGGGACACCACCTTTTTTTCTCCTATCACATGTCGCTTCCGGCCAGTACTGGATGTCACCTCTGCAGTACACATACTGAATAATGTTGAACAGAAGCAAACTTGTCAAGAAAGATTCAGGCGTGCAGAAATGTAAACCAAAACAGAAGGCTGTAGAGGTCGACGACGCAGTAAAGACTTCATATGGTCATGGAACTCAAGCGTACAAAGAATCCTCACGACAACCTCTTTTTTCTTTTCTGCTGTTAACATTAATTAGGAATACAGTAGATGTGTGTAACGTTTTTTCTAAAAAAATTTGCTGAAATAAATGCTCAGCAAATGTATAAACATATCGGCTGAGGAAGGGGTCATGAACCTTTTTGACTCAAAGAGCCATGACAGCAAAATATTCAGAACTTTTCTCAGTGAGAGCCACACCATATATTTCAAGACGCAATCAGACGAATACGCCAAACCTTATCTCCAGACAAAAGCTAATTCTTCATTGCATTTTAATTCACTGTGTGACGTATTCACTTTATGAAATTTGTAATTACAACGCCAGAGGCTGTGTATATATATATATATATATATATATATATATATATATATATATATATATATATATATATATATACAATAAACTGTTCTTTTTTATAACATTATTATAATAACTTAGGCCAGTTTTTCCTAGCACAGCGTTGTAATTATTTTGATTTTTTTGTATTTTTATCGTGCAAGTCTTCTCTTCATTTTCCTTCAATGTCGTAATTACATGTTATACCCTAGAGCCATCTCTAATCTCTGTGAACTGTGAACCGTATGACACTGACTCATAAACAAAAGGTCTGTACATAGTTTTTTGTTTTTGTTTAACTAATCAATTCATCTACCAGAAAAGTATCATTTGATGAAGATAACATTGAACTTATGGCTAAAAATATGAGCTTCTGACTTGTTTGTGCATTCCACTCATATGTCCCCTTATTTTGTATTATAGTGATTGAAGAGAAGGGGGTAAAAATGAAGCTGACAGTGATTGACACCCCAGGATTTGGAGACCAGATCAACAATGAGAACTGGTAAGTGAAAAAATGTTTAGGGCCACGAAGTACACACATCATCAACATTTTTTAACCAGAATAAATCCTTTGATAATGGTTGGTGGGAAAAGTTAACAATTTGATACCCATTTTTACAACAAAAAATGTGTGTAAATATGGTAGTAGTACTAAATGTATTATTAGTATATTACCCAGGGCTATACTGGAGGCACTATGTGACCCACTACTGTAGATTGTACTCAGAACAAATTTTGTTTTGTGTAATCTGGTACAACCATTTTAAAAGTACATTTGAGATATTTTATTGGTCTGATGGAATTTACTGGAATATATTGAATGATAAACTTCATGGTACACTTCTGTGGTGGGTCATTTTAAAGGGACATTGTGTATTATTTAGTGCCACCAAGGGGTTAAAAAACCTATATTTACAAAAGTAACAATATTGATTGGAATAAATAAATAGATAGATAGATAGATAGATAGATAGATAGATAGATAGATAGATAGATAGATAGATAGATAGATAGATAGATAGATAGATAGATAGATAGATAGATAGATAGATAGATAGATAGATAGATAGATAGATAGATAGATAGATAGACAGACAGACAGACAGACAGACAGACAGACAGACAGACAGACAGACAGGTAGGTAGGTAGGTAGGTAGGTAGGTAGGTAGGTAGGTAGGTAGGTAGGTAGGTAGGTAGGTAGGTAGGTAGGTAGGTAGGTAGGTAGGTAGGTAGGTAGGTAGGTAGGTAGGTAGATAGATAGATAGATAGATAGATAGATAGATAGATAGATAGATACTTTATTCATCCCCGTAGGGAAATTCACACTTCCAGCAGTATCCTTGTGTTGAAAATAAAACAATAATAAGTAAAAGGAATATAATACATTAATACCCAATGTAACGTGTTGATATAGAGTATTTAAATAGTGCTACATAAAATACACACTGTAATAAAAATAGGGTAATATGCAATGTGGGGGTGTGGTTTAATGTGGGCTTTTACTCCCCCGGGTGGAGTTAAAGAGCCTCATGGCATGAGGAAGAAATTATCCTCCTAGTCTGTCCGTGGAACAAGAGTGTGACAGCAGTCTGTCGCTGAAGCTGCTCTTCAGTTTGGAGATGATGCTGTGTAGTGGATGTGATGAATTGTGATGAATAATAGCAATTGTACATGCATACAGCATTTTTAAACACTAATAGAATGAAAAATGTGTATTTATTTAACATAAGATGAGGCTTACCGAGAGAGAGCTGACGCAAATGTCCGCCACCTTGCTGGTAGGAGTACCTCAACAACAACAAAAAATACTTGTAAAAGGCTGAGAAAACACTGAGAAGAATAATGTTGCGTTTCGTTCACTATGAGTCTCTGTTGTTGTAATTTCCCTTGTTTGTTTTGTAGCACTTGATTTCAGTTGCAGTACACAATACAGTGACATCTTGGGTCAAACATTAGTTTTCTTTAAGGTCAAACACAGTTGGATTCTGCCCATTGCCTGCCATAAAATCTCGAGTACATAGGTCAAAAATCAAACAAGTCTTTAGCAGTCTAGCTTATTTCTATCAAAAGTTATGATTTTTTTTTTAAAAACACATAGACATAGGGCCATAGACGTGTAAACGTGCTAACGTTTTATGTAAAAGACTATATTTTGCTGTATTTTCTCAGCTTCATTATTGATGTTCTCTGCTCAAAATTGTTTTTATGTCATGAAAACGGATCGGGAAGCAGGAAGTAGGAACTCATTTGCATAGACGTCCCCACACTTTAATTGAGAAAGAAAAGTTGTCCAAAACACAAACGTACCAGACCAAAAAACAAAACGGGTCAAACACAGCTGGGCGCCATGGCAACGGTCCAGAAGCTGACAGAACCCCCCCTTCAAGGGACAGCCCCTGAGGTCCCCAAAAAAACAAATACCTCACCCCCCAGAATGGGTTGACGCTCCTGAAGAGGGCAACCCCACTCCCTCCCCCGAAAACGCAGGAACGGGGAGAGGCAGGGGCGGCAGGCGGATGAATGGGAGCGGAGAGCAGACGAGTCTGACTCAGACGGGTTGGGCATTGCAGGAGAGTCGAACGGGCGAGTCGAAGAGTTGGAATGGCAGACAAACGAATCGGAGTGTCGAGCAGAAGAATCAGATGTGCGGACGGGCGAATCAGGCAGGCAGACAGGTCGACAAACAGACATGGCAGGCGGACATCGGGACGGGCGGACGTCGAGACAGGCGGAAGGACGGACCTCAAGACTGGTGGGAAGGCAGACGGACGGGTGGACGTCGAGGCAGGAGTATGGGCGGATCTCGAGACTGGTGGTAAGGCAGGCGGACGGGCGGACATCGAGACAGGCGGAAGGACGGAACTCGAGACCGGTGGGAAGGCAGGCGGACGGACGGACGTCGAGACAGGCTGTCGTTAAGGTCGACGGGGCCCTCGGACAGCACGGCGCCAAGTCTTTCCGGAAACCCCATTCGAGGCACAGCAATTGCCTTGACGGGCGGGGCCGTGATTCAAGTCGGCAGGAAAGGTGACAACGCGGCCGGAGAAGAAGCGCAGGGTCGTTGCTGATAGGAGCTCATCTATCTGACGCGACATGAGCTCAGTCCGCTGAGTTAATTGCTCAATCTGGCGTTGGAAGCACCGTTGAGCATGCTCGTCCTGCAGCTGAAGGGCGGCGACCTCACTAGGCGATGGCCAAAAGGCGTCCTCCGTCCGGTCCAACTGCTGGAGAGCGTAGGGAGTCTCCAGCTTTCCCCAAATTGTGTTGGGATCGTTCACTGAGTCCTCATCGTTTGGCCAGATTGTTCTGTCATGAAAACGGATCGGGAAGCAGGAAGTAGGAACTCATTTGCATAGACGTCCTCACACTTTAATTGAGAAAGAAAAGTTGTCCAAAACACAAACAGACCAGACCAAAAAACAAAACAGGTCAAACACAGGCAAAACTACAAACTTGGCGTTTCCAGAATTTAACAGAACTTGCAGGAATCTCTCTGAATGTTACACCGAAGTGCAACAAAGTCCAACAAGCACAACAAGTATAACCAAGCATAAACAAGTTTTCAACAACGATCTGGCAAAGCGCAGTTCAAAAGAGCACGTTCAAGTACCCACAGGAGTAATCAGAAAATGCAAGTCAGCCGGTGTCAAGGGGCGGTGCCAGCTGGGCGCCATGGCAACTGTCCAGAACCCGACAGTTTATTTATTTCAACGCATTATGACCTTTGGAGCAAGCATATTTTTTTATTCATAAGTCACTTGAGTGTGTTTATGTTTGTAATGTTTTTGTGAGTTGGTTCAGATGTAAACCTACATTAAATCAATTGTTAAAATAAACAAATTGTCTACCCATTAAATGCCAAATATGAAAATCATTTTTTTCCGTTGTTTCTAAATAAATGTATTGTGCTGAGAAAAAATCCCTTATCACACATGATTATAATTTGTAGGGTAGACTACAAATGTAGGCTCAATGGGTAAAGCAGAGTACTGAAAAAGTGAAATGGTTGGCATCAAAATTTTTTTACTGATCCGGCCAAACTGATATCATAAAGTCTGCATCTGGCCCTAGAGCCAAACTAAGGATGACATGACTTCTTAAAAGTAAAAATAACATATTTTCAACCTACATTAAAAACATTTACAAGGAATTGTCTTGAATCTGTGTTATTAACTCTCGTGGCATGCTCTTTGCATTTTAAATAAAAAAGAAAGCATTCAAAAGTAAAAAAACATGATAGCTTAAACCTGAGATCATGTAGATGTTCAAAATGTGATTTATATGTTATTATATTTGGTAGACAACTACATACTGTACACAAAATAAGTTATGTACATTATTTGGACCTATAGACATCCATTATAATTCCATATCTTTGATATATCATAAACATGCTATATTTTAATGCATCTCCCGAGATTTTTTTTTTCTCTTTAGTGCCATAGAGTCAATTGTATGCATAGATTTTCTGTTGTTGATTGTTCACACCACACTAGCTGGTGGTGCTAAAGGCAAATAATAGTGGTTTGCGGGAAAAATTAACACATGGGGTTTTGGGGGAAACTGTTATTGTCAAAATAAATGATTAAATTAAAAACTATATGTGTATTGATAGGTCTGATGCCATTGAACATTTTGAGTGGTTGGAAGTCAAAACATATTCATAAAGAGTTATCACACTTTTAAGTTCACGTCCGAAAAATTTACATAGACAAGCATTGTGTCACCAAAAAAAAACGCATGCCACGAGGGTTAGAATTGATTAGAAGGGAACCAGTTTAAAGGCAGTTTTGTAATATTTCCCATTAGAGTGTGGTCTTTTGCTGGAGCAATGTTCTATCCCTATTGTCTCTCCTCAAGTTGGGAACCCATTGTGAAGTACATCAATGAGCAGTATGAGAAATATCTTCGAGAAGAACTGCACGTCAACCGTAAGCAGAGAATACCCGATACGAGAGTCCATTGCTGTATTTACTTCCTTGCTGCAACAGGGCACAGGTAAGATTTCACAATTAAATACATTAGTTTTTGTTTTCCCACAAAATATTTTTATGGATGTAATCAGCAAATCTAGGTCTTGGAAAGTATGAATATGTATATGACATTGGTAGATTGTCAAGGCCTGCAAGGTCTTCTCCGCTGGCCTAAAAATATGTGAATCATGTTATGTAATTATATGTTGTCCATGAATACTTAGATACTTCCAAGTGGTCTTTGAGTTTCTTTTCATTGCAGGTGTGTTCTTTCATATTTAGGCATTTACCAATCACATTTCAGTCATTACTTGTTGCCAGGGTCATAAATCTGCCTGGAGGCCTTCACAAGCTGATCTGCATAGCATGGGTGTTGATAATGCTGTTGGCTTAGCCAATCAGATACCAAGATGATGACATCAAGGCCTCCTTTCGTAAAGGCATTAAAAAATATCAGCTAGGGCTGTGTTTTTCAACCAGTGTGCCTGGGCACACTAGTGTGCCGCGAGACCTTGTCTAGTGTGCCTCAGGAAATTGCTCAATTGTATTATTTTATTAGTATTTCATTAGTATTTAAATAAAACATCACTTTCTGCCATTGATCGCCCTGCTGTAACATTCATCCGTATCGATAGGTGGTATCATTTACTTTTTTTAAAGTAATTCTCTGAACATGAGACAGAACCGGTACAAATATCTATTAACCAACAGAAAATAATGAAATAAATGTAATAAAGTAAAAATCTAATTTAAATATCTAGATAATCTCCCCCAAATAATGAAAAAAAGGTTAGAATGTATTAAATCATGTTTTTTATTACTAGAAAACAATTTTTACTCATTTTTAGTTTGTTTTCTAAAAAAAGTCAAGTCATGTCATTTTAATTTGTATAGCCCTTAATCACAAAGAGTCTCAAAGGTCTGCACAGACCACAGATTTTTGCAAACCACAGACTATTATTACACCATCCCCTGATCTAAAACCTACATGAGGGCAAGGAAAACCTCAAAAACCTCAACATGAGCAGTGTTCAGTTTACCTCTGAAAAGTGATGGGTCCCGGGGATTCGCATGCTCAAAAATCTATGGGTCCCAACAGAGATCTATGGGTCCCCAAAATTTATTGTATCGTGGTTGAAATTGTAAATCGGCGACAAATATATACATCACAGTTTATTGGTAATACAAATCAGTTATCACTTCAAGATTTTTCAGTTCACAACAATATTTTACATTATACAAAATAATATTGCTGAAAAAATTATATTAATCTATATTCTTTTGTTTATTTTCTTTCATTGAATCGTTGGCTTCAACACACTAGTTTTCCTTGCCTCCGCGATCTTCCAAAGAATTTATCTGCCGTTTTTTCCTGCCAGAATTACTGCCGTTGTTATCACTTTCTGCATTATGTTTCGACTTATTACCGACACTGAAGAAATTACCAATTTTGTGTTGATTTTCACCTAATACTAACTTTTTTTGGAGGCATACTCATACCTGTCAACCTCTACGGCTCCATGCACTTACAAACTGTCATATTTTCCCTTACAAAATACAAAAGAATCTTACACCATATTTTTTTTCAAACGTGTTTATGTAGTTTAACATGTTATATTGTACATGTGTTTCCTTACATCATATATTGTTAATGAACATTTTGTTGTGAGACACTGAGTTGCTCGACATGAATGAGGTTTATCATAAAAAAAAAGTTCAAAATGAAGTAGCTTGGACGTTCACTGTAGAAGGAAAAAATACATGCAAATATAATTAAGTAGAATAATACATTATCTTATTCAAATTATTAATTCATTTTCTGCATTAAATTATTGTTGGTAATGTACTGATTAAAGGGATAACCACAAACGTGTCTTTTTTTTTATTTTCTCCTTTTATACTTCCTTTTTTTTCTTATTTATACAACATCATAATTTGTAATACATATGATGCATCAAAGCAAGTGAGCCGTTTGAGAGCTGGCTCTCTTTAATGAGTTGAGCTGAAAAAGCTGGTTCTCTAAAAAGAGACGGACTTCCACCACAACAATGATGTAATCTTGTTTTCAAAGATCGGCGTGCAGACGAAAACTCGAACAGCGAGACCAAAACAACAATGGCGTATCTGCCTGACGAAAAGTTGAGTGCGGTAAATCTTTGTTAAAAAAAAGTATCGGGTAATAATGACAATTTTATGTCAAAAAAAGACGCACATTGATTTGACACAATGCGTCCCCAGAAAAAATGATGCGTCTAGGACGGAGGGACGCAAACGAGAACACAGCATGAGGAAAACAGCATAAAATATAGATACACTTGAAAACAGATGAAACATATAATACAATCAGTAAATGTGCAGAAGACGTCAGCAATACCAAAACTATATGCACCCGTGCCAATCAGAAGCCCTGGATGACTGCTGAGATACGCAAACAACTAAAAGTACGGAACCTTGTCTTTAAATCTGGTGACATGGAGGCGCTGAGATCAGCGAGGGCTAACCTGAACCGTGCTATCAGACTAGCAAAGCGAACGTACAGTCAAAAAATCCAGGAACGTTTCCTCAACAAAACCAACACCAGGGATATGTGGAAAGGCATTCAGGCCATTACCAAATACAAGCCAACCACCGCCCCAGTGCAGGACACTAGCATGGACTTTCTGAATGACCTCAACAAATTCTTTGGAAGGTTCGAGGCACAAAACGGCACCACTGCAGCGAAAGCGGTTCCAAATCAGGACGAAAGAGCACTCCACCTGGACTCATCTGACGTGAGGAAGACCCTGAGAAGGGTCAACACAAGGAAGGCTCCAGGCCCGGACAACATTCCGGGGCGGGTACTTAGGGAGTGCGCCGATCAGCTGGCTTGTGTACTAACAGACATTTTCAACACCTCGCTAGACCAAGCCAAAGTACCATCATGCTTCAAATTTGCCAACATCATCCCAGTGCCAAAGAAACCCCAGATCTTATCATTCAACGATTACCGGCCCGTTGCACTGACTCCTATCATAATGAAGTGCTTTGAGAGACTGGTTAAAGAGCACATCACCTCCAGTCTCCCCTCCTCATTCGACCCCTTTCAGTTTGCCTACAGGACAAACCGCTCCACCAGGGATGCCATCTCCTCTGCGCTTCACCTGAGCCTGACACATCTAGAGGAGAAGAACACCCATGTGCGGATGCTGTTCCTGGACTTCAGTTCAGCATTCAACACCATCATCCCACAACATCTGGTAGACAAAATGAGACTCCTGGGTTTCAACACCCCCCTGCGGAACTGGCTGCTGGACTTCCTCTGTGACAGACCCCAATCAGTGCGGATAGGTCAGAACAGTTCAGATGTCATCTACCTCAGCACGGGCTCCCCCCAAGGCTGCGTCCTAAGCCCCTTGCTGTTCACCTTGATGACACACGACTGCGTCCCTAGGTCCGCCACAAACCACATCGTGAAGTATGCTGACGACACAACAGTGGTGGGCCTCATCAGGGATGACAATGACCTAGCCTACAGAGAGGAGGTGGAGCAGTTGGTGGGCTGGTGCAGGGACAACAGCCTGGTCCTGAATGTTGACAAAACTAAAGAGATCATTGTCGACTTTAGAAAAAAACAGCCCAACCATGCCCCACTTTGCATCAACAACAAGGCTGTGGAGGTTGTCAGCAGTATCAAGTTCCTAGGGGTGCACATTACTAACAAACTCACCTGGTCCGTGAACACTGCATCACTGGTTAAGAGGGCACAGCAGCGCCTGTACTTCCTGCGGAGGATGAGGAGAGCCCACCTGCCCCCACCCTCCCTCATCACATTCTACAGGGGCACCATAGAGAGTATCCTGACCAGCTGTATCTCTGTGTGGTGTGGAGGCTGCAGCGCTACCGACTGGGGTAGTGTGAGGAGGGTAACGAGGACAGCAGAGAAAATAATCGGGACTACACTTCCCTCCATTCAGGACATTGGCCAGAAGCGCTGCCTATCCCATGCTAAGAACATTACCAGGGACACGTCTCACCCCCATCATGGACTGTTCACTCTGCTAGCCTCTGGGAAGAGGTTCGGCAGTGTGCGGTGCAGGACCACCAGGCTCCGCAATAGTCTAGTCCCCCTGGCCATTAGACTGTTAAATGGTCAATCTAACATATAGTTAACTTAAATCTAAACGGCTGCTAATCTGACTTTTTGCACTACTGGCAGTTTTTTATAGCTTGCCACTCATTGCACATTGCTCACTGCACTATGGTAATTACAGCGTTATTGTTACAGTGTTAATGTTACTGTGTACCTGACTTGTTAACCTGACTGCCCATTTTGCACATCTGGTTAGCTACTCTTCTTGCACTATCGGCACTATGGTAAAATACTATACGTAGCCAAAATACAATACAACTTTATTTATATCTGTACATTCAAGGAAACTGTGGGGGTCAGATGCATCGACATTTCGTTCTGTATACACGTGTACTAGAATGACAATAAAGTAGATCTGAATCTGAATCTGAATCTGAATCTGAATCCCAAATCACAGTGAAATTACTAACCAGAATGAATAAATTGGTTTACCTCCTGACCCACGGTGACCACAAATGATGATAAAAATGTTAATGTTAACCGTACAGTACTTTATTTACACAGCCCTTCACAACAGTCCTTTCAGGGTGCCAAAGTGCTTATGACTATACTTTATACTGTCATTTTGGCAACATAAATTTAAGTAAAAAATCAACAACATGAAACTAGTACTGGCAATTCATCTTTAAACATTTTCTATGGACGGTGTGCCTCAAATTTTTTTCATGAAAATAAGTGTGCCCTGTGTCAAAAAAGGTTGAAAAACACTGAGCTAGGGGTTGGTAATGCACCAAAATCTAAAATATATTTTTTACCATATTATAATAACATTTTTATTTCACTCTACGGCAAACTTTAACTCATTTAAACTTTAAACTTTTTATACCACGCAACTTTAATGTATAACTCAGAATCTTGTTGATCAAAATATTGAATTTTCAGTGCAACGACAAATTGACTATGCAATACAAGAGTACAATTTACATTTGTTTTGTAAAACACATTATCCTTCAAAACACAAGAAAATAAATAAATTTTTTACAGATGTACAAAAAAAGATAATATACAGGAAAATTTCAACCCTTTTTATGCTCAACAAATTCAAAGTCAACAACTAGAATTCCTGGGGGAGAGGGGATGCTTATTAAGCAAAACCAAGAGAAAAAGAGCATCTCGAAGGGAACCGGCTCTTGATTGGTGGAGAGCCGGCTCCTGTCGTTCACTTCCACGAATCTAGCTCATAGAGCCGGTTAGTTTGCGAACTCACTTCACTGAAGGCCCAAGTGTGAAATGCATTTTCTTCATTCTCTTGCTATAGCAAGTGTTGAGGTACTATAAACATCTAACTGTGTTTCGTTGCACTTTTAGGATCAATGGTAAAAATTAGGATAAAAAGCATACTATCTGTCCGGATAACTAGAAAATGCACTGTGTCCAGATTACGCCCCATCGATGTGGAGTTCATGAAGAGGTTGGGGAAGATAGTAAGCATTGTGCCTGTCATTGCCAAGGCTGACACACTCACAATTGAGGAACGGCACGAGTTCAAGGAGAGGGTGCGGACACATTCACATGTACAATTCTGCAATCCTCAAGTTGACCGCTGTTTTACCTTTGAATCACTGACAGATAAGGCAAGACTTAGCAGGCAACGGGATTCGCGTTTATCCCCAGAAAGAGTACGATGGCGATCAAGAGGAGCGCTTCCTCAATGACAGGATACGGGTAGGAACAATATCTCTATTTTCTCCTTTGTTAAGTGAAAGCAGAAAATGTTTTCATAGTGTATCCTTTGTTTGTTTTTTCTTTGGAGAAAATCATCTCTTGTTTTGTAGTTGTTCATAGTTGGTGAGCAAACCCTGATTGCTGGAGTTCTGTTTGGGATTTGTCTCTTCTTTAACTTATTCAATGGCAGACGATTCTTTTTGGGTGCCAGACAAATTTTGCCATTTTGACAAGAAAATTTTGTTCTGTAGCTATACATACATAGGACATATCATGAGAAACTTTTTCCATTTTTTTAGTTCACAACAGTTGAACATTACTAAATTTCTTGCAAATACTCGTTTCCAAGAAAACACCTGAAAAAAAGCAGCATTTTGTGAGAGGATAAATTTAAAACAGAATTTTCATTTTGGTGCTCTTTTTTTCTTTTGGATTTGTGACACCTTTATATCTAAACCAGAGGTATCAAACTTACTCGCTGTCGCTGTATTCTGTCGTGCCATAAAAAACTAGTGCAAAGAGCACAACAGAAGAAGACAAAGTGCAGTGACTCAAAGTGACCAAAACACATCTTGTTACTTTTGAAAAGAAGAGAAAAAAGAAAAAATGACAAAAAACAAAAAAAGAAGAGTGAAGTTATAAAACAAAAGGTAAAACTCAATGTAAAAAAGAAAAGAAGGACCAAAAAAACAATAGAAAAACATCCACCCATCCATCCATTATCTTCCGCTTATCTGGGGTCGGGGGCAGCAGCCTTAACAGGGAAGCCCAGACCTCCCTATCCCCAGCAACTTCTTCCAGCTCATCAGACGGGATCACGAGGCGTTCCCAGGCTAGCCTAGAGACATAGTGTGTCCAGCGTGTCCTGGGTCGTCCCCGGAACCTCCTGCCGGTGGGACATGCTCGGAACACCTCCCGAGAAAAACAAAAAATGATTTGTTTTTTTCCGTGTTTGTCTTTATTCTACTTAATTCCTTTCTTTTCTATCTTTCCTTTGTTTGTTTTCTTTTGCCCTACTTTTTATTCCCTTTTTCCTTTATTACCTCTTTTTTCTTATTTATTTTTCCCTACTTTTTATTTCCTTAAAAAAAAAAACTTTCTTTTTTTCCATCTTTGAGATAGCCAAGGTAAAAATTTAAATTGGACTCATTTTTGGTTGCAGTATACATTACAGCGACTTCTATTGGACAACAATAAAACATTGTCCCTTTCAAAACAGCAGACTTTTTGTGAAAAAAACCCATTGGGCCCAACCGGACCCAAGCTTCAGCTGCCCCCTAACTCAATTGAGTTTAAGACTCCTGATCTAAACAAAGCTTTCCATAAACACAAGGGCACCTTGCTTGCAAAATCATGTTTTATTGCAAGAACAGTTAACTTATGCATGAACGATGCATGAATTTTGCAAAAACCTTTCAGCACCTGGTCTTTCCGGTAACAGGATCACAGTACTTCGGTCACTCGTGGGCAGCTCACACACAAGTCGGGAATCTTTTTGACCAAAAGCATAAAAATAAAAGCGAAACTATTTTGTTTTTGTTTTTTGAGAGAGAGAAAGCCACACCATATATTTGAAGACAAAATTCAACAAAACCGCCAAACCTGCTCTCCAGACAAAATCAAATTCTTTTGCACATTTTATTTCACGGTATGTTGTTTGATGATTTGATCAAATCTATGAAACATAATAAAACCAGAGCCTGTGTCTGGTATACTTACTTTTAAATGTACGTATACTATTTAAAATGTGTCTCCCTCCCGCAGTTACTTAAGAGTGTTGAGGCTCATTTTGTGCTAAATAATGGTTCAAAAAAGGGTGAAAGCAAGTTATTTTGTTAAAATGTCACAAAATATCGCAAACGAGGATACGAATGTATTTACCTTCAGTGCAGACGGCGCTGAGCAAGAAAGAGTGTTTGCGTCCTGTCCTGTGTATAGCTGCGCCCATTCCTACTGCTCACCCAAGAAAACTGCTTTGGCGCTTTGCTAGAGCTTCTGGATATTTGAAGTTTGTTGTGTGGATTTTACCTATTAAGTCTCTAAATAATGGACATAGTATGCTTATTTATCTTCCATATACAGGATTATTTAGTAAATTACAGCCAAAACGAGGTCTGTTGATGTGACGTTTTGACTGTAAACTGGAGTAAAAATGGTGTCCTATATGCACTGGACCAAACTCTTTAATAGTTGGTTTGTACATGCAAAAATCGGCTAAGCATGTAACGATAAACTATAAATTATTGCGCAAGTTCTATTTTATCTCCTAGCCACGCATACTCATGAAAATAGCCACATATGGTTACCAATCCCTGCTCTGGACAGAGGAAGCAGTGCAACAAGAAGATTTGTGGGGTCCTCAGTGTGAACAAAGATCTGATCAACGCTAGTCCTGTGGTGATTTATCATATAGAAATCCTTCCTAGACGCTTGATACTTACTGATCAGCAGCGCCAATTATTTAAAAGACTATTTTTAAAATAAAACATTAAAAAAAAACACATTTTCATGTTTTGGCACTCAGGGACAGTGCTACTGAATATAAGTTAACACAGATGATTGAAATGGATTGTTATAGAAGTCCTGCAGAACTTAACAATGAGCTGATCATTTGAGTAACTTGTGTTGCAGGAGGCAAATATAAAGGACCGCAAAATTCCAGGACAGGATTTGCCCACAGGCGTCTTGCCATCTCGTTGATTAAATAAAGCTGAGGAAATGTGTTTATTTTTTGTATCTAGGAAAGTATTCCCTTTGCAGTGGTGGGGACTGACAAGGAGCACCAGGTGAACGGAAATAAGGTGTTAGGACGTAAAACCAAGTGGGGGATTATTGAAGGTGAGAAGAATTCCTGACACAAGTTGATAGACCACAATCCAGAGTTCTATGAAATGTGACCTGTTTCTATCTTTAGAGAACAGTTTCAAAGCATAGAAACAAGAATTTATATTACGAAATGAGAAGTGACCAACGGCAAAAGAAAACATCATTTATGTAGGGCAGGGGTGTCAATCCGGATCCGGATCAGGCGTGTCAACAGATTGAAAGCCAGACACCACTCACAAAGATGCTTGAGCTGTATTTTGTTTTCTCTCTCTTTGTCTCCCTCTTTTTTTGTCTTTGTCAGTTTCTTTCTCTCTTTACTCTCTTTCTTTGTCTCTTTTCTTCTCTGCTTCTCTGCTTCTCTCTTCTCTCGTTCTGTCTTGTCTCTCGCTTTCTCTTCTCTTTTTCTCTCTTCTCTTCTCTCTTTTTTCTCAGCTTTCTTTTCTCTCTTCTCACTTTGTCTTTGTCTCTCAGTTTCTCTTCCCTTTTTCTCTATTTTCTTCTCTCTCTTTTCTCTTTCTCTTTCTCACTGTGCCTCTTACTTTGTTTTCTCTCTATATATTTTTTTCTCTCCCTCACTTCATTTTCTTTCTTTTCCCCTCAATTCCTCTCTATCCCCACCACTATCTCATTCTCTCTCTCTTTAGTGTTCCAGTCTGGTTACCGTCACAGTTTTTATTCTACGTTGTGGCTCCCAAGCTCAATTGAGTTTGACACCCCTGATGGAGCCTGAATGTTCTTGCACTACTTTACAATGCACTTACAACTTGGGACAGTCTCCAAGCACTACCTTAAGAATCATGTTGTCTATACTGACATTCTTTTTATCCTACTATACCTTTTTAAGTCTTTATTGCATCTTTAACCTGGAGTGTCATTTCTAATCTCGTTGTCAGCAATGTTTACTAAATTCTTATCTATGACAACAAAGGCATTCTTGACCTCAGTGGAGTAATGTTAAGTTGAAATATACAATTGATAAATAAGACTATGCAGAAATTGTTTAACAATTTGAATGACTAATGTTGTATGACAGTCCAGTTTAGTGTGGTTGGAATGTTCAGTTTACACATGGTAGAATGTTACCATGGCTGATGTGAACTTCTGTCCCAAAGCCAATGCGGCATACTTGTCAACCTCAACCAATCGCTTCCCTTATTAATGATAACAATTCCCTTTATTAACCAATAGTAAACCTTACAAACACAACGTGGCACCTATTTACTCACAGCAAGACAGACTTTGTTGAAAAAACACAAAGACAGTTTGTGTAAAACATTTTATTTACCAAATAAACACAAATAAATATGTCAGCATCTTTCTTAGTTCTTTCCGCTCATGTAGTTTGCAGAACTGTCAATATTTCAATAGTTACAAACTGTTGAAACAATTAGTCGAATAATTGGATTATTTTTATTTTGTTAAATCAAGCATGAAGTTGATTTAATTATGTGGAAAATGACAAAAAACACAAGAAAAATTGTTTCACTGAAAAATACATCTTTTGCTGATCCGTACAAAAATTAAATACATTTGTCTAAAATCTCATCTAAAACCAATAAGGTGCAATAGAGACACTAATCCATAAATAAACCTCCGTCCATTTTTAAGGAAAAAACAATAAATAATAAATTAAAATCAAGTTAACATTTTTTTTAATCCCTGTAGACCAAGAACAGGCTCATTAGCAGCAGTAGAACAGTAAACAAAACAAATATTATGTGAATTTTGTGAAGTATATTCAGTGGTCAAATGCAAAGTTTTGCAACAAAAGAACGATCGCAACATTTTAAAATACAACCTTTTAAAAAACTGATTTCTGTAGTTTTTAACGTTTTAACAACTGATGCTTGTTCTCCGAACTGCATGCATTTAATCTCAAATGTGTTTGTCAGGCAAAGTCCGGCATAATGCTCAAGCTCTCTTTTATAGCCAAATATAAGCGCATAAATTTTACAATGCATGTCATCAAAACTGCATTAAATCTCAATAAACATACACGTTACATTAATTGTTTAGCGACAGTATATTTAACGTCAATTTTTTTGGACACAGGCATCCCCCTAAAGAATGAATTGTGTAATGTTGCATTCAATGCATAGGAGGGGATTCCAAATTAGCCAACTGTTAATATTGAAACAACTAAAAGCATATATTTTAAAACAAATACTCCCCCTTAATAAATTATGACCCCTAATGGTTTTATCTTTGTCCCTTTTTTCGCAGTTGAAAATGTGGCGCACTGTGAGTTTGCCAACCTTCGAGATCTTCTCATCAGGTCAGCTTGCTTTTATGACTTATGCATTCATGGGATTTTTGCAAATGAGATTGAAAATGAAAAAAAATAGAGGACAAGGACTAAAATGGGAAACACCTAAGTGGCAAAATGTGTTAACCACGGACACTTGCCCCTGTCCACAACATGTCACAAAACCGAACGGGAAGCAAGAAGTAGGACCAGACCAAAAAACAAAATGGGTCAAACACAGGCAAAACTACAAACGAGGCATTTCCAGAATTAAACAGAACATGCAGGAATCTCTCAGAATTTACAACAAAGTCCAACAAGCACAACAAGTATAACCAAGCATAATCACATTTTCAACAACGATCTGGCAAAGCGCAGTTCAAAAGAGCGCGTTTAAGTACCCACAGAAGTAATCGGTAAATGCAAGTCGGCTGGTGTCAAGGGGCGGTGCCAGCTGGGCGCCATGGCAACCGTGCAGAACTTGACACAACACCCACTGCACCAGCCCCCACGATACATAGATTTTTCTTTTCTACACTTTTCAGTAGTATCCTCCATTATATGGTGAATACTGTGCATGTAAGGACAACGTCTGTTACTTTTTCTTTCGCCCACACTTTAGGCTTTACCCTATGTTCTCATCATGTCTTTATTATGACAAATCAAACACAAAGGGGGCACCCCACTTCTATGCACGCAGAAGATTTTGAAGAAAATCTTGTTCTTTTGTTTGTGCCTTATAGACTTACAGTAGTGTATTTTGCTTAGCTTGGCTGTACAATTTATTTGAAGAAGTCAAGTAAAACAATTTGACAAGTGACAATCTTTATTTTTAATCTTTCCTTGAAGGTCTCACCTGCAGGACCTGAAAGACGTTACACACAACATTCACTATGAAACGTATCGTGTACGCCGGCTTAATGAGAGTAACATCAATTTCATCCAACAAGGACTTTCTCTTGAGCTGCTGGAAAATGGAACTACTGATAAATGTGAATCCGACAGCCACCTCTGATGCCTTTGTCAGCCTTGACCTCTTCAAGGAATGATGCAACCCATCTCCTCTCATTAATGATGGCACAAGAGTGACTTTTTCACAACAATTTTTGTTGTTGATGGACAATTTGTTTGTTTAAAGAACACTTTTTATACAGTTGAATAAAAATATAAATATTTTTGAATGTCACATACATAGGCATGTTCTGTTCGTATGATAGGCATCATCGCGGATGTCATTTTGAAGGTTGAGAAAATGTATTCAAGTCAAATGTGCAAGTGCTAACAACTTTTATTTTATCCTAGTTATTAGTAGCCTTGTAAAAGTACAGTTTTCCAATCTGGGTAGAATTTTTTTCTGTTTTTTGACCTTGACCAAGGCATTACATAAACTTAATTAAACAAGTGAAGGGGTTTGAATTACATATTTGATTTTCAAAATTATTTGGACCAATGTTTCAACTAAATCCCTAAAAACCCATTATGCCTACCTTTCACTCACACTTCATGGCAACCTGCATATGGCATGCTAGTTACAGTATATTGATTGTTTAACCCTTCGTGTGTTGTTTTCACTTGAAAGTAAGTTTGAGACGTAAAAGCCGATGCTTTGTCCAAAAGAAACAAAGTGTGAACTATTGGCAAATAGTTTTGCGTATTTGTATATTAAGATTAAGAGCATGTTCTCATGTTTTACTTCCAGTGTGTCTGATGGAATAGATAATCACATTCGTGCTGTAGTTCTTGGGGCAGGGTACGTTGTTTCTTTGAGAAAGGCCAATGTACTGTATATTCCATTCTTTTTTTTCTTTTTTTCCCAACCCTCAAATTCATATACTGTTTATAATACAGTACGTTAGGCTTTTCAACGCTTCAAGTCTAACTGAGAAGTATTAAGGTGTAACTCTAACATAGCTTTTCATGCTGAGAGCTACTTTTGTGACTAATTAGTGCAAAGGGGACTCAGTATGATATGTATTTCTAAAACAACAGCTTATCGCGTTATCACTATGTCGTCACTATGTTATTATCAGGTTAATAATTGGAACTAAGGGCAAATAGACTCAGTCAACCACAAAGACATTTTACTAGAATATCACAATGCACCAGCATTGTTGAGCTATATTCAGAATGGGTCCACGGGCACCTGAAGTGTTCTTAGAGGGCACCCTGGTGTCCGAGGGAACCACGTTGGAGAGCCCTGCTCTTACGTGTCTAGATTTACAGACCTTTTAAACTCATGGTGGTGCACAATTGTGATTGTTGAAACTCTATGAATTGTTCCCGGTCATTTGGAGCTATTATTAAAGTTGTTTTTATTTTTGTTTTGTTGTATTTTTTTGGATGTTGTGTTTTCTGGGTTGTCTGTCAAATACTTTGTTGTATTCTCTGCTATTCTTTCATGTAATAAGCATAATTGTGTATTACTTACAGTTTATAGTATCACCTTGAAGTCACAGCTACGAATAAGAACGCAAATGACACATTCAGATCTGTTTATAATTTTTACAGCCATTTCATTAATAATAGACTTTTAAAATTATTTAACTTTTGATCAACAGCATAAACCTTTATGGTTTAACTGTGGTTAATTTCACAAGTAAGCAACATTTATAAATTTTATCTTGAACTAACAGGGCTACGGTGGATGACTGGTTAGCATGTCCGCCTCACTGTACAGAGGTCCAGCTAACTGATTCTGACACATGCACTATAGGCTCATCTGTGTTTTTATTTTACACTTACTAAAAGCTATATTTTCATAAACAGTGCTTATGCATTTTGGCTAAACACTAGCATATATTTATTTTCATGTCAGAACAAGTCAAGTTTAATGTATCTCGGAGTTTTCCAGGCCGTGCTGTAACATGCTACCGAGGGGGCTATGGATACTCTAAATCCTCTTGCCCCCCTAGTGGCCAGTTTCATTTATTTTGTTTTTATTTATTTTTGTCAAACTGCAAACTGAATATTATTCTTTACGCGGGTGTCCAATACAATCATGGGAAGCTAGGTTTTGATTTAATTGTCTGACAAACAATTTGACTGCTTAACACTAACATATCTAGCGTATTTCCAAACTACTAGGTTTATAGATGTGTGTCTTAATATTACCTAATTTAGTTTAGCTTAATCAATTCGCTTTTAATAGATAGCATTAAGTCCTGAAGAGTCTTAATTGAATCAATCAAATAATTCAGAATTATTTCCCAAAAATTCTGCTTGTCCTCTAGCTGTTTTTCTACTTTTTCAAATAAATGAAAAAGGACTTAAATAATTTCACGTAAATGAAACTAGAAGAATAGAATTTACTTTTATTGTCATTCTTTGTAACCATGCACACAGACCGAAATGCCGATACACCTGACCCTTACAGTTAAACTGTAGCAAGCCGATGCAGCTGCAGCCAAACAGGGCGCCATTTTAGACCCAACTGCTGAGTTGGGAGTCATTAGGTGACCAAACCCCCCAATTCCAACCCTTAATGGCGTGCGCCAAGCATTGAGGCAATGAGTACCAATGTTCTGAGTCTCAGGTATGACTCAGCCAAGGCTCGAACCAGCGACCTCCCAGTCTCGGAGCGGGCGCCCTACCATCTAGGCTACCGAGCTTTATACATACCACATTGTAGTTCCTGTTCATCTTTTCATTTTTTTTTAACCGGATCATTTTGGGGTCATTAAGCATTGCTGTTTCTTGGCGACTTAAAACGCAGGTACCATCCACATGGTATCTGTCGATTCTGGAAGCTATCCAAAGATTGGGGATTATCCATTCTTCTATTCATTCTTTGCCCAACCGCTTATCCTCCTAATTATTGCAGAGGCACATGAGCAAGAGTGTTGAATTAAAATGCATTTAATATTTCAACTAGATTTTTAAATATTTTTGCATTATTAGCTCACATTTTCAGAATTTTGGATTTGGCCTGGAAAATGTACAAGATGATTGTTGATTTCAAGGCCCTATAAAGAAGTAATTCCACAATGTCCTCAATCCCGAACTTCTGTATCAATACAAACGCCTTCCTACTACGCATTTACACACTCTCCATCGATTTCCTATGTATTTACATATATAATAAATATCCACATGAACATTGTTGATTTGTGTTTTACAGAGCATAATGAAAACTCTTTGAAATAAAAAATGTATTTTCTTTGTACAAAATACATTCCTTGCATTGTTTTCTGTCCAATGCCAAAGTGAGAAAATTCAGACATCATGGCATTTACCTTTAGAGTATGGTTTTCAAAGGTTAGGTAATATTTTTAAATGTTTTATATTCCAACTAAGAAATCCAGATATTTGCACTGACACAGTATTGAAGATGAATTGACAGTAATAGTACAGTATTGCATTCGAAATCAGTTTCTTCCTAACTGAAAATTGGTTTAGTTATCGTTAGGTTTTGGTGGTGATGGAATGTGGGGGAAGCAGGAATTGGTGGCAGGGGTGTTCAAAAATCGAGATGGTATTTAATAACAAAAAGAGGTACAAAAAAATCAGACCCAAATAGTTATATTGATTGTATCAGCATCAATTCATTGCTTCTTTATAGCTGTCAATGAATTGTTGACCTAATCAGGATAACATAGGTAACAATTAAATCCATATATGCTACATCCGTGCAAATTATTACATACATATTTGCAGCAAACTTAAAACTGTAATAATACGTTTACTGTAATTTTACCACTACGGACATGTAACTGGTGCAAAAGTAATGTTGTAAAATGTATTTTTTTCTTCTGCATGTTTGCGTGATTCTGTGAGGTGAGGAGCAGAGGTAAGATCTTCAGTCCGAGCCCTGACCTAAACCCAACCGAACCCAAAATTCGGCCCGAGTCGAGCCTAAAATGTCAATCATTACGTCCGGGTCGGCCGACCTTCTCTAAACATATATTTATAAAAATGTATATTAAATGGGCAGCACGGCGGCTGAGTGGGCAGCGCGTCCGCGGCACATTTCTGAGGTCATGAGATCGAACTTTCCTGTGTGGAGTTTGCATGTTCTCCCCGTGGTCGCGTGGGTTTACTCCGGGCACTCTAGTTTCTTTACAACATTCTAAAAACATGCATGTCAGGTTAATTGGCCAGATCAAATTGTTCTTAAGTGTGAATGAGCAAGTGAGTTGTCTGTCTCTGTGGCTGGCAACCAGTTCAGGGTGTCCCGTGCCCACTGCCCGAAGATGGCTGGGATTGGCTCCAGCAACCCCGCGACCCTACTGAGGATAAGCCGTGCAGATAATTGATGGATGGATAGATGGATGGATGGATCGATGGATGGATACTAAGTAATGTGTGGATACTAAACAAAAAAATACTTTTTAAAGAAAAATCTCTGTGATTCTGCTCTTGCAGACCATACATTAAAAGCTCTCTCTGTCTCTCTCTATCTTAAAGTACCGCGCTAGATTCTTAAGAATGTACTGCTGCTGTGGTTTATGGCCCAATTTTCAACTCATTAAATGACGGACGGCCTTAAAATTTTCCTGTCAACTCTTAAAAAAATCTGGTAATGATAGAAAATTGTCGGTTAATGAAAGCTGCAGACACAGAAATATTAAAAATTCAAATATTTCTACCTTCTTGTTTAACTTTAATTTTGTAACAAAAGGCAGGCTTTAATTTGTTATTATATATCACCTCTCCTCCTCCCGAGTCATCCCAAATAAGATGTGAAATTTTGTGTTTGCTTCGAGCTCGCAATTGCAAATCTTGTAAATTTGTCGGGCCTTAATACCCCCGGGCCCAATTACCTCTGGTGAGGTGGGAGGTTTTTAAATTAAAGGCTGAGATGAAAAGTTCCTTTGTCAGACAGGACGAAAGGAAGACTGAGATCACTTGCGCTCGTTTCTTGGTTTTATTGAAAGGAAGGAAATGACAAGGTGGGACTCTTCGATCCGTTGGTTGGCGGATTGACGGAACTTGACAGGCGGGTGAAGGCTTGGCGGGAATGGTCGCGGACAGGCGTAATCGTAGTGTTCGGAAAAGAGTTCAGGAGTCAGACGGGCAGGGCAGATTACAGAAACGGGTCGGCAACGGAGATCAATCAGAAGAAAACAGGGAGCAGGCAAAGAGTCAGAGGTACGGGCTTATTGAGCTGAAGGCAACAGGTAGCATGAGTACAATCAGACAAAGTGTTACCGGAAGCTGGGGATTTAAATGTACAGGGTGCGCCAATCCGCTGTCCTGGCTGTTGGCGCCAAAACCTGAGCACAGGTGTTCCCAATACATGTGATTGTGACATCCTTCAAAGGTTTGATCACAGAATATCCCAAGCACAAATGACCTACGGACCAATGCCTGTAGAAATTAATTTGTGCAAAGACTGAGGTGGTTTACCATCATTATATACAAAAAAAAACGGCTCAAACCCTCATTGTAGATATTTTACAAAGGTAATTCATTCCATGCCATAATATATAAACACATTTTCAGAAACATTTTTGCTTTGTTGTTTTTTTTCTAAACAAAGAAAAAAAACTATCATTAAGGCTTTGGCTCTGCTGATCAATAAGTATCAAATCTTTGGAAATGGTTTCAGTATGATAAATCACCACGTGATGGCAGGAATGGCTTTGATCAGATCTTTGTCCAAATATCGAGGAGCTCCCACTTCCTCCTGTTGCTTTCTTTATCCAGCGATTGAGAGTAGGTGGGCGGCCCCCAAGTGACCGAAATCATGTGATCGCGTCACCGGATACATAGAGCCCTGAACAGTTCTTGCAAAGTTCATGCATCATTAGTGCATAGGTTCAGTGTTATTGCAATATAATTAACATCTTTTAAGCAAAGTGCCCTTGTGTTCATGGAAAGCATTGTTTAGATAATAGACGTATCAAAAAGGCAAAAAAGAGCGCCAAAGTAAAAGCGCTACTTGAATTGTATCCTTCCACAAAAAGTTGTTTTTTTCTCAGTTTTTTTGTAGACGAGTATTTTCAAGAAATTTTGCATTTTTCCATTCTTGTTTACTTAACAGTGGTAAACTCCACATCCCTACATTGCTACAGAAGTACATTTTCTGTAGGCCTTGAAATATAAGTCAAAATAGCCAAATTGGGCTGGCACCCGCACTACCCGTTTGGGTAAAACATCTGGCGTTGAAAGAGTTAAATAGCGCTCTATCCTACTGATGATACTGATATCATATCCTTGCTCAAACCCCTCAATATTTACGCACAAAAATCAATTGTATTATGTTGAGAGGGAAAAAAGCTTGATGTAGCTTCATGTGATCTTCTGCGCTGTTATTCATGAGCTGAATTTGACATTTCCTGTCTGTTATTATGCATTTAAGGGGTCTCTAACCTTTTTGAAGCCGAGAGCTACTTTCTGTTACAAATTAGGGCAAAGGGCACCCAGTTGGATATTTTTTTCTAAAATCACAACTAATTATGTTATTACTATGCTGTTACTATGTTATTCACAGTTCAAGGATTCCTTAAACACCAGACTCGATGGGGCATCACGTCCTGTGGTGTGTCTTGGGCAAGTACAGCCTGGTGGTGCCTGTCCCTCTCCAGTCCAGTTTTAATGGGTAGGGGTTTGCAGGTGAAGCCCCCTGATCTGACTCAGATACAGCACCTTTATCATCTGGTCACTGTTGTTTTATGGTGTAAAGTGTCATTCCCTTTTTCAGAAAAGTGAAAATCACAATGACCCAGCACGGGTGAGAGGGCGCATAAGTGACACCTGGTGTATTCCATTTAAAGCACGGTTATAGTCCTAACAAGGGTGCTTAAGGCAACTTCTGACTACAAAGTAAAACACAACTGAAGATAAATAATTACCACTAAATAAACGAAAAAGTTGTCAATGAAGAAATTATTAATAATGATTAAATTTAAGGCAGGGGACATAGTTCAACATCACAATCATTTGTAACTCACACCTGTCAACCACCACGGCTTCATGCCCTTACAAACTGTCGTATTTTCCCTTACAAAATACAAAATATTCTTACACCATATTTTTTTTTCGAACGTGTTTATTTATGTAAAAAATAGATGCAAATATAGCTAAGTAGAAATACATTTCCTTATTCAAATTATTAATTCATTTTCTGCATTAAATTATTGTTGGGAATATACTGATTGAAGGGATAACCACAAACCTCTCTTTTTTCATTTTCTCATTTTATACTTGCTTTTTTTCTTAACTTCTTTATACAACATAATAATTCGTAATGTAATGCATCAAAGCAAGTGAGCCGTTTGAGAGCCGGCTCTCTTTAATGAGTTGAGCCGAAAAAGCCGGTTCTCTAAAAAGAGACGGACTTCCTTTCACTACATCAAACCGCTCGCTTCGTTTTCAACGGGAAAAAAAACGATACCGAGATAGAGGCTTCCGCGGCGAACTCGTTTGACTTGATTGATTTGCTGTTTCGTCATAGTCGGTGTATACCGGATGGTACCCATGATTGACAAATTGGAATTTTTCCGTACAGATTTCTCGTACGTCGTACATGTCATAAAATGCATAACAAACGTACTTTGTACGGCAAAACCGTACAGGTTGACAGGTATGGTAACTGCATTTTTTTTTCACATAAAAGAAAAAGACATTTGCCGGAAATTTTATGCCTGTAAAAATCTGAAAGTGTTTGTAGAAAATAAACCCTTTCTCGTAAAATATAAGATTGTACTTGTAAAAATAGTCTGTAGTGTACATTACCCATAAGCGAACTGAATTGTACACTTATCCTATATTATCAAGCGGAACCTTGCATTCTTTAGCCGGACGATTTACGACAACCCACCATGCGTCGAAATCTGCTGAGGAGGTGTGTCGGCTACGTCTCTCATAATCGAGGTCAGAATTTCCCACCTTTAAAATTGCATTAATGTGCACATGAGTGGTATATTGAGGAAATTTAAAACTAATTAGGTGCCTTGCATGCGTAATGACTGCATTTGTTGAGTTGCAAGTTGTCGTGAGTTAGCATGCCTTTCTTAAATTAAAAACAAATAGTTACTAAAAACTCAAACGGTAGTTAATTAATTTTCCACGCAGCAAAACGTTTCTTTATGAAAACTAAGCAGTTGTTTGTCATAAAAGGGCCCGCACAACAAGGCATGCAAGGCCGTCTTTATTCCCGGTACTTATAAACCTGTCGAATTTAAACCCTGATTGACGTCTGACTCCTGAAAGATTTCACCAATCAAAGTTTCTAAACACATGACGCTTTAAAAAGTGGTAACTCTTCAATAAAACAGATACCAAATGTGCCTATATTTATATACAGTACGGTATGTAACTAAACTTTAGTAGGTCCTCTAGACCAGCAACCCCTAAGATCAGACTACCCTATTTATAATGAGACACCTACGAAGTTGAAAATCCAGCTCCCATTTCATGAAACCCAAAACCGGAGTTGTTCCTTCATGCAAAATAAGTTCCTGGTACCGTATTCTGGTTTAGTGTGCTTGTAGAGGGTAGACGTATCTTAACGATAGGACATATGGCATGGCCTCATTGTGTTAGAAGTACATTAGATTGAAGTGGTGGGCTGCCGGAGCCCGCAAGGTCTTCTCTGCTGGCCTAAAAAATGTGAATGATTTAGGGCTACAACAGCTAATTTATTCAATCGATTTAAATCAATCAATAAAAGTGTTGGCAACTAATTACATCATCGATTCCGTGTATCATCTGATATTCGAGCCAATGAGTATATTAAATCAATACAAATACAAGTGCACCAAATTCCGTTGTGACACTGAGAGTTGTATTACTACTCTGGTCTGGCAGAGGGCGCAGGCAGTTTTTATAAAAAACGTATTTTTTTTAAACTGTTTTTCATTGATCATTGCATCATTACTAAAAAAAATGGCATGAACATTTCAACTTTCTAATGTTTGACTTTTTCATTATGAAACAAAGTTAACCATTTTCAAGGGAACAAAAAGTGCTGCAGAAGTACAGAGAAAAACATCAGAAAATAAGTAAATAAATACATTAAAATCAAAACATTAATAATGACATGTGTAACTCTACAAATGGGGCAAATTCTTAAGCATATTCTATATCATTTTCACATTGGAAATGTTTATTATATTTAAAGATTTAACCAAAAGCAAGAAAAAAAAATATTGACAACATTTTTTTATATTTCTTTGTGGATGAAAAAAATGCTACACATAAAATGAAATGTATTGCTATTTCTTTTTTGTTTTCATAAGTCCAAATATAATATGATCTTTGGATAAGGTGATAGGAAAAGAGCATCGTACGTATTTCAGGTGTATAGCATATATTTGTATGTATTTTTGTCAATAGTAAAGTCGATTGACCAACATTTGGATTTAAAAAAAAAAAAGTTTTATATTATAGAATATTCTGTTTTGTGCACTATGTGTCCAAAGCTTCAATATTTGAATAAAGAGGAAGAAATTAAAAATGTCTTTAAGCCATCGATTCATCAATTAATCGAAATAATAATCGACTGAATTATCAATTATAAAAATTATACTTGGTTGCAGCCCTAGAATCATGTTATGTATTTATACTTTGTCCACTAATACTTGTAATTACAAATTATTGGCTTCCTTTTTAGTGACCCAGGGTAGCCAGGGTCAGAAATCTACCTGGAAGCCTTCACAATGAAATTTGCAGGCCTTGAAGAATGAGATCAGTGTTCCATGAAGCTGTTGGTATAGCTTATCAGATTTAGCGTTGACAACATAAAGGCCTCCTTCTTGAGGGCTTAAGGAAACTTCAGTTAGGGGGCGGTAATACACCAAAGTCTAAAATCTATTATTCTACTGAATTATAATGTTTTTTAAAAAAAATTCACTCTCGCGTGGATTTTTAACTAATTTAAACTCTGAACTTGTTTTTTTAAATTTAATGTCTAGCAACTCAGAATCTCTGGAAAACAAACAAACAAATGCTGACTAACAATGTTGACTTTTCAGAACAACAAATGAATAAACTATAAAAAACAAGAATAAACTTTGCATTTGTTTTGTAAAACAAATTATCCCTGAAAAACACAGGAAACAAATACTTTTACAGGTGTACAAAAAAAACCATAAAATACAAAACAATGTTTGCCTCAACAAATTTCAAGTCAACAACATGAAATCCCTGAAAAAAATATGCATATTGAACAATCACAAAAGAAAAAAAGGTTTTTTTTAAGCAGTCTGCTTTCGCTCGCTTCCAAGACCCAGTTTATAGATTCGGTTCGTTTGCAAACGACACATCACCAAAGGCCATCACTGAAGGCATGTGTAAAATGTATGGCCCGCCACTGGTAGATTGTATCCTGCTGTGAATATTCTAGATTTACACAATAATTCAATCTTAATCACAACTGTTTTTAAATTTGAGGTCATTTTTGAATAATAACATGTTTGCATAATCACTTCCGAACCATCCTTTTTTTAAAAGTACGTAGCAGGAGCATTATTAATGTGCCGGTAATGTTGTCTGATCAATGTTCGATATAACTCCAAAAGTCCTTCTGCTTCTCAGGCCATGATAGAAAAGTCATGGACCAAATCATCTTTCAACATGATTCCGTGTTGTCAGATGTTCACATGTTCCAGCCCAACTCCCGACACCTGATGACACGCCTTAACAATGTTGGACAGCCCGGTATGCAAAGTTTGCGTAAATACTTGTGAACCAAACAACAAAATAAAATTGAATAATCTGTCTGAAGGGATGCACATTGATGAAAATCACACTCATGACCACAACAATCACTCCACTGTGCTAAAATGTTTTTAAAGGCTCTTTTAACTTAGTTGGGCATTGTTAGCACATACCTAATAGAGAAAATATTTGATCTTAGAATACTTGATTTTAAAGTTTTTAAGGACACCTCAAACTATGCAACCCAACTCTTAAGGTCACAAAAGTAACCAAACAGTATCAGTATTTTATATAAAACATGCATTTATTTGATGAAACTCAAAACTGGTGTAGTCTCTGAAATTACTTTCGCTGTGGAAAAATCAACAACTTACAGATAAATCAGTTTTGTATCCCTGGTTTAATTGGTAGAGTTAATTTGTGTTCCTGTAATTACCGGAAATTTTGTCCTAGAGCACACCTTATTATAGGCCGCACCCAGTACAGTTTTAAAGGCAAAAACATTTTGTGCATTCATAAGCCACATCGGACTATAAGACGCACATGCCCAGATTGAAACATGAGATGTTAACAAAGAAAGACATTACACAAAAAGAGTTTTAATCGTACAAGATACCTTAATCCCAGACAGCCCACAGGTGGGCCGCCGGACTTTTGATTAACAAATATATGTCTGTACGATGTCACCAATCACAACCACATTTGAAAGCTTAAACTCTTGGAATTCACGATGTGACGACCATTTTAAAATATACTCAGCAACTTCAACTACTTTGACTATCTGCAGAAATGGCTCTGTTGCATTAAGGACAATCCATATCCGCCAACCGTGGAAAATATGTATTCCAAAACACGATAATGCAGACAGATGATAAGAAAACAGCCTTAAACATTTCTGCTTTGTTCGACGTTGCTTGTTGTTATTTGTTCTGTTCTCCATGTTATTTCCGATTACAGATAAACAGTTTTAAAATTGTTCCCAATATGGTAGCCATCCCATTTCAATTGACACCTTTTCCATGATGAGGGTTTGTTCATGCTACTTTTATTCACACAAAGTTACATAGACTTGTGTCTTCCTCGACACATGTATTCCACTGGTCTCACTTTTATCTTTACTGTTCGGGCGCCACTAGCGGTCATTAGAAAAAATGAATAAATTAGCAGCATCATTGCATAAGCAGGGCTGAAAGCTTAGGAAAAAAGTCGCGGCCTATAGTCTGAATTTTACAGATACACTTGACTGAAAAAGTATGAAATTGAAATCTTGCCCCACTGGGAAACGTTTTTGCTTACTTTATCAATTCATTTTGTTATTTTTTTCTAAGTTTTTAAAATAAAAAAATAATATAGGCTTAATAAAATGAGACCATTTAGTTTCTGTATCACTATATTTTTACAATTGGGTAAAAATAGAAAAAATGGTTAAAATTATCTTCCGGTGGGGAAACATTTGTTATTGCAGTGTGCCTCCATACAGTATGGGGATAAACATGATTAGCTTGCCCTTTTCGCACAAGTTAATTTTAAATATATATTATTATGTGGCACAAAAGTCAATTTCTGGAAAGCCCCGGGCAGTGGGCAGTGTCCCCTGCCCACTGCCCGATGATTGCTGGGATGGGCTCCAGCACCCCCTCGACCCTACTGAGGATAAGCGGTGCAGCTGATGGGATGAGAATATTAAGGAAGTGACTGACACTGATATCATAACTGAAAGCTATTATCAAGAGAGCTTAAACTTGCATTATAGGCAATTTATGTATCATGTCTCAAAAAGTGTGCTTTAATTTGTACTCACCGTGTACATGTTTTTGCTGATATCTGAGTTCCATACGGGTAGATTGAGGTTTTTATTGAATCACAGTTGTAGAGTGAATTTAAATATTTGATCACAGTTTTCTTGATGCCCGACACTGGCCTGGTACAGTAAGGCTTCCACTTCCTGAAAAATGTAAGTCTTATTTTGTATTCAACGATGTTATCAGTTAAGATCAGTTACGATGTTAAGTTATCAGTGACAAAAATACTTTCCTGAATGGTCAAACACTCAAAGGTGACCACAGTTAGGGCATCGTGAAGGCTTTCCAAGAAAGAAACACAGAATTTGGCGATGTCAATAGTCTGACTTTTCATTAAATATTTGAAGTTATTTTGATATATTAAGCCACACATATGAAAGTAGAGGTAAGTACCAGTATCTAATTCAGAGATAAGGAATGACATACTTTATGCAGAATGACTTGACTTGTGGTGTAGAGATCAGAGTTTCGGAATCTATGACTCGCGAGCCGTACATGGCTCTTTTAATGAGTACATATGACTCAGAGATAAAATAAAGCTAGTGCAATTTTTCACTGTAATGCTTCATGCAGAGCCGATTGCCGCAAGCCAAGACAATACAGATGTTCAAAGGGTGTGGTCTAATACACACACATATATATGTAGGACGCAATTTTAACGACAGTTTACAGTAAATGTGTCTCACCAAACAGTAAATGTGTCTCACAAAAAGACCCCGGTGTGGCGGTAAATATTCATTCATATGGAAGCTCATTCAAAAGACTGTTCATTGTTGAGAAACTTCTTGATGAAAAGCCACAGAACAAACTTAAATCCAAAACAAACATTTTACCTAAAACAAACGTTTCACCCAGAAGCTCTAGCAAGGCACCCAGAGCAATTACCGTATTTTCCGGTAATTGCTCTGGGCTCACTATAAGGCGCACCTAAAAGTCTTAATTTTTTTCAAAAGCTGACCATGCGCCTTATAATACAGTGCGCCTTATATATGGATTAATATTAAGTCGCAAAGTCTTGCAACTAATGCAAAGCAGCCGCCGACTAGATTTCCCCCCGAACGCGAAGTAGTCCGCGGTGTATGCTGGGATTTATATACCGGCGTTTCATTGGCTAACCAATGTGTCAATCATCATTTGAATCGATCACTATTGGCTAAAGTTATTCGGAGGTAAAGGGGGTGGATCCTTTTTATCATTTACAGGCTCGCATAGGCTAAAGGGGCAAAACAAAGCCTGCAATTGGCCGAAAAAGATGTATGTGAATAGCATGTTGGGTTGACTGCATAGAGAAAACAGTATTTTACTATTCTGTACTGTATTTGTAAATATTTTACTCTCGTGGATTTACTACACTCACGGATATAAGAGGACCATGGTTGCACATTATTATTGAACACAACGACTTAGGTGAGCTACTCCGGCTATATATTTTCCCAGTATCCTGTTTCAGAGTGATATCGATGTTTCTGTGATGGGTCTTTTTTTAAATTAAACTCAATTCCAAGTGTTTATTGTCATATGCACAGTAAAGTTGCTAGCGAAAAAGAAAATAGAAACTAAGGAATGGTTGGCATTTCTTGAATCCCAAGACTTTAACCTTCCGAATGATATTTGGAACGATGCATTTGAGTGACATCGTACGGACACCGCATCCGCACGTGTCTACGACACGTATTTGCTTCTTTGCAAGCTTTCGGAATGTTAAGGGGGTAATAAGTTTGACTGAACTATCTTACTGTTTTGTCGACGTTCCCATTGTAGCGCCTTATAATCCGGTGCGGCTTATGTATGGAAGATATAGGACCAAAAACTATTTTTTGGGGGTGCGCCCTATAACCCGATGCGCCCTATAGTGTGGAAAATACGGTAAATTGGATGAGCGGTAGGAATGAGCAGAACTATACACAGGGCGCTCACACTCTTTCTCCCTTGCCCATTGTTGTCTGCACTGAAAGTAAATACATTGGTATCCGTGTTTGCAGTATTTTGTGACATTTTTACAAAAGAACTTGCTTGCACCTTGTTCTGAATCAATTTTTAGGACAACAATGACAGTCATAATGAACCTCAACACTCTTAAGTAACTGCGGGAGGGAGACAAATTTGAAGTGGTACTTTTCTATTAATATGAGAGACAGGCTCTGGCATAATTATTATTTCATTGATTGTATCAAAGCATCTGACGTCACTCAGTGACATAAAATGCGCTGTGGCTCTCTTTGCTTTTAATAGCTCTTTGGGTCAAAAAGGTTCCCAACCTCTGGTGTAGATTACTGTCCATATCAATGTATATATGTCTTTTGTGTCCTTCCAGTTTATGTCTCCAAATTTAAGTTTTTGTCCAATCCTGGGAATGAAGAGAAGAATAATGACTCCACTGAGGGAAAGGTCGATGTCAAATATTATCTCATGCAAGTAAAAGATGAAGAGGGGGATAGTGAAAAAAACATAGAACCGGCCTTGGACGAGGACGGAGATATCGATGTCACACATCGGTAAGGAAGATCTACAGATCAGTACATACTTCTAAGAACAGTTACTCTATGATGTATTATCCTCTGAGTCTTTTAATCCTTCAGGTTTTTTTTACAGACTTAGTGCATGATCATTGGTTTTAAGTTAGTTTGTGTGGTTTATTGTGCCGAGTAAAATGTGAAATGATGAAGCCAGGCTTGAATGAATGACAAAACACTACAGAAATTGTGTCCTGTAAAGATGCATGTGCAAATGTTTTGCTTTTTTAGACCTAGGAATAATTCTACTGATGATAGTTGCCGGGAAGTGGTCTGCCCTATCATTCTCACACAATCACATAATTCCACACTCCAAAATGAAGAGAATACAGATGAGGAGGCAGATTCGTGCTTTGATGAGTATATTTCTATCGGTAAGTAACACATTTTATTGTTATTTTAACCGTTGTTACCATTATTGTTTTCAGAAAGAAAATGTATGAAACTGATGTCTGACTAGGTATGCAAGCTGCAGGAAAAACTAGTTTTTGCGGATCAATAAAGCAGCATAAATACTGTACTTTAAAGCAGTTGTTCTCAACTGATCTGACTTCAAGACTCAACATCCCCCAGTATTTACGAGCTGCGACCGAAATCATGAAAAAAAAATCCACTTCACAAATGTACAGAATGGAAGGATTTTACAGTTTGAACCAGATATCGGAGTATATATTAACATTTAAAAAACGGAATGATCACAAAAACCAAGACAACTTCCAAGTAATAATATTACCTTTAATGCCTAATTAACTGCATTTTAATTAAATCAAAACACTTCACTTTTTTAGCGTAAGACCATTTTAACAGACTTAGCATGTGCAGATGTAAAATGAAAAAATGCAACGAGTGAAATATTTCAAAACCACTCAAAATATGTTTTACTTCGCAATACGATTTACCACCTGGTAAGATGCAGAAACTGCCTGTTGTTGTTCATAGCAAAAAAGTAAAAAACTTTTGTAATGTAAGGTCTTAAAGTTATCTTCTGAAATACTCAAGTGGCTTCTCTTATGCTTTCATTTGCCAGCACGTCGCCAAACAGAACACAATGAACTTTTTGTCCTTTGTTTTCAAGACTATAAAATCCATATCTCATACTATATATTCTATGCTGTAGCTGTGTTTTTGCCATGCTCAACATGTGTAACCAAACTTAAGTAGCCTTTTGCTGTCAACTCGCATATGCAGGACATTATCACAATCTACACTTAAGGTGCATAAATAACCTTGAGTTTTTTTGTTTTCTTGGCATTATTTTGTCAAGGCAAAGGCTTGCAACCCCCTGAAAACTGGTCCACTTTTAGGTCACCGCCCATTAGTTGAGAAACACTGCCTTAAAGTAAGGTAGGTTTTGACTAGATCCCTCCATTTGGTATTCGTTCTTAAGATATCCCAAATAACAAGAAAATGGCGAAACACATAATATTAATAGAGCATAAGCATATTCAGTGTTTGATTGTCTAACTTGGTGCAGTTGTTTAGTGAGAGATTTTCTTGTAATACGGTACCTACTTTCATCAGAATCAAATGTTAGGTGAACTACTGTATAATATAGAACTATTTAATGAAGACCGTATGTTTTTATACAAAATATATTTTTGCAGAGCATACTATGGCAACACCCCTAGAAGATGTTGGTAAACAGGTTAGTAAATTACTTGTGATGCTTAAATTTCTTAGCTATGTAATTGTACGTCACTCTCTGTATTTATTTTTCCCCTAAAACAAAATATTGTCTATGTAATCCTGTGAAGTGTGTGTGGTAATTCTTATTTGTGTAATTTGACTCTTCCTTCACAGTCCAATGCTATAATCTCTAGTAGAGGGTATCATGTCAACATTAGTGTGCATCAGCATAAATTTAGGAAATGCAACAATACATTATTAGAGGAAAGTGAAATTCATTAGGTGACGATAACCCGCAAATCCCACCCTTAATGCTGAGTGCTCGGGGCCCTTTCATCAACCCACGGAATGTTCGCACCTCACACAGACCAGTGTGAGTTGCACATGTCTTGCCCAAGGACACATGACCAGGAGGCAGCTGAAATCAAATAGGCAATCCCAGATAACAATAATAACACTGTGACGTATTTGGGGGGGGCATTTAAATTAGAAAATGTGTTTTTGTTCGTAGACTGTTCAACTTATTGACAAATGTTTCAAAGCAGCTGTTGTTTGCTATCTTCTGTTATCAAGGTTTGGAGAGGAGCATTGCTCTTGGCTGACTTCATCCTCTCCAAGGCGCTTATGTTTCAAGGGGCAACAGTTGTGGAGTTAGGAGCAGGTGCTGGATTAACCAGCACCATCACAGCCACATTAGCCAAACGGGTGTACTCCACAGGTATCGGCCCATCGAGCAATGTTGAGATTTGAATTTATTTACCTTATTCTCCGGACAATAAGGCGCACCTAAAAACCTCAAATTAGCCAGAAATTTGAAAGTGTGCCTTCTAACCCAGTGCCCCTTTTATTGACCCTTTCACACACGTTACCTAACCACGTGATGACACCTTGACAGACGGCAGTAAACTGTAATAAACGGGAGACAACAACAACCAAAAAAGCCACCGGTGGTCTAGTTGTAAAGTGTCTGCGCCTTCTCTGCCGCGATCCGAGTTCAAACCTCACAGCAAACAATATTTTGCGATTTTAATCGGTGATACTTAACGACTGATTAATCATTGCACTATTATATGCAGTAAATGTATAAATATACATAGTATCTCTTTCTTTAGTCTCAATTACATGCGCCTTATAAGTCAGGTGTGCCTTACGTAGGAAAAGTATATGACAAAAGACTATTGTTTTGGGGTGCGTCTTATAGTACAGAAAATACAAGGTTGTTTAAGAGAAGCATTTCTACATTCAGCTGAATTACTGTACAAAAGTGATTTTTGAATACATTTTAATGTTTGGAATATAATATAAACACTTTGTGTTTCAGATGTTGGAGTGGACCTTTTAACCATGTGCCAGAGAAATATAGGTTTAAATAAACACATGATTGATCCTGCAGGTAAGGAGTTTGGGTAAAACAAATACCGGTAAAAGCAAACTAAAGCAGGTAATCATTGAAGCTATTGAAGGCCTATACTTACCTCTATGTAATGTATTTTGTGACCCTCCGCTTCTATTAACTTTACAAGGCAATATATGTAATAAACCCTCGTGAGCCTCACTCAAAAACAAAAAAGCACCTTTTGTTAAACACTTGCTTTGGTGTTGTTATAACTCAGAGGTCGAGAACCAATGGCTCAATGAGTACATATAGCTCGGAGATAAAATTATATACATGCAAAGCTCATCTATAGCATTCCAAGTCTGCTGAGCATAAAGTCAAGTCAAGTGTGCGCATAGCTGATGCTGCACTTTAAAAAAGGACGGTTCGGTCCAGTATTTAAAGAGCATAGTCCCAACTATAGTTTACAGTCATTGTGTTACAACAACAGACCCAGTCCTGGCTATACGTCGCTAAGGAATCCTTTATATGGAAGCTCATTAAACAATATATGTTCACTGTTGAGACACTTAAAGATGAAAATGCACAGAAAAACTGTAAAAAGCCAGAAACGGGTGAGTTTAAGGAGTGGGTGAAGCTTAGCACACAGTTCACGTCTGTCTGCCCCAAAGGTTAATGGGTAAGTATCCTCATTTGCAGTATTTTGTGACATTTTTACTACAGAACTCAGCTTGCACCTTGTTTTAAAACAATTTTTATGGAAAAAAATGAAGGTAAAAAGGAGCGTTAACGATCTTAAGTAAATGTATAAGGGAGACTAGATAAAAGGGTATATTTGTCGATATGGGCCACAGGTTCTCGCATTATTTTTATTTCATAGATTTTATCAAACTAACGTCACACAGTGAAATAAAATTTCTGAAAATTTGGATTTTGTTTGGAGAGTAGGTTTGGCGGTTTTGCTGAAAGTTTTCTTAAAATATATGGTATGGCTCTCTCACCCCTCACCCCAGAAAAAAAAGAAGATTTTGCTATTATGGCTCTATAGGTCATAAAGGTTCCCAACTCTTGCTGTTACTTGTCGTCACAAAAATTATTAATTTCAAGACTAAGGATGAACATTTATACCAGTTGTCTCAAACTAGCGGCCCCCAGGATGATAGTTTGAGACCGTTGCCTTAATATGGAAGTAAAAGGGACAGTGTGTACTATTTGCCCTCTAGATGTAGCTGTATTATGTTGTGCCACTGAAAACGAATGCTAAAAGAAAAATGAAAGAAGACAGAATACGAAGACTCAAAGGGACCAAAACACTTCTTATAACTAGAAAAGAAGATACATCAGAAAGGAAAAAATGAAATAAAAAAACTAAAAGAAAGGACCAATAAAAAAAGAAAATAAGACAAAAAGTAATATTTGTCAAAAAATGAAAAGAATCAAATAGAAAAAAAGAAAAACAATTTAAATGTTCCCCCTTTTTGTCTATTTTCTCTTTAATTTCTTTCCTTTTTGCTTTCTACTTCTTTTTCCTTTTTTTGCCATCTTCCCCCCACTTTTTGTAATTACCGTTTTTCTTTTTTGCCTCTTTTTATTTCTTCTTCTCTTCTTTTTATTCCTATTTAATAAAATAATTTACCTTCTTTTTGTCTTTTTTGTGAAAGGCTGGGTAAAAAGTGAAATAAAAAGGGTGCTTTTTGCTCCCCTTATAGTCTCCGTAATTTGTAGTCTTCCTTTGACTCATTTCTGGTTGCACTGCACGATACAGTGACATTTTGTAATAAAAAACACTGTCACTTTAAGAACAGCGGAATGTTTTATCAGAAAAAGCATTTGGCCAAACGTCACCCAGACCCTAGCTTCAGCCGACCCAACTCAATTGAGTTTAAGACCCCTGATTTATACCCTGCACTTTAAATTGCACCGACCGAATCATAAATATTCGGCTCATGATTTCCTTTTCTGTGTGTTTCTCTGTTAATGTGACCTGGTCTTAATACTGACAAATAGCGGCAAGATCTAAAATAAATTCCTCATTATCCCATATTAAAATCTGAAAATTTGTGATAATATTTCAAATCACTCCCTCTCGGGTAAAACTGTACAAGTAACAAATGAAATACCGTTCAAAAGTTTTGGGTCTTTTACAAATCCGTTCTTCGACAAAAGCAAAGTTTGAAAGATAAAAATTTGTTTTTGAAATCAAAATCATTATTCCTAACATTCTCATTGGCACCCCTATACTTACTATTTATTTTGCAACTCATTTGTTTATCGGTAATTTTAAAAAAGTGTGACTTGGAAAACACCTAAAACTTCTGAACAGTAGTGTATATGTAAATATTTTGGTATAGATGGTTTCCTCACAGTTGGCAATCAGTTGTTCAAATATGGTAGATAGGGCATTAAGTGAGCTGGATTATTTTGCACTTACATTTTATAAAACATTTCCATGAATGTATTATAAACAGATTTATGCATTTAAAAAATACACTATCCTGTTTACCTTCATTTTGTTTTTCTGACCATCAGGTGGTGAAGTGAGGGTGAGACAGTTGGATTGGCTTCGATCGGATATTTGCACAGGTAATGTCATTGATAAGAAATAAAGTAAAGATTTAAACTCTAAAGTCAGAATAAATGTCTGAACTTGACACCCCACTGTTATCAATGTGAATGTGTTAAAATTGTTGCTTAATATATACTAAAAAATATTGAAGCCTCAAAGTCCTGAAAATCTGTCCACTCTTGTATGTTTGGGCTTTATTTCGATCAACTTGTAATACTGTTTATTTGTATGAAATATGATTTAGATTATCTATAAACACTACAACGTATTAAACACAAAGTTCTGTATGTAATGTAAGATATTGACATCTGTACTTCACAAAATTCCAATTGTATCTGAGACAGTGTTCCTCAACTGGTGGGTCGGGACCCAAAAAATGCATCATGAACCATTGCCTTGGCAAAATAATGTTAAGAATAAGAAAAAAGAGATGGTCAGTTACACTCCTTAACAGTAGATGGCGATAGTGTTCTACTCAATCTCCTGTTCAGTCAACTGTGCCTTTGAAAGAGACCACATTTAATTTTATTCTGTTCTTCTTGTTTTTATTTTCTTTTTCTGCCCGTAAAAAATGGGTCCCTAGAAACTTGGTGAAAATAGTAAGGAAAAGTGGAAAATGGTGACAAAGATCGATAAAGAAAACTATTGCAAAATACAAAACTGGTTTACGAGTGTGTCTACATAATTATGAACTTTTTTTTTTTTACGTTTAAGTACACACTTCATTATTATTTTGAATTCATTTTCATATGTGGCTATCTTAAATCAGTTGTTGGTCAGTCGTAAGTGATGTTGGCTTGTATGCGAGTATATATGGTATTTGAAGTTGTTTTGGTTTTGATGGTAATTTTGTTTAATGAAAAAAAAGGGGAATATATTATACCTTTTAAACTGCAAAATCCTTTAAATAGATCAATTTGAGAAGTGAAATTTTTTCTCCTTTGGGTCGCAGTTTGTCATTAATGTAGAATGGTGAGTCCTGAAGTCAGACCAGTGAAGAACAACTGATCTACGGAATAGAACAGTCGTTCTAATTTTGCATGACTTCTCGAAGTCTATACAATGGTGCACTTTTTCCTGCCAGTGGAAAACCCAAGAGGAGCTGGGGTGAAAGAAAAATAATCTTTCATAATGACACCGTTTACCTCTCATTTATAGATCCCGATGTGGATTTTAGCTGGACTGAGGAGGAAGTAGCTGATATACATGACAATGCCAGCTTCATCATTGCTGCTGATGGTAGGTCCAGAACAATCTTTATCAGGCCAATGCTCACATAATGGATTTTTTTGGAGTATTTACACGTTAATATATATTAATTGAATAAATAATGTTAAAAAAAATGTAATCTCAATTTTTTTCTTTGATCATGCAATTAGATCTAAGTGGTTTCCAACCTGCTGTGTTTAGGCAATAGGAGGGCATAGATATGACTTATGTATAGATAAAGTACATTTTTTTCAAGTGAAATAGATAGACCGTGGTACGTCTTTATACGAGCACCTCTAAACACAAGATTTTCGGTAAACAAGTTTAATTTTCCAAATTACGAGCAATCCCTGAGGCTACCACTAGAGACCACTCGTGACTGCTTGCTGCCAGCATCAGCTCGTCCAGTTTGCGCATGCAAACTACTACAGGCAAAAAAAAAGATGTGCTCTAAAATTTGTTGGCGTGTACGTAACTTTAATTTTAAGTCTACAGGAGTGCTTTCGTATCATCATCAGTCTTTCAATCTCATACCAGTCAACAGTCCGGCAATTGTTACCGTTTTTAACAATTGCAAATAATTTTTTCAAGCAATACTTAACCTTACAAAAAAATGAGGCACTCATTTTCTTACAGAAAGACAGACTATGTATAATACTGCGACAATTTTAGCAATCTACGAAGACGTTGTTGTCTGCTACCAGTGACCGACACAGATACGAGCTGAAATGGGAAAGATTTGTTTTTTATTTTTTGTGTGTGTTACTGTATAAAAGTTGTTATACAGTGTACACTATTTAAAATGTTAAAAAAAGGTATAAAATACAGTGCAAACGTAATTAATAGACAGGTATGTGACACCTGGAACGTATTAAAGGGATTACAAAAGACCCTTTTTTTAAATTAGGCACAGAACGTGTAGTGTTCCTCCCCACAATCATGCAGATATATTCCAAAATATTCTACGCGCTATGGATCTTGAGGAATTAATCTTCAAAGTACAGACACTCCCCTACTTACCACCATTCGAGTTAAGAAAAACGGTCGAAGCGAACATTTTTTTCGGGATGTCAAAAAATATCCGGACAATACTGTAAGTTAGATTTTTTAATGTGTGCACCTTTTTCCGAGTAGAGGACAATACTGTAGTGCTTCTTTCTGATGCGTGGCGCTGTGAGAGGTCATCCAGCATCCACCCCGAAGAAGAAATCCGGCTTCTATTTCCTAGTTCGTGTGTAAACGTACCATACTGCATCTTCAGTGCGTTAAGAACTTTGACATTTTTATTGTTTAATATCTTGTTCATCCATTCAATATGGTTGGTGTAAAGAAGAGGTGAGACGGTCCCTTCTCAAGGTTTCTTCATTTTCCTCATGTTGAGGTTTTTTGAGTTTTTCCTTGCCCTCATGTTGGTTCCAGATCAGGGGATGGTGTAATAGTAGTCTGAAAAAATAGTCTGTGAAGCCCTTTGAGACTATTTGTGATTAAGGGTTATACAAAGAAAAATGACTTGACTTGACTTTTGAAATAGAAGTGGAATAATAGGGTTTTGATGCGGTTGAAAAAATTGTTGCATCGCTTTTTTTACGTCCACTCTCTACCACGGAGGAGGACCTCTTGCAGCTCATCTTCCAAAAGTAAGTTAAAATCAACTTCATTTATCTTTATAGAGCATATTATTTTATGAATTGTTTATTTTTTACTACAAAATAATACAGGTTACGTATACAAGCCTTAAACATACTTAAATAAACCTTAAACATACAAAAATAGCACTGAAGTTCACTTACGAACAATTTCAACTTACGAACGATAGTCCGGAACCTATCTCGCTAATAAGTAGGGCAGCGTCTGTTGACAGTTTGATCTTATATCCCCTAGAGCTGTGATGTCACTGAATGACAGAGAACTAAAACAATGGCGCGTTCTGTTGAAAAACCGACGGTGATTGAAGTGATCAGCGAATGCATTCCTGGTTGGAGTAATTGAAACTCTGCTTACCGAGTCGCTGAGGGACTTCTGTTTTTGTTTGGTCTAGGTTAGTCTCCTTAGCAGTCGTGCTCATTGTTTTTTCTTCCGGCTGCATTTTTATTTGTTACAGGTTGTTTGTCTTTGACCTGCGGTCATCCTGGCTGCTTACTGCATGTTTTCGGTCCGCCAGCCTCCCGTTTTTCTGCCAATCGGTTCCGGTTAACCATTTTTAGCAGCAGGCTGGCCTTCCTCTGTGTATTTTTTTACCAGTTTGCTTCATTTTGGCTGCTTGCCATTTGTTGTACCATTGCTGCATTCACCTGTGACACAACAACTTTGCATTCTCCACAAAAACTCCCAAAACTTGGCTTAAAACATTCAAAACCTTTTTGACTAGTTAACATGTTAACCAATGGGGTGCTGTTGTGCTTCATATCATGCCAGAGCTCATGAAGTCAAAGGCGAAACAGACTCTTCAAAATTAATTATCTCGGAAAATAATTGTAAAATACCAATGACATTATATATATATATATATATATATATATATATATATATATATATATATATATATATAGGTATTATGCAAAAAATATGTTCTATATTCTCAAATTTTGTATGTTTTAGAATGTGGGTATCCCTTTACGCTCGTATAAAAACGTACCACTGTATATTTAAATTGAGACTCGCACAAATTCTGCAAAACTGATTAATATGTGACAAAGCTACCAATCCTCATCCATCGTGTACTCTATGTAGCCAATTCTGGAGAAAAAAACTCGTAATGTAGGTTGAAGGTGAAAGATGAAGACTTTTGACATGTAATATCTTAACCAAAATTCTAGTTTCACGTTTAAATGCTAAATAACAGATTAAACTTTTGTGTGTGTGTGTGTGACCAGTTTGCTACGATGATGAGCTGACCGACGGCCTCTTTCGAACACTCTACCGATTGTGCAATAACTTTGCTCATGCCTGCACTGTCTTTATTTCCATTGAAAAACGGTGAGTCCTGCCATTTCACACAAACCAGGGTCTGTACAGGTGCTAGAAATCCTTGGGAGTACTTGATTTTTAATGTTGGGTTTTTAACCTCAGTAAACTGCTTGAACTTTGGGTTAAGTGATTGAAAATGCTTAAACGTGTTGCCATTGCCATGTTTCTTGGCAGTGTGACTCTATAAACAACGCAATACATTTTTTAAAAAAAATTTCTTTTAAAAATACGTGGAAAGACGCAGAAACCCCTGCTCTAGTGGCTTGTCATTAAGGGGTTTTCATGTAAGGCGTCTCTGCCTCCTACTGGTCGTACCCAAGAAGACACCTTCTGAAAACACTCTCTTTCTGCTACTCAGATTTTGTTTTTTATTGATCAATAATACAGTAAAAAAACATTATGCACCAAATTATTTAGTAATTATTCATTACAAAAGTTTTTGCAAGGGATTCCTGCAAAACACACAAAATATAAATTAAAATATTGACAGCTCTTCAAAATAGAATAGAAAACAATTTTAGTTTTTTACACACTGAACAGATTTAAGGTCGAACAATGACACGAAATCCCTAAAAATGTAGAAAAATAGAATTATAGATACATTTTAACTCTTGGCCGTCTTCAACTTATTAAAATGTTCGCAAAAATGGCTTTGGACAATACATAGAATCCAACCGTGTAAAATATTTACACAATAAAACACAATATTCCTTTTTTTTTTTTTTTTTTTTTTTTTTCAAATTTTTGTTTTGTTTTTCTTTTTTCTTATTTTTCTTCCTTTGTTGTTGTCCTTTTTTCCTCTGTTTTCATTAGTTGTGATTGCTTCAGCAAGGCACGACTACATTGCCAAGTGCTGTAAGCACAGGGCAATGTAGTTGTGTAGTTGTGCACGGAACCAAGTAAAAAATTACAAATACATCTCTCTGAGTTAATAACTTTATGCTAACTCATAATGCTAACAACTCAACGCTACCGGTTCTCTACCAACATCTGCCAGATCAATCACAACTCTTACAATTGCCGCGGCAATTGTCTAGTTTTTCTTATTCTTTCTTTGCACAAAGCTGAGCAAAAAATAGTGAGGGAAAAGATGTATTGTGTTCTATATTGAGTTGATAAAATCAAAGAAATAATAAAGTGAAGTAAAGCGCAGCTGCATTTATAGAAATAAAATGACATTTTGAAAAGGTAAAATAAATTAAATCCCATGAATGCAGTTTTTAGTGTGATATATGTGGAGGTGTTTTTTCTTTTTCCATTTGGGGTCCATGGTGGATAACACTCTGGATGCGGCACCTTTAAAAGGGGCGCCTCTGGTACTCATAGAGGGAACCCGGGTAAGAAGAAAAGCAAAGGGGAAATGCGCTCGTACCGTTTATTCTGCCTATTTTTACAGTAATGGAAAACGTTAAAAGTGTTTGTCATGTCTTCCTTAAAAAAAAAACGCGTTAAAACCAACATATACACCCCTCCCCCCATCGTTTTCAATTTGTAAACAATTTTGGAAAAGCGCCAGGGAGCCATTTGCTTGTGCTAAAGAGCCGCATGCGGCTCCTGGGCCGTGGATGCGACGCCCGCACTAGACCATCAGTGATATGGATGACATATTTACAATTTTTATATTATAATAGCACTATTTACATTCACTGTACCTGAAACAAATGTCAGAGAATTGAGAAAGCATTAGATAGTCCTGAATGATATAATTGGAAGCAAAAGAGCACGCTGAGGGAAACAACTCTTTAGTACAGGTGATGATTGATCGAACTTTCAAAGACATTAATTGAAAGCATCGTACATTTTATGTTGGTTTACAAATATTTTTATCATAGCTGCAGGTATTCATCAATGTTTTTCACTTGTAAAAGTGATTTTTTTTTTTTTTTATCCATTTTTAATAAAATCGATATATTCTTCACCCCCTTCTCACTTTTTTAACTTCTGACCCGTTTTAATGCCTGAATATCATAAGCATAAATATAGAGTAGAAAACATGTTACAAGTTGTATTCTTGTGTCAAGGTTCAACTTCACTCTACGGCATATGGATGTATCCTGTGACGCCTACAATCATTTCAAACACTGCCTGTCCCAGCTAGAGGACTTGGACCATGGACAATGTAGCTACTCTGTGGAACAGGTGCCATGTACCTTCCCACAGTTTCTCCAGTATGAACGCATTGATCAAATGGTAAGAAGAGCAGTCATTGTTTACTGGTGGAGTAACTTACTAACATTGCAACACTAAAGGGAATACAGAGGCCCAATGCTACTTTGTACTTGAGTTATTGCTGGTTCACTCGTTCGTGGATTTTAAATAGAATTGATTTTGTCTTTATTGTCATTGATATCAACGTATTGTGCATCGTGTTCCTGTTCTGAGCCTTCGCTCCAAAAATGCTAGTTTAATAACAATCCCAAGAGCCAAGAAAAATTCCGCAGGCTCGCGAGCGTTCTCCATTCGGGCCCTAGTGCTGTGGAATGCTCTGTCCCCTGAGATTCGATCTGCAACCTCAGTGGAACTGTTTAAATCTAGGCTTAAAAAACGCTTATATTCAGGATATATAAATGAATTGTATTTCTTGTTGATGCCTGTGTTTTGTTTGTCTATGTCCTTGCAACATTAACTGCAGCCTGGTCATCTTAGAAATGGGATTACCTCATGTTTAGAAGAAGAAGAAGAAGAAGAAGTATTTACTTTTATTGTCATTCTTTGTAACCATGCACATAGAACGAAATGTCGATACACCTGACCCGTACAGTTGAACTGTAACGAGCCGATGCAGCCGCAGCCAAACAGGGCGCCGCCATTTTAGACCCAACTGCTGTGTTGGGAGTCATTAGGTGACCAAAATGACAACCAAACCATTTATTTAACTGCAATTGTGTGTTGTGTGTTATTTTTAGTAGATCTATAATTGGTATTTCGTTACAGTCGTATATTCTGAGTAGATAATGACGTCATCTCGAGGTAAGTTGAACCCTTTACGGGCTTTTATGAAGGTGCGCCGCTACATGGTGGATTTTCACTTTTTGCTGGTGGCTCGGGTCCACATTACCACGAAAACCGAGGTATTGCTGTACTTGAATACTTGAACCTCGATGTGAATAAAAACTGAACACAAAATCCTATGAATTTCTCATGATGAACATGTTGCAATTCCAGGAGCTATGGAAGGTGACTGCCAATAAAGTACCATTTGAACAAGGCCAGTCCAAAACTGAGTTGTGTACTTCATGACCATCCCGGATGGCTACTGCCTGCAAAAAGCTGCTCAAATCTTCCAAGTTTCCCTTTCTTCTTGGGTATGTGCCATGCTGAAGTTATTCAAACAATGTTACAGTTGTTCTTAGTAGATGAGATTTTGTAATGTTTAGCCTACTTTCTGACACGCAGGTTTGAGGACTAAGCACTGAAGCAAACACAAGGCATCGTTTTATGTTTTAAATTATTATGTATAGGTTAAATGTCTTACCTAGAAATCGTTTCTGTTATTCTGACTCACTACTGTGACTAACTATTGTCTACTGAAAAATATGCTTGCCTTGGCTTAGGTACAAATTGTGTCCGTTAAACTTCAAGGTACCACTTATACTTGCAAATACTAATGGCATCATTTTATGAGGAATACATGGAATATGACAATATTACAGCTTCTCATTATTTTTAAAGATTTTCAAGAATAACAACCCATGGGTTCATTTTTTACCCTGCTTATGCATCCAAGGGTTAATACTAGTGTCAGGGCCGTCAGACGGTTGAGAAGCAAAGACGTGTCTGTATGATGTCACCTGTCACTGGTCCTTTTGGAGTCTCCAAATAGCCACTATTGGAAACACCTAGACATACCCTAAGAAAATTGTGTAAAATACTAATGTTTAGTTTTTCAGATTGTGATCATCTTTGACGATGAGATTTCAGTTAATCGTGCAGCCCTATTCTGATCATTTTCCCTGTATAGTTCAATTTAAAACAAAATAGAGGGGGGATTTTTTAAGGGGTATTGTTCTATTTTCTTTATTACTTATCCATTATCCGTTATCGGTCAGTTCATAATAGGCTACAAAGCCAAGGTGCAGGGACACTTACTCTCAGCCAAAAGGCTGAGCTAAGGTCCTAGCCCCAAAGCCTTATCAGTTCGGGCATTAAGTACTCAGTTCAACAACCACAGTTGAACATAAAGTACGCAGTTCAAAAACCACAGCCGGCGGTAATAAATGTTACACAAGAGCTCGATGTGTTCAGAATTAACCAAACACATTCTAGCTCATGTTTAAATAGTGGCATGCATAAGTTTACTTAAGGTGAATCCAGTAAAACCAGTAAAGTTATTACTCAAAACAGTGCAACAAGGCCATATCTTCAGTTCTTTTACAGATTGTGAACTCATACTGGTGGTAATATTATTAGACTTGTTGAAATCCCCTTCTATTAAATTCTTTATTGTCCCCAGTTTAGTTGAATAACTTGTGTGTTACATTAACTATTCAATGCCAGACGTTTCTCTCAAATGGGAAGTGCGGGTGCCAGTCAATTTTTGCCATATTGACTAATTTTTAAAGGCCTACAGAAAGTTGTGTTCTGTATCTATATAGGCATAGGATATACCAGAGGCACTCTTTAACCCTCAACAAAGGATGTTTCTAGCTTTTACCATTGTTTAGTAAACAGTTGAACTTTGATAAGTTTCTTGAAAATACGCGTTTCCCAGTAAACTTCCGAGAAAAACGTCCTTTTGTGAAAAGATGCATTTCATAAGAACTTTCATTTCGGTGTTTTTATTTTATTTTTTATTTTTTTATGCATTGGTGATACCTCCAATATTTAAACAATGCTTTTCATAAACACAAGGGCACTTAGCTTGTAAAATAACATCATACTGCAAGAACATTGAACTTATGCATGAATGATGCATGATGGCTCAACTCTGTACTGTATCTCCCTCACCTGTGAGTTGCTGTATCAATGGAAATACACAAAGGCCACATTTGATTTTGAACGCCACCGAAAAAGGGTGCAGGCTGTGTCTCCAACAACATTCTGTATGGGGCAGAAACATGAATGTTATACAGACGCCATATAAAAAGCCTGGAAATCTATCATATTAGATGTCTTAAAATTCTCTACTTAGACAGACCAAATCCTCCAAATGGACAATCTAGCAGCTACCGCCACTATTATCATGGAAGCAGCTCTGGCCAGAAAAACATATGCACTGAGTTGGGCACGCCATGCGCATATCTGGCTACCGTCTCCTACGCCAAGTCCTTTATGGACAACTGACCTCATCGAAGCAAGCTGCTGGTGGGCAGAAAGTGCGCTACAAGGACAAATAACTCCTAAGGCGCTGCAACATCGACCCTGTCCACCTACATAACCTAGCTGCTAGCAGACCAGCCTGGAGAGACACTTGCAGGAAAGCAACTGAATAATTACACAAAATTTTAAGTCAAAGTAGCATAGCAAGACGAGCACCGCGACATCAGCCGGCAGAAATCAACCTTCCTCAGACATCAACCGCCACCGTCCAAGCCACTCCTGCCATCTCAATACTAAAATAATTTGCAGAGACTTGATACTTACTGATGAGCTGGGCCAAACCCTTTATAATAGTTCTTAAATGAAACAAAAACAAAAATATTTTTACCTCTTGGCCCTCAGAGACAATAATTCTGAAGACGTATTTATACGTTATGGTATTGAATGGGCTAATGGTTGGATAAGGTTGCTACATTTTTCATCTTGTTGTTTATTTTAGTTCTGGGGTTGATGTAACTTTACCGCCAACTGTACTCAAATACAGTCCTTGGAAACTGTGGATATTTATAATAGTATTGATCTGATTTGATCATTCAACAAGCAATACGACAATATATGTGAAAGCATCTTTGGAACATATGTCAACAAGTCATCTTTTATACTGATCAAGTCTCCAGCTGTAAAATAAAGATTTGAAACCCAAAGTGTTTTTTTGTAATCGAATGATTAATGATTTGCATATGTCTCCCATGCCTCATGCCAGAGGATTTATTTCCTTGCAAGTCCTAATGACATTTCGCCGATTATCAACAATTATTGTATAATTAACCAATTTAAGAACTTTATTTTGAAAAGCGTTAACAGGAACTCTGACTGGTCACAGGACACGCTTCCACTAACAGATGACAGCAGCATTTTAAAGAGAGGCGCGAATGCCTCTCCATTTTCAACACGCCTGCTCTCCCTGGAGGTCGGCTGGAAGGGGGGCCTTGCCGACCATTGCCCTTCTGGGACAATGAAGGCCTGGATCCACGGCCCTGTCTCCTCAGCCAGGAAACATGATGAAACCCAGCTATGTCTTTCCCTTTCCCGCTCTATCGGCTGTAAAAGTAGGGAAAGGGTGTCATTCCACCCCCCAAACACATACTTTCTTTCAACCTCACGTGATGCTCCGTCTGAAAAAGGTACGCAAGAAAATATAATGCAACAAACTCAAGTATTTGTAGTGGTGTTCTGTAACTTAGTTGAAAATACAGATATTTTTGTTAACCTTTCACCATGTTTTTGATCCACTGTGCTACGGTAATTGACGTACTGTGCCGTGGGAAATTATCAAATTTGTGTGCCTGTGCGGTCTAGCAATAGTTCACTTTCATTTAGATGTACTTTTTACCGGCGATGCAACGGCACCAGCAGGTGGTGTCTCACAGGAATTTTTTTTTTTAATGAAAGAAATGTCCCTTGGCCCAAAAAAGGTTCAAAAACTCAAATGAGACCATAAATACTTACCCCGATTACATTACCCCGATTTTAGCTAAGCTGCATTGGCTTTGTTAGCTTAAGATGTGATTTTAAGGTTCTGTTGGTATTATACAAAATCATGCATGGACTTGCTCCCTCATATCTTTCAGATTTAATTTCCCCCTATGTTACGGTCCAGAGCCTTTGCTCTGAAAACGCTGGTCTACTAGTGATCCCAAGAGCCAAGAAGAGATCCGCAGGTTTGAGAGCGTTCTCCATCCGGGCCCCGCTGCTGTGGAATGCTCTTCCCCCTGAGATTCGATCTGCAACCTCAGTTGAAATGTTTAAATCTAAGCTTAAAAAAACACTTCTACTCTATGTTGATAATATGTGTCATTTGCCCTCATGTAGGTTAATAGTCTGTAATAATAGTTTGCAATAGTCTTTGATCTGTGCACCCTTTTGAGACTCTTTATGATTAAGGGCTATACAAATAAACATGACTTGACTTGAAATACTTTATAAGGCCATGATACCCAGGGGCGATTTTAGGTTCAGAGCTTTGAGGGTGCTGAGCACTCTGAGAGGTGTGCACACTATGGCCCGCCAATTAAGAATGGTCAAAATATGACTTACACACCAATAGGGAGTCAGCCATTCAAGGCGGCTACCTGCTTATAGGTATATGACAGGGTCGATAGAGAGGCGTTGTGGCAGGTGATGGTAGTGTATGGAGTGGGTGGAAAGGTGTTGAAAGCATTGAGTTTTTATGTGAACAGCAAAGCATGTGTAAGAGTAGCGAGTGAGACAAGTGAGTGGTTCCCTTTGTTGACTGGTGTGAGACAGGGGTGTTGGATGTCACCATGGGTGTTTATTGTGTACATGGATGGTGTGGTGAGAGAGGTGAATGCAAGAGTATTCTGCAGAGGTGTAGAGATGATGGATAACATTGGAACGGTGTGGCAGGTGAGTCAGTTGTTGTTTGCAGATGACAGTGCTTATGGCTGATTCTGAGGAAACATTGAGAAGGTTGATAATGGAGTTTGGAAGAGTGTGTGATAAGCGTAAGTTATGTGTGAATGTTGGGAAGAGTAAGGTGATGAATTGTTCATGTAAATGAGTGGGCATGGCGTTGGAAATAAGGCTGCATGGACAGGTGCTGGAAGAAGTTAAAAGCTTTAGGTACTAGGGTTGTGATGTGGCTGCAGTTCGTAGAATGAAGTGAGAGGTATTGCACAGAGTGATTCAAGAAAGCAAGGTTTTGGGTGCTCTGAGGAGAGTGATGAGCAACAAGAGTATAAGTATGGATCTTAAGAGGGGACTGTGTTGTATAGTGCAGATTTGAGTAGGGAATTAAATGTTTTTGAGAAAGTGAGAAGTATGTTGGGAGTGACAAGATTGGATAGATTGAGAAATGAATTTGCTGGAGACAGAACTGGAGTAGTAGTGGAACTGAGCAAGCGTGTGAATAAGAGAATACTGCGGTTTGGACACATGGAAAGGATGGATGAGGAGCGAATGTTGAAGAGGATCTACAGAGCAGAAGTAAATGGAAGGAGACCAAGAGGAAGGCCGCGATTGACGTGGATGGATGGTGTTATGAGTGCATTGCAGGAAAGGGGTCTAAATATAGTGGAAGCTAGAGCTCTTGTTGGTGATAGGAATGAGTGAAGAGGGGTTATAAAAGGATAGTGGGATGTTTAGACACGTTCTAAGGGATGGGCAGGGCACCTGTATGATGCAGCAGGGATAAACCAGTGAAAACTGTGGGGCCCTGCTGTTGTACAGAAGAGCGGGTTGTGTCACCCTGACACGATTGTCATGGCTGCTTTCTTGTGTCCCGTTTCATCTGGAGAGACGAAAGCATGACCAACTTGGGTGCCGAGGTGCTTAACTTGTTTGGGTGTTTGGGCATTTGGGTTGGCCATGGTCCAAAAAAAAATGTGTGAATTTTTGCTACTTTTTCCCCCTTTTTTTTTTTTTTTTTTTTTTTGTGTGTATGTGTTTGTCTTGCTGTTGGTCACCCCTTTCGAAGGATATGACCAGGGTAGATAGTTCGCTTATGCCTTGGGCCGAGTCTGGTTACATCGGTGTGGAGTGTGCCTCGGCGGTGCATTTGACCACAAGTCAAAGATCCCATTCCGCAGCTTGCATCATAGCTATGGATCACGAGAGCCACGCCCACACCCTGAAAACGATCAAAAAATTGTCCAATGAAATGTATAAGTATAGTTTTTTACTATGTTTGTGCATGTTAAACGTAGACTCCTTTTATGTTGTTTTCATCAGAATATCAACTTTTTCTGACTGAAATCGATTGGCCAAAAATAATCAGCTCAATCAACATTCAGGCGCCTTATGCCATTTTAAAATGTCAATTCCTAATTCAAATAAGACGGTCAACACGCAATTGTCCTCCAATAACCTGTCTGTGATAATCCCAGCACATCTACAACAAAATTCAGCTTGTATGTGTGCTTTCGGGGGCTTTGGGAAAGGATCTTATTACCCCAGTTTTTAAATTGTTGCGTTGGCTCCCCGTGTTTTTATTGGTGTTTTTATCAGTTTTGTGTCTTAACGGTCTTGGGCAGTGGTGGCAAACAGTAGGCCACATGCCGCCTATAAAGTACTACAAATAATAATGTTTTTAGTGCCAACTTTGTCCCTATTGACCCTTTGTTTGTCTACACCAAATTTACTATAACAGAAATACCACAAAATTACTACAAACCTAAATATCAAATTTAGAACTTAAAAACAGGTACATACTACATGATATTGCTTTCATTCTGAAAAGAAAAAAATACTCTAGAAATAGCACAGAAATACACTTGGACATTTAACACAGAGGAGCCGGGAATAGAATAGAATACACCTTTATTATCATTGTTACAAAATGAGTAGAACATACTGTGACAACGAAATTGGACGTGGCATTCCAGTTACACATTAAGACTGTATAAGATAAAATATCAAAGAAAAAAAAAGAATTTGGATATATATGAGGACAAAATAATTACACAAGAAAGTGTGGGCATATAAAAGCAGAAGATATTTACATTGTGTGTTTACTTACAGGGGATCGTAGTCGTGCAATATGCAGTAGTGCAAATAGGCAACATTGCGCAAAGTAAGCATAGGCATGAAAAACATTTTACATCTGTATCAGATAGTGTGTTTACATTGGTATTCCTTTTTAAAGAGTGTTTGTGGAGAGTCAGTTTTTTTGTGCAGTGTGTATTTAGGTTGGTGATGGCTCTGGGGAAGAAACTCGGAGTCTGTTTTTGTTTTGTGTGAGCCGTAGCGTCTGCCGGAGGGCAGCATATCAAAGAGGTGGTGGCCGGGGTGAGAAGAGTCCTTGATGATGTTTTCCACTCTACTTAGGTAGCGAGAGCAGGCAATGTCCTCCAAATTGGGCAGGGAGCAAACAACGATTCTCTGGGCTGTGTTGATGACCCTCTGAAGTATTTTCCTGTCTGTTGCCGTGCACCCAGCATACCACACCGTGATGCAGTACGCCAGGATGCTCTCCACTGTGGCTCTGTAGAAGGACACCAGCAGCTGCTGTTTCATATTATTTTTCCTGAGCACTCTCAGGAAGTGGAGTCGCTGCTGGGCCTTGCCTACCACAGCTCTGGTATTTGCAGACCAGGAGAGGTCGTCAGAGATGTGCACACCCAGGAATTTGAAAGAGTGGACTCTCTTTACACAGTCTCCATTTATAATGAGTGGTGCTAGGTCCTTGCTTTTACTCCTGAAGTCCAGTATGACTTCCTTTGTTTTTGTGGTGTTCAGTAGGAGGTTGATTTTCGAACACCACGTTGTCGGTGACTCCACCTCACCCCCTTCAGAGATGAGGCCGACCATGGTAGTGTCGTCGGCGAACCTAACAATTGTGTTTGTGAGGTGGGTCGGTGAACAGTCGGAGGTGTGGAGGGTGAAAAGCAGGGGGCTCAGTACACATGCTTGGGGGGAGCCGGTGCTGAGTGTTAGGGTGGGAGAAGACGTGGTGGCCAATTTTCGCGGAGTATGGGCGGTTTGAGACGAGGTCCATTATCCACTGGCAGATGGAGAAAGAGAGTCCTAGGTGAGAGAGTTTCTCCACCAGGATCTCCGAGATAATGGTATTGAAGGCTGAGCTGGAGTCCAGGAAGAGCATTCTGACGTAGCTCCCCTGGTGCTCCAGGTGGTTTAGCACGGTGTTTATGGCGTCATCAGTGGAGAGGTTTGCCCTGTAGGCAAACTGATGGGGGTCCTGTGTGGGTGGTATGGAGTCCTTGATGTGCTGGGACACCAACCTCTCAAAGCACTTTACCACAGGCGTAAGTACAACAGGCCTGCAGTCATTGAGGCTTTCCACTGGAAAGGGAATGGGAATGATGCTGGAGGTTTTGAAGCAGGGTGGGACGGTAGCCTGTGACAGGGACTGGTTAAATATGGTGGTGAAGACCCCAGCCAGCGATTCAGCACTGTCCCCGAGTACCTTCCCTGGTAATTCATCTGAGCCAGCTGCCTTCCTGGGGTGTCAGTGTGTTGCAGCTGGTTTTTGGTGGGTGTGACGTGACTGCTGTCAGCCTTCCAGCTTCAAAGCAGGCAAGAACTGGTTAAGATCCGCAGCTAGTGAAGCATCAGCCCCAACAGTCACCAGGTTGTTGGATCTGTAGTTTGTGATGTGTTGTAGACCCTGCCACATCCTTCTCAAGCCATTTCCAGCGAAGTGGTCCTCGATCCTCCTCGCGTAGGCTGCCTTTGCCTACAACATCTTTACTCCCAAGATGAATGCTCTACCTCCTGATCTACTGCCGCGCCTGAGATCCTCAGGCAGCTGTTTATTAACTGTTGCTTAGATATAGACCAAAACAAACTAATGGTGAAGCAGCATTCAGGCTCTTTGGTCCTCACCATTTGCACAGTCTGCTGGAGGACATCAGGTTGGCGGGGACCCTTGATATTTGTAAGGGCACCAGCTCTTACTATTTGAGAGAAACATCTGGCATTGATTGATTTATTAGAGGAAAAATTGTAGCTCAAACTTTTTGAAGGTGGGGTGCAGGATTTCAAAATGTAGGGCTGCAATCACGACTTTAAGCCAGGGGATGGCGGCAGAGCAACACATGATTTGCATGCAAGAGAGGGGCACACCACAGGAAATGGTGCCCCTACGACCCTAGAGTTGTTACAGCATCCACCCATCCCACCCTACATTTCTAAGACGTGCTTAAATAAACTCATCTTTTTCATCTTTTGGGGCGTTTAGGTTAATGTTTGGACTTTACTGGAAGCATTATTGAAGCAGTATCGTGAGGTTTTTGCTCTCATGCGTTTGGGTCCACCGGCAATATCACAACATAACAGTCCTCAATGATGATTGTATTGAATCACAAAAATGCTCAATGAAGACTTAAACACTCAAAAACAATAAAAATATCTGAATGAAAAAACTATTTTAAAAAAAACCTCAGATAGCAGGATGATCTGGGAACAGGTGATGGTGAAACAACAAAGGTGGGAATGAAAATCACCTCACACTTAGAGCTCTCCAAATGTCCTTCTAAATGGTGAGGCTAATTGGGGACACGTGTGGGTGTGTGCATGCGCGCGTGTGTTATCCATTTGAGATGAACAGGGTTTGGAATAAAGCCATTACATTACGTATTACGCATTTACAGTTAATGTTGACTTACAAGGTGTTATATGTTCAATTCCAGTCTCTACATCCTAAAAATTTTAAGTTCGATTTTTTTTTTTCGTTTTAAACTGTGATTACCTTGTCTCAACACATATTTATGTTAGATATGGCCAGGCATTGAACGTTTGGGTTGTTCTAAAAAAAAAGGGCCAAAAGTAATTACTCACAACATGATTTCTGACTCTTTCATGGCGAAGAATAAATAAATCCAGGCGCCTTGCGTTCTCCCCGATGTTGTGGAATGCTCTGCCTCTTGAGATTTGATCTGCAACCTCAATTGAACTGTTTAATTCTAGGCTTAGAACACAATTGTATTCTGTAGTTTATGAATTCATGTTGACAGTATCTATATTATTTGTTATCGCAACATCTATTGCAGCCTGGTCATCCTGCAACGGGGATTACCTCATGTCCGGTCCCTTCTCAAGGTTTCTTCATTTTCCTCATGTTGAGGTTTTTGAGTTTTTCCTTGCCCTCATGTAGGTTTTAGTTTAGGGGGTGGTGTAATAACAATCCGTGGTCTGCAATAATCCGTGGTCTGTGCAGCCCTAATGGACTCATTTTGATTAAGGGCTATACAAATAAACATGACTTGACTTGTATGATACTTGGTCTATTCAGGTTTTTTTTTAACACAAGGAGGCGCTAATATACATTGTGGAGCAAACCACATGACGGAATTCACTTATTGGAGCTCCATCACTAAAGTAGTTTGCGACTGCATCGTCCACTAGAGGGCCGAGCATGAATGTGAGATAGAACGTGTGAAAACAGCCAATCCGACGCGGCAGGGTTTACTAGGACAACTCCGCATGGGGCCAAACGTTTCTCTGTGCTTCATAAAGCAAACACAACCTGCATTTCAAACAGCATAATACAAGAAAACTCTTTCCTCGCGCACAGCGACGAGACTCAAGATTCTTTGAGTGCAACCCAAAAAAGGGATCCACAAACACGAGAGCGCGAGAGAGGAAGACCTTCTGTCCTGTAGCGAGCAGCGCGGCCAGAGTCGAGAGCACTGTGCGGGATTCAGTCGCCCGAACCCGGTAAGTGTTCGATTCCTGCATGCACTAACAGTTCGGTGTAGACATGGCGCTGCAGCAGCACGTTCTGCAGCACGGCTCCGAATCGAGAGCGTTCAGGTGACTGCAGCATCCATATGTCAAGTACAGCAGATGATGCGCAGCCTGTACGATCACGTAACCGATTGCTGCAACTAGAAACGCTTTTGGCGATCGGGCATTATTTTCTCTACTCTTTCATAACACCTGATGTGTGAAGCCAGACAGATCCAGTTGGAACCAGATTTCTAAGAGGAGCAATAGGAAAATGGAGAGCAACTCTTGGAAACAAGTTAGAAAGGAATTAATAATTATACGGCTTGATATGATGTCGTTATCGTGGCAGTAAACCTTTAAAACTGTGTTGGGTACAGTAAACCCTCGTTTTTCACAGGGTTGCGTTCCCAAAAGGCTCCCGTGATTCTCAAAATCGTGAAGTTGAAACATTTATTTAATCATCGAGCATGGGGTGAGTCATTTGAGTTGTCATTAAAAGTTGAAACTAAAATAATTGTATTTTATAACTCATTTCATTCTAGGCAAGAAATTTGAACAATTGCCTTTGAAAGTGCCTAAAAAGCGCTTGAATTTGGCCATGAAAAAAAGTGTATGAACCGTAAAGACAGATATGTTTATCTACTGTTTTTCAAAAAATGAGTTATACTTTTTCTTTAATATAATGCACACATACGTTCAAATTACTGGAGAAAACACCTTCAATCTTTAAAGTACTTGAACAGCTCTTTGAGACTTCTTGTGATTGAAATAAACATGACCAGACTCAATTGGGATGCACTGGTGCAAGCCAATTTTTGCTATTTTGTCTTATTTTTGAAGGCCTACAGAAAAGTTGTTATTTATAGGCATGGAACATATAAAAATAAATCTTGAACCTTCATAAAATAAGTATGTTTCTAACATTTACTATTGTTTAGTAAACATCAGTTGAACATTGCTAAGTTACTTAAAAATACTAGATTCCAGAATACTTCTGAGAATAAAGTGGCTTTCCGTGAAATGATGTATTTCAAGCAGACCTTTCACTTCAGTGCTCTTTTTTTGCATTTATGATGCCTCCAATATCTAAACAATGCTTTCCACAAACACAAGGGCACTTTGCCCCCACACTCTTGGGGCGGCAGTAGCTCAGGAGGTAGAGCGATCGTTTTCACGGCCGCTATTGGGAAATGTGAAGCACAATGTAAAGCGCTTTGGGAAGTCATTGACTTGAAAAGCGCTATATAAATGCAGATCATTTCATTTCATTTCATTTCAATCGCTGGACAGAGGAAGCAACATGAAGAACTGGGGGCTCCCCGACGTTTGGACGAATATCTGATCAATGCCATTCCTGCCATCTAATGGTATAATACGGTTATCACTCCAAAACTCTTGATCCTTACTGATCAGTAGTGCCAAGGCCTTTGAAATAGTTTTTGAAAATAAAACAAAAAAACAGGGGCGCCGGCACTTCAATGGGAGGAAGCTGACGGACAATTTGGAAGTATTGATGGACAAAATAACAACATCACCTAACTTAGATTTTTAGGCCAGCAGAGAAGACCTTGCCTGCCCTCACTACTAATAGGAGATGGGGGATTCCTCGATGTGTTGACACAGATCTGATCGAAGCTAATCCTGCCATCTAACGGTAATTTTTCATCCTGAAATAATTATCAGAGGCCTGATACTTACTGGGGAGCTGCCCTTTATAATGGTTTTCTAAAATGAAATTTCTATTTTTAAATGTATGTTTTCTCCACTTAGATATAACGCTTCTGAAAACGTAGTTATACATTATTGCATTGAATGAGTTGTTACCCAACAATACCCAACGGAGTTTAAAGACCCCTCATAATTTTGTTTCCTGCGCCAATCTCCTTTTATCGTTTAACAAAGCTGTTCGGGGCCGCAAAACACATTTGTTAAGAGGAAAGGGGTGGTTGGAGAGTGACTTGATGCTCGTCATCGCATTTTTTTGTCAGTGTAGGATGTTCACGGTTTTATGGTGACAGGATGACAACAGTGAAAGTAATAAAAGGCCCGTTTCCAGTACAGTCCAAACTCGAACCCAAACCCCAAAAAGAGACAAAATAAAAAGTTTATTCAAACAAGTGTAAAAAATGCGCACACTTGCACGTGCGACATAAGGAGCTTGACAGAGGCTGCAATGATTACACAAGCCAGAAGATGGCATCAATTGGTATAATGGTTCCAAATTCCGTACTATATCTTTAGATTCATTGATACCAATGGATAAACCCTATTTAAAGGCTCACCTTTTTAAAAAAATTTATATATTTATTTTATATATTTTTAATTTTTTTTATATATTTATTTTTTTACAAATGACTGTTCCGTCAAATAAAAAAACTGCATGTATCGCAATAAGGGGTAAAAATGCCTTTAGGAAACCACACATGATACTTTGCCTCCATCATGTGGATTTTATGGAAAACTGATTTAACTTTCTTTTCGGTAGGGGTCGGCGACCCAAAGAGCCATATTGGATAATGTGTATATTGTTGAAAATGTGTTTTGTTTGTCCTCCTCCAGAAAACATTGATTTTTCCATTACCAAACATATTTTAAAAAGCACCAGGGTTCCCCAGGGAGCAAGCTTAGTTGGTGAAAGAAAGCATCTTTCTCTACTTTTTGTCCCTGGCCGACTGTGCTTTTGTCTGTTAAGACAGTTTTTGTGACATGAGAAACTTGAAATTAAAAATGATTTACGAATACATAAGTCTGCCAAGCTGTTTTTTTATTATACTTATGTGTAAAACATCTTTGAAGCGAAGTAAAGAAACCGCTTTATGTAAACCGGGATACAGCACGGGATTATTGTAATCCCCAATTCACTTGCGCATGGGCTGCTGTTCCAAGTTAAACTTCTTATGGTGCCAAATGTTAGCTTTCAGTCTTATTTTATTTTGATTTGTGTCACACTTAATAGCTTTCATAGTCAAGAGAACAATTTATAAATGGAAATCAGTTTGTGCGCCCTCTCTCTTCTCACTTAAAGGTGGTGTCCTTAACCTTAATAAATATAGATGCTGACGCCATCTTCTGGCTAAAATCATCATTGCAGCCTCTCAACTGCTTATGTGGAGATTCCACGTACGTGTCCCTCTTAGACGCGCTCGAATAAACTCTTCTATTTTTTATCTTTTTGGGGATTTGGGTTGGCGTTTGGACTGTATTTGAAACAGTCCTTTTCTTACTTTCATAATTTTCATCCTAGAATTAAAGAAAACCGCGAGCACGTGCGTGAAATCATGCTCCTACCGCCCACCTGTCCACGCTTTCTTCCCGCCAGCGTAATTCGCTTCATGGCCGTAACACAGATGATAAAAGTAAGATAAAAGCAGATAAGCACGGCGGGAAAAAAGGCTATTTGAACTCAGTTGGGTATTGTTGACACATACCTGATAGAGAAATATTTAATTTGGAAACTTTTTAAGGCCAGCTCAAACTACGTGCCCCACCCCTAAAAAAACATTTGTTTTCTCTAAATTATATTGAGGAAATTTGATCTTAAAGAAGAAGAAACAAAACTTTTTTTATATTAGAGGTCTTGGAATGTTATGTCATTATTGCATCTTATTATATTGCTCGAGTATTTTTTGCACTCTTTGCAAAACAATTCACAGGCAGCGTGCTCTATACTCTACTGTTTTGCAGATTGGGTTATACAACAGTCAACTTGTCAATGAATGCAGTTTAAGGTCAAAGGACAGACAACTGATTTGATTGCCCCAGCCAATACAATAATACACTTCTGCGCTCAGTGTATAATTCTTAGGCCAAATGATGATTGTTTACTGTTGTATTTGTTTAATCCCTTAAGATTCCTGTAAGATTCGCCTAAAATCTTAATCAAAGACATACCCAAAGTAAATTAAATGCTCTTTGAACCGTTTGAATATGGACGTGCTACTAACATTGAGTAATCTATGTTGGAACAGACAGAACCAGAAAGTTTTTATTCTCGCTGAAAAAAAAATTTGCAGTCACATGCCTGCAAAGGAGTGTAGCATGGGCATCTTAGCTGAAAAACAGCTGGGACAATAGCTTAAAGCCTTACCTGGTCCCAAGTCAAATTTGATCACAATCTGAAAACTAAAAGTTGTACCTGTATTTTACATTTTTCTAAAGGTTTGTCAAAACCTTTTCAAAAGTAGCCATTTGGAGACAACCAGTTAACAGCCCTAAAACATTTCCAACTTTTGATTTTACTTTGGCTAATTTTTAGACATTGTGAGAGAGGTGTAAATATTTGACTTCCAGAAGTCAATCCATGATTGTGCACACCTATGTGTGATCTTCTTGTGTTAAAATGGATCCTGGGTTGCATTTCCGCATGTTTTTTTCAGCTCAGATTTAAATATGCCCCTTAAAATTTCTCAAAATTATGATGGGAATATTATTGGCTGATCAATGTGTCAATCAACATTGAATTGGATACCTTTGGCTCAAAATTTTTGAAGCCGAAGTAGGTCATGTCCTGCGACTGGCTAGCTACCAGTTGAGGGTGTCCCCTGCCCACTGCTGAAGTCGGCTGGGATGGGCTCCTGCAACCCCCGTGACCCTAGTAAGGATAAGCGGCGCAGTAAATGGATGGATGGAAGTAGGTCATGTCTGTTTTCCCAATACAGGCATTCGTAGGCCATTGGAGGCTAAGGACCGTGAAAAGAAGCTTGCAATTGGCCGAGAGTGGTGTCAATCAAAAGGTCAGAGGCTGACAGCCATATTAGAAATCATCTGATGAGTCTAATTGTTTTCAAAGTGGAATTATGGAGCAAAATGAACTGATAACAACAAGGATCGTGAAATGAAAGCCGGATTTTCTTTTTACCTGTTGGCATCATTGTGTGTTTTGGATGAAATATTTTACAAGGTTGGATTACATGGACTCTTGTAAATGTAACCAGGCCATGTTTGCGGGGAATGGTGTCATGAGTGGACTTTCACTACACTTTTGGGTTAGTTATACCGGCTTTATAGTTTTAGGGTATCTTGTTTAAGATTGATTGTGATGTTTCTGTGAGTATTACTTTTTGAAATAATATCTCGAATCCCAAGAGTTTTAAGTTTTCCAATGATGTGTAGCATGACATATTTAGGTGACCGGTGAAATTGTGAAGACACGACTTTGTTTATCAACAGGCCGGCGGAACGTTAAGGGGTTAATCAATTTACTGTATGACATTAAAATCTAACACTATCTTGTAACGTCTGTTTCCAAATATAATTTTCAAAGTAATGCAAATGTATCATCCAGTAGGGTGAGTAATATTTAGCAGTGTCATCGCCCTTTAGGGTCCCTTTAAGGTCTCCCGCCTTCAATAGGCAGGAGAATGCAGATAAATCAACAACCACAGTGGACGAAGACCCTGAGTGTCACAAATTCACACATTCATAAAAGATGAATACTTGTTTATTTTATTAAATCATGAAACAGCCAAAATCGCATCACATACAACTATATTTACAAGATGTTGCTTGACGTCACTGTTGCAGCGGAGTTCATTATTAGTGCAGGAGTCTCCGACCTTTTTCAAGCCGAGAACAAATTTTTGTTACTAATTAGCGCAAATGGCACCCAGTTTTATATGAATTTTTAAAATAACGCATCAGATAAAAGGCTTGCTAAATAGCTAAAAAGGTAGCTTGATAGTCCCCTAGAAAGGTAAACAGGTACAAAACTAAAAGGGAGGTAGATATCCAGCTAAAAAGGAAAAAGCCAACTAAATAGCAAGATAGAAAGCTAAAAAAAAAGCTAGATAGCTAAATAGAAGGTCAATTTTACTTAATAACCAGCAAAACATGTAAAATGTTAGATAGATAGCATGCAAATACGGAAAAAAGTTAGCTAGATAGCTTGCTAAATAGCCAAACAGGTAGGAAGTTAGCTAGATGTCTTCTTTTAATGGTACCTGAGAAATTGAAGAATTATCCTTGAAAGTCCTTAACCCTGGAGAACCCAGAGGTCATCATTTTCCAAAGGAAAAAGGGTTCCTAGGTTCCACTGGGTTAAAAAGGGCTTGAATTTTTCCATTAAAAATGTATACAAATCCTGTGTGCAGACTAAGGTACTATTGTTTACTCAATTAATGTTGGGAATTGGAATTTGATCCTCGTTAACTGTATTGACATTTTTCCAAAAGTATACTTGTTCATACATTAAAATTGTTTATTGCAACTGAAAACAAATGAAAAAAGTAGAGGTCGACAGATTATCGGACAGGCCGATTATTGGCAACAATATTTGGGAATTTGACGGATATGAGTGTCTGCATTTTTTATTTGACGGAACGATTAGTAGGTTGCAGCCAAAACTCTCTCTCTACCTCCTACTCCTCGCTACCCACCCGCCCCTTCTGATTGGAAAGGATACCGGCGGCGGAGCCACCCAAGCAGGAACAATGATGTTAGGCGAACAGTCAGCCAACTTGCCCCGACATACCTGTGTCTGTGATAAAAAAAGCGTGTGTGCGATTAGGGGATATCATAAAAAGCATAGTAAGATTATTTTAGAGAGGTACGTTCAGGTAGAAGCGGATAAATTAGCTCATACCATAACATTAGTTCGTCAATCTGGCTCTAAAACAGGAGGTCCCACACTTTTCAATTTTCCAGCTTTGCTGAAATAACGATGCATTTTTTAATTTTAAGTTAATTTAAGTCATTTTGGTTGTATTTACATTTTTATTGATTTATTTGTAAAAGAAAATCATAATCAGGGAGCCATTTAAGTTTTTTATAAACCTTAATACAAGTTGCTGCTAAGCCTAATTTTATTTCCTGCACTGTTAGTTATTGATTTAATCAAATTTAAGTTTTGTTTGAATAAAATATAAAAAATATTCTTTGTTTCTTTTTGCATTATATAACAATTATCACGCCAAACCTGTATTATATATATATATATATAAATATATATATATATATATATATATATATATATATATATATATATAATGTATATATGTACAACTTATGATTGATTAAGATAATATTTACGTTTTTGTACTGTCGTACTTTGCACCACTGAAACGGAATATACGGTCGGACTAGACATGACATTTAATCAACCGAGACATGACAGTTAATTACTGCGGCCAAAGAGCTCAGCTATTTAATTTATTTTTTCTCTCAGAGATTGCTTTCCGCAATGAGATTTTATCCTCTATTCAACCAGCGGCATGTAGTGCATTTTACACCCAGGCTTCTAGCAGAAGTAAGATCGTAAGCCGGAGACCAAGTTGACCATATTTTTGGCCTGGATCGGGAATAAAATGTTAATCATTACGTTCAGGTCATTACGCCAGGCCTCTCTCTCGCTGACTTTTTAAAATTCATTTCAGCCCGTCATTGTTCTTCTTCGTTTCTTTGCCACTTGCACTACGTGCCGTGCGTTTCGAGGATGTACTGCTACCGTGGTTCATGGTCTAATTTTTTACCCTTCTAAATGACACACAGTCTTAAACTTTTCCCATCAGTCACTAATGGCAAATTTGCGGTTTATGTAAACTCTGCAGACACTGAAATATAAGAGATGTAGAAGCTTATGAAGTCTTGTTTAAATCAGATTACGCTACATAGGACAGGTTTGTGGTCGTGAATCTGCGCGGCGACCTTCAAATCCTCTTTACTTTTCTTACACTGGGAATTAATCAAAGAAATGCTTAATGGGACAGTGTATAATATTTAGTGCCTCATAGATGTACAAACAACTTTTAGTCAGTAAAAAAACTGGCAAAAATGCATTCTAATGTTATTTGTTTTAAATATTCATAGGTCCAAATTTTAAATTTATTTTACTTTGTAAAATCTCTACCACCATGATTGTCTGGCATCTTGCTGCTATGCTGTGCGTTTTTGGATTTGTTTTTGGTTTGCATTAAACAATACAGTGCCAGTAAATGGTCAAATATTACACAATGTACTTTCAAATATCTGGAATCACACAACCATAGGAAGAACCATGAAAGGAAGCTGACAGACAGTTTGGAATGATTTACAAAGCACTAATGGACAAAATATATTCACATCACATGATTCAAATATTTTTCAGGCCAGCAGATAAGGCATTTGCAGGCCTTGATGGCCCACCACTGTTTTCAGCAAGTGTGCACAGTGACAGTTTAGATTAGATAGCCCGGGCCAAATGTTTGAGGAAGTTCAAAGTCTGAAGTGTCATTTGAAGTTAAAGAGAGAAAAAAAGACCTTTGGCTCCAAAACACCGGCACACAACTTTTTAGCATCATGAACACGTACGGTATTGAAAACCCAGTTTGATTTTCCATTCTGAGTGCCAACATTCAACAGGCATCTCTGATGTTGCTTTTGGTACATTTCGGTTATATGCCTCTCTCAATAATTATTTTACAGTACTTCTTCAGTACAACTCCTACTTCTTATCAAATGAGGAAGATTTTACTCCTTTTAAAAACATCGGTTCTTAAATAGAGGGGCGGGCGCCCTTGGGGGAGCGCAAGGCTTCTTCAAGGAAAGCGCGGGCACGTTTCACCTCGAGGAACTTTTTTTTTTTTAACCTTCCCAGAAAAAAGTTAAATTGCACTTCCACTACAATAGGGTGAAGTGGCGTGTTATTGGCATAATGTTTTGTTTACATTTAGCATTCGCATAGTTCATATTGCTCAGAACAGGGGTCTCCAAACTTTCAAGCCGAGAGCTACTGTTTGTTAAAAATTAGCACACGGGGCACCCACTTTCATATACATTTCTAAAACAGGAACTTGGCTAAACTGCTTGCTAAATAGCTGAAAAGTAGCTTGAGTGTTAGCTCAAAAAGTAAATATGTAAAAAAACTAAAACTGAGCTAGGGAGCTTGCTAAAAGACTAAAAAGCCAGATAGAAAGCTACAAAAAGCTAGACACCTAGCTAGAACTATTTTACTCAGTGTCAGAAAGACTGATTTGCATAGTACATATGTAAAAAAATCTTGTGTAGTATTTTGTTGAAAAGATTTCTGTTTTCTGCATCATCTAACATGGTTGGTGAAGAAGTGGAGACACTATTTGACTATGCAAATCCGTGTTTCTTGCACATTGAGTACAGTATATATAGTGTTAAACTTACGTGTTATCTGTACCGCTTGTGGTCCAGTGGTAAAGTGTCAGTGCTCTCACCAACACTCCTCCTGTCTGATTCCCTTGCTTATAATGTTTTAGGATTTTGGTACTCAACTAATCAATCTTTGCAATAACGTGTAAGGAGTCCAACGGTTATACATGAATACGCAAGGTCACTCTTACTTTAGGTTCAATTTTGTGCACCTTATACAGGGTTCGTAGGTGCTCAAAATCTTTGAAAATTCTAGAATTTAAATGTTGTGTTTTCAAGGATTAAAAAGTGCTTGGATTTTGGGTGTTGTGCTTGTTAATGCCTCGAATTGTTACCATGTTTCTCAACTTGTCTGCCTAAAAATGACACCGACATTGTTCTTTCGTGGCTTCACTTTGCCGTTCCATTTATTCTTCCCTAGTAATTAACAGCAGCTGGCATTGGTTTGTATGGCATAGTCCTATGAAGCGTCATCGCCCCCTATGGGTCATACCCAAGAGGATAAGTGCATGCTACACTAAAACAGAGCACTAGACAACGTGTATTAGTGCATGGATTACGTGCATATCAATTAGGGACATTTCTTATGGGCCAGGCAAAAAATTCTGGTAGAAAATTTCATTTTTACCCAACTCCTATAAGGGGAAAAATTTGTCTCAAAAACAAATATATTCGCGATTCCCTCAAATTCTAAAGATAAATTTGTCTTGATAAATGCGACCGCAAGATTTGTGGATCTTTTTGTGGATACATGATTCACACCGGATTGCTTCTTTTAAAGGTACTTGGAGAATTTAAAGAAATGGTTGTGCAATTCCCTGACCTTGAAGAATCCAGGGGTCATCTTTTTTCAAGATTTTTTTTTTTTTGGGGTTTCCAGGGTTAAAAATTGCTTGAAAGTGCTTATGTATCAATTTTGGACATCTTTTAAGGGGCAGGCAAAAAAATTAAGGTATTGTTTCTCAGTGGTAAATTGTAATGGGAAGAACTTCCTGAAACCGAAAAGGCAAGCTACATTTTACTGTCCCCCAACTTTTGTCTCAATAATATTTACACATATTCAGATCACAATTTTACTCAAGATCTAAAAATCACATGTCTTAATAAAATAGCACACAAGATTAAAAATCACATATGTGAATCGCAGACCTATTTGTGGTTCTGCAAAGTATATGATATATATTTCTTCTTTTAATGGTACTGAAAAAAATGAAATTTGGCTTTAAAAGTCCTTAAAAAGTGCTATGATTTGGCCTTAAAAAGTGTATAGACCCTTCTTATAGTCCAGTGTGCCTTATGCATGAAAAATATATGACAAAAGATTATTTTGGAGGGGTACGCCTTATAATGTTGAAAATATGGTATACAGATTTTAAAAAATCATGAACGTTTCACACTGCCTAATTTCAAACCAATTAGCCAGCATCTCTGTTGCCGATTGGCCAAGTAATATCATAGCGTCTTTCATACTATACTGTGACCGGACACCTGCTCTGTGTTTCCTACATCTCGCTGAGAAGAGTTTGTGTCCCGATCTCTCGTTATGCTGTTTCCCTCTATCTCTCACTCTAACATACTCTCTCTTTCACTTTCTCTCACTCTCACACACACTCTCTCACACTCACACTCTCCCTCACAACACAGTCTTTATTTCTATCTCTTTCTCTCTCTCTCTCCGAAGTCTGGCTGAAAAAAAAATTGTTGCGCACTATTTGGCGGATTTTCGCTTTTTGCGGGTGACCCTGGGCCCAATTCATCGCAAAAACCGTGGGATCTTTCTTTTTTTATATTATCGTCAACAACGTTCAGCCTTGTCTTTGTCGGACCTTCACGATACGAATATGTTAATAATCTTGCTCTCTTTTCTTTATTTTTCCCATGCTACATACCAAAACAATGCTCCTCTGAAGCACAGGAAAAAAAGTCTTGTGTAACACTCTCTGAACCAGTTCAATCCAGTTCGCGTGGTGTTGCCAAGTAACCGTCAGTACGATGTGAGCGACAGTCGGGGTGTCCGCCGTGTGAAAGTAGAAACGGCTTTTTTCTCCTGTTTTGGTGGCCCTCTTACGTAAAGCTCCAGGAAACCAGAGGAGACGGACTCGTTTTCTTATCTTGGTGCAATGCCACTTTGGAATGCAAAGCAGCTTTCTTTAACACACCGAAGAACAAACTCGTGTTGACGACAGTAAACTGTAGGTGGAAACCAACTGGATTTTTCGAGGGCAACAGTCTCCGACCTTTTTCAAGCATTGAGCTTCTTTTTGCTACTTGTTAAGGCAACAGGCACCTCATTGGATTTGCATTTCTAAACTAACAGCGTATCTTGTACTACTTACTATGTTGTTGCGATTTTATTGCTTGGTTAATGATTGGGCCTATACAGAAGAGAGAAACAAAGAAAAGAGCAAAAGAAAGGTAGAGATTAAGAAAAAATAAAAAGGGAGGGAGAAAGACGGAGGGGCGGGACAAGAGAAAAAGAAATAAAGAAAGGGAGAAAGAGAGAAAGTAAGAAAGAGGATAGTGAATAATAATAATATAATAATAATAATAATAGTGAAAAAAAGAAACAAAGAGTCAGAGAACAAACCAAAGAGAGCTAGAAAGTAGGCTTAAACTGATTTAGTCGACCACTTTTGCAGGGTGGGGGGAGGTTTGGTGTTAGTGTGGCAGGGGCTTGGGAATATTTCTGACCCAAAGAGCCATAAAAGCAATATATATATACTGTATATATCCGTATCCTGCCAGATTACGTTTCGTGTATCGATCCCCGTTTCTTGGCTTCCTGTTCGTTCCGGCTTCCCGACTTGTTCCGATCTGTGACCACGCTCCGTCTCTCGTCCCGGCTGCCCGACTTGCTTCCAATCTCTGACCACGCTCCGTTCTCCCGTCCTGGCTACCCGACTTGTTCCGATCTCCAACCACGCTTCGCGAGGGCTTCCCGCTCCTACTGCCCAGCGAGCACCAGATCGCTGTCTTTTTCCTCTCGCCCTGACTTCCCCGATCTTCTAATGAAGCATTGTGTGAAGCGTTACACATTTGGGTCCCCTGCTTGTACCGGTCGTGACAATATATGGCAATACTTCATTTAGGAATGGGGATGATTGCATATTGTCACTTGTTTTTTCAAGCAGTGGCATCATTCAGCATTTTTTAAGAATATGTTAGATAAAGTATCAATTTAAAATTAATAATTCAAGGAAGTTGTTTGTTTATATGTGATATTAATATTACAGTATTAGAAATTATTCCGACCCTGAGACCAGGCTGCACCTTTTTAAAACAATGAAAACGTTTAAGGTGGGTTGCGTCCTTTGAGGTGTCTTTAAAAAGTTCGAAGTTAAATATTTTCTGTATGAAGTACAGTATGTGTAAACAATGCCTGGGTTATAATAATAATAATAATAATTTCCTTGTATTGTCATTCTGTGTAACAATGTACACAGAACGAAATGTCGATTGCATCTGACCCGATGCAGCCGCAGCCAAGAGAGGGCGCCGCCGACCACTTTTTAAGTCTTAGGAATGACTCGGCCGGGGCGCGAACCCGAACCTCCCAGTCTCAAAGCGGGCGCCTTACCTTATGTTACTTTTATCAGAGCTGTTTCGGGTGGAGCAAATTAGGTTTGAGGAATAGGGGCTGGGGGGGTGCTGGAGACTGACGTCATGCTCGTCCCCACAGTTTACTTTTTTGACAGTGTAGAACTGAACAGATTTAAAGATTTAAAGTATGACAACGACACAAAATCCCTGGAAATTCAAAACAAAAACAAAAAATATTAACTCTTCAAGAACTATGAATAAATGATAAAATGCAAAAATAAAATAACTATTTACAATTCTATTTGAACCAATTTAGACACAGATCTTCTGAGAAACAAGAAATGTAAAATAAAATAAGTGAAACAAAAAGCAAAATATAAGCAGTCTCTAAGATTGAAAGATTGAATGCACTTGCTTCGGTGCAGTTAATATCATTAAAATGAGTCCAGATTTGACTCATTTTTGTGCTTTTTTTCCTACAGTATTTTCTTTCTTTGTGTTCTGTATTTGACTCCATTATTAACTATCACTTTCAGTCTTTATAAGCAAGTGATGCGTAGCTTAGCTGCATGTGCACTGTTGAGGCAGAATGACACAATTCATGTCAGTTTATAGAAGCCCATTGACACCAAAAGATTGCAGCTCAAAATAACACTAAGTATGTGCTAGCAGCAAGATGGTGACTTTTTTTAGTCATCAAAGCAATGTCCCCAAAAAACTTTCTTTTGATCACTGTTGGATTTCTTACTTGCAAGGTATTTGGAAAATTAAAAAATTGGCCTCGAAAGTGCTTCAATAGTGCTTGAATTTGGCCATGAGAAAGGTGTTCAAATCCTGTCTTGACAACTCCTAATTGTTCATGGAAGATAAAGAACCCTTCTATCTTTAGTAATGTCAAGTTGGCAACGTGACTGAATTTAGACATTGTTTGATTGAGGCGGTGCACCAATTTTAAAATTCAATCCGTTAACCCCCAACCAATGCCCTTTCCCTCTTTTTCCTTCTTCTCCCAAAACAGGTGTCCTGGTCGGAGAAGATCGAAAAGGGAACCTCACTCTGATTCTGTTTGACTCCTGTCATGGCATCCTCTGTGATCAACCGTCATCTTGTGCTGTCCTTCCACAAAAACCTTCGCCTCAGCATTTCAGGTCAAACAAGTAATTGAGTCACAAAAGGTTGATTCTGTATTCATTGAATGATACATTGGAGCATATTTATTTTTGGGATATCCATTCCAAAGAATTTTACACTACATACTGACCAAAGGTTTGTCTCGAGAACTCGGACTTGAGCAAAGAACAAACTTAGTTACACCACTTAAACCTGGGATGTCAAACTTAGTTTGACTTTGGGTCCGGATCCAGACTTTCTGTTCTCAGACAGGCCCGATCAGTAAAAGAATGTTAACTCCTTGTTTTTTCGCTATGTTTTTCATTATTATGCTTTATCATTCAGGCTACTTTAGTAGCATACTCTACAAACGTCAATCATAAATGACAAGCGATCAATTCTAAGCATAACACATTTATTCACAAACAATGCACTATTTTTACAACTTATACCAGTCTCTAAGCCATGAGTGTCCAAACTTTTTGCAGAGGGGGCCCGGTTTGGTGTGTTAAAAATGTAGGGGGGCCAACCTTGGCGGACGTTCTTTACATATCACAGCAATTAATTTAAATACATTTCAGCGAGCCGTTCTGTGCTTCACATTTACTTTTTTATTTTAATTTCAGCTATCTTAAGCATATGTTTTGGTTCATTTGAAACATGCATATCAAAATTCAACTGACATTGAAAATTGTAATTAGATTTTCATTTAACTTCACTTTTTTTAAACACTTTAACTTTTTTGTAACAGTTGAAGAGAAGTAATTTGAAACATTAAAAAAAATCTCACCATGGCAGTTTATTATTTACAGAATTTTTAAACACAATAACAGAGAAATTGTCATATCAACAAGTGCAGGTCTCATTTAAAATATGACAGTAACTATAATTGTTGATTGGCATACCTCTCTCTTGTTACGTATTTCAGTGAAGAAATAGTCCAATTTTCCACCCATCCGCAGTCAACTTTCCTCCTTTTGTTAATTGCCGTCATTTTAGACAATTGGGGGGCCTCACATACTAATTTGCTGTTCCTGTTTGAGCTTCTAGATGACAGCACTGAGAACACGCAGGTAACACCGCTGCTGCTCAATGTATTACCGTATTTTCCGCACTATAAGGCGCACCTAAAAGTCTTAATTTTTTTCAAAAGCTGACCATCCGCCTTATAATACAGTGTGCCTTATATATGGCTCAATATTAAATCGCAAGGTCTCGCAACTAACAGCCACCGACTCGATTTTCCCCCGAACGTGGAGTAGTCCGCGGTGTATGCTGGGATTTATATACCGGCGTTTCAATGGCTAACCAATGTGTCAATCATCATTTGAATCGATCGGTATTCGCTAAAGTTATTCGGAGCCTCGGATAGGCTAGAGGGCCGAAACAAACCCTGCAATTGGCCGAAAAAGATGTGTCAATCATCAGTCAAATCGATCGCTATTGGCTGAAGTTATTCGGAGCCTCGGATTGGCTAGAGGGCCAAAACAAACCCTGCAATTGGCCGAAAAAGATGTGTCAATCATCCGTTAAATCGATCGCTATTGGCTGAAGTTATTCGGAGCCTCGGATTGGCTAGAGGGCCAAAACAAACCCTGCAATTGTCCGAAAAAGATGTGTCAATCATCCGTTAAATTGATCGCTATTGGCTGAAGTTATTCGGAGCCTCGGATTGGCTAGAGGGCCAAAACAAACCCTGCAATTGGCCGAAAAAGATGACTGAATAGCAAGCTTGCTAAACTACGCCATAAAGAAACATGTTTCATTAGTCTGTATTTGTAAACATTTTACTCTCCTGGATTTACCACACTCACGGTTGTAAGAAGACCATGATTGCGTATCATTATTGAACGTGAGAACTCAGGTGAGCTATGCGGCTTTATATTTTCCCGGTATCTTGTTTTAGAACGATCTTGATGTTGCTGTGATGAGTTGAGTGAATTAAACTCAATTCCAAGTGTTTATTGTCATATGCACAGTAAAGTTGCGAGCGAAAAAGAAAATAGAAACTAAGGAATGGTTGGCATTTCTTGAATCCCAAGACTTTAACCTTCCGAATGATATTTGAAATGATGCATTTGAGTGACATCGTACGGACACCGCATCTGCACGTGTCTACACACGTACTTGCTTCTTTGCAAGCTCTGCTTTAAGCACTACGTTCCAAATATTTTGGACTTTTTATCCTTATTGCCTACGTGTTTACCCTGGAGTGCCATGTGTAATCTTGTTGCATACAATATTTCACTATGTTATCAATGACAATAAAGACCAAAAGATTAAATTCAAGTTTTAGGCAATGATATGTGTGGTAATAGCGCCAACTGGCGGCACTTGGTAAAGGCTAAGGAACACTCACTACAACAACATTTTTGCAATTGTTTTTTAACCAGTTGTTGTAAGTATTTCTGGAATCCTTCTTAGTTGACTACTCCTAAGTGCTAGCTGCTGTTCAGCCCTAGCCTCAGGTCTCAAATTGTAGTGCTTTATGACAGCCAATCCCCCAATTTGACTTTTTTTTGGATGGCAGACAGAAAGTTATGTTCTGTAACTTTAAGTGTGGAAAGCACAAACCTTTTTTTCAGGTGAAAAATAGTACATCTTTACCTTTTACCACTATTGAGTAAATCGAAGTTAAAGATTGGTATGCTTTATGAAAATTCTCGTCAGTGAGAAGAAACGTAGCATGGAGTTATTTGTGTAAGGGTCTACTTTAACCAGAATCTTTGCATTAATTGAGATGTTTTAGCATTGGGGACGTCTCCAACATCCAACCAGTTTAGATTTGCTATTAATGGACACAATCAACAAAAAATGTACTTTGATAGCAAAATAATTGAATTTAAAGTAGGGCTTCATAAATTACCAGAATCTTATCTATATTACAATGTGACGTAGTGCGATTGGATAATTACTGCTGGCAAACTCTGGAACTGGTCATACAGGGACGTACAGCCCGCATTAGACTGTCTGATATCCCACACTCCTGAAGCACCCCGCACAGGGCTCCCAAAGGAAAACGGTCAAATCCCATCTCCAAGTCCACAAAACACATGTGAACTGGATGGACAAATTCGCATGAACCCTCTTGATTTGGAAGAGCAGGCAACGGTTCGGTACACGAGAATAACAAAAAGGCTAAGACAATAGTCCTTAGGGACTTGACAAGGAAGGTAACAACAAGTACAGAGCCATGAGGACAGTGTTTAAATAGTGACGAGGGGGAGTCATGATCGGAGGGAAAGCAAGACAAATGGCCACAGCTGTGAGGAGGGCAAGTTAACCCAGAAGTGAGTGACCAAATGTGGTAAGGTTGAAGAGAGAGGGAACCAATAGTGACACAGAAACCGAAGTGCAGGAACGTGACAAAGACGTAAAACAAAAATCTCCTTAGAAAATGTTATTCGCGAACTGCAAGGTTTCCTCTTACCAGGTGATGTTGAGAGATCCTCATGTAGCATGTGGAATCGTCACCCCTGAGTCATGCACTCATATGCATAGCTTTTGTTTTTAGGATGCCGATATGTAAGCAAAGCGGCCCCAAAGGCCCAGGTGGACTTTGATTACGATGGACCCTCCATGAAAACCGAAGTTCCTGGACCAAGATCACTGGTAAAGCACACACTAGCTCAAGAATATGCCAAAAATGGTAAAAAAATTAAGGTACAGTATATGTATGTACAGAAAACCTGCTTCTTGTTACTCTGTTTAGGAATTGACAAAACAACTGGGAGAAATTCAGGTAAGAAGAGATGTGTATGCGTGTGTGCACATGTGAGTGTGTGTGGTTGGTCTGCATATACCAGTATATAGAGGGCTCCGCGCTTTGTGCTAAAAATAGTAACACGGCTTCGTGCCGCCATCTTGGAAGTCTGTCGATTACAAGCGGTGATAGCGAGAGGAGCAAATATTTACTCAGTTTGTCTATTTATTTACTCAACTAGCTTCGTTTGTGTACGGATTTTGTCCATCAACACTATGGAAAACTACGTGGAGAGTTTAGACAAGCAAGCACGCGAGCGGTACGCTGCGAAGTTGCATTTTATTGGAAAATTGGATCCCTACAAAATTAAAAACAAGGACTGGAAGTCTGATCCCGATTTGTTGTTGTGTGTGACTTACATCGAACTTGTCTTATTTTCCACCCAAGTCCCTTTTGTGAACTGAAGTATTTTCAAAATTACAAAAGTATGGAAGCCTACGACAGATTTGTGTCTGGTTGGGTTCGGGATGTGTGCACACAGTATTTAACCTAGCCATGGTGTCGACAGATGTACATGAAGTACACATGTCCCATAACCTTTTTAAAATTTATTTCTACATCATAAATAATTCAATTTACCTGTCAGAAAGTGGTCAGAACAAACACGAACACAGTCAAGCTTTGGCAAATTCGACCGGTTGATAGCTGCCAGCCACATTCGTCTTCGCCGTTCACTTTTCTCCTGAGCTTCAATCCCCTGATTGTAAACACACTTCGGAAGTCTAAAGAAGCCCTTCCCACACTTTTCCCCTCGGCTACAACAGCCAACAATAACGCACGTATTCGGCATTACAATGTAGAATCTAACTGGTTCGCTGAACAATAACAATGAAGTGAAAAGCTTTGTGGATTTCCAAAACGGCCGCCAGCAATGCATTGTGGGTAAATCTTAGGACTTCGAAGCACTCTATAGACAGTGTTGAGTAGGGTTACTTTAACTTGATTACTTTCAATTACTTTTGGATTAGTCCAATACCAAATATGCTAATAAAAGACAAAATAAACTAAAAATGAATAAAATTACTAAATGTTGTGCAGGCTTGGGGAGTAACGGAATACATGGAATGGCAAAAATGATGTTGGCAAGCTGTTTGGATTTATTTTCATTTTGTTCAGGCATTTAAACATACGCACTGGCTTCTAGCAGGGGTCTCCAACCTGTGTGGAACTACTTTTTGCTAGAATTTAGGGCACCCAGGTTTATTTCTACAATATTTTATAATTTCTACAATAGCACCTTAGTTTAATGCCTTGCTGAATAGGTAAAAAAAGGTGGCTAATCTCTACCTACGAGTATTTTTTTTAATTGCATGTTTTTATGATAATTCATGTTTTTTTTTTGTATTAATCAAATCAATATTGTTTTGGTTTTTTCATGAATCAAGCTTTTGTTTCACCACTAGGAGGTGCTTAATAATGAACCATGTCCCTCTAATATTACTGTACAAGGCCATTTTACAATCATTGTGGGTCACAGTAGTCAATATTGTGACATTTATTGGTCCTTATGTGGGCAGAACTCTTTTTTTTAGAGGTATTAACATTGGTAAAATGGCGGCGCCCTCTGTTGGCTGCGGCTGCATCGGCTCGCTACAACGGGTCAGGTGTATCGACATTTCGTTCTGTGTACATTGTTACAAAGAATGACAATACAAAGGAAATTATTATTATATTATTATTATATTATCATTTTAGAGTTCAGGTTTCAGTTGTACGTTTACGTTAGAGCAGTGGTGTCCAAACTTTTCAGAAAGTGGGCCAGATTTCGTAAGCGGAAAGACAAAAGAAACTAAATATGAATAAAAGAGTTCTTATAAGTCTGGGGCAAAATGGGAGCTTCAATTATGTCTGCCAAGTGAACTAGTTAAATAGAGCCTCAAGCGCAAATGCTGTTCTTGCAGTTGGACTGCAGCTCTTTCTTTGTCCTCTTTTCGGTTGCGCAAGTGACGCATTTACTATTTTTTAAGCAAATTATTTAGGGTTCTATTCTCAAAATGTTCTGTGATTGCAGGGATCAGAAACCTATGGCTTGCAAGCCCGATATGGCTCTTTTCCTGACTAGATACGGCTCGGGGATAAAATACCTATCATGCAAAATTGAGTTGGAGCGTTCCAATTCTGACTAGGCCAGATTCGAGTTTGGTGCTCTCATAACCCAAGTAATAATAACGATATTGAGAGTGGTTTGGTCCAGTATTTAAAGGGCATAGTCTCAACTACAGTTTACAGTCAAGATGGTACACCAACAGTTTTGGCTGCAAAAAAAACTTTATATAGGTGCTCATTGAACTATTTATGTTTAGTGTTGAGACACTTTACAATGAAAACCCGCAGACATACTTCAAACATCCTGAATCTCCAGCCAAGCACACAGAGTGGGTGAGTGGTATAGGTGGGCAGAGCTTTTCGGCAGCACATGTACAGACGCTCTCCTACTTCCGAACATTCGAGTAACAAAAAATGGTAGATACCAGAAAAAAAAATTGGGATGTGGAAAAGTATCCGGGCATTGCTGTGAGTTACATTTTTTATTGTGCACCTTTTTCCGAGGACAGGACAGGAATGTAGTGCTTCTTTCCGCCATTACCACTGTGCGGCGCTGTGAGAGCTCACCTAGCATCCACCCCGAAGAAATCCGGCTTCTCTTCCTAGTTCGTGTGTAAACATTACTATACTGTATCTCCAGCGCACTAAGAACTTTGACATTTTTATTGTTTAAGATCTCGTGCATCCATTCAATATGGTTGGTGTAAAGTGTAAAGAAGAGGCGAGCTTTTCATTTTAAATGAAAGTGGAATAAGAAAGCTTGATGCGGTTGAGAAAATGGTTGGATTGCTTTTTTTTTGGCCACTTTCTACCACGGAGGAGGAACTCAAGTCAAGTCATGTTTATTTGTATAGCCCAGAGTCTCAAAGGGCTGCTAAGACCACAGATTATTGTAAACCACAGACTATTATGACACCATCCGCTGATCTCATGTTGCCTAACTCTTGAAGCTCATCTTCCAAAAGTAAGTTAAACTTAACATTATTTATCTTTATAGAGCATATTATTCTATTAATTTTTTATTTTTTAGTACAAAACAATACAGGTTACTAATACAAGTCTTAACCATACTCATATAAACCTTAAACATACATTCAATACAAAATATAGCACAGAAGAAACTTCAAACAAATTCAACTTACGAACTATCGTCCGGAACTTATCTCGTTCGTAAGTAGGGCAGCGTCTGTACTCACTTCTCTCTGTCCAGCACCCTCTGCACCACTGGTAAATCCGTCAGCAACTTCATTTGCAGTATTTTGTGAAAGTTTTACAAAAGAACTCTGCCTGCATCTTGATTTCAAACTATTATTTACAAAAAAAGGTAATCATCTATTTATTTTTTGTCTATATATTTATCTTTTTCAATGCTTGTTATCAAATGTAGTGCTTAAAACAGGGACATAATATTGTAGTCAGCTCCTAAACCAGTTTAATTAATTATAAACACAGATAAAATGAAATTTTTAACCTTGTGTGGCCTGCGACTCAAAAAGTTTGCCCACTCCTTTACTCAAGTGTTCACAATGAACATTTTGAATGATGATGCTGTATATTTTTACAGTTTGGTGTAGGATTATGTTTTTTTTTTTAAATTTGTATCCTTAAAATGGTTTAGGGTGAAAAAAAAGAACCAATAACATGCACTAAATGTCATCAACTTGAAATATACAAAGATGCAGCGGGATATGTGCAGCAAGGGAAGGAGAGAAAAATATATACCGTATTTCAGTGGCATGAGCATAAGGCCCCGGGGCTAAATCAAGGGTCCCCAAACTTTTTGAAGCTGAAAGGTACTTTTCTGTTACCTATTTGTGTTAAGGGCTGCCAGTTTGATGTGCATTTCTAAAATAACATGTTACAACTATGTTGTTACTATGTTCTTACCAGGTCGTATTAATTGGAAATTGAAAAAGACTCATTGTTTGATGGCATTTAGTGGGCATTCATGACACTATATTGAAAGACAATGGGAAAAGAAGATGGATTCAAAAATAAAAGGCGACAAGTTGTGGAATATCTGTCAAATACAGTGCACATCCACTAATTCTGAGGGAATATAACTGGAAAAAACTGGTCAGATTTTTTTATTACCCACATAATTAAGAGAAGTTTTCTGGAATTGGGACATATTATAGTGTGTATTATAAAAAATGGTGGGATTTGGGATACCTAAAACATTTAAGGTGCTTTAAAAGAAATATTACAGAAAAAAGGAGTACCTAGTAAATATTCATTTAACCGCCACCAAAATATTAATAACAAGATTATGGTATAAACAAGAGCAACGAATATCCTAGAAAATCCCAATGACCCGCCATATATTTTCAGAACTCGTGGTCTATTCAGGGGGCACCCTGTTGGAAAACCCTGGGCTTACTATTAATCGACCAACTTACATGTGCTATGATAAAAACTCATTCATGGGAAGTGAAAAGAGACTAATAGGACATACTGTATCTAGAAGGTGCTGCCATCTGCTATTTGTCAAGTACAGTGTGTGTGCGCACGCGTGTGTAAGTCCATACAAGTGCAATTTTCTTTCTTTTTCGTCGCCAACTGAAGCATAAACTGTGACGACTCTTGTTTCTAAAAAGAAAACGTGTCTCTTTTCAGAATGTTGGCGCTATCAACTTCTTCTGTAACTATGAGGAGAGCAGGGGCAATTACCTGGTGGACGTGGATGGCAACCGCATGCTGGATGTCTACACACAGATCTCCTCCATTCCTATTGGTTAGTAACAGAACGTCTTAACACGGTCAAACATTAATGTGTTACGAATTTAGGGGTAATGAATCATTCGAACAAATAAATGATTGAGAAATTAAATTAGAAAGGCGGGTTAGATCTCCTAAACTCGTCTCGCTTTCTAAGAGCACCACATTCATTTCTTGGATCATTTTATTTTAAAAACGGGGGCAAAATCTTTTAGTTAATCTCAAGGTTGGCTTCACAACATTTTAAAGTGAATTCAACATTTTGGGGAGTTTAGCATACTTTAATCAAGAAATACACACGCTCAGATATAAGGAATTTTCTTTACTAGTCATCTACAGGAGAAATTTAAAAAGAGCACTACACAAAAAAAAAGGATAAGAAAAAGACAGAAAGAGAGAAATGTTGGACTCTTGGATGGCACCACAAGGTGGTTGGCTTTAATCCCACCAATTGATACCTGTAACTAACGTCCCCCCTAACCCTGAGTTTTATAGAACACAAATGTGGCAATTGAATCATTATCAAAACTTTCTTAAAACCGGAGATCAAATCGAGTTACATTTTGCTAAATTTCCGGCAATTGGTTTTTCAAATTTTAATGAATTGAACACTGTAATATTGAAAGGTTGCACGGATCACACGCATCAGTTGTTTTTACAACAACTATTACTGCACATTAGATTTCAGTTTAAAAAGAAACGTATATTTTGCTATTTAATACTCACTTGTTTCTGTGTATCTCACCTCACATGTTGTTGATTTTTCGAAAATGTTAACAGTTGTTTAGCTTCGAGTTTGAAGCTTGAATTGTGCTAATTTAACAAAAATAATTGTGGTGAGGGGCAACTCTATTTGCTTGGCACTGTATGCTCCATGTTTATCTGCAGTCCAGGTCAACTACAAGTTTACAGACGAATGGGGTATCAGTTGAACTTTAAATGGTTTGGTGGTCATTGACTGTATTCCTTTGTACTGTACATAGTCACTGTCGGATCATGCAAAAATCTATTTTTGTTTTTGCCACAGGCTCTTTTAATTTCAGTAGCTTAAAAAGTATCACTTTGTGTTTACTGTAGGTGCCACAAACTCGAGGTCTGGGGGCTCAATTGCGTCCCACGGGATGATTGTTTGCAGTCCCTGCAAGTTTAAAGGAAGATTGCGTATTATTTAGAGCCTCCTTGAATAAATGTCATTCATTTTAAAAATATAACAACATTTATGTTAAAAAAATAAGCATTTGTAGGTCAAGGAATTTATTTTTATTTACATAGCATGAGCCCCACCTAGAGCAGGGGTCTCAAACTCAATTCGCTTGGATGCCACCTGAGCTAGGGTCTTGGTGTGGTTGGGCCACAAATAACTTCTTATAAAAACATTCCACTGATTTCAAATATTGTTTTTTTTTAATTTCCTGCACAAAACATGATTAGAATAAACAGTTAGAATCCATTCATTATCTGCACCGCTTATCCTCAGTAGGGCCGCGGGAGTGCTGGAGCCCATTCTTGCTGTCTTCGGGCATTGGGCAGGGGCCACCCTGAACTGGTTGCCAGCCAGTCGCAGGGCACACAAAGACAAACAGAGACAGACAATTCACTCAATTTGCACCAGCCAAGTAACCTGGCATGCATTTTTTTGGAATGTGGGAGGAAACCAGAGTGCCCGGAGGAAACCTATGCAAGCATGGGGAGAACATGCAAACTCTGCACTGGAGATTCAATCTCGTGACCTCAGAACTGTGCCGCGGACGCGCTAACCATGCCGCCCCATTTAGAATACAAATCAAATAATTTATTATAGACGGATCCATTATCCATTAGGGTTGTTCTTAAAGGGACGGTGTGTATTACTTAGGGCCTTCTAAAGGTAAAAAATGTAATTCATTGAAGAAAAGAAAATATTGAATTACCCTTCCTGGAGTCCTCATTTTAAAGGACTCCATTGTACCTTTTATAGTTTACATGCAAATGTGAAAAAAAACTGTTTAAGTTTTTCTACTTTGATTGTCTTAGAAAGGTCATCAAATTTAAAGTAAAAAAATATCATGTAAGGAATTTTCCTGGATTTTTACCAATAAAGTGGTGGGTCATCCAAGGGCAACAGGGGGGTTTGAATCCCTAGCAAAAATACATGATCTATCATATGAAAGTGTATTTTTTTAAATAATTGAGAAATTTATGTTCATTTGACTTAACATTAGCCTAACCTAAAAATACTTGTCATAATCGTGCGCCATCTTTCTTCTACAAGTGGGTAAAAAAACAAAAAGAGGCTGAGAAAAAAAAAGGAGAAAATTTGTTTTATTTGGTCACTTTGAGTCTCCGTTGTTTGCATTCTTCCTTGTGCATTTTATCACTCGCTGGCTACCTGATATACTACCGCAACATTTAGTGGTCAAATAATACATACTCTCCTTTTGACTTCCGTATGATGGGGGCCTAAAACTATCACTCTGAGGGCCGCAATTGGCCTCCAGGCCTCTTGTTTGACAATCCTGACCGCAAGGAAGATGACTTTATTGTCCGCCAACATGCTGCTACAGTTGACCCCTTAAAAAACTGCTAGACCTGGACAAAAAAATACCAAATCAATGGTGTGGTTTGATCACTTTGAGTCTCTGTAGTTTGTATTCCTTGCTTTATGGCACTCACTTTCGGTGCTACGTTGTGTTTGTTTAAATAAAAAAGGAAATAAAATAACGTTTATTTGGAATCTTTTGCACAATTCCGTTCTTGTCCTTGACTGCCCTCTGCTGGTAAGAAGTAAAGACAACATAAATTTATGTAAGTCTGCCGGTCAGGTTATGTAACATTGTAAATCAAAGCACCGTCTTTGTGACCAGAACCAAAGTTTGATTGGTTTCCTTCTTTTCTTGATCCAAAAAACTAACGTTTTCTTTGGTTTCATGGCCGTTTTGAGGGTGCTCAGGCACCCCAAAATTTAACCCAAAGTTTTTTCCTGAATAAAGGACAGGATAGGCTTAAATATGATGAAAAACGATGGCTAAAACATGAAGTAAAACAAATTAAAAATATGAACAATATAGCTTCTGAAATGCTCCACTGCCTTGAAATGGTTCAGTCTGTTTGATTCATAGCATCCCTCTCTCCCCTTTTCGCACAACGCGAGTCGATGCTCTGGTCTGTCACGGTGAGGGTATGACTGGGTGGAAACATATGTTGGGCTGGAGAAGGATGGGCGCCACCAGGCTGCACTTGCCTAAGACACACCACAGGAAATGGCACCCCTCCTACCCTAGTAGTTTAGGGATCCAACCAACCAACCATGTTATTATGGAAGCCCAAGAGTGCCATAACTCATTTTAAAAAAGGAACATTCAATAATAGTAACTTTCTTAAACCTAACATTGGATTGATAGAAACGGCCTTTTACAATAAATGCCTTTAGCGGAATATTTTAATTTAATTGTTATCATAATTTAATTTTACATGTTATATAACTCTAAGTGAAATAAAATAAATGTTTTAATCAGCCATACACTCATGGTCAGGGGTCTCCAACCTTTTTCAAGAAGGGAGCTACTTTATGTTACGAATAAGCGCAAAGGGCACCCCGTTTTATATGCATTTTTAAAGTAAAAATTTATCATGTTGTTACTATGTCCCAGGTTCGTTATTGTAACTAGAAATAAATAGACTTGGTCAACAACCAGAAAAATAATTTTGTTAGAGAATCGCAATAATCAGGCATTGGAGAGCTATTTTCAGAACAGGTTCACGGGAAACTCAACTGTCCTCATGGTGCACCACTTTGGAGACCCTTGCACTAGGTGCTTAGCACCCTCAAAGCTCTGAACCCAAAATTGCCCCTGTTCGGTTTATTAAAGTAGTGGTCGATTTCAACTTATTCAGATCAGTGGCTTGTTTACAGTGTATTGCAGTGTATTGTGCCACCTAAATAGTAATGTTTTTCTTTCTTTCTCTTTGTCTCTCTCTTTCTTCATTTAACTATTTCCCTCTTTCTCTCGTTTTCCTTTCTCTCTCTATCTGTTTCTTTCTCTCTATCTTTCTCTTTCTATATTTGTTTTTCTCTCTCTTTCTCTCTTTCTTTTTCCCTTTTTGTTTCTATTTCTTTCTCTCGCTTTTTTTCCTTCTCTCTTTCTCTTTCCCTCTTCTATTGTCTATCTTATCTCTTCTCTTTTCTTTGCCCTTGCATTTGTCCACACAGACTACATAGAAGTTGTCATTTTTGGATGTGTTAAAACGTACCTATCAGCCATCATTTAGCTAACATTTTCTCATACCTGTCAACCCGTACGGTTTTGCTGTACAAAGTACATTTATTATGCATTTTACGACGTACAAGAAAATCTTTACGGAAAAACGCAAATTTGTCAATTATGGGTACCATCCAGTAAACACCGACTATCACGAAACGGCAAATCAATCAAGTTTAACGAGTTCGCCATGGTAGCCTCTATCTTGGTATCGTTTTTTTCCGTTGCAAACGAAGCGAGCGGTTTGACGCTACTGTGCGCATGTGTCTGCCACCTGGGGATTTCCCATCATGTAGCATTCCGGAAAAAAAAGATATGGTGTAAGATTATTTTGTATTTCGTAAGGGAAAATACGACAGTTTGTACGGGCATGGAGCTGTGGAGGTTGACAGGTATGTTTTCTCCATGTGGTTCTTTGCTAGCATGAAAAATAACTCATAGGATTAAAGCCAAGAATGTGCACCTAACGGCCGAATGCCAGAAATGCGTCAATTCTTAGCATATTTAACATGACACAAAAAACATTGGGTAAGAAAAAGGTTTGAATTTTTTATAATGTAATGGTATTATTGTATTTTGACAATAAAATTGAGACAATGTCACTCAGAGTCTTCAAGCGTCTCGTGTGAGATCAAAATGGAAAGGGGAGTATCCTATATCAATTGCCTCTCTTCCAATTAGCCAAAGCTTGACTGTTACTACTGTCCCCGTCTTGCGACCCAGTAGGTCTGCATGATTAACCGAAATTTAATTGATATTGCTATGTGATGTGGTGCAATTGTGTAATCGCAAGACACTGTTTTTTTTCATGGATTTTTAGACAGCAGCACAAACAAAGCTCCCCAGAATAGAGTTCTGTTTACTCAAATTTAACTTCTTTACAATCCTGTAAATTCACCTGAAATCCAATTCCAGGAGTACCCAAAGTAAATTGAACGCTGTTGTTGAACCATTTTGAGAATTTGGACTGTTTTGGTCTTTTAAAGATAACACTCTGAAGTTTTGTCCCCAACTAAAATAGTCACTGCAAATGCTACTAATATTGAGTAATCTAGAAATATGAGGTGTTTATTTTCGCCTGAATTTTATATTGCAATCACATGCCAGCTGATAAGTGTAGCATGAGCATCGTAGCTGGAAAACAGCTGGAAAAATAGCATGAAGCCTAACCTGGCCCCAGGTCAGAGTTAATCACAATCTGAAAAACTAATCATTAGTATATTGCAAATTTTGCCAAGGGTATATCGAGGTGTTTCCAAAAGAGGAAATTAGGAGACTCCAAAAGGGTCAGTGACATCATACAGACACGTCTTCTCAATATTCTTACAGCGCGCCGGCGGGACATCAGAACATTGACGCGCTAAAGAATGTCTCTAGTATTAACCCCTGGGTGCATAAGTGGGATCAAAAAAACGACACCATTGGTCAAGTCAAGTCAAATTTATTCATATAGCCCTTAATCACAAAAATGTCTCAAAGGACTGCACAGGATTACAATGACACAATTACCTGATCTTAAACCAACATGCGAGCAAGAAACAACTCAAAACCTTAGCGTGAGGAAAAAGAGAAACCTTGAGAAGGGACCTCACAAGTGGTATCCCCCTTTCAGATGACCAGGGTGTATTACATTTAGCATTACAGTACACAAACATGGTTGGTTGTTATTCTTCAAAATCTTTAAAATAAAAAAACTTTTAATCCTGTCATATTCCAGGTATTCCTCATAAAACATGTTTAAGACATGATGCCAGTAGTATTTTTATTTTTTCCCCCCACTAATTTTGGAGTCTACTCATGGAAGAGTCTATGTACTGGTAGGTAATGCATCCAAGTTGAAGCACAGAAAGTGAACTTTTCTTTTAAAATAAAAGAATTGCATCCAAATTGCAATACTTGTCTAAAAAAATAAATCACAATTACCTCCTTGTTACCTAGGCTCCCCTATTGGTTGGACAAGAAAACCAATCTAAAGGTCTGAAAAAAGTGCAGACTACATACATGTAAACGCGTTGCACTGCATCAAACTCACTGTTATCTATTATTAATTCTGCCCTCTTTCTGTCTTCTCAGGATACAACCACCCCGCTCTGCTCAAACTAATGTCGGACCCCAACAATCTGGTAAGTGGACTTCTTAATATCAGGGTATGCATTGCATTTCTTCCCCACTGCTGTTACATTTATCAACAGACTCATTCTTTGGTTTATTTTTTCAGAGCACTGTTGTGAATAGGCCCGCTCTTGGAATTTTGCCGCCTGAGAACTTTGCAGACAAAATAACAGAAAGTCTTCTTTCGGTGAGTCATATAACATGCTTGTCCTGTCTCCCTTTAGCAGTGTGTTTCTCACCTAGTATGTCTGGAACCGAAAGTGGGTTCGCAGGGAAATAATAATGCTAGAGAAAGAAAAAAACGAATGTTTGATTACACAGTACATTGCGATAATACTCAATTGTGTTTGTGAGGCCTACATCTCATTTTATTATGATTGTGTTTTTTTTATTTATTTTTTTCTGCCCATAATAATGTGTCCCTAGAAAGTTAGTGATGATGGGAAGGAAAAGTGGAAGACAGCGACAACAATGATTGAGTCAAAGATGGAAATGATTGAGAAATACGAAAATATGGTACGACTCTGCCATTCGTACACTGCTTGAAGGTCATACTTGTCAACTTCCACGGCTCCATGCCTGTACAAACTGTCATATTTTCCCGTACAAAATACAAAATAATGGTACACCATATTTTTTTTTTTTCCGGAATGATGCATGATAGGAAATCCCCAGGCGACAGACGCATCCGAATGACAAATTTGCGTTTTTCCGTACAGATTTCCTTGTAATCGTAAATTAATCTTTATTATCTACACAATGAAGCAATTTTTCGTTGTTTAGACACACACAATAGTATTTTGGGTACGAATTTCTTTTAGTCTGTGGCTAAACCTCTTAACGTTCCTGTACAATTTGTCTAAAATCCCAATCCAAGACCTGTTCTTGAACCATTTGGAGAATATGGACTGTTTGGATGTTTTTGGAACGGTAACATTCTGAAGTTTTGTCCCAAACTGAAATAATCCCTGCAAGTGCTAATAACATTGAATTATCTGAGTTGGAACACACAGAAATAGAAAGGTTTTTATTTTTGCCTGAATTTTATTTTGCAATTAAATACCTGCAGATGAATGTAGCATGGGCATCTGAGCTGGAAAACCGATGAAACTTTAGCTTAAAACCTTACCTAGTGTCGTGTCAAATTTGATCACAATATGAAAAACTAAACATTGTATTTTACACAGGCATTTTCAAAAGTTAGCATTTGGAGATGACCACTTAACTATGTTAAAAGCATGGCAAATTTGTATCTTTCTTTGGCCTATTTTTTAGACATTGTCAAATAGTTGTAAATGTTTGACTTCTCTTTCCAGAAGTCAAATCAATGATTGTGCACACTTGCGCGTAATAGTATACATTTATGTTGGAAATTTTATTGGCTAACCAATGTGTCTGTTATCATTCGAATTGGTTATTACTGGCTGAAAATATTTGAACCTACTGGAGGCAATATCTGTTTTATCAAAAAGGCTCAAATAGGCATATTGGGCTGTGGACCTTGAAAAAAAGCCTGCTATTGGTCAAGAAAGATGTCTATCGAAAGGGGAGAGGCTAACTACCATCTTGGGAATCATTTTACGAGCCTGTTTTTAAAGGGGAGTTTTGGAGCAAAACAAACAAATTTTAAGGAGCAACTTCGAAGGAAGCAGACACGCTTTTAGGCGGAATTCTATTTATCAGTCAGCATTATCCTGTGTTTTGGAGTAAATATTTTACACGGTTTGATTCTTTGATTGTCTGTGATGTAACACAGCCATTCTTGTGGACATTGAAAGAGTTTGGTGATGGCCAGGGGTCATAATTGGTGAGTTAAGCCGGCTTTATAGAATTCGATTATCATGTTTCAGACTGATTCTAATGTTTCTGTAATGATTATCTATTATTAAATGCTCACCATATCTTGAATCCTAAGAGTTTAACCTTTCCAATGATATGTAACAACGTACTTTAGGAACTGTTGATATTGTACGGACAAGACATTTAACAGACAAGGCCGGCGGAACAATAAGGGGTTAAAAGCAGTTTTAGGGGGGGGGGGCGTTCATATGCAAGGAATATGCAAGAATATATGGTACTCCAAGTTGTTTTGGTTTTGAGGGTCATTCTGTTTTTTTGAAGTTGAATATATTCTACAATATCTGCTTTAAACTACACAATCCTTTCATTCGATAAATTTGAGGAATGGGCATATTTAATTGATTTTGCTCGCACCTTGCAATTAAGTGTGTGATTGTGGGTCTTCAAGTTAGACCAGTTGAGAACCACTGCTTTAGTAAGCCTATAAATTATATATTTGGCATTGTAGCTGCATGTTTTAATAACAACAATTCATAGTTACATTCCCCTTGTTCAGGTGTCTCCTAGTGGGATGAGCCGTGTGCAGACTATGGCCTGTGGCTCCTGTTCCAATGAGAATGCTTACAAGGCCATATTCATCTGGTACAGGGTAAGTGAATTTTCTTTATTACACTACCGTTCAAAAGTTTTGGGTTACCCAGACAATTTTGTGTTTTCCATAAAAAAAGTCACACTTTTATTCGTAGAATTAGTATTCCAATGTCTGTTCTTCTGCCATATAAATAACTTCATTTTAATAGTCGGATATAGTTTATAGTCAGACTTTTTTTTTTCTTTGCTACTCTGCTTTAAAAGGAAGCATCTTGGAACCACCTTTGTCACATTACTGGACTGTCTCAGAAAATTAGAATATTGTGATAAAGTTCTTTATTTTCTGTAATGCAATTAAAAAAACAAAAATGTCATACATTCTGGATTCATTACACATCAACTGAACTATTTCAAGCCTTTTATTTTTTGAATATTGCTGATTTTGGCTTACAGCTGAAAAAAACTCAAAAATCCTATCTCAAAATATTAGAATACTTCCTCAGACCAAGTAAAAAAATAATTTTATAACAGCAAAACTAAATCAAACATTTGAAAATGTCCATTGATGCACTCAGTACTTGGTTGGGAATCCTTTTGCATGGATTACTGCATCAATCCGGCGTGGCATGGAGGCAATCAGCCTGTGGCATTGCTGAGGTGTTATTGATGCCCAGGATGCTTCGATAGCGGCCTTCAGCTCATTTACATTTGTAGGTCTGGTGTCTTTCATCTTCTTCTTAACTATACCCCACAAATTCTCGATGGGGTTCAGGTCAGGGGAATTAGCAGGCCAATCAAGGACAGTGATGCCATGGTCAGTGCACCAGTTACTGGTGGTTTTGGCACTGTGGGCAGGTGCCAGATCATGCTGGAAAATAAAATACTCATCTCCATAGAGCTTTTCAGCAGATGGAAGCATGTAGTGCTCTAAAATCTCTTGGTACACAGTTGCATTTACTCTGGACTTGATGAAACACAGTGGACCAACACCAGCAGCTGACATGGCTCCCCAAACCATTGCTGACTGTGGGAACTTCACACTGGATTTCAAGCAACTTGGATTTTGCTCTTCTCCAGCCTTTCTCCAGACTCTGGCGCCTTGACTTCCAAATGAAATGCAAAACTTGCTTTCGTCTGAAAAGAGGACTTTGGACCACTCTGCAACTGTCCAGTGCTTCTTCTCCATAGCCCAAGTCAGACGCTTCTTCCGTTGTCTTGAGTTCAGAAGTGGCTTGACCATGGGAATACGACTAATGTAGCCCATTTCCCGGACACGTCTGTGAACTGTGGCTTTTGATACCTGGACTCCAGCTTCAGTCCACTGTCTTTGAAGCTCCCTCAAATTCTGGAAGCGGCTCTTCTTCACAATTTTGTTAAGGCTGCGGTCATCTCTCTTGGTTGTGCAGCGTTTCCGGCCACATTTTTCCCTTCCAACAGACTTTTTGTGGATATGCTTTGAAACTGCACTCTGTGAACAGCCTGCTCTTTGAGAAATTTCTTTTTGTGTCTTACCCTCCTGATGGAGGGTATCAATGATGGTCCTCTGGACAGCAGTCAGATCAGCAGTGATTTAGTTTACTGAACCAAGCTGAGTGTTTTTAAGGCTCAGGAAACCCTCGAGTTAATTAGATGATTCAGGTGATTAGTTGAATAGCCTACTTGTATACTTTTTCATGATATTCTAATATTTTGAGATAGGATTTTTGAATTTTCTTAAGCTGTAAGCCAAATTCAGCAATATTAAAATAATAAAAGGCTTGAAATAGTTCAGTTGATGTGTAATGAATCCAGAATGTATGACATTTTTGTTTTTTTAATTGCATTACAGAAAATAAAGAACTTTATCACAATATTCTAATTTTCTGAGACAGTCCAGTATATCAGGGGTCTCCAACCTTTTTTTACACTGAGACATATATTTTTCCTAATGAGCACAAAGAGCTTCCAGTTTGAATATGAATTTCTAAAATAGCAACTATGCTAAATTACCTATTTAGCTAAAAAGGTAGTTTGATAGTTAGCTATAAAGGTAGCCAGGTAAAAACTAAAAGGGAGCTAGATATCTATCTATCTATCTATCTACTTTGGTCATATCCCTAAAGAGGCGTGACCGACAGCAAGACAAACACGTACAATAACAAAGAAAATAAAAGGGAAAAAATAGCAAAAAAACACACACAAACATTTTTGGACCATGGCCAACCCAATTGCCCAAACACCCAAACAAGTTAGGCACCTCGGCACCTAAGTTGGTCATGCTTTCGTCCCTCCAGATGAAATGGCACACCAGAAAGCGGCCATGTCACTCGGGTCAGGGTGACACAACACACTCTTTTGTTCAACAGCAGGGCCCAACAGCTTTCACTGGTTTTTACGGGTGCCCAGCCCATCCTTAAGAACGATCTTTTCAACACCTCTCCACTCCTTTCTATCACCAACAAGAGCCACACCACTTAAAAAGCATACATTCAACAAGCATACTAACTAGTCAATCATAGCTGTGCCACTTTTTTTACGGCATTCAGCAGTACAACCATCCAACCCAGGTGCCTTACCCCCCTTCATTTCTTTCACTGCCTCTTGCACTTCCCATGTTTCCACAGGCTTCACATTTTAATCACCCAACACGGGCATTCTCTCCATACCATCGATCGCCTCGACTCTCACTTCTCTCCCATCCTCCACATTTAGCAACTCCTCAAAATACTCTGCCCATCTCGTCCTGACTGCACTACCGTTAACCAGCAATCTACCATCCTTATCTTTCACTTTCTCTTCCTTTCCAGACTCACTGTTTCTTACTCTTTTCACTTCTTTCCAGAACACTTTTCTCCTTTCCTCAAAGTTCACTCCTATCTTTCGACACCATTCATCATTTGCTTTCCTTTTCGCTGCTTCCACTGCCGCTTTTACCAACCTTTTCTTCACTTTATATCTTTCATACGCATCGCCACTCTTATCTTGCAGCCACTCCTCAAAGGCACGTCTCTTTTCTGTCACAGCCTCTGATACCTCATCATTCCACCATTCACTTCCTTTCCTAATACCTCGACCAACTTTTCTCATTCCACACACTTCTTTTGCACTCCTCAACACTGCCTCTTTAAACCTCTTCCATTCAATTTCCACACTCTCCATTTCTCTTCTACTAATCCGTTCATACTCTTCCCTCATCCTCTCTTTAAACTCTTTTTCCTTTTCTGCCTTATTCAACTCTGACATTTTCACCTCTTCCCTCACACTCTTCTTATAACTAGCCCTCCACGATCCATATATTCTCAGTTTTCTTTCCACATAAAAATGATCAGACATACCACTCATTTCACCCCTGTAAACATGCACATCCAACAATCTACTTAACATCCCTTTCTTAACCACTATATAATCCATCAGTGCTCTGTCCACCATCTTGCCACTATCCACTCTGACAAAAGGTATACTTATTCACATCCCTCTTTTTAAACAATGTACCGTAAATTCCGGACTATACTGTAGAGCGCACCTGATTATACGCCGCACCCACCACATTTCGGGAGGAAAACCGATTTTGTACATACACAAGCGGCACCTGTATATTAGCCGCATCCGCCCACATTGAAATAGCGCAATAGCATTCCGTTTAGCACTCCGGACGCTAACGTGTAGCCACCCGGAGCTACCCGGGCTATCTGGCTTCAACGCCGCTAAACAGAGACACGAAAGCCGGGGGGAATCGGAGAGGAGGCGGACTTGCTAACACGAGGTGGTGTATCCCTGGATTTTCACAAAGAACAGTTTTCCATCTGCCGCAGGGATGTCGAACTTTTGGACTGGCGTGACGTCATCCACTCCACTACAAGCACCCCTAGGGCATCATGTTAATCTGTTAATAAACAACGGGGTAGACTGCTGGAAGTGTGAATTTCCCTACGGGGATGAATAAAGTATCTATCTATCTATCTATCAATACAAACACGATATTGGGGTTTGGGGTTTTTAAGGGTTATTGATCTATCTTCGTTATTCATTATCCATTATCCGTTATCGGTCAGTTCATTATACGCTACAAAGCCTAGGAGCCGGGACACTTACTCTCAGCCAAAAGGCTAAGCTAAGGTCCTAGCCCTAAAGCCTTGTTGCGATCATTGCGAATGCACCGTTCCCGGAGGTACTGCAATACCGGGCCGATGCGTGGAGTGGACAGAGCAAGCTCTTAGGGGTTTGGGGTTTTTAAGGGTTATTGTTCTATCTTCGTTATTCATTATCCATTATCCGTTATCGGTCAGTTCATAATACGCTACAAAGCCTAGGAGCCGGGACACTTACTCTCAGCCAAAAGGCCAAGCTAAGGTCCTAGCCCTAAAGCCTTGCTGCGATCATTGCGAATGCACCGTTCCCGGAGGTACTGCAATACCGGGCCGATGCGTGGAGTGGACAGAGCAAGCTCTTATTCCATCTCCGGATTGCCCCATACCCGATACAGTCCAAAAATCACAGCCAACATAATGAGCGGAAAATGATACCGGTACTTAATATTCAATGCAGACCTCCAGACTCCGGGTGCCCGTTGAAAGTAATCCAAGGAAAAAAGTGTATATTTCCAAAGGTAAGGTTGGGAAAAATATATATCCACTATTTTCGGCCGCGTCCACAAACACGTCTCACCTTTACGCCACTTCCCGTTAGCCCGCGTTTGCCCCGCCCCTTCTTTCTCATTTGCTCGTACAAAACATATCAGAATAAGTTTCTAAAATAAATGCATTACAAAAATATACAGTTGCAAATACATATTATACATGGTTACACATATTTACAAAGAAAGACGGTAGACCGAGAGAGTTTTCAAAGCTCTGATAATAATATTATAACTTTCATCCCAAACCGTGCCTGTGAAGGGTGGCAAAACGCTACTAATATTACGCTCGCAACACAGTATACAGCTCTGTTAAAAAAACATACCGTATTTGTAGTAAGTACGGTCCTCATCTCCCTCCTTATAACTGACGTCATCAAAGTCGTCTTCCTTTAGTATGGGAAAGAGACATTGTCACATAGACGGCGTTCCACGCTCCCTCATTCAAAAACACGTTAGCATCACGCTCGCAAAGTAGACTTTAAGTGCGGTAGCTCTGTTTCCTTCTATATCGGACTGCACGATTGCGTTTAGCTTGAAAGTTGTGTCATGTGCCTTTCTTTTTGCAATTTGCACGATAAGGATATGTCTACGCTAATTTAATTTGTGCACACGCCAAGAAGTTGCAGTCTAAATCTTACCTTTTGTACTCGAGCGCCGCTGGCGGCCGTTAGAAAGGTTACATAAATTGGCCGCATCACTGAATAAGCCGCAGGTTTGAAAGTTTGGGGGAAAAGTAACGGCTTATAGTCCGGAATTTGCGGTATTTCCAATCACCAACTCATTTTTCACACATAACTCAATCAATTTCTTTCCACTCTCATTTCTTCCTGGTAGTCCATATCTACCAATCACATTTTCAACCGCTTCATCACCCACTCTAGCATTCAGGTCACCTAGTATTACCACTTTCCGCCCTTCTTTCGCACTTGCCACACATTCGGGCAAGTCCCTCCAGAACTCCTCTCTCTCCTCAGCGCTTCTTTCTGAACCAAGTCCATATGCACTTATAAACATCCATACTTCTACATCCCACTTCAACCTCACCCACATCAATCTGGAAGATATCTCTTTCCACTCCACCAGTTTTTCCTTTGCTTTCTCACTCACAAGCACAGCCACTCCTTCTCTAGCATGTCCACCCGTATCCAGACCTTCTACCATACATACCTCCAAGCTGTAATTCACCCTTTCCTTTCATCTTTGTTTCACTCAAGGCTAACACATCAACCTTCCTTTTAGTCATTATCCTTCCGATCTCCTCTTTCATCCACTCAGTCGCTTTACTTCCACATCCTCTCACATTTAGTGACCCTATAACTAGGGTTTGCGAGACCTGTCGGTCTCCCGCCCCCCCTTTCTTTGCCTTGCTGTCTCTTAGGGAGTAGAGATAGAGAGGAGAGGATCCCCAGTCCCCTCACTCCCTCCACTTTAGTCGCCTCTTACGACACACAGCGGACCATGGTGGGAGAATTCTCTTACCTCTCACAAGGAGAGGGCCCCTCACCACAGGGAGCTAGATACCTATCTAAAAAGGTAAAACCCCACCTAAATAGCCAGATAGAAAGCTGAAGAAAGCTAGATAGCTAGAAAGGAAGCTCACATTTAGCTTGATAACTAGCAAAAAAATCAAATGTTAGCTAGATAGCATGCAAAACTGTCACGAAGCGGAGCGGGAAAACAGGAAAAAAGGACCCATTCGCGTAGACGTACTCACAATTTATTGGGGGAAGGATGAGGAGGTTGCGCACACTCGATCCAGGGATCGATGGTCACGGAGTGGATTAGAAATCCAAACAAAAGACAAGTTGTCAAAAAACAAACAAACGGATCAGACCAAAAACAAAACAGGATCAAATACGGGCAGATTCACAGAACTAGGCATTTAACAGGTTTTAACAGAAGTCTCACAGAATTCTCACGGAGTTTAACAGGTTTAACAAACGTTCAAGCAACGCACAGTACAAAGGAGCGCGCTTAAGTACTCCAAGAGCAATCAGTCCAATGCGTCTCAGCCGGTGTCAAGGGACGGGGCCAGCTGGGCGCCATGACAACCGTGCAGGACATGACACAAAACATGTAAAAAGCTAGCTAGATAGCTTGTTAAATACAGTAGCTAAATAGGTAAGAAGATAGCTAGCTACAAATTTGAAAAGGTAGCCAGATAGCTAGCCAAAAAAAATACTCATTTTTTGCTCATTCACTTTATAAAACTCATTCATTGGAATTTTGTTGTATTTCCTGTAAAATAAATAAATTCTCATTCTACTCTCTTAATCTATTGTTTTAAAAATAATAAATGCTTGAATAGATATTTTTGTCAATGAAGCCCATAAACTGGAATTTATTTAATTCTTTTTCTTGTTAATATGTTATTACCAGGTTAATTATCAAATACTAATGTTAAGTAGACTAGAATATAACAATGACCTAGCATTGGTGAGCTACTTTCAGAAAAGGTCTGCGGGCATCACAAGTGTCCTTAGGGGCACGTTGGAGACCCCGGCTGAAGATGTTGACACTTTAACAAAGTTCTATAACATAACTACTTGTCTGTTCTTCTCTATTGAATTGACTTAAATACTGCTCAGCAAATTTCAAATTCTTTGAAATACAACAACTTCTTTTTGAAGTAACCGAAAAGGTTACTCTCCCCGGTAACTAGTTACTTTTACTATAGAGCAATTCAGTTACTAACTCAGTTAACTTTTGAAAGAAGTAGTTTGTAACTATAGCTAATTACTTTTCAAAAGTAACATTCCCAATACTGGTTTTTAACCAAGTTGTTATTACCAGGTTAATTATTTGAATTACGGTTAAATAGACTCAGTCAACCACTAAAAACATCCCTTTACTAGAAAATCACAATCAGCTACTTTCAGAATGGTCCGCAGGCACCTCAGCTGTCCTTAGGGGGCAGCCTGGGGCCCGCGGGCACCACGTTGGAGACCACTGGTTTAGAGTTATCTTCATTGGAAAAAAAATGTTTTTCCTTCTAAATAAGGATATTTCTAAGCAACCCAAAACTTTTAAACTGTTGTGTATATAAGGAACAAACAAAAACAGTTGTTCTTTTTCTCATAAACATGTTTAATGATATATTCATTTTGGATGGAGTAGAATAAAGAGCGAGGGCACAACTCACCGTCAGAAGTCGACCTCCACTCCTGCATGATCAATCAGGTAAATTGAACGAAAGTGACCATTCAAATAATGTTGGTAGTGTGTATTCTTTGGAATTAATTCCTATGCTTTTCCTTTTATTTTAGGGCCCGGGTTGTCCAAACTTGAGTATTTTATCTTTCATGGGTGGTTTCCATGGTAGAACTATGGGTAAGTATCAATTTTAACCTCAGGATTCATATGGGTGTTTAAAGGTGTTGAAAATCCTTGAATTTTAATCTTGTGTGAAAATATTTCCATTGCCTTGTTTCCTGGCAGTCAGACTCGATAGACCAGGCTTTTAAATAAGGAAAAAATAATTTAAGAGAAAATTTGAATAATTGACACTGATTATGGCTTCAGTCCTCATTATCGACTTGTCATGTGAAGCGTTACTGCCTCCTGCTGTCGCATCCAAGAGGACAGGTTTTTTTCGAGTAGCGGCTCTTTCGGCTCGGTTACCTGAGAAGCTCCCAAATGGCTCCTCAGATGTGTTTATTTTTTGTGATTAATCATCAATAATAATAAAACATTATGAACCAAGTAATTTTGTAATTAGTAACGTGATAAGTTTTCCTGTGAATCCCTGCATGACGCATTAAATTCAAATTAAATATTCACAGATCTACAAAAAAAGGTAAAATACAAAATAATTTTAGATTATCAAACACTGAACAGATTTAAAATCGAAAATAACACAAATGCAAAACAATAAAATATTAACTAAAAATACTAACTCTTCAGTGCCTCAAATATATGACAAAATGCCCCAAAAAAAAACGATTTACATTTCTATTTCAACCTATTTTGACACAGATCTTCTGAAAAAAATGTAAACAATTATAAACTACTTTACTTAAAAAGATTGAAAAGTTAAATGCACTCTGCTTCAGAGCAATCAATGTCATTAAAATGAGGCCAAATTTGACAAATTTTCAGCTTTTCATACATACTGTAATTACAGTGTGTATGTCTTTTTTGTATTTCGGTTTGAAGTCCATTATTACCCAGCACCTATAGAGCCCTTTCTGTGTTTGTAAACAAGTGTGACGTAGCCAAGCTGCGGGTGCATTGTTGAAGCAGAATGGCAGAATTCATGTCAGTTTAAAGCAGGCCCTTTACACAAAATATTATAGATCATAGAACAGCTCAGAGTATCTTTGGTATGTTGGTTGGTTGGTTGGTTGGTTGGTTGGATCCCTAACCACTGGGATCATAGGGGCACCATTTCCTGTGATGTGTCTTGGGCAAGTACAGCCTGAAGGCGCCCGCCCTCAAGCAGACAAATGTTTCCACCGGGTCTCGAACCGGGGACCTTTCGTGTGTCAGGCGAATGTGTTAACCACTGTTAGAAATGTTAAATCACAAACTAACCTCTGCCTGAGGACTTTAATTTGAGGATTCAAATCGCCCCCACGACGGACATCTCTGAAAGGGAAGATCGGACAGTCATGTAGTTATTCAATAAATTCTTTTTTGGTGTATAATATGAGGTAAAAATTTGCCTGCCTTCCCATGCTTGACATCCAACGTGTCACAACTTATATCTAAAATTAAGAACACAGTCCATGTTACTACACGTATCCCAATATCTCTCACACACGCACGTAATTTAAAAATTACTAGATTACGCTGTCCAAGGTAATCTGTTCATGTAACACAAAAGCAATTTCAAAGTCAAACACCATTGATGCCTAAAAGTAACAAGTTTAGTCAAGGCATGTTTATTTGTAAAGCCATTAATTACTGATTTAGCCTCGCGAAGAAACGACCACAAAGAAAAAAAATCGACTCAGAATAAAGCTGTGTAATATTTTCTTCCCAAACGCTAACTATTTCCACCAGCCGAGTATAAACACGTCAAGAATGGCATGATGCTAATAACATGGCTACCAGTAGCAGTCAAAAAATAAGGCTAAAAACAGGGGTTGAATAAAATAACATGGGGTTATCTTTTCTTCACAACTTAAACACAAAATACTCTTACCGATGCGGCAACTCAATGCTTTGAGCGTGGACCCAAAATATTTCTTTGTGGTTATATCTCCGACAAATAGAGAGCTTCACGTATACATTTTTTTTCAAAATTCATAACAAATAGCAAGTCTTGGTCGCTTTGGGCACCCGGAGCAGCAAAATGGCAGACAAACATGGCAGCGACTTAGAGACAGGCATGCCATAAAGTTTCCTTTTTATGAACGTTAACATTAGTATGATAGTTCATGTATTTTTGCTTAGCATTCAAATTATGTTTTTTTTTCTTTACTCAGTGAAAGGGAGCACTAAAAATCTCATACTGTCCCTTTAAGATAGCAACCGGAGGCGTGTTCAGGAGAGTGAGTGATTGCTATCGCGAGCTATCGCTAGCTTCTGAACGGCCAGTGATTATTGAGCGCTCGCGTGCCCGAGTAATCACGGGAGAAAGACCGCTTACTTTGATTTCCAACATGGCGTCGACAGTGCAGAAGATGGAGGATCTCACCCTGACGAGTGCTGTTGGCGATGTAATATATCGTCTTACATTGCCTGGTAATGTTTGTGAACAATGCAAGACAGGTATGACCCCTTTTAGTCTATTTTCACTCATAATAAACACTGATTCATAATGATACACTCAACACTGATACACATTGACATCTCGCACACAAAATTTGTGTCTTCATTAAATGTCGTCGGCCATTTTGGATCAGTAAGGCAATCACAGTGAGCGATTACAATCGTTCAGCAGTGCGCGGCAAGCGATTAACAGGAGACTACATGTCTGATCACTCTCCTGAACACGCCTCAGATTGTGTTGCTAATAGTAGTCGCCCTCACAGTTCATGGGTCCCGGGTTGCAGCTACAGGCCTCCTTGTGTGGAGTTTGCACACCGTACCCTCGGGCACTGGATCTTATTATTATTATGATTAGGCATTATTATTTAAGGTGGTGAATGAAACAAAATATTTTACTTGCTGAAGCTTTCTTTTGGCTGAAGTCATACTTGCAGCTCCTTTTTGCACATGCAAGTATGTGAAATGCTTAGAAATGCTTGAATAAACTCTTCTTTTTATCTTTTGGGGGGGTTGGATTGGCATTTGAACTGTAATTGAAACAGTCCTTTTCTTTCACCAATTTCATTCTACAATTAAAGAAAACCACGACAATGCGCATGATGTCACTCTGCCCCACCCCAAACACTGACTTAGGGAACAGGTCTCCTGGAACCTTTTTTCTTTTGGGTGATTTGGTTATTTTGTGATTTGTTGATTGTTGAAAAGTAAAAGAAAATAAATGTGAAAAATACAATCCCTAAAAAGTTTTTATTTGAATTTGTCTTGTCAAGGTTGCTTGGCAACAACGCACTCCAAAGCAATCCATAAGTTGGATGTGCCTTCCTTTGATTGGCCAATTGCCCCTTTCCCCAAACTGCAATACCCGCTGGAGGAGTTTACCCGAGAGAATGCACAAGAGGAGGCTCGCTGTCTGGAGGAGGTTGGTTCCCATTGTGCGGTCCTGATTGGGTGCTTTTGTCTGCTCAACTCGTCTCTTTCTTGTAATTTTCCCGCCGTCTTGCGTCCTGTACATGTCTTCAGGTAGAGGACTTGATTGTAAAGTGGAGGCACAAGGGTAAGCCTGTTGCCGGGATCGTTATAGAACCCATTCAAGCCGAGGGAGGGGATAATCACGCCTCTGCCGAGTTCTTCAAGAGCCTTCGCGGAATTGCAAGCAAGGTAATAGTCACAGAAACAAGACCCTTTTTAAACCTCAAATTGCAGTTACTGCAGTGCTGTAAAACATACAGACAGCCCCGGAGTGCGAGCTTTGGAGCCGAAGTGTGCACTTTTGTGCATGTACTCCGACGCCGAAGAGCACTCGTGATTTGAGGGACTGCGTCCGAAGTAACTCCTAAGCTGCACCTTGGGGCTGCATTTTGGCGCCACGCATACTTCAGACGAAGCTTGCCCTTCGGCACGGAAGCACACACATTGGCGCTGTGCGTTTTACAGCTTCGGTTTTACTTTGGGCTCGGTTCCTCAAATTAAGTTTATCCGTCAGGTTCAGGCTTTTTTTTACCTGATTGAGCTGGATTTTTGGCCCGATTTTACGTCTTTTATCAAGTCTCTGTGAATGATATCAATTTGATGAATCACCACTAGATGACAGGAGTGGCTTGGTATGATCGTTGTCAAAACTTGGTACCTAATTTTGTTCACAAATCCACCCTATTACACTGTATGGCAGTGCGTAGGCGCCGTCCCATATGTATGCCAAGTTAACGCTTTAAAACCTTTTACTTTCTAAAAAAGATGACAAAGGGCCTTTGTAATCATCGGGACAGAGTGGGATGACGTTTCGTGCGATCCTCTGTACGACTCAAATCATGTGTCACCAAAAACATCGTGGGCTTAAAAGTTCTTGCAAAGTTCATGCATCAATGTTTTTGCTAAAAAGATTATTTTGCAAGCAAGATGCAAACTTTATGGAAAGCATTGTTTATATATAAACTGTCCATATACCTGTATATTAGTATACACACACACACAGAGTCTCTCGTGTCTCTGTACAGCTCTTTGGTCTTCGCCATGTTACAAGTTAAAGTCTTACTGATTATTGGGGGTTGGACAGGTGTCTTTATGCAGCTTACTACCTCAAATAGGTGCATTTTATTTAGGATGGTACATAGAGTGCAAGTGGACTTCTAATGGGCGGACTAACGGGACTTTCAGGGTCAGAATTCTAGATGATACACAGGGGGTCAAGCACCAAAGTGAAAGTTCCGCTTGAAGTGCATCCTTTCACAGAGACATTTTTTCAGAAGTGTTCTTTGAAATGAGTATTTTCAAGACACTGAAAATGTTTAACTGTTGTTGTTAAAAGCTTTTCATTCTAATAAGCTTCCTTTTTATATGTTCTATGCATAATGGCAAATGTTGGCTGGTACCGGTGCTTCCCATTTGAAGGTAACACATACCTGTCAACCTCCACGGCTCCATCGTATTTTCCCGTACAAAATACAAAATAATGGTACGCCATATTTTTTTTTTCGGGATGATGCGTGATGGGAAATCCCCAGGCGGCAATCGCATGCGCACAGTAGCATCAAACCGCTCGCTTTGTTTGCAACTAAAAAAAAACGATACCAAGATAGAGGCCTCCGCGGCGAACTCCTTTGACTTGATTGATCTGCCGTTTCGTGATAGTCGGTGGATACTGGATGGTACCCTTCATTGAAAAATTTGCCTTTTTCCGTACAGATTTTCTTGTACGTCATAGTCGTCTTAAAATGCATAAAAAACGAACTTTGTACGGCAAAACCGTACAGGTTGACAGGTATGGTAACGTCTGGGCCTGAAATAATCAAATATGACTACAGGGTGTTGCAAAACTAAGGGCCACTCGTAAAATCAACCACCCTCTGCAGCTGGATTTGCGAACTACCGTTTATCACCCAACCACAGAACATTCAAAGGAAGGCACATCCAACATCCTTATATGATTTAACATAAAATATAAGTCGCAGACACGATTTTTTAGGTAATATGATTGGAATCTTGTGTAGTACATGGATGTCTCTAACCTACGTATGCTTTTTATTTCCAGAATTGGAAATTATTGGTTAGCACAAAAACACAAAATTAAAAAGCAGCATCTTTGTCTTTGCAGAAGTTCAAAGAAGCGTAATAGGTAGAAATCTAACAGTGAAGTTACCAAATTTAGGTAAACATTTTCATAATTAAACAAAAACAAAAGCAGGAAAATACTTTTAAATCATTAAATCAATAATTTTAATCAATTACACTTGAATTAGTGTGTGTGTGTGTGTGTGTGTGTGTGTGTGTGTGTGTGTGTGTGTGTGTGTGTGTGTGTGTGTGTGTGTGTGTGTGTGTGTGTGTGTGTGTGTGTGTGTGTGTGTGTGTGTGTGTGTGTGCTATTTTTGCCACTTTCCAGTTTCCCTGGGGCATATGAACTGTAGCAAAATGAATACAGTTGTGTTTTTTTTTAAATGCACAATTGATGAACACTAAAAGAGATTAAATCTTGGTGAAACAATAAAATATTATGTAAGGGAAAAAAATCATTTAATTATTGAATCTTGCATCCCTGAATTGCGATCATATTTTGTTACAAGACAGGGGTGTCCAACCTTTTTCAAGCTGAAAGCTCATTTTTTATTATTAATCGCAAATAGCACCCAGTTTTATATGCGTTTCCAAAATAATTATGTTATTAATATGTTGTTACTAGGTTTTACCAGGTTAGTTGTTGGAAGTAGGGTTTAATAGATTTAATCAACTATGAAGAAATTATTTTACTAGAAAATCTCAATGACCTAACTCGGGTGATTTATTTTTAGAACAGGTATGCGGGCACCTCAGCTGTCCTTAGGGGGCACCACGTTGAAGACCCCTGCTCTAAAAAAAAATCCCCAACCTTACAGCTAAGGCTCGCTTTGTTGTTGGTTTACTCGTCAGGCTCCCAGAAAAGTAATTTATCTACCATGTGGCCTCTAAGCTAAAATAGCCCTACACTCTCCTCAGCTAGTAGATCATCATGGAAAGTCTCCTTTCATTCTTGGTTTGATGAGTATCACAAAGACAGTGCCGTCTACATTATAATGATTCAATTTCCCCATTTTGCATTGCGTCAACTAAGCTAACAAGCAATCTAACTAGAAGAGATTTGTTCCTGTTTATTGGTGCAGAAAAGAAAGTAAAGAAGAGATGTAAGCGGGCATCTAACCATGCTCGTTGTGTGGATTCTGTTTTAGCTCTTAAAACCAGGGTTTGTATGGGTGCTTGAAATCCTTAAAAATGTTTGAGTATTAATGTTGTTTTTAAAGGGTCAGAAGAATGCTTGAATTATGGGCGAGTTGCTTGAAAATGCTTGAAATAGCTGCCGTGTTTTTTGGCAGTCTGACTTGAAAAAGTGACTCAAAATGACGCAGACACGCCTGCTCTTGTAGCTTGTCATTATGGCGTTGTCAGTGATGTGTCATCGCCCCCTACTGGCCGCACCCAAGAGGACAGCTCTCTTTAGAAAACCAGCTCCTTTGCCGGGGCGGCAGTAGCTCAGGAGGTAAAGCGCTCGTCTTGGGATCAAGGGATCCCAGTACGAATCCCGGCTCGTCCGTGTTACATGTCGATGTGTCCTTGGGTAAGATAAAATATTATCAATAATAATAAAACATTTTGCACCAAATAATTTAGTAATCAGTTATTTCGAAAGTTTTGCAGGGGATCCCTGAAAAAAACATGAAATATAAATTCAAATATTCACAATTTTGTAAAATACAAAAAAAATTTAGGTTTTAACACACTGAACCGATTTGAAGTAGAACAGCAACATAAAATCCCTAAAAATGCAAAACAATAAAATTAAATTTAAAAAAACTGCTATAAATATAAGATAAAATGAAAAAAAAAAAAAACTATTTGCAATTCTCATCTCATCTCATCAGCCGTACCGCTTATCCTCATTAGGGTCGCGGGGGGGGCTGGAGCCCATCTCAGCCATCTCCGGGCAGTGGGCAGGGGACACCCTGAACTGGTTGCCAGCCAATCGCAGGGCACACAGGGACAGACAACTCATTCGCTCATTCACACCTAGGGACAATTTGGACCGGCCAATTCACCTGAAATGCATGTTTTTGGAACGTGGGAGGACACCGGAGTGCCCGGAGGAAACCCACGCAAGCACGGGGAGAACATACAAACTCCGCACAGGAAGTCTGGAGCTGGATTTGAACCCACGACAGGTTCCCATGACATGAACTGTGCCGCACAAGCGCTAACCACTGCGCCGCCGTGCTGCCTATTTGCAATTCTATGTTAACAAATTTAGACACAGAACCAGAGTACTGTTGAACCAGAATGGCAGAATTCATGTCAGTTTATAGCAGCCTATTGACAAAATGATCATAGATTATAGCTTAGGAAACAACTCAAAATACCACAAAGTATGTGCAAGATATCGACTTTATTTTAGTCATCAGAGTCAACCCAAAAAAAAAAAAACCTTCTTTTGATTGACGCTGGATTTCTTCCTCTGAAGGTACTGGAAAAAAATTGAAAAATTGGCCTTGAAAGTGATTGTAAAGTGCTTACATTTGGCCATGAAAAAAGTGTACAAACCCTGTTATATGCTTCAGTCCCTTCAACCGTATTTTTCTTCCAGCATGGTTGTGCTTTCCACGTGGATGAGGTCCAAACCGGAGGAGGGTGCACAGGAAAGTTCTGGGCCCATGAGCACTGGGGCATGGACAACCCCGCTGACATTGTCTCCTTCAGCAAGAAGCTTCTAACTGGTGGCTACTACTACAGGGATGAATTTCAAGCTGATAAGGTTTCAAAATTCACCAACATTAAGGCTTTTTTTGTAAATAAAATCCTTTCATTGCTTTGATTTGCTTCCTTCAGGGGTACCGCATCTTTAACACATGGATGGGAGACCCTTCCAAAAACTTGTTGCTGTCCGAGGTGCTCAGTGTGATTCGCAGAGAAAACCTCCTTGATGAAGTCACCCGTTCAGGGAAAGCCTTGATGAATGGCCTGTATGAGTTGCAGGTAGTGTTTTTTGTGAGTTTGAAGTAGAGGTCGACCAGACGAGACGTTTATCAACTGTAATTCGACAGGCCAATTTTTAGGTCTCATGCAGCTGAGACCCTCTCTCTCTTGCTCCTACTCTAGCCCTTCCCCCTCCCTTATCCTGCTACCCACTCCACGCATTAGAATTAGAAAGTGTATTTAACTTGTTTTAGGGAGTTATATTTAGGTGGGAACTGATAAATGATCTCATGTCTCAACATTAGTTGATAAATAAAATGTGTCTATGATTGAGAAAGAGCATAAAAAACACGCTAAAACTAAAGTGGAAGTGATGAGCTCTAACCATAATATTAGTCCATCAATCTGACTCTAAATCAGGAGTGCCCACACTTTTCAATTTGCGAGCTCCGTGGAAATTCCGCTCCAACTTTTATTTTATGTTAATTTAAGTCATGTTGGTTGTATTGTATTTTATTTTTTTTAGTTTTATTGTAAGAAGTTTCAGGGAGCTATTTAAGTTTTTATGTACCTTTACACAATAGCTGTAAAGCCTAATTTGGTATCCTTTACTGTCAGTTTTTTGTTGAGTGTAACATTAGTCATGTAAATTGTGGTTAAATTTATTTGAATTTACAACAAATATTCTTTGTTTCTTTTTAATAATACATTGTATTTTGAAGCGCCTTTCGGGACACCCAAGGTCGCTGTACATATGAGTAGGACACAACAATAAATGAAGAGTAAAACAAGAGTAAAACAAGCAAGTAATGAATAGCCAATAAAACACAATATAGTTAAAAGGGGCGGTGTGTGAGGCATATGGTCAAGAAAAGTCAAGTCTGAAGATGTGAGTTTTGAGTCCGGATTTGAATGTGGACAGGGTCACAGAATTTCGGAGGTCAGGCGGCAATTAGTTCCAGAGCTGGTGGGCAGAGCGGCTAAAAGCTCTGCTCCCCATGGAGCTGAGGCGGGCAGGATGTATAGTGAGATGATATGAGAGTTAAAGGAGAGTGCTATCAAGGATGACACCCAGACTATTGACCAGAGGGGAGGGAAAAACTGAGGAATTTTCAACAGAAAGAGAGAAGGAGTCTGTGCCAATGAGAAGTAGTTCCGTTTTGCTGTTCAGTTTTAGGAAGTTGACGGTGAATCATGATTTTATTTCAGAAAAGCAAGAGTTAAGGTCGGGTGGTGGGAGAATGGAGTTGGGTTTGCAGGAAAGGTAAAGCTGGGTGTCATCTGCGAAGCAGTGGAAGAAATTATTCAATTTCCTGAAGATATGGCCCAGGGGGAGAAGGTAGGTTATAAAGAGAAGTGGCCCCAGGACAGGCCCCTGGGGCACTTCTGAGGAGACTGGAGAGGGCTCGGAGGAGAAGGACTTAAGTTGAATGAATTGAGTGCGGCCAGAGAGGTACGAGTGAAACCATTGGAGTGAGGTGTGGGATAGACTAAGTGAAGAGAGTCTGCTCAGAAGGGTGGAATGGCAAATGGTGTCAAAGGCAGCACTTAGGTCGAGGAGGATGAGAATGGAAAGTAATCCAGAATCAGTGGCATTAAGAAAAATTTGATAATTTGATCGGCAAATTCTTCAAGTGTGCAGGATAGGAAACTGAGACTTTATGCAAACGCTTTAAATTCAAAACCCGGCCGTGACATCCTTGATTGAGGTTTACTTTTATCCTCGAGGCAGCGAATGGTCTTTTAAATATAATATCAAGATAATATCAAGAGACACTGCCAGACGAAACATGCCGACTAAAAAAAACGTACTTGAAACGGACGCTTTGAAAAGGTGAAGCAACTGGAAGCTGTTTTAACGGCACAGCAGCACTTTTTTTATGAGACCCGGCAAATCAAATGAAAATGCTTCAAAGGAGGGTGGATTTATTAAGTGCAAGACTGTTCAAAGAATGCGAGGCTGAATAGTTGGTGGACACCCCTGGTCCACGCTGACTTGCGTGTTCCACCCGCAGCAAGCAATGATGGGAGACGTGCTATCAGTTCCTTTTAAGATGTCTATGATGTCTATTTTTTACCAAACTTTATTGAAAACGGAGAATAAAAAATTATTGTTCGGTAGTTAAAATAATTTATCTCTTTTGCTAATTCAGTTATATGACCAAATATCTACTACAATGTGTTTCCTATCAAATTTTTATATTTTATTTAAATTTAATATCCAGTCCCCCCGCGACCCTATTGAGGATAAGCAGTACGGCGAATGAGATGAGATTATCCTTTTACAGTGGAACCTCGGTTCTCAACCATAATCCGTTCCAGAACCCTGTTCGAAAACCGATTTGTTCAATCACCGAAATCATTTTTCCCATTAAAAATAATGTAAATCGTTTTAATCCGTTCCAACACCCTGAATGTTTACTGAATGTTTAACGTAAACTTAAAGCTAACCCAGGCTAATCGTACCTTCGCGTTATCGTAATCTTCCGTACAAAAGATTACGCTAACATGAACGTGTAAAAATAGAAAAATGAGGTCGTTTACAAGTCATTTAGAACTCGGGTCTCCACAACAAGTGGTGAGCGGTTCATTGGAAAGGGGGCTCCGTTCCAACACCCTGAATGTTTACTGAATGTTTAACGTAAACTTAAAGCTAACCCATAAAGAAAATAATTATGAATAGGATTTCTTACCTTTGTGGTGGTCAGCAGAAGGCGCAGATGGACGGTGGTGCTATTATTTCTTTCTTAAATGCAATAGTTGTACGCACTACTCTTCTTTTTTCAGCTGTAGAAACTTTGCTGCTTGCACTGACTTTCTTCGGAGGCATAATAAGGGGCTAAAACACCAGTACGCTGCTCAGCATCGCACCTTAGCGTACGTACTCACGCATTACCCGCGTTCGAACTCCGATTTTTTTGACCGAACAGTGAAGCAAGAATTTCACAAAATTTTTGGTCGAACTCCGATATGTTCGAACTGAGAGGCGTTCGAAAACCGAGGTTCCACTGTATTTATTTATTTCTAACTCGCTTTGTAACAGGGGTCACACTTAGATATAAGAATACTTATATGGGCTTCTTTTTGTACAAAAATAGGCTGTAGGCTAACTCACAAGTTATTGCTCGATGAGAGCGTGATTTAGATGTGTCTGCTCCTCAGGCTCAGTACCCTGGCATCCTGAGTCGAGCTCGAGGCAAAGGAACCTTCTGCGCCATTGATGTGTGCGATGATGCGACACGCAATAGCATCCTTCAGAAGGCCCGGAACAAGGGTATGTCAAGTGGCAGGTTCTGAATTTTTCTTGAGTTTGCCCTTAACTTGCAAACACGATAAAGCAAAGGGACCACACTTATATACACACACACATGCTCACAATAACTACCATATTTTCCGCACTGCATCTCCCAACCACCGACCACTCCGAACAACCAAATCCAGTCCAGGCAACGTTTACTTTGTAGTAACTTCGACTTTTACTTATATTATAATTAACTTGGTTTAGTGAACTTTAAAAAATAACAGATGGAATGAACCAAATGATCTGTTAATGGAATATCATCCATCCATAGGACTCACTCACACACTTTGCCATCGGAGTGCCTGGAAAAAACCCACTCAGCCATAGGGAGAATAGTTAAACTCCACACAGGGAGGTTGGTCGCCTGAATTGAACACAGGACCTCGCAAGTATAAGGACGCCACTGACCAGATAATCATAAAAAAGATATCTGTTGTCACCCATTGATAAGATTATTACATTTACAAATCTGATGGCTCGAAAACAACAGAAACAATCGACAACAGAGCTGCCAAACATTCAAAAGCAGTTTTCTGTTTTTGAATTTTTTTTTCGAAGTAGCATTTGAGAGCACCATTTTAAGTCAAAGGTGTTTCTTAGACATAAAGAAACTTCACACCAAACCTGCTATTACTGCAAAATTCCAGAATGCACTGTATATGGTGTAAGAATAGTCTGTAGTTTGCAATAGTCTGTGTTCTGTGCAGCCCTTTGAAACTCCTTATGATAAAGTGCTATACAAATAAACATGACTTGACTAAATAACCAAAGAACACTTAGCATTTTATTTTCAATGTTTTTATAGAAAATGCGTATTCCGTAATTTGCTATAAACCAGTCATGAAAATAGGTCAGGGCTCCCAAACTCCCCTTTAAAAATACACAGACAAGTAAAATTATTCCCAACATGGTGGTTAGCTTCTAACCTTTTGATTGACACTACTTTTGTCCAACAGCAGGCTTTTTTTAACGGTCCACAAGATAAGGCCTCAAGCCTTATCCAGCTAAAATGCCCATGCTTCACTTATGTGCAGGTATTTGATCGTAACATTTTTTTAAGATAGAACAAAAACCTTGTTATTCCGTGTGTTCCAATATAGATTACTCAAGGTTAGTGGCCCTTGCAGTAAAACTTCCTAATGTTTCCTTTCAAAGGAGATCAAAAACTTCCATATTCTTCAAATTGTTCAAGAAAAAGCATTCAATTTATTTGGATTGGGATTTTATGAGAAATTCATGTGCCATGTAGTGCGTAAATAACAGCATTTTGACTCATGTAACTCCAAAGGCCGTTAAAATATTTCTTGAGGTTTTCTCATTCGTATTTGGACACTGATGTTGTGGCTGGGTTTTGTGAACAGGTATCTTCCTGGGAGGTTGCGGCGAGCGCTCAATTCGTTTCCGTCCAGCGTTGGTCTTCAAGGAGTACCACGTGCATTTGTTCCTCAACCTCTTCAACGACGTTTTGGCTCAGATCAAATGAATGGCGAGATTACAACATCCAAGAAATAATTCAACCCTCCGTGATAGAAGATAAGCACAGTCATGAAAAAGACCTTTAACACACAAAAAAAGGTCACCTGGGTTAAACGAAGCCAAAACAACGATAACAATGTCTCCGTACATGTGATGTCATCGAGCTGTAAATCAGATCAGTATTTTAAATCATTGTCATAATTCTATGAATGTTTAAAAATGACATAAGAAGGAAGTGAAGCACAATTGGTTGGATTCCAACTGGAAGTTAGAGGCTCAAGTTAAAACCTAAAGGTCTAGCATGATTATTTGCTCTTTTCCAACATCTCTTAAAAAGGTATACATTTTATAACAAACACAGCCTAATATTTCATTTCTCTCACCCACAGGACTTTAATCAATAACTACAACAAAAATGACGGAATCCGTTAAAACGCATTATGTTGTTTAGTACAAATGTGTTCTTTCTTGACTTAAGTCTTAAAGGGACAATGTGTATTCTTGACCACTTGATGTCTGTATAGTGTAGTGCAGGGATGTTAAACTCAGTATGGTTCGGGGGCCAGATCTAGGCTTTCTGTTCTGTGGCCGGATCAGTAAAAGAATGTGTAGAGGATTTTGTTTTAAATTACATTTATTTGGGTTTAGAATTGGACTTGTTTGTGACCGAATCACCCAGTAGGTGGGGCTGAAGGTAATTCACCAGAATAATCAGAAATAGTCTAATTTGTCTTTGTGAGGTTTATGGTTATTTTTCATTACGTCAGCTTCCTCTAGGTAAGGCTCATCTAACGTAAAATAAAATCTGCTGTATTGTGTCACGTAACGGAAAATGAATGCTAAAAGTCACAAGGAGTGCTAAAAAGCACAAAGACGAATACAAACTACGGAGACTCAGTGGACTAAAACATAACATTTTACTTCTAGAATTCTGCCCAGCCTTTTTTTAGGTTTTTGGGTAGTTATAGCAGCAAGATTTTAGACAATTATTTCAGCTCCCTATAGGTAAAGTTCATGTTATGAAAAATTAAATGAGTATTAATTGACCTACATGTAAAAAAAACGTGTTTATATAATAGTTAATTGATTTTTCTTATTTTTTAAATCAATACTGCTAAATAACACACAGTGTCCCTATAAGCTCTTTTTCACACTGCAATTTGTTTTGTCGGTGATGTCCACTGAGCAACACAAAAGAACAATAGCGTCCATATTTGGAAGCACATGGTAAAAGAAGTAACAGGGTCTATTGGTAGCATTTTGACACGCAGTGTTGTGCGTGAGTATTATTTTTTTCTTTCGAAAACAACATCCTCATCTTACTTTACGAGGCAGGCCGGGACGAAAAAAATATTGACAGTAGAGACACTGGAGGGAAAAGGGGGCTCTGGAGCACCACTTTTAGGTTAGGCTAGCACTTTTTAAGTTGCATTGAGTTAAAAAGGAAAAAGGTTGCAGGGCAAGAAGGGAAAAGGATTTATTGATTGACATAAAGCAGGTGTGGCAAACTCATTTGGGCTCAGGGGCTTCATGGTGCAAAAAAAACTGATGGGAGCCAGACTAGTACATTAAAGAGAGTGAAAGGAGAGAGAGAGAGAGAGGGAAGGAGTGGGGGGAAGAAGAAAAAGTGGGGGAGTGGTAGGGAAAGAGAGGGAGTGGGGGGAAGGAGAAATAGAGATAAAATACAAGAGAGTGAGGGGGGAAAGCGAGAGAGAGAGGGTGAGAGGCATAGAAATGGAAAGAGGAGACATTGGTATAAATAGAGAGAGAGAGGGTTATCTAATGGCAGTTGCTTTGCAAGTGGTGCCTGGCATTGTCCACATCAAGTGGACATATTTCAAAATACAGCTCATTTTTCTCTTGTGCTTCTCTTGAAACCCTTAGCATGTCTGATCCGGCATGTCTGATACCTGTGACATAAAGGGACCAGAGGGACAAGAGTGGCACAGATGCACTACTTTTAGGTTAGGCTTGGGAAGCTGCGAGAAAGCTTTTTGAGTTGTATTGGGGTAAAAAAAAAAAATAATGACTGATTGATTGACAGTATGTAAAAGAGGGACAGGTTTGGCACCAAATTACTACATTTAGGGTAGGCTAGGGCCTCCAGTAGCGGGAGAAGCCTACTGATATAACTCAGACACAACAACTTCATCATTTGGTCCCTGTTGCATTATTTTGTTTGCAAATTCTCACACTTATCTTTGATACACAATGGTGTGTTGAGTACAAGCCCAGGCTGCATGTCCGTCTGATTCCCATTTGAAATGTCCTTATGATTCTGCCTGTGGTCTTGCTCTTTCTATAGGAATGCCTCCCTTGAAATGTTATGGCAACCTTTTATTGACCAAGAAAATGTCTCTGAACATTTGTGCCTGCATGATATCTTATTTGTTTTTATTTGAAATTGTTGTTACTCAAGAATTCATCATGGCCAATCATAAGTCTCTTTTTTTTCTTCTAGATTGCATTTCATAGCTACCATTCATTGGTGTTTACTTCGGAAAAAGTAAGAAGACAGTTTGTAGCTTGAGCAGGGGTGGGCAAACTACGGCCCGCAGGCCACACGCGTTTTCACCCGGGCACACCGAACCAAAACGGTCAAAATATAATGTCTATAATGAATATAAATATTATTAAATGAAGTACTACTAATAAAAAAGCTTTTAGTGCCAACTTTGTCCCCATGTTTCCTTTGTGTTTCTACCACAGAAATACCACAACAGAAATACTACAAAATTACTACAAAACTAAATATGAAATTTAGTGCTTGAAAATGGGGACCTGATATATGTATTATGTTGCTTTCATTCTGTTAAGTAAAAATAATATGAAATGAAATGATCTGCATTTAGTATAGCACTTTTCAAGTCAAGGAAGACTTCCCAAAGCGCTTTACAATGTGCTTCACATTTACCCATTCACCCACACTCACACACCAATAGCGGCCGTGCAGCCATGCAAGGTGCCAACCTGCTTATTGGGGGCAATAGGGGTTCAGTGTCTTACCCAAGGACACTTCGACATGTATTCGAACTGCGATCTTTTGATCCTAAGACGAGCGCTCTACCTCCTGAGCTACTGCCGCCCCAAAATAATAATACAATGCTAACATTTTTACTACAGAAATATTACAAAAGAAAAATACTGCAAGTATACCACCATGGTAATATAACAAAATACAACAAAAATACTACTATGGAAATACTACAGATATCATACAGTGGAAGTAATTCAACAATACCTCGACAGTTTTACTAAAAAAATACTACTAATACAGTAATTCTAAAATACCAAAGTACTGTTACAGAAATATTACAAGAGAAAAATTACAAAAATAGTATTACTCAAATATGACAACAGAAATACTACATAAATACAACTAAATCTACTAAACTACTACAGATATACTACAAAATTTCCACTGTGTAAAGACTACAAAAACTACTGCAGGAATACTGCAAATTACTACAGAATCACTACATAAAAAAAACACACGCAAGCACTGGGAGAACATACAAACTCCGCAGAGGAAGTCTGGTAGCTGGATTTGAACCCATGAAATCAGAACTGTGCTAACCACTAAATCGCCGCGCAGCCATAAAAAAATGTTACTACAGAAATATAACAAAACTAAATATCAGATTTTATGCTTAAAAGAGTACCATATATCCTTTTTTGCTTTTATTTTGAGTTTTTCAAAACCAGTTTGATGAAACCAATCTTCGTAAAAAAGAATATAAAGAAATATAACATGCATATGTCTTTATGTATATTTTTGTATGAATGAAAAAATTGAATATGTCTCCTGAATGGGACCCTTTGCCAAATGTTGTTACCTGATGCGATCGGCCACTCCAAATAGTTGCCCACCTCTGTGCTACAACAATAAAATCCAATTCATCCATGAACCTTGAAGGCAACTGACTGATGCTCTTATCTACTATTCTACTGATGCAAACTGAAATCACGTGAACTAAAGTTCTTAAACTTCAACCGGTCATTCAGTGTTTGAAAACCTGTTATTTGTCTTAAAAGATGTAGCACATAATGTCTAAAAGCTTTATAGCACATACGTAAATATTTTTGTGATTTTAAAAGAAATTGTCTGAATCACTCAGGGGTCGGGAACCTATGGCCTGCGAGTCATATATGACTCTTTTCATGAGTACATATGGCTCGGAGATTAAATAGAATTTGCGTATTTATTTGATTTATTATTACACACCAACTGATTGTCGCACGTGCGAGCGAATCTGAAACTAATCCACTGGTTTAACCCTATGCTGTATTAGGGTATCCTGTTTCAAGATTATAAAATGCAATAACTGATGTGTCTCAGGGGCCATAAAAATAAATCGCTAAATAATCCTATATATGGAAGCTCATAAAACCACCTATTTTCATTGTTGAGAAACATTATGTTGAAAAGCCACTGACCAAATTTTAAACATCCAAAAGCTCTTGCAAAGCACCTAGAGCAATTTGATTGGGTAAGCGGTAAGAATGGAAAGAGCTACATACAGGGCACGCGCACGTTAAATACGTTTGTACTTTTGTTTGCCCTATTTTGTGGCATTTTTACCAAAGAACTCTTTGCTTGGACCTTGTTTTAAAACATTATTTAAGACAAGGGGCTTATACTCAATTTACTTGGGGGGCCGCCGAAGTTCTGGTCTGAGTGAGGTGGGGCCAAATCAGGATTTCCAGAAAAAAAAGTCCTGATACAAAGATTCCACTGTTCTCTAACATCCTTTTTTAAATTCCATCCACATAATAAGATCTAAAAATAAAAACATTTGAAAATAAATGAATCAGTCAGTATTCAATTCATAATCCGCTAGAGTTGCACTTAAAGGGACAGGTGTGCATTTTTGAGCCCTATCTAGTTTTGAAAAAAATCATTATATTAAATAAGGAGAAAAATATGCTTTATAGTCACTTTGAGTAGTTTGTATTCTTACTTTTTACAATTTTAGCACTCATTTTCAGTTGTGCGACAGAATACAATGGCATCTAGTGGCCAATTAATACACACTGGCCCTTTGACTCTCTTAAAGCAGAGGTGCCTCAAACTATCATCATGAGAGCCATAAGTTTGAGACCCCTGATTTAGGCCAAAAACAAGCCTCAACACTCTTAAGTTGCTGCATTTCATAAATTTTATCAAATCGCACGGGCGATACCGGGAGGAAGGGGGGGTCAGTGACCACCCAAGGACATACTCTGACCACCCAAAAAAAGTGGATGTAGTACTGACTGCAGTCTGGGCACCGCATATGCTATCCCAATGGTTAATCCTAATGTCTCACAGTGGAATAATATGTGCCCAAGAATTAGCTTTGGTCTTGGAGAGCGAGTTTGGCGGTTTTGTTGAATTTTGACTTTAAATGTATGGTGTGGCTCACTTAAAAACAAATATCAAAATATTTTTGCTTTTATGTCACTTTGGGTCCAAAAGGTTCCCGACTCCTGGAATAACTGCTACATGTCAGGTCATTTTTAAGAATGTTTCCTGTAACAGTTTGAGATCCAGTAAGATAGCATCTGTCTTGTATAAATGACCATATTGTTGGGAATTGTAGCGATCTCTGTTAAAGCTGTTTGGTTGTTTTTAAAACTGTTGAATATCAGAGTATTAATACTGCTCCTTGATTATGTAGACTCTACATTGTAGAGGGATGCAGACGAGCTTCTATGAGCATTTTGCACTCATGATTGGATCTAGAATTTCATTCTTGTAATTATTTTAGATGTTGTATAATCAGTGATTTAATATATAAATATACATGTCAATGTATTGTGACAAATAAATGACATTTTGACTAATTTATCCATTTGTTTTTTTACAGATAAATTACGGTGTAGAGGTGGTCATTAGGGTCAGCGCCCACCCACGGGCATGCTCTGCCCACCCAAACAAAAGTAGAAGTAGTACTGACGGCAGTCTGGGCACCGCCTATGCTATCCCAAAGGGATAATCCCATTCATATAGTATTGTGAATGTCAGTGGACACTAGCGTGGAATCTCCTGCATCCTACAGCATGTTTGCTTAGTCCTCACTAGAGGTAAAATCGGGCCTGATTAAAAAAAAACAGCCCGACTCAACACTTGCTTTCGGTTTTCAAAGCCAGAACCAGCCCGAGCCCGACCCATTACTTTGAATTGAGGGACCGAGCAAACCCAAAATTTCACATTTTATTTGTGAGGACTCGGGAGGAGGAAGGATGTTTTTGCCCAAAATGACTACAAAACTAAACAGATTAGGGGCCTAAAAATAGGGACCTCATATATCATTTGCTTTTATTCTGAAAAGAAAAAATAGAATAGAAATACTACAAAAATACTACTACAGTATGCTATAATCCAAAAATACTTCTCGTCTTTGTACTCTCTTTATAGTTCTAACCACATCTGAGTACAATAATATATATCCTATTCATATAAAATCCTCAAGTCATGCATTGATGATGTGATACTCAAAAGGTTTTCCCCAGTGATTTAGGATCTAGTATTAGTATTGTCACGTGTCGCTACCCGTCAATGCAGGTCCGACTCATCTCTGAATGGCGAGATGATGCATTACATCGAAAAACAACGGCGACCAGATGATGAAGGTGCTGTATTTGAGTCGGATCAGGAGGCTTCTCCTACTACTGGTAACCATGGAAACCAGTACTAATTGTTATATGTGAGGAAGAAAACCCCTTTCCAAAAAAAAACTGCTGGAAAGGGATGCTACAAAATACTACTGATATACAACAACAAAATGTTTCTCTGAAAATATTACAAACATACTAAAGGAAGAGGGTCCAGCCTTCTTCAAGCCAAGAGCTACTTGTTATTACTAATTATCGTAAAGGGCACCCAGTTTGATCTGAATTTCTAAAATAGCAACTTAGCTAGATGGCTCGCTAAATAACTAAAAAGGTAGGTTTATTAGTTAGCTAAAAGGTAAACAGGTAATTAATTAAACGGTAAATAGCTAACTAAAAAAAGTTAAAAACCCAACTAAATAGCCAGAAAGAAAGCTAAAAAAGCTAGATAGCTAGCTAGAAACGAGGCCAAAGTTTACCCTAATGACTACCAAAAAAGTAAAAAGCTAGATAGATAGATTGCTAAATAGCTAAGAAGCTAAGATAATAGATAGCTAAAAAGCTCAAAGAAATAAAAAAAAATAAAAAATAAAAACCAGATAGCCAGCAAAAAAAAATGTAAATTTTTGCTCATTTGCTTTATAAAACCCATGAATTGGAATTTAGTTTGTTGTATTTCCTGTCAAACAAATCAATTGAAATATGATTAAAACATTTACACATAAATGTATTCTAATTATATTCTCTTAAAGGCTTAAAAGAAGTATCGAATTATTTTTGTCCACGAAGCCCATGAACTGCAACTTATTTATCAGAATTTCTAATTTAACAACTTATCATGTTCTTTGATGAAACTAGATAGATAGATAGATAGATAGATAGATACTTTATTCATCCCCGAAGGGAAATTCACTTTTCCAGCAGCATCCCTAAGCTGAGAACAATCGAAAATAACTGAGAACAATCGAAAATAACACGGGAGCTGCTGGAGTGGCTGCCATTCGTGACGGCGCCGGAGAAACGATTCAATTTGAATCATGTACAAACAAACAAACAATTGAATCATGTACAAGAAACGATTCAATCTGAATCATGTACAAACAAACAAACAATTGAATCATGTACAACAAACAAACAAAATATTTATGTTTCAATAAGTGGAGTGTTAATAAAATGGGGGGAAAATAATTTCTGATACTGATATAACCAGGTAAAACTAATTTTAAGTTACCTGTCCAAATGAATGTTAGAACCCTTAAACAAGAATGCAGGAAATTGGAAAGAAAATGGCGCGCTACCAAGCTTGAGGTTTTCCATTAAACCTGGTGTGACAGCTTGTTAAAGTATAAAGCGGCCCATGCCTCTGCAAAATCGGCCTACCTTTCGAAGGTGATTGCATCTCAAAAGAACAATCCCAAAGCCCTTTTTGACACTGTAGCATCGCTTACAAGGCAACAGACTATCGCAGATAGTTCGACGCACTCTGCTCATGACTTAATGGTCTTATTTACTAAGAAGATTCAATGCATACAGGAAGAAATTGCTAAAGAAATTATTAATACCACACATATTAAAGGGCTGAAATCTACAGATGCACGACAGAGTGGCTGTCCTGGGAAATTGTCCGGTTTTAGTGAACTGTCACTTGATGATCTCAAACAGGTGGTGAATGCGGCCAAACCAACAACTTGCCAGTTCAACCCGCTCCCAGGTTCACTTATTAAAAGTCTTTTTGGCGTCCTTGGACCTTCAGTTCTAAATATTATAAACATATCACTCTCCTCAGGTGTAGTTCCAGCAGCTTTTAAGTCCGCCGTTATTAAACCCACACTGAAACGACCCAACCTTGATCCAGAAATCTTAAGTAATTATAGACCTGTGTCAAACCTACCTTTTCTCTCTAAAGTACTTGAAAAAGTAGTGGCACAGCAGCTGAATGATTTCATATCCGAGAATAACCTTTTTGAATCCATGCAATCAGGATTCAGGGCTAACCACTCTACTGAGACAGCTCTGATCAAGGTAACAAATGATCTCCTACTGGCAATGGATTCTGGCGCTTCATCACTTTTGCTGCTGCTGGATCTTAGTGCTGCTTTTGACACAGTGCACCACAATTTTCTACTAGAACGGTTGGAAAAATGGATTGGTCTCTCAGGAACCGTCCTCTCGTGGTTCAGATCCTACCTCTCAGATAGGACGCACTGTGTTAAATATGGTGAAATGACATCTGAGCCCTTTAATGTTACCTGCGGTGTTCCGCAGGGTTCAGTGCTTGGCCCCCTTCTTTTCAGCATTTATATGCTTCCATTAGGTAATATTATTCGCAAGTACAATATCAGCTTCCACTGCTACGCAGATGACACTCAACTATATCTTCCGTTGGAGGAATCTCCCACACTAAACTGGAAATTTGGAGGCCTACCTCATTGAGATAAAAGAGTGGATGTCACTCAATTTCTTGCGTCTTAACTCTGAAAAGACCGAAATGTTAGTCATTGGTCCATCTAAATGCCGTGACTTATTCTCAAAAACTGCTGTGAACATTGACAAATGTCACATCACACACAGTGACTCAGTTAAAAATTTAGTTGTCATATTTGACCCTGATCTATCCTTTGAAATGCATGTAGAATAGAATAGAATAGAATATACCTTTATTGTCATTGTTACAAAATGGGTTAACATATTGTGACAACGAAATTGGGCATGACACTCCAGTTTTATACATCACTGTGAGGTATGAGCCAAGAAGATGAAGGAACAGAGAAGATAAGGTTATAAAACAAGGGGGATAAGGCTATAGTTATAATTTACATGGTATTTACACAAGAAATGTCGGCATGTGGGATGTTACATACAGCGTTGTCGTGATACCGTTGGTATCGTAAGGGTTGTGCAATATTGCATTTGGTGCAAAGTCATCATAGTGCAAAAAAAAAATAGTCAGCATATGCATTGGTGCAAACATAGACATCATAGTGCAGAAAAAGGGAAATGGTCAGACATTGTGCAAGGTGAGCAGTAAACGTAGTGCAGTCGACATGTGCAAGAACATAGACATGAGTACCATTATATTCGTATGAGGTAGTGTTGGCACAAGTTTTCAGTTTTTTTGTGCGGTGTCTGTTTTAAGCAGTGAACAAACATAGTGCAGACAGCATGTACGTGAGTACCAATTTACATTCGTGAAAGAAAATGTAAAGAAAATTACTAGAACCGCTTTCTTCTATCTTCGTAACATTGCTAAAATCCGTTCAATACTGTCTCAGTCTGATGCGGAAATTATAATTCATGCATTTGTTACCTCCCGTCTCGATTACCGTAATGCACTACTCTCTGGTCTCCCGAAGTCTAGAATCAAGTCTCTTCAGCTGGTACAAAATGCCGCAGCGAGGCTTTTAACTAGGACAAAAAAGTACGATCACATAACACCGATTTTGGCTAACCTGCATTGGCTCCCAGTTAGCCATAGATGTGATTTCAAGGTTCTCTTAGTATTGTACAAAATCATACATGGACTTGCTCCCTCTTATCTTTCAGATCTGATTTGCCCCTATGTCCCGGTCCACAGCCTACGATCTGTGAGTGCCGGTCTTCTGGTGATCCCAAGAGCAAAGAAGTGTTCTGCTGGTTCGAGAGCGTTCTCCATCCGGGCACCGGTGCTGTGGAATGCTCTTCCCCCTGAGATCTGATCTGCAACCTCAGTGGAAATGTTTAAATCCAAGCTTAAAACTCAATTCTTCTCCATAGCACATGAATAACCTACTCTTCTCGTCGGCTGAAAAATAATCTGTGTAATATAGTGTAATAATCTGTGAAGCCCTTTGAGACTCTTCGTGATTTAGGGCTATACAAATAAAAATGACTTGACTTGACTTACAGCAGTATGTTATTACCAGGTTAATCAATGGTCATGTTCTTACAACAGTATGTTATTACCAGTTTAATTATTGGAAGTCGGGCTAAAAAGACCCAGTTAACCACTAAATAAATTATTTTAATAGAAAATGACAATGACCCAGCACTGGTGAGCTACTTTCGGAACAGGTGTTGTGCCCAAATCCGACTCCTGTGCAGATTCCTCCCCCCCTCGCGTGAACGCGCATTCTGCTGCGCTTCCAACAAAAGCGATCGTATTCTATATAAAACGCTTATTAAAACAATAAAGCGAGCTAATTATAACAATTGGGAGATCCTAGGATTTGGGCACAACACCGGTCCGCGGGCATATCGACTGTCCATAAGGGGCAACGTGGTACCACCACGTTGTAGACCAGTGGTCTCGAGGCCAAATTTGTGTACCCAAATGCGGACCCTTGGCCCTAAATAATTGCCCACCCTGAGTTATAAATTTCAATTTTTTGAAATTCAATGTTAGACATAAGAACCAAGATGAACTGGCAGCAAATTTCAATTATAAGGCAGCTCGCATTTGCGTGACTACGTGGCAGTTAAAAGCCAATCAAAATATTCTGAGTAAAATGTGTGTGTGTGATTGGCCCCAGTATTCCTTTGTCTGTTGTGATTGGTTACTCAAATAAAAAGTTCCGCCTCCGAAGTTGCATTTAAAGCTCGAGAGTGCCAACGCGTACTTTTCTCCTTGGCGCTAAACTTCGCAGAGGTTAGTCAAGCAATTTGGAACATCGTGATACGTTTTTCAGGAAAGTCCTCTTTTAGATTTTTATTCAAAACTAAAACATAAAAAAGGTTTTGATGTTTATATTCTCTTAAATTGTGTTGTATTATTTTTGCCATGTAGTGACAGATTTTGTGGCGATGAGAGACGTGAAGTTGTCAGGGATAGACGGGAAAGCCTCCCGAAGTCTTTTCTTTTTGATAAAACGGAGCTTGATGGTTTTCTTGGATAACTATGAAGTGAACAATTTAAAAAAAAAAAAAACCTCCGGTTGTGTAAGTGTGCTTGAAATCCTTAAAAAATGCACGAATTTTAATGTGTGTTTTTAAAGTTTGAAAAGTTCTTGAGTCTTATTTGAAGTGCTTGTAAATGCATGAAAATGATGTCATGTTTTTAGGTTAGGTGTTGGGCTACGGTTAAGAGCTAAAAATTGGGATTCAAATAAGTGCTTTATTTATTTTTATTTTTTATGGTTCCAAAATTGGTTTTGGGCTTGGGTTAGAATCTAATGGTTTAGGGTCCGTATTTGGGTACTGAAATAAGTTTATGGGGTTGGTCTAGTGTTAGAGTTAGGTGTAGAGTTAGGAACTTGGGTTTGTGGTCCATATTAGGGTTGCACACTGAGTATAAGATTCTGAGTGTAAGATTCTTGTTAGGACAATACAATAAGTAAATCCTGGGTTACGGTTTGAAATGGGGTTAGAGCTAGAATTAGCTTTGGGGATGGGGTTTTAAACTGATTTTAGGGTTCAGTATTAAGTTTTGGGGCTAAAATTCAGATTTGAAACCAAGGTTTAGGCCCCCGTACTTTTGATAGATCCTGGATTTCTTCTTTGAATGCTACTGGAAAAATTATGTTTGAAAGTATTTGAATTTGACAAGGAAAAAGGTGTACGAACCCTAAAGAATGTTCAAAGTGAATTTTTGCCCGTAGCATCCATTCTTTTACAAATTGTCAACTAGGTTTTTGTGGGTAACCGGGCATCAGTGTGATTGCAATGGTTACTCTTCTAAAACGTTACATATACCATTGTTAAAAAGTATCTTTTGTAAAAGTGTTGTCCTTCCCTTTTTACCTGTTTACTGGGGTGTCAAACATGCTGGCCACAGGCCAAATCAGGCCCACCCAGGGTTTTGATCAGATCCGCGAGACAACACAGAGAGAAGCGCAAGAGAAAGGCGAGCTTCAGTTTAAAATACTGTATGTTCACTTGATGTCATCAAAGCTTCCTCTTTTTTCCTCTTTATCTCACTTTTTCTTCCTGTCTTTTCTGTTTCTTCCCTCTCCCTCACTTGTTTCTTTCTCTTTACAAGTCTCTCTTGCACCGTCTTAGACATGCTCTCTCTACCTCTCTGTATTCCGGTCTTTTTCTTTTTTTTTTTCTCACCATTCTTTTGCTCCAAATTTTTTCTTGTTGTCTTTTTTTCTTTCTCTAGCTGTCTCATTCTCTCAATCTTTTTCTCTCTTTCTGTCCTTCTCTTTTCTTTTTACCTTTTCATCTTTTTTCTCTTCTGTTTCTCTCGCTCACTTTTTTCTGTCTTGCTCTGTCTTTTTCTCTATCTATATCTTTGTTTTTAATCTACTAGACTTAAATGAGTTTGACACCCCTGCCCTATTTAGGTGTGCCGCGCCAACTCTAAAAACTCACTCAACGCATCTAACTGAGCAGTACAGCTTGTAAATTAAAAACCAAATTTTTCCTATCTTTAGCTGCTGCCTGACGGTCACAATGCTGCTGCAGTCGCTGGCATCACTTTACCTGTTGGCCGCTGCCACTTTAGCCGTCCCCGCTCAGGAGAAACGTGTCCATCACCATGCCGACCTGAGTGATCACGCCCACAACGATGCAAACGACTTTCAGTACGACCACGAGGCCTTCCTGGGCAAAGAGGAAGCAAAAACCTTTGACCAGCTAACTCCAGACGAGAGTAAAGAGAAATTGGCGTAGGTTCAGCTGTCTATCAGAAATTTGGACTTCTGTTTGGGTGTTTTATGTTGCTGAAGCAAACTTGGAATACACTGAATTGATGCCCCAGAATCACGGCAAGCCTTTTTTAAACTGAGGGCTACTTTGGTTCGTAATTGGCGCAAAGGGTAGCCAGTTTGATATCAATTTCTAAAATGGCAACTTTACTAGATAGCTAGCTAAAAAGGTACTGTCTGCTGCAGAAAACAATGCATGATGAAAATTTGCCAAGTATCATAAAATGACCACTTGTCCTTCATAAACAGCAAGATCGTGGACCGCATTGACACTGACAAGGATGGCTTCATCAACCACTCAGAGCTTCATTACTGGATTAAACATCGGCAGAGGCGCTACATAGAGGAAAATGTCAACAAACACTGGCGTGATTATGACAAGAACCAAGACGACAAAATAGCCTGGGGGGAGTACAAAAACACCACCTACGGATTCTATCTTGGTAAGTACTTCATCTCATCGATGAGCCTGAAGGTCCGTCTTGACGTCAGCCTTCTCAGCCGAGGAGTTTGATGACGTGGAGGACAAGGATACCTACAAGTCCATGCTGGCCCGGGACGAGAGACGCTTTAAGATGGCCGATCGGGACGGCGACGGCATCGCCACACGCGAGGAGTTCACCGCCTTCCTTCACCCAGAGGAGTTTGATTACATGAAAAACTTGGTTGTGCAGGTATATTGAATTGGGATTGATGATAGCATTGTGAAACATTGTATACAACATGATTCGACATGGAACTCCAGGGTAAACATGTAACAGGGTTCGTACCAGTGTTTGAAGTCCTTGAAAATGCTTGAATTTTAATGTTGTTTTAAAGCTTTGAAAAATGCTTCAATCGCATAAAGGTGCTTGTGAATTGTTGCCATATTTCTTAGGTTAGGTGTTGGGGTAGTGTTTGGAGCTAGAGTTTGGGCTTCAAATGAGGGATTTAAATTTTTTTTTATGGTTCCAAAATGAGATTTAGGGTTAAGGTTTAGGATCCTTATAAGGGTGTTAAACTAAAACTACAGTTCTGAAATGGGGTTGGGGCCGGGTCAACAGTTCGAGTTTAGGTGTAGGCCTAAGGTCATGAACTAAGGTTTGACAGGCCATATTGGGGTTCTAAACCTAATGTAGAGTTCCAAAACCGGTTTAGAGCTAGGGTCACAGTTTGAAATGGGGCTAGGGGCTAGGATATGGGCTACTTGTTAGGGTTTTAAATCAATTATCAATTTTACAGTGCGAAACAATTTTAGGGCTAGAGTTAGGGTTTGCAACTAAGGTTTAAGCTCCCGTAAATTTGATAACAGAAGTTTTTTTTTCTTAAAATAGAGCTGGGAAAATTGGCTTTGAAAGCCTTTAAGTGCTTGAATTTGGCCATGAAAAAGGTGTACGAACCCTGAATAAAGAACAAAAATCATTCAATGCCAGACATTTTTCTCAAATGGGAAGTCTGGGTGCCAACCAATTTTTGCCGTTTTGACTTCTTTTTGAAAACTTAAATCAGTGAAGTTCCAACAGAAAATTTACTTCTGTAGCCTCATCGCTCATTTAAAAAAAAAAAAGGGAACTACAGAGTAGTGTTTCTAGCTTTTTAAAATTGATTAGAAAACAGTTAAACATTGCCAAAATATCCTGTTGACCTGTTTACGAGAGAATTTCTGAGAAAAACTGCTTTTTGCGAAAGGATGCGTTTCAAGCAGAACGTTCACTTCTGTGCTTTGTTTTGCATTTTTGATACCCCTAATATCTAAACAATGCTTTCAATAAAAACAAGGCATCTTTCCCTGCAAAATTACATTTTATTGCAAGAACACTGAACGTATGCATGAACTTTGCAAGAACTTAACAGCGCCCGATGTTTCCAGTGATGTGATCACACAATTTTGCTGACTCGGGCTCACTCACTTTCTCCATCGAGGAAGCCACACGAGGAAGTGGGGGCTCCTCGATGTAATGACAAAAATCGGATCAAAGTTATTCCTGCCATCTAGTGGTGATTTATCATACCCAGAGGCTTGATACCTTTCTATCAGCAGAGCCAAAGCCTTTAGAATAGTTTTTTAAAATGAGAAAAACATTTTTACATTTTAGCACTTAGGATTTCAGAAGCATTGTTCCTATTTATAAGTTTATGGCCGTGAATAAGTTCAAAAGAAATATAAGATCAAAGACTATAAGGATAATTGGACAAAATGATTACAAAATAGTGCTTTGGGAATGGCCTAAATTGTGACAACATATTTTTGCAGTTTTGCGTGCTCCTTCAGGGTGGTGATGGCTGTGGGCAAGAAACTCTGAGCCTGTTGATCTTTGTTTCAAGGGACATGTAGTGCTTACCAGAGGGCAACAGGTTAAAAAGGTGGTGGCTGGGATGAGAAGTGTCTGATAACAATCAATGAATAGCCCCTTTAAAAATGATCGCATTGTTTGAATAGCAATATATATTTGACAGTTTCTGGAGGGGTATTTTCCCAGTGTTTTTTCTTGTTAGGACAATACAGTGTGTAAATCCTGAGACCCAGAATTCCACTTCCCATAAAGAAAAGCACAAGGGAGTGAAGGGAAAATTCCTCAAAGTGTAAAGTACCTTTCTCGTCATACTTAAAGAATGACATAGATAGATAGATACTTTATTCATCCCCGTAGGGAAATTCACACTTCCGGCAGTCTACCCCCGTTGTGTATTAACAGATGAACATGATGCCCTGGCTTTGTAATATCTTTTTCCTCTTCTCATGGGTGTAAGCAACGCAGAGATGCCATCTTGGTCTTCACCAAACAAACACTGGAGAATACCCTTGATCAAGCTGATGTCATTTGAGCTGCAAAAAAGCGATGGATGGAGGGCTGGGCGGGCACACCCCTGCTCTGGTTGGGCTCTTGTGGCTCACCCTTGGTGCACGTCCGATCCCACTTTAAACTTAATTTTCACAAGAAAATGCATGTCTTTGTTGGAGTGAGGAGAATGATGTAAAATTTCCTCGAAACTAAAATACTGTATATATTGTGATATCAACAATGTGGTCATTTATTGATGGATCAACAAATGACTGTTATAATGGTGTAAGTTATAATCATTTGTGTATATCAATGAATGCAGAAACGCCTAAAGTTATTTGGGGAACGGGTCTCTTATGAGCCTTTGGCTTCAGCCTGTCATCCCTTAATTCTTTTCAGGTCAAGTCAAATTTGTTCATTTTGTCATTTGATGTTGGTTGCAACATGACTAAAAAAAGAAAAATACAAATCCAAATTTTTCTTCCGTTTAGGAAACTATTGAGGACATTGATAAGGATGGCGATGGCAAAATTAGCTTATCAGAATACATTGGTAAGTCTATTTTCCCCCCTTCTCATCTGAGAGAAATTGAAGTGTGTGTGTGTACTGTGATTCCTCATAGGTGACATGTACACACCAGAAGAGGGGGAAAATGAGCCTGAATGGGTCCAGACTGAAAAGAAACATTTCACTGAGGCGAGGGATGCCAACAAGGTAAGGACTGTTGTAATTTTACTCATGATTGCCACCTCACCACAAATTGCAACTGCATCCTCTGCCAAGCTAGTGCATTGAGCCAATTTTATTACATTTTTCATGATATAGTCGTACAGCTTTATACGAGCACCCCTTAAACACGGGAATTTCGGTTTTATTTACAACATAAACATTGCTCACTATACAAAGAAAATCCAGTTTGCGTGCAGTCCCAGGGGCTACCACTGGAGACCGCTAGCTGCTCAGGCTGCTTACCGCCAGCATCCTTATCCGGTTTGCATGCAAACTACTACTGGCAAAAACATTGTGCTTTTAAATATTTTTGCTCGTACGTTGAATTAAAGATACAATGACGTTAAGTGTACAGTTAGTATTTACGTATCATCAGTCCCTAGACCCATACATGTTAACCTTTGGCAATTGCTCCCCTTATTCATTTTTGTAAATCATTCTTATTAAGCGATAACAAACCTTACAAACAATATGCAGAACCTATTTACACACAGCAAGAAAACATGGACTAAAGCAGCAATATTAACAATCTGCAATGACGCTGTTGTCTGCCACCAGTGACCGAGTCTATCGGCATTAGAGCTGGAATGGGCAGGACGAGATAGTCTTATTAATGTTTTCCCTTATAAAAATTGTTATGAGTCATACACAAAAAACGTATATACTAGGGGAGCACCTATTATTTGGCAGGTATGCGATCTCCATTACTCCTCCTTGCACCTGCCCCTCCCTCCTCCACACCTCACACACATTCGTAACAGCGCTCATAACAAACTCTTATTTCATCTCGAGACTTTGTACAGGTGCCTTAAATGCTTCAATTTAAATGTTGTTTTCAAGAATTCAAAAGTTCTTGAATATTAAGTGAAGTGCTTGTAATTGAAATTGCTGCCATGTTTCTCAACAAGTCTGCATGAGAATGACGCCAACACTGCTCTCTGGTGGCTTTGCCTATTTATTTTTACTTCCCTTGTGATTAACGACAACTATTATTAGTTTGTAGGGTATTTTCCTATGAAGCACTAACCCCCCCTATGGGTGGTACCCAAGGGGACGGGTGCATTCTACACCTAAACAGGGTACTATGAAATGTGTTTAAGTGCAAGGATTATGTATAAATCATGGACATTTATTATGGGCCATGCAAAACATGGAGTGCTTGTTGTGAATCGTAATGGGAAGAACTTCCTGCAAACGGAAATATGAGTGGCTTATTGCCGTCATTTTACTCAACCCATAAATTGGTAGAGATTTGTCTTAAAAATCTGTACATGCGTATAGTTGGAATCCACACGTATATTTTCCATTCATTCAAAATGTATAACTTGATAAATGCACACGCGAAAATAAAATGTAATGTAAATCAGAACATTTTTTTTGGGGGGGGGGTCTACAAAAAAACGATTCACACTGGACATCTGTTAACGGTACTGGAGAAATTGAAAAATTGGCTTTGAAGGTCCCTAAAAAGTGCTTGAATTTGGCCTGAAAAAAAAAAGGCAGAACCTTGGATTTTGTTGATATCACATCTCATTACTGTATTTTTATGTGTATTTTCCGGAATACATTTCGCAAGTTTCTATTTTCATACTTTGGTTGGGGCTGCAATTTATACTCTGGTGTGACTTATAAATCTGGAGAGACTTATGGTCCAGAAAATAGTGTTTGGGTTTTTAGTGATAAGATAAATGTTTTATGCGGATCAATTTGTTTTTACTTATTTCATATCGGGAAAATTTGCTCTTAGGAGAGCCAGTTTTTAATGTGCATGTGTCATTTCTACACATTTTTAAAAAAAATGGTTATTGGTATTGTGTGGTCTATAAAGTCAAGACTGCCAAGAAACATAGGGTTGGTGCCAATTTCAAGCACTTAACCCAAAATTCAATTATTTTCCTGGCCTTGAAAATACAACATTAGAAATTTAAGCATTACGAACCCTGCGCCTACCCCTAATGGAAACTGGATAAGTGCCTGTTGTACTCACAAGCTGTGTGTCTGAAAGGACGGTTTCATGGACTTCAGTGAGGTGTCTCAGTGGATTTTGCCTGGAGAAATCGACCACGCTGACAATGAGGCCAAACACTTGATCCATGAGACCGACACCAACAAGGTAAAACTTAAAAGAAATATGTACACAGTGACACCCCAATGTAACCTTTCATCTAGACTGGCATCCTTAATAATAGTAACCTAATCCAGTTTTAATTAACACTAACAGTCTTCTGTCTTAATTTCTCTTCCGTTACATGATGCATCTTCTTCACCTCCTTCGGTTTCATCCACAACAATTGTGGCCCTCAAATCGACAGGATGAGAAAATAACCAAGCAGGAAATCCTGGCCAACTGGAACATGTTTGTGGGCAGCCAGGCCACCAATTACGGAGAAGATTTAACTAAGAGTCACGACGAGCTTTGAGATGTTTCTAAAGCAACTTGTCCGGGTTTTTTCATGAGGTTTGCTTACGCGTGACGTTTGCGCCACGGCCAGCCCAGTTACGATAAGCCTCACATTGCAGAAAGAGCCACATGCAGACACATACTGTGTATGTGGTTACAGGTGATTTTTATTTTTTCCCCTATATGCACTTGCATCACTGAAGTTACCGCAGAAGAGCCCAAGTCTAAAAGTACAGGGTGTTCTAAATCCTTGGAGAAATTTTGACATTGGATATTATTTTCACAGCCATAGGGAGCATTGTGTTAAAAGGCGCATTTTCTGTAGCTAGTTCTATTTCTGTATATACCACATACACAGGGCGCAATGGACAATAGGGCGTGGGTGCCTTCTGCTGCTGCTTTACAACAACACAGAGAAGCATAAAAATGTGCATATTTAAAAATACAGTGGGAGCAAAACTGAGTTTGGTTGTTGTTTATTTAAGTATTAATTACAAAGTACAAGACACCGATAAAACTTGTCGGGGTTCCTTTTCCAGCTTCCTTCTCTTTCCAACCGAACGATTCATTATTATTCAATTCTTCCGCATGGTGTAGAAATCAACTTGCCATCGAGGGCAAGCGAGGTTTTGGATTTAATTCACATTTGGCAGGGGGTTGGATGGTCATCTCTGTTCAGCCTCTGGTAGACAAATAGCTTTCTAATAATCAGCAGCATTGGCATCCATGAGTTCTTCCACAAACATGGACTCATTGCGTGTGACATCACGTATCCTCTTCTGGGCATGCGGGACATTAATGCCATTCAAACAGGGGATGCTTTCGTCACAGGAGATCGCATACGAGTTGAATTTAGTTGGAAATATGAACGATCTCACACTAACATTGGAGTTCACCCAAAAATAGAATTGATCATTAGGCTCTGCAGTGTGGACCTAACCTTATAACCACAGCCACACTTCACCCTTTACCCTGTACTCAGCTAGGGCCGCCGCTATACACGAGACACAGAATGCACTGCACAATAGGACATATGGCACAATTTGAAGAAAATTTGACTTTTATGTGTGCCTTATGGTCTTGAAATTATTAACACACTATATTAAATTTTTATTACCGATTCTGTATATCAGTGTTTCTATAGTGCAGTAGCTGGCACATTCACCTAACACGCGAAAGGTCACCAGTACTAGACTGGATGGGAACATATGTAGGCCTGGAGAGGGATGGGCGCTACCAGGTTGTATTGCCAAAGACACACACCAGGTAATGGTGCCTCTACGACCCTAGTGGTTAAGGGATCCACCCAACCATTATCATATTATATATCCCATTGTATTTTAACCGCAAGAGGTTGCTCTAGGCCTGTGTTGATCATTACAACCTTGCCCTGTAAATTTAAATTGCCTTTCAAGATGACGTATGTTTAAAGGGATAGATTTTATTGAATATATTTCCCCCCAAAATGTTTTTTCCCCAATTGTGTAGTCTGGGTCCAGTGCGACTTATACTTAAGAAACACTTATGTTTAAGAAATAGGCAGTATTTAAAACGCAGCTGATGAAATCAAAAAGCTTATCTCAAATTTTAAATCTAATACTTAATGAATGTGAGCACCATTGGTTACATAAGAACCCGCTAGTCAAATTCTTGATAATTCCATCCAGCCATTGCATCGTAAATGGTTTTGGATTTGTGAAAGCATTAGTCTACGTGGCCCCTATTCCAAAGCACATGGATGAGCTTTAGGCACGGATCACAGGCTGTAGCAGCCATTGACAATGCAATTCTGGGATGCATTTGGCAAACGTCTGACTATCTGGGTGGTGTGTCATGATCAATGATGCTCACATTAACCATTTCATGTAAAAATTGAGATTAAAAGCTTTCTGAATTTACCATATGTGTTTTTATGTCCTTAATAGTCAAGATATTCAATGACGAAATATGACTAAGAGTTTTGGAACACCCTACCATGTATTTCACCGAGAAAGTGGTCCATGATCTGTGGTTATTGTCAAAAAAGCACTGATAAGCAAGTGAAAAAAAGTGAGTTTCATAAAAAAGGGGACTCATATCCTGAATAACATCAGGGACCATCTGATATTCATACACTTCATCGTGTAGGTCTGTAAGAGTATCTGTGCTTGAAATACTCAGTTACCTGCCTATACTTGGTATTTTTATTATTCTGTAACATTTCAAACCAAAGATTTTGAAAATTGTTTTTGACTTGGTCTCAACGTGGCTGTTGAGTGTACGGAAAACAAAGTTTGTCACAAAATAACTGTTTTTACTGATTTGAAAAATAAAGTTTTTTTTTTAATATTGTTCTTATTTCTCTTGCTGTAACTAAAACAGAATAATTTAAAACACATAATTGACTTTCCTTGCAATTGCACCTTTAATCTTGAAAATTGAGCACACAAACTTGTAATTTTATGACTTTGCTAAAGGATTTCCATCCTTGGGACTTACTCTTTGTTTACCCGCTACTCTTTTACTGTTTTTATTTTCCCGTCTTTAATATTTTGTAAACACTTCAGGACGGACTCCTGACGCTCTCTGAGCTTCTGGATAGATTCGACGCAATTAAGATCAGCACCATCACAGACTACGGAGCCATGGATGACCATGATGAACTTTGAATACTGTTCCAGAAATGATTCGTAATGGTATTGTGTGTTTTATGCACTAGTCTCAAATACATGTATCAAATTGTTTCCAAGCTAACTTTTTTTTTAACTGAATGATGAGCAGAGGAGGTAGTAGTCTCATGAAAAGTATATGATTCATATTGTGGAATACAATGACGGTAGAAAGTGGCCTTTTTTATACAACAGTATACAAAAACAAATTGCTTACATGCCATGGCATAGGAAGGTGTGGGCTGCTATTTTTCATAACTTATTTCTCACACAATTCAATAGAGTTAGGTCACCCACTGTACAACACAAACAAAAAAAAATGAATACAATTGACATTTTCATTACAAACGAACCAACAACAAAATGATAATAAAAGAAATAAAATTAAAAGGCGAGTTGTTTGGACATTAAGTAAAATTGTATAATGGGGGGGAGGGATTTTGTAAGGTTTATTGTTCTATATTTATCAATTATCCATTATTCGTTATCGGTCAAATCATAATACGCTACAAAGCCAAGGGGCCGAGTCAAGGTCCTAGCCGCAGAGCCATGCAGCGATCAGTGCAAATGCACCGTCCCCGGAGGTACTGCAATACCGGCCCGATGCATGGAGTGGACAGAGCAAGCTCCTATTCCATCTCCAGATTGCAAAAATCAAGCTTTATTTTTTTTTTTAATAAAGCGCAAATTCAGATCCACAGTTACAGAGCAAGCTCTTGCCGTAACAGTGGGAATTCTATATCTGGCGTCATTTGTTGCCAAATCGGACTCAATCTTCTCAAATTAATTTGATTTCAGTTGAAGTCTTGCAGTGATTATTTCTGTAATGTACATTTGCTTTAATTTGTCTCTCCATTGATTTATGTCAGGGTGTTGTGGTTTCAACCAGGCAACTGATCATTTTCTTTGCTACCAAAAGAATTACCCTTAGTACATAGTTGTTTTGACCGGTCAATGATTCTTCTAGCAAAATTTCTAATACATAAGTCACGGTTCAACCTCAACTCCCAACCAATAATTATTTTTTTCTATCTGATAAACTTCCAGAATTTATTTTCTTTGAGCAATCCCAGAAAATATGCGTGAAGTCCCCCACCCTCCCACAGTTCTGGCAACATAAATTGGATGTATTCTTATATTTTGAAGTGATAAAGGGTGTATAGAAGAAACATAATTTTACTTTCCATTCAAACTCCCTCCATGTCGGACTATTTTGTGTCCCTCTTTCAAAGTTTTCTCCCAATCACATTAGCTTTCATTTCCCATGCTTCCTCCATCACATGATTACTCAGGAGGTAAATTACTCATCTTGGGATCAAGTGGTTCAAGAGGTTGCAGGTTCGATTCCCAGCTTCCCCATGTTATATGTTGAAGTGTTCATGGGCAAGACACTGGCGCTAGTAATACACTGGGGTGCCAAGGGTGTGACAGCCTGCATAAGTTTGGGAACCATTGTTTAGAAAATCTGGATTAATTTGGTGTTAAAGTAAATGCATTTATATAGTGCTTTTTCAAGTCAATGAAAACCTCCCAAAGCGCTTTACAATGTGCACTTAGCTATTCACACTCGAATACTGATAGCAGCAACTACCTTAGGGGTTCAGTGTCTTGCCCAAGGACATGGAGGAGCCAGAATCGAACCTGCAACATCTTGATCCCTAGACGTGCGCTTTACCACTTGAGCTACTGCAGCCCCCAATGTGTTGCACTTTATATACGAAGAAAATCACAAAAGACTATGTTCTGCTCCTAGTTCCTTAATCTTGTCCTCCAATTCTTTTTGGTTATTTATTCGGGCCCGTTTCAATTGAGAAGATATTTCAAGTACTTTCCCCCTCATTACAGCTTTCCTTCCCTCCCATTATATTGACAGAGACACATCCCCAGTCATTAATTTGAAAATATTGCCTTATACACTGCTTTATTTCCTGTTCTACATTTTCATCTGATTCATCCTCCAATACTTAAAATGTGGTTCATTGTTCATAATTAATTTCAAAGCAATTGGAGCATCATCACTTATATATTTTCTGTACCGCAATCCGCCACAGTATGCATATGTTGTCTGAAATGTAAAAAAAACAAATCACCCCCTAAAACTAATATTCCGTTCGCACCATTGGTTATTACTTTAGCTAATAATTGAAAGAAATGTCCCTTTTTCTTCAATTGGGGCATAAACTTTCATTATTGATATTTCCATACTGGCCATTTACCTAACAAACATTATATAATCGATCCAGATTGTCCACTTTTTTTTCCACTTTTAATGCTTTTCCAATTGAAATTGCTACCCCCCTTCTCTTACCATATGAGGCTTAAAACACTGGTTTACCCATTCTCTTTTTACCTTCTTGAGTTCAATCTCTTTCAGATGTGTCTCTTATAATAAAGCTACCGAGCGTTGCAATTTTTTGAGTTCATTTAATATGTTCTTTCTCATATTGGGGTGCTTCAGTCCATTTACATTATATGAAACAAGATTCAGGATCGCTCATGTTTTTAACTGAGACGCACTGGTTTTCGAAGCACACAAATAGAGAAATAACACCTCCCAAAAAAAAACATAAAAACCTTAAAAAGAGCTTAGTTAGTTTTTGCTGCTAATTAGCACAAAGCGCACCCACTTGTGATACTTACTATGTTGTTACCTATGTTAATACTAGCTTTATAATTAGAAGTATAACCAAAAAAGATAAAAGAATGAGATAGAAAGTGAGAGAGGAAGAAAAAGTGAAAGATGGGATAGAGAAAAGACAAAGGGAGAAAGAAATAAAAACAAAGGTAGAAAGTAAGGTTAAGTTGACTCATTTAACCACAAACATTACAATTTGCCTATAGAATAACAATAACCTAGCACTGGTAAGATTTTTGAGAATAGGTCCCCGAGCAGCTCAGCTGTCCTCAGGGAGCACCAGGTTGTGGACCCCAAATAAAACATACGGGAAAAAAACACGTTACACATGTCAGACCTCTTACTATGTTTGCTCACGCAGGTTTACATGTCAAATCACAATGCACAAGTAGTGATGTCGTTGCTCTCAAAAAGTGTTTTCTAGTTTGGTATTGTAGTGAATTTAGGAGGTCATTTATTTGTTATCATCAATATTAAGAAAAATAATAAATTGACTGCTTGATTAAATATGGAAGTTTATTCTTATAACTTGTCTTACCTTTTAGGAGCATCACATACAGGTGTTTTTTTAGATCATTTTATCAGGAAAACGGATGAAAAATCTTTTATCCGAGAGATTGGCTAAGCCACAAATTAAAGTGTACTCTTTTTACCGTTTTTAAAAGTTCAGCATTCTTTAAACAAGTCACACATACTCTCTGATTTAAGGAATTTTATATACTAAGCATCTACAGAAGAAACTTTAATAGAAAGCAAAACAAAAATAAAGATAAGAAAAAGACAAAAAGTTGGGACATAGGCTGGTACCATTCTGATAGAAAAACAACGTGGATGACAATGTCTACTGTAAATAGAACTTAAGGCAACTGGGCGTTATTCAAATTCCCCTTTAATCACACCTATCAATACCTGTAACCATTGGATGAACTTTAATTTAAGTGCTAAGATGCTGTGGAGGCCGATGCAGAGGTTCCAGGCAGTAGAGCTGCAGTCCTGACGTCTGGATCAGAACCATTGGATCCCGGGTGTCAATGGCATGGTTTGTGGCTGGCAGGTCCTTTGTTTGTCCCAAGAGGAGATTTCTGCCAGCATATCTTAGCGGCCCAACAAAGGAAGAGTGTGCAAGTCTGAACTTTAAGATTGCTAGCTTGATCAGGACTTTTTGTCCCTTGCTACTTGTTCAGTTGTAACCTGGCTCGCTTGTTCGCTCTTAAATAACCGTTTTTTTAATCCAAAATGACTTAGTCCTTTGCTCCTTGCTTGCCGTTGGCTGGATCAAAAGAAGTTTTGGGGGAATTTGGTCAACCTCACCGCTTTCTTGACAGCCTCCTGAAGGGGGAATACTAGGGGAACCCCTGAACTTCATTGCTTCACAAATGGGAGATAACATCAAACCAACCTTCACATCCAGTGCCAAAACAAACAAGTCAATCACTTCAAATAATTTATTGAGATAGAAGGGGCAGTTCGTGTCTGTGTAAACACCTCAACGAAGAATAGTGTCCCAAATACCTTTCAGTATCGTCAAGTGATTGTTAATGGTCCTGTGTGACATGAGATTTGATATATTTTAGAAACAATGAGAATAACATTGTTTAAACTTGCATGACTGGGCGAGCTTCTTTGGCTTTGAGGTCAATGCCAGCACCAGCAAAACCAGTCCCTCCCTGTCAAGCACAAAGATCAAATCAACATCATCGGGGGGAAAAATGAACGCTAGGCACTCTTTTTCTCACCCAGCGACGCCTGCACTGAAGGGCAATACGTTGGTATTCTTGTTTGCAGTATTTTGTGACATTTTCATAAAAGGACTTTGCTCACACAATGTTTTGAAACCATCATTTAGGACAAAATTGGCAGTCAAAATGAGTCTCAACATGATTAGTTAACTGCGGGAGGGAGATGAATTTTAAGTTAATTATATTGATATGGCATTATTATTATTTCAGTAAAATTATTTTTGGCTGGAGAGCGGGTTTGGGGCTTTTGTTCAATTTTGCCTTCAAATATTTTGGCTCTCTCACAAAAAAAGAAAGGAAAAATCAAATATTTCTGCTCTTATGGTTCTTTCGGAGAAAAAAGGTTCCCGACCCCTCATTTAGCTTCTTGATTTTGATCTACAAATGCACCATGTCAATGTGAATGAATTTTAAATGTAAAGAAAAATATATTTTGCGGGAAGCATGCCTCTGAGCCCACTCACCAGTCTCACAAAATTCTATGGAAAACACTGATCTGATATATTTATGAAGTATAATTGAGTGGACTTAATCAATTGTTAAATATTTCTAATAAGGGATTAAATCAAAATGTTCATGATTGTTGCCTCTAGGGTTTGTGGTGTTCGGTAATGTATTTTGAGTGTTGACGTACCCTCTGCAGTTGTATGATGTCATTGTCGGAGAGCTTGTCTCCACTCACAGGATCTACCATGTCCAACTTAATGAGTCTCTCCACACACTCCTGTGTTACAACAGATCCCCTGAACACACAATAATGAGATGTTAAGGTCTACATTTGTATAGTCTTTCCCTTTGTACAAAGAGCCAAGAAATGTGACTCACGAAGGTCGCAGGACAGCACAGGGAACGCTGTTGCCCAGGACGTCTTTGGTCACTGCACACAAGTACCTGTCCTGTTGGATAACAACTGCTTTAGAAACAAGAAAATGCAGCCACCGCTGCAACTAGTACCTATTGCAAATCCAGGGTTTGTACACCTTTTTCATGGCCAAATTCATGCACATTCAAGGCCTATTTTTCCATTAGTTTAGAAGGAAGAAATCCAGGGACGATCAAAAGAACTTTTTTTTTTAAATTTTGATGACAAAATAAAGTCGCCATCTTACCTCTAGCAGATACTTTGTGGTATTTTAAACTGTCCCCATCTATGATCTATTATCTTTTTGTTTCAATGGGCTGCAATAAACTGACATGAATTCTGCCGGATAAGAGAAACTTCCAAAAACATGCAGGACATGCAGAAGACTGGGTGACCCACCTCTGGGTTTGGCGGTACTTTTAAAATACCTACTTTGTACTCACAGTACAAATTGTATGTTAGGCGCTCAAACGTAATTGGACAATTAAGTGTAACCTCAAGTCAAGTTTATTTGTATAGCCCCTAATCACAAGAAGTCTCACAGGGTGGCACAGACCAAAGACTATATATTTATATAAAGTGGCTTGTGAAACTATTTGGCCCCCTTGAACTTTGTGACCTTTTGTCACATTTCAGACTTCAAACATCAAGATGTAAAACTGTAATTTCTTGTGAAGCATCAACAATAAGTGGGGAAAACAATCATAGATAAATAGATACTTTTTGTGTTGAAGAATAAAATAATAAAGTAAAATATATGGAATACAAAAATACCCAATATAACGTGTTGATATAGAGTATTTAAATAGTGTTACGGAAAATACACACTGTAATAATAATCGGGTAATATGCAATTGAGGGGTTGGGGTTTAATGTGGGCTTTTACTCCACCGGGTGGAGTTAAAGAGCCTCATGGCATGAGGAAGAAATGATCTCCTCAGTCTGTCCGTGGAACAACTGTGACAGCAGTCTGAGGCTGCTCTTCTGTTTGGAGATGTTGCTGTGAAGTGGATGTAATGAATTATCCATGATTGACCGCAGCTTGTTTAGTGCCCGTCTCTCAGCAACAGTTGTCAGGCTGTCCAGCTCTGTGCCCACAACAGAGCCTGCCTTCCTCACCAGTTTATTAAGACAGAGAAGTGGAACACACTTTATTGGATATTTCAAACTTTTTTAACGAAAAAAAAAAATGAAAAAGTGGGCGTGCAAATTTATTCAGCCCCTTTACTTTCAGTGCAGCAAACTCTGTCCAGAAGTTCAGTGAGGATCTCTGAACTATTCAATGTTGCTCTAAATGACTAACAATGATAAATGGAATCCACCTGTGTGTAATCAATTCACCTGCACTGTGATAGTCTCAGAGGTCTGTTCAAAGCGCAGAGAGCATCATGAAGAACGAGGAACACACCAGGCAGTCTGAGATAGTGTTGTAGAGAAGTTGAAAGCTGGATTTAGATATAAAAAGATTTCCCAAGCTTTAAACGTCCCAAGGAGCACTGTGCAAGCAAGAATATTGAAATGGAAGGAGTATCAGACCACTGCAAATCTACCAAGAACGGGCCGTCCCCCTAAACTTTAAGCTCATACAAGGAAATAACTGATCAGAGATGCAGCCAAGAGCCCCATGATCACTCTGGATGAACTACAGAGGTCTACAGCTGAAGTGGGGGAATCTGTCCATGGGACAACAAGTCGTATACTGCACCAATCTGGCCTTTATGGAAAAGTGGCAAGAAGGAATTTATTTCTTAAAGATATCAATTAAAAGTGTTATTCAAAGTTTACCACAAGCCACCTGGGAGACACACCAAACATATGGAAGAAGGTGCTCTGGTCAGATGAGACCAAAATCGAACTTTTTGGCAACAATGCAAGACGTTTTGTTTGGCATGAAAGCAGCAAGGCTCATCAACCTCAACAACCGTCCCCACAGTCAAACATAGTGGTGGCATCATCATGGTTTGGGCTAGCTTCAGCAGGGACAGGGAAGATGGTTAAATTGGATGGGAAGATGGATGGAGCCAAATACAGGACCATTCTGGAAGAAAACCTGATGGAGTCCACAAAAGACCGGAGACTGGGACGGAGGTTTTTCTTCTAACAAGACAATGATCCAAAACAAAAATCAAAAGTTAAAACAGAATGGTTCACCAAAAAAACATATCAAGGTATTAGAATGGCCAAGTTAAAGTCCAGACCTCAATACAATTGAGAATCTGTGGAAAGAACTGAAAACTGCTGTTCACAAACACATTCCATCCAACCCCACTGAGCTCGAGCTGTTTTGCAAGGAGGAATGGGCGAAAAAATCCGTTTCTCAATGTGCAAAAACTGAGAGACATACCCCCAAGTTACTTGAAGCTGTAATCGCAACAAAAGGTGGCGCTAGAAAGTATTAACTCGATGGGGCTGAAAACTTTCGTTTTTTATTTGTTAAAAAAGTTTAAAATACCCAATAAAGTGTGTTCCACTTCATGATTGTGTCCCACTTAATGTTGATGCTTCACAAGAAATTACAGTTTTACATCTTGATGTTTGAAGTCTGAAATGTGGCAAAAGGTCACAAAGTTCAAGGGGGCCAAATAGTTTCACAAGCCACTTTATATAAATATATAGTCTTTGGTCTGTGCCACCCTGTTTCGCAAGCCACTGTCTATTACTAAACAAAGAGGTTTTTTTCTCTTTACTTTGTTGCAAATCCTATTTAATGCAAACACTGCCTGAAGTCTGGAAGCAATGAATAACACCAAATGCTGGGTTTCTTCCTCCTTGAAAACTTTTCTTAATAGACTAACCTGGCGGTTAATGAGGGCCACTCGGTCTAGATGTGGGTCCACAGGGGTGAACCGCACAGTGATTAGCTGGTTCATCTTTAACGGACGTCCTGACATTGGACAAAACACGGTCTTGCTCTGACAAGAAATCAGAAAAGAAGGAACCTTGAAAAAACAAAAGGGGACACAAAAACATTTCTATGTTCACTGGCAGATGATCTTTGGATTCAGAGGTCAACTTGACTTCATCCACATGTAAACACACTAGGTAAACATAGGTCAAAATGACATGCTATCTGAATACAAACAGGTTCAAGTGGTGATAGAAAACAAAACCAGTAGCTAGTTTGTATGGTACCAATTAAATCATCTTGCTTGCCATGGAAAACGTTTTAGACACATTAAAGGAAAACAACCATATTTGCTTAAAAGCCTTTTACCACAATTATCTTGCATGCCTCAACATGAATTAAATTACGTAATTTTCACACGTTTGATATTCGCACTTTGTACAACAATGCCTAAGTCTGTAAAATATAATCAATGGAATATTCTTAATATACTATCTACACCCGGGTGCTCTCTAAGGAAATCCTGCAGAACAGGAAACCAATAGGCCAATGCTGGTTCCTTGGGATTTTCATGTTTTAGTGGTTGACCGAGTTTAGATAACCCTCTTCCAATAACTAACCTCGTAATAACTCAATGAGTAAAGTCAAGTGATGTTTATTTGTACAGCCTTTTATCACAAGGAGTCTCAAAGGGCTGCACAGACTGCAGATTATTGCAAACTATGGATTATTATTACACCATCCCCTGATGTAAAACCTACATGAGGGCAAGGAAAAACTAAAAACCTCAACATGAGGCAAATGAAGAAACCTTGAAAAGGGACCGCACATGAGGTAATCCCCCTTCCAGGATGACACATGCAAAGGATGTTGCAATAACAAATAATATATTGTCAACGTGAAGTATGGGTCATTCATAAGCTATAGAATAGAAGTGTGTTTTAAGCCTAGATTTAAACAGTTCAACCAAGGTTGCAGATCGAATTTCAGTGGGCAGAGCATTCAACAGCATTGGGGCCAGAATGGAGAACGCTCTTGAACCGGATTGCTTCTTGGCTCTTGGGATCACTAGTAGACCAGCATTTTCACGATACGGTGCTATTTTAGAAATGCATTTGAAATTGGGTATCCTTTGCGGTAACTAGCAACAAAAATGATAATCACAAGGAACCAGCATTGGTGAGCTATTTTCCTGGTACTCTTTGCGCTCACTCTCAGATTGAAAAAAGTTGAGACAACCCTCATCTACATGGAGCTTTGATCCCATTTCTTTTAAAAATGTGAAAAAAATCCAAAAAGTAACCCAAAATACACAATTATTGTTAAGTCCTAAAGTGGAAGTACAGGACATTTTGGAAAATTGAAAGAAATAGTCTAAGTACCCTAGGAAAACAAAACAGACTAGAATGAAGGATGATTCAAACTCTGTGTAACTTTAGGACTTGGGACGTCTCGGCTGTAACGCAGACGTGCTTACCGCAAGGGTTACTGTTACCACGCACGTGAATAAAACAAGACTTTCTTCCCGTCTTCCAGTTGGCAGCAACCAGCAGATGGCGCAAGTGTATTGTTCCAAGAAAAGTTCTTTCAAAGTTATTGTGTTGTGGTTTACTTCAAATTACAAACAAAGAAGAGGAATGACCATTTTAGTCAACTCATTCAAGAAGCTAAGAAATAACTTTTTAGTGAAGAATGATTAGTAGTAGGCTTAGTTACCAGTGAATGTTCGAACTAAACATTAGAAACCAGACAATATATGAAGCTACAGCCCATCATCGAAGCCACTGACCGGTTTCTTGAGTAATGTGGGCTTTGCCTCAGGTGTGAGAGAAGGAACCCAAAAACTGGGTAGACTCTGGCTGGAAGAGGCCACGGAACCAGATGAGGTTGACGCTGCTGATGAGCTGCTGTCCGCTGGCAGTTTTTCGCCTACTTTGCTTTGCCCTTGAAGGAATACATTCATATTTTTACCAAATAAATCAGTTACTATAATAACGTATTTCACTACTTGATGAAGACACTTTACCAGAAATAAAAGGATTGATGGGTTTGGATACAATGCAGTTCTCTCTGCTTTTAAACTTCTCTACTTTCTCTCTTTCTTCTGACTTGGATTCAAGTTTACTATCATTCTTCTGTGCTTGTTTTTGCTTCTCATAGGCCTGCAGTAAGATCAAGGGAAAAATATTGGATATAGTTTATTTTAATCATTTACACTTTTAAATAAATATAAAAACAAGTAAAAAGCAAAAGTTAAACAAAAAAGATAACAAAGAAACAACAATAACAATCCACAAGAATTTACCTTCATCTTTCTGGCAATTTCTGTTTTCTGGTGCAGAATGTATTCAAGAATAGCCTGTTTTTCATACAAGAATCCATCCGGACTGAAAAGTAAATAAAACAAGTTGTATATTATCTATACAAATTTGAATATTTCTTGAAGCTACATATTTGAAAAATATTGTTTTAATTCATTCCAAAAAGAATGCACGATGACCAATAAAATCTTGCTCCTAGAGACTATAACAAGAAATTCATATTTACTTTTACTTCAAAATCCCACACAAAAAAATCCAATGATTGTGATGTGTGTCTTTACAATTACAATAACATTATATAGCTCCAGTAAGTGTCAGAAATTAGCACTCGTCTTTTCCAATAAAACAATCCTTTTTTTTGTATTAACCATAAAGATAAAGCATTACATTGTTATGAGCACCATAATTCTGGCATATTCATTAAATAGTGTACATACGCTCCCATACTTGCGACCATTCGACTTACATAAAACGGTAGATACATTATTTTCAGGATGTCGAAAAATTTCCAGACATTGCTGTTAGTTAAATTTTGTAATGTGTGCACCTTTTTCCGAGTACAGGATATTACTGTAGTGCTTCTTTGCGCCGCTACCGGCGTGTGGTGGCGCTGTAAGAGGTCACCCGGCATCCACCCCGAAGAATAAATCCGGCTTCTACTTCCTAGTTCGTGTGTAAACATACAGTACTGAATCTCCAGCACGCTCAGAACTTTGACGTTTTTATTGTTTAATATCTCGCACATCCATTCAATACGGTTGGTGTAAAGTTTAAAGAAGAGGAGAGACGTTTCTTTTAAAGTGAAAGTGGAATAAGAAAAATTGATGCGGTCGAGAGAATCCTCGTAATGTTTTTTTCAAACACTTTTTACCATGGACGAGGACCTCTTGAAGCGCATCTTTCAAAAGTAAGTTAAAATCGCCTTGATCTTTATCGAGCATATTATTTTATGAAATGTTTATTTTTTAGTAAAAAAACAATACAGGTTACTTATGCAAGCCTTAAACATACTTATATAAACCTTAAATATACAAAATATAGCACTGAAGCAACTTACGAACAAATTAAACCTACCAACGATCGTCCGGTACCTATCTCGTTCGTAAGTAGGGCAGTGTTTGTTTATCGCCACTGCCATTTCAAAATGATGGATTTGACATTCGTTTATTATTGCCCTTCTCGATTGTATTCTTTCCATCAATACAAAAAATAAGAAAATGCCAAAAAATGGACAAGTATTTTTAGAATAGTAGTGATGATATGTATATTACTGTGAGTGTATTAAAGATGGCTTTGTTTTCTATAGAAAATATTAATATTCTATAACGAGGAACATAAATACTTGGAATCTCTCTATTAGGCAGTGTTGGCTGATTTGATTTTATAGCAGGAATCCAAGAGACCAATATTTTAGTCTAATTTGACATTATCGATTCAATAACTATCTGCCCATTAATTACTGGCATCCCAAAATCCCTGTTTTCCAGCCTTACACACCTATTTGTGTCATTCCATTACAGTAATCCCCCACTGCTTACTTTGTGCAGTTTTGATAATTTGCAGATTTCATCATGCACAGGGTTCTGCAGCAGAAAATTCACAGCAAATGCTATCATGGGGGCAGGTTGGGAGGGCTGCATGTATTGGGTGGGCGTGACTCTCTGTGTGCACGGCTGTGATAGGCTGGTGTATAACGTCAGTCAAAGAGAGGGGCGAGCGCGCAGGTCAATGTGTCCACACCATAATAAACTGCAAAGCTCAGCGACAGTATTTGAACAGCTAGTTACATTTAAAATAAATTCATCAATTAAATCTTGACTCTGAAGAAAGTCCAAAGGGTTTAAAGAAATGGTGCTTACAAACGAGTGCTTCATGACTTGCTATCGGGTTCAGGAAGAGACTGAAACGGGGTCCAGTGAGAAAGCAATAGTCGGGCTGGAGGTCCAGCTATGTATTCTACAGCTATGTACCAACTCCGACAAGCCACCCATGCCAAACCGGTATCTTACCAACGCTAGATCCATTACCCATACAACTCGTGGGGAACGGCTACATTTGTGACTCTTGTATTTTAATCATCACCAAGACCTGGCTCAAACGGTGGATCCCAAATGCTAGCGTGCAGCAAGCCGACTGCTCTCCAAATCGCTTTTTCACACTGAAAGGAGAAGCTTTCTAATTTTGTTGTACTACTGTATTATGACAAAAAAACATTTATTTCACGGCAATTCTGTGTTTTGTTTTATTTGTAGATCTTTAGTTGTTATTTTGTTACAGTATATCTATTACGTATATGTTACTGCTATCTAATGAATACATGTTACTACTTCGTGTGGTCTTGCGATGACTGCGAGTCAACGATACAATACTGTATTTTTTCTACTGCATTTGTTCCCGAGGCTTGCAGTAATACTAAAGGTAGAAGCAAAAACATAACCATAGAAACCAAGCTTGTGATTATCAAGAAATATGAAGAAGGCAGGCTACCCTGGTCAAGTCGCATGGCCATACTAATGATGGATCAGAAATATTAAAAAATAAGGATATAAGATATATAAAATATAGCAAATATACGAGTATAACAATCCTCACAAGTGAAAGTGTTAAAATCAGTTTAATTTTGAATCCACCATCGCAATATTCTCCTGCCTCTGCTTTCACCTGTTACTCCACTAAAACAGTTCAAGTTACGTCACAACAAGAGTAAATAACATTTAAAATTTCCTTTACATGTCTTTTTATTTATAACTTTTTTCAATCATATGCATGTGTATTATGTAGTACTTTAAACATGCAAATAGTAAAGCGCTTTGGGAGAGCTTTAGTGACTTGAAAAGCGCTATACAAATGCTGACCATTTACCACTTTGAAGGTTTTGACTAAAGTGGACTTTTTAAATGCAAAAAACAAGGGATTAATGTACAGCAATTGGCAAAAAAACATGGTGTTTTAATCTAATCAAACGAGGAGAAGTTGGAGGGCTCTAAATCCTTATGAAAGCGACTGCGTATGTGGTAAGAAACATACGTGATGACGGGATTCTGACAGGGTTGCAGGGACAGACAACAGCAGTCAAAGTCTTTGATGGCATCTTTTCCAAGGCGGATGCTCTGTGTGCCATAACCAGATGCCGCTGAGCAGGACAGAAACATAAAAAAGAACACTTTATTTATTTTAAGATTTGATGTGTCAAGCAAGTCAAGTCATGCTTACCGTAAATTCCGGACTATAGAGCGCACCTGATTATAAGCCGCACTCACCACATTTTAAGAGGATAGCCGCTTTTGTACTTACACAAGCCGCACCTGGATATGAGCCGCATGCGCCCATATTAAAATATGTAACGTAATCCCACAATTAACCCAAACCCAACTTTGAGTCCCGCGATTTTTACTGAACAAAAAGTTCTCAGTTCAAAAACCACAGCGGGCATATTAACGGAAAACGATACCGGTACTTAACATTGGTTGCAGACCTGCAGAGTCCGGGTCCCGTTAAAAGTAATCCAAGGAAAAAAAGTGTATATTTCCAAAGGTAAGGGTGGGAAAAATATATATCCACTATAGTCTGCCGTGTCCACAAACACTCACCTTTACCGGTCCCCACTTCCCGTCATCCCCCGCGTCTGTTACGCCCCTTCTTTTTAATTGGTCAGTGCAAGACTTATCAGAATAAGTGTCCAAAATAAATACAAATAAATACATTACAAAAATATACAGTTGCAAATACATAGTATACATGGTTACACATATTTACAAAGAAAGACGGTACACCGAGAGAGTTTTCAAAGCTTTTATAATAATATTATAACTTTCATCCCAAACCATGCCTGTGAAGGGTAGCAAAACGCTACTAGCAACAAGCTCGCAACACAGTGAACCGATCTGTTGAAAAAAACAATCCATTCTTGCAGAAACCACGGTAAACCGTCCTCATCTACCTCCTTATAATTGACGTCATCAAAGTCGTCTTCCCCAGTATGGGCAAGAGACTTTGTCATATAGACGACATTCCACGCTCCCTTAATCAAAAACACGTTAGCAACACGCTCGCAAGGTAAAGTTTGCGAGCAGTAGCTCTGTTTCCTTCTTTATCGGACTGCTCGAATGCGTTTAGCTTGTAAGCTGCGTCGTGTGCCTTGAATTCGAGCGCCGCTGGCCGCTGTTAGAAAAATTACATAAATTGGCTGCATCACTGAATAAGCCGCAGGGTTGAAAGTTTGGGAAAAAAGTAGTGGCTTATAGTCCGGAATTTACGGTATTTATATAGTACTTTTTCCCAAAAAGTCTCAAAGGGCTGCACAGAATATTACGAAAATATTGCAGAAATTCTACAAGACACAAAAAATATACCACTACCGTAAACGTAATACTACAAAAACTAAATGTCAACCCTATTATTGTGCTTTCATTCTGAGAGGGAAAAAATGCAGAAATAGAACAAAAAAAAATACCAAGGAGGAAGGAAGACAAAGTTTTGTCATTTTGTAAGCGATAAAACCCACCCATAAATTTGGTCACTTAAATAGTAATAACAATGACGTTTATAAAAATGTGTAATTTTATTAAACAAATACTTATAATCACTTTGTGCAAGAAAATGTAAAAAGTGGGAAGGAGAATACAGTTTTGCCATTTTGTGAGAGAGGCCCCACCCAATAATTGGGTCCATTGCTTTTTTCTGTATGTGTTACCCTTTCTTATTAAATTTCAATTCAGGTTGAATTGCTCAATAAAATTAATGAGCACACTAGAACAGGTGGTTTAGGGAGCAGACTTTGGGACTGATTATTTTGGGTTAGAACAAAAAAATCTGGTTACAAATGATTTGGTTTAAACTAGGGGTGGGCAAACTATTGCCAATGAGCCACACGCAGCCTGTCAGACTTTAGCATCTGGCCTGACAAACAAAAACGGTGCATAAAATGGTAAAAGAAAAATTACTAATGCAGATACTCCCCCACTTACAAGCATTTGACTTAAGAAAAACGGTAGATACGAACATTTTTTCGGGATGTCGAAAAATACTTGGACATCGCTTTAAGTGACATTTTGCATTGTGCACCTTTTTCAGAGTTTAGGAGAGTACTGTGACACTTCTTTCCGCCGCTACCTGAGAGGTCACCCAGCATCCACCCTTAAAAATAAATCTGCTTCCTCTTCCTAGTTCATGTGTAAACATTCTATACTGTATCTCCAGTGCGCTAAGAACTTTGACGTTTTTAATGTTTAATATCTTGCATTCATTCAATATGGTATGCGTAAAGGGTAAAGAAGAGACGATCCGTTTCTTTTTAAATAAAAGTGGAATATGGAAGCTTGATGCTGTCGAGAAAATGGTTCGATCGCTTTTTTTCGGCCACTTTTTACCACAGAGGAGGACCTCCTGAAGCGCATCTCCCAAAAGTTAAAATCATGTTCGTAAGTAGGGCAGTGTCTGTAGTGGAAAAGTGTTGATTTTGTGCCGCGCTTGTCCCCAGTGTCCCTAACATTCAAATAACTGGCTTAGAGATCCGCAGGTTCGAGAGCGTTCTCCATCCAGGCCCGGGTGCTGTGGAATGATCTTCCCCGATATTCGATCTGCAACCTCAGTGCAAATGTTTAAATGTGAGCTTAAAACACACTTCTACTCTATAGCATATGAATAACCTAGACTTTATGTTGATAATATGTGTTTAATTTGCCCTCATGTAGGTTAATAGTCTGTAATAATAGTTTGCAATAGTCTTTAATCTGTGCAGCCCTTTGAGACTCTTTGTGATTTAGGGCTATACAAATAAATATGACTTCACTACTTGTTGTTTCTATAATGCATTTATTTAATTGGACAAGGCATAGAATTAGTCTATTTAACCCTAGGCCCTTATAATAACTAACCTGGTAATAGCATGATAAATTGTTATTTAAGAAATTTGAATGAATAAATTCCAGTTCATGAGCTTCCTGGACAAAACAAATCTATTCCAGTACAGTATTGACAATTATTTTTAAGCAATTAATCAAGACAATGGAATGAGTCTATAATTGTATTACACAAATTTATTCATCCATGAGTTTATTGATTTACTCCACAAGGAATAAAACAAAATTTCAATTTGTGGGTTTTGTGAGATGAACGAGCAAAAAAATGTTTAGTTCTTTTAGCTAGCCATCTTCCTACATTTACAGCTATTTAGCAAGCTATCTAAATAGCTTAATACAAATGTTTGCAAGCTTTTTAGCTAACATTAGTATATTTTTACTAGTTATCAAGCTAAATGTTTTCTCCCTTTCGAGCTTTTTTAGCAGTCTGGCTATTTCGTTGGCGTTTTACTCTTTTAGCTAGCTATCAAGCGCCCGTTTACTTTTCTATCATCAGGTACCGTTTAGCCATTTAGCAAGCAATCTAGATAAGTTGCCATTTTAGATATTCATTTCAAACTGGGTGTCCTTTGCACTAATTTGTAACTAGAAGCTCTCAGCTTGAAAAAGGTTTGAGACCCCTGAATTTAAAACGGTGGATTTCTGATTAAAAAGAAACGAAGGGATTATCGTCTCTGAGTTCGACTAAATAGTCACAACGTATTTCTCACCTGTATCTTTCTTTTTTTCGTGGTAAGTGTAGACGGCACCAGCAGTACAGTTCTTCCCGTGACGAGTCATTTCTTTGATCAGGACAGTTTTACAAAGATCAGTGAAGGGATGTTAGCTATTTTAGTTCGCAAGTCGTCAATAACACGGACAGCTTTGTTGTAACGTGATAGTTTGTATCTAAAAACAAACAGCAGAAGTACAAGGTGTTATTAAAGTTCTTCCCTAATCTTACATGCCATTTATTTTGCTTACCAAACTAGAAGAAAAAACGAATATGACCGAACTCTATAAAGGCGCACCGTAATGACGTCAACACCGTCGCAAAGTGATGACGTTAAAACAAACGTTTCATTTGTTTGTTTTTTAATTAAACGTAATTGCACCTAACAAAAAGTTGGCTTCAGACAGTAAAAAAGAAAAGGACAGTGTCACATGCAGTCTATGCCAAACCAAATCTCCAAAAGATAAAAAAGTAAGAGTTTATTCTAGTTTTTTTTAAGAATTTCACATACTTGTACGCACAACAAAAGGAGCTGCAATGAAATTTTCAGCCAGAAAATAGCATCAGCAAGTAGAATGTTTTAAGGTACAGTTGCTTCTGCTTTTAGTTTGTTGTGTCGAAACCCTTAAAGCCAGTGTGCAATATTCTAACACTAGATGCCACTGTATTGTCTAATCATTAGACAATAAAATTTAGGGAGCAGACTTTGGGACTGATTATTTTGGGTTAGAACAAAAAAATCTGGTTACAAATGATTTGGTTTAAACTAGGGGTGGGCAAACTATTGCCAATGAGTGTTTTTTTTTGTTTGCATTAGACTCTAATGCAAACAAAAAAAAACACAGCGTAGCACCAATATGCCGGACAAACATGGCAGCGATTTCTAGGTCCGGATTTCAATATGTAAAAGAAATGCAAAATTTCGGCCTATGATTTTTAATGAAAAGAATAACATAGGTATGAGAGTTCATGTATATTTGCCTAGTTTTCAAACCATTGTTGAAAGTTTGTAAGGAATGAAAGTTTTTTTTTTGTACCACTAGGAGGCACTAAATATTACACACTGTCCCTTTAAATATAAAAAACATCACCGATGTAAAAATAATATATAATATGGCAGTCAAAGCACACAAACGTAAATGCTTTTTTGGTAGTGGCAATGTTCCAAAGACGATCACTGTCGACTAAAATTAAATATATTATCTAATATTACAGTTATTCTTCTTATTTTAGCAATGTTGGTTTTACTAGTGACACGCAAACTTTATGATGATCCATCCATCCATCCGTCATCTGCACTGATTATTATCAGTAGGGTCGCGGGGTGCTGGAGCCCATCACAGCTATCTTGGGGCAGTGGGCATGGGACACCCTGAACTGGTTGCCAGCCAGTCGCAGGTCACACAGTGACGGACAATTCACTCACTCATTCACACCTAGGGACAATTTAGACTGGCCAATTAACCTGACATGCATGTTTTTGGAATGTGGGAGGAGACCGGAGTGCGCAGAGGAAACACACACAGGTACAGGGAGAACATGCAAACTCCGCACAGGAAAGCTGATCATAAGATTTGATCCCATGACCTCAGAACTATGCCACTCAGCTGTCGTGCCACGGTTAAACTTGATGATATATTTTTTTAATATAAACTTATAAAATGAGTTTTTTTTAAGTCTGGAAAAAAAACTAGGGTAGGACTTGAAAGAATAATACCGTCCAAGGTAAAAGACACTGCGATGCCAAAAATAATTTGTGCACTGAGGGCGGTACCCTAGTAGAATAAGGGATGGCATCAGCAGGTAGCAGCATGCAGTGTTTTGCACAGAAAATCACGGTGGAACAGCTACAGTCCTGTGCAGAACCCTGAAGCTTAAACTGGTAGGACTCAGGCATGACAAAAAGTCTGTCCTCACGGTTGAGAATATCAACAGATTAGAATAAAATATTGTCCCTTTTCTCGTGAACGACTATCCGTGTAAAAAAGGTAACCAATTTTCTGGTAAGTGGATGGGAGTAATGGGCACTACCTTTCTCATAATTCTGAGATTGAACTTGATAATACTGTAAGTTGTTTGAGTACTACGCCTGAATACAATGTTGTTTCCTCTCATATTTATTAAAGCATGTAGGGTATTATCTCAGCTTTTGTTTTTATTTTCATTTAAATTTGGTGTATGTAACTTCTATAATATTCTGACGCTATCTTCTGGCTGAAATCATCATTGCAGCTCCTTTTATTGCGTCTGCAAGTACGTGAAATTCTTAGTTGGACTTGAATAAACTCTATTTCTATCCATCCATTTTCTGCTCCTCTTATCCTCAGTAGGGTCGCAGCATTGCCCATGAACTCAATAAAGTCTTCCTTTTTAATCTTTTTGGGGTTCGGTCTGCATTCGGACTGTATTTGAAACAGTCGTTTTCTTACTTTCCTCATCTTTGTCCTATAATAAAAGAAAACACCAAGCTTGCACGTGGAATCACCCAACACCCCTAACTCCTCCTTTCCTATAGGCTAATGTGCTCTGTGGCGGGAACGCCAATGATATAAATAAGATAAATGCACATAGGGGCGGTGAGAAATATATATATATATATATATATATATATATATATATATATATATATATATATATATATATATATATATATATATATATATATATATATATATATATATATATATATATATATATACATATATATAATTCATAGTATTAGTAGTCTAAGTTGTAGTTGTAGAAGCAGCAGTACTGGTCATGTCTGGAATAATTTGCAGCCTGTTATCAAAATGATTAACATACCTGTCAACCTCCACAACTCCATGCCCTTACAAACTGTCGTATTTTCCCTTACAAAATACAAAATAATCTTACACCATAATTTTTTTTCAAACGTGTTTATTTATGTAGTTTAACATGTTATATTGTCATGTGTTTCGTTATATCATCCATCCATCCATTATCTGCACCGCTTATCCTCATTAGGGTAACGGGGGTGCTGGGGCCCATCCCAGCCATCTCCGGGCAGTGGGCAGGGGACACCCTGAACTGGTTGCCGGCCAGTTGCAGGGAACACAGAGACAGACAAGTCACTCGCTCATTCACACCTAGGGACAATTTGGACCGGCCAATTAACCTGACATGCATGTTTTTGGAATGTGGGAGGAAACCGGAGTGCCCGGGGGAAACCCACGCAAGCACAGGGAGAACATGCAAACTCCACACAGGAGGTTCGATCTCATGACCTCAGAACTGTGTGTGTGTGTGTGTAGAAGGAAAAAATACACACAAATTTAAGTAAGTAGAATAATAGATTTTCTTATTCAAATTATTAATATATTTTCTGCATTAAATTATTGTTGGTAATATACCAATTAAAGGGATAACCACAAACCTGTCTTTTTTCATTTTCTCCTTTTATACTTCCTTTTTGTCTTAACTTCTGTATACAACATAATAATTCGTAATATAATGCATCAAAGTAAGTGAGCCGTTTGAGAGCTCACTTTAGTGAGTTGAGCCGAAAAAGACGGTTCTCTAAAAAGAGACAGACTTCCTTTCACTACAGAACTTCACATGAAATCCGATGTTTTTTAAGACAACATGTATTTCAAATTTACTCAATCAACCCCGCCTGTTGTTTTCAGATCAGAATGAGTTACGGCGTTTTAATTCAGGTTCGGCCATTGCGGCTTGATGATTGTATCCAAAGGAAATTCAAAACTATGTTGTAATGTAGGCCTACTGCTCTGCTTTCGCTTTGTTCATGTGTGATCGGAATGATGCATAATGGGAAATCCCCAGGCGGCAGACGCATGCGCACAGTGGCATCAAACTGCTCGCTTCTTTTGCAACGAAAAAAAACCCCAATACCGAGATAGAGGCTACCGGGGCGAACTCGTTTGACTCGATTGATTTGCCATTTCGTGATCGTCGGTGTATACCGGCTGGTACCCATAATTGACAAATTTGCGTTTTTTTCGTACAGTTTTTCTTGTACGTAGTACACGTCTTAAAATGCATAATAAACGTACTTTGTACGGCAAAAACGTACAGGTTGACAGGTATGGATTAAGATAACATACAATGTTGTTGTTGTTTTGGTCAAATATGTCTCTTTCAACATTTTGGGCTGCCAACCCCTGACCTAGTCCTATACTTGTCCGACCTTTTAATAAAATGTTGTTGCTATGGAGTAAAAGCAGAAAACAGGTCACTACTGACATTGTAAAAAAGATGTGATGCAAGATAAAAAAAGGGCGACTACATAAACAAGAATCCCCCATGGGAAGCCCGCCCTTCCTTTATCGAGAGCGTTTAACTTCTCTTTATCTCTACTCCGAAGCTTGTCAAACATACTGTATCAGCCCATCAGCACCCAGCCCATTTGCCAGCAATCTTTTCTCATCCTGCTTCTCATACCCATCCTTTTAAAAACCTCAACACACCCTTAGTAAATTGCTTTTTTGCATTACAAATATAATGTTGGTCTTAAAGGCCATTTCCTTGATTTGGATTTGCCAAAAAACAAGTTTCCTAAATACTACGGGTGTTTATACAGGATTTTGTGGTTTCAAGTCTGACCAAAAAAGGTAAAATATTAAAAAACACTTAGATGACAATAATGAAACTTAGTGTACTTTAACCAAAATACAACTTTTGAAGACTTTGGCTGAGTTTCGCCCTCTACCACCACGTAGAGACAATGGAATGGGTTTCCTCATATTTGTAAATGTCAACTGACAAAAATAGTCTGTAAGATGAATTCTGAAGTGTTTCAATACCCAAAGAAGACTTGAAAAAAACGCATCTATGAGTAAGGACCCTCCTGACATTTGCTGAGTCAAAACATCCCTTTTTTCTTGTTATTTGTTAATTGTGTGATGTGATCTTTTTTGCAAGACACCACAAAAGATAAATGAATAAATATTAATTTGAAAATAAGTTTACAAAGCCAAATAAAGGCAATGCTATTCAAAGGCAGTGCCATTCAGTGAAGAAGTTTTGGTGTCCCAGAAAGGTCTTTGCTGGGACTTTTGTTTTTTTAAACATTTTTTGTCATATTTTTGTCTACGTGGTAATTATTTGTTTTTTTGCAAATGAAGAATTACCATTAGTAAAGGTTCAGATGTACGCTGTATGACGGGGTACAGTAAGATTGATGTAGGTCTTCTACTAATGTTTTCATATCTTGTCTTGTTCTGCTCCCCCATTGGCTTCTGGGCAAGGAAGAAGGACAAGGTGAAAAATATTAGTTAGCAGACCAGAAACCGGATCTAATGCATGCCAACAATTGGCTCAATGAGATCAGGAGTGGGTTAGGGTTACATTTCCAATGAGGGGGTGCGTTTGACTTTGGGGAAGTTTTTTAAGAGCTCTTTAAGCTTTCCCAAGTACAATTGCATCCCCACTACACCACAGTGCACTGTTGTTCTCATTGGCAAAGTGATTTCTTTATATTAAGTCTCCACACCGTGCATTAAGCACAGACTATACAAATTGAAAGTAAAGTGAATCCACAAAATGTTGCAGACCCTCAGGGGACCCCATGAAAAAACTTTTTAACACGAATGCAGAGAAATGCAAAGAGAAACGGGGTAAAGAGACAATCAAAAGTTTTCTCCTGAAAGCTGAGGAAGTTTGTTGAAGCGAACGTAGAACTTCACTGGGACCACGGAGGGAGACTAGCAAAGACCAGTTTGCTTTCTATGTTTAAAAATCTTGGCAGCGGAGAGCACGAAGCCAAATAAATTATTCTGTCACCTAATGATATTACAACCCAATCACGCTGATTTAGCGGAAAAGTGACAAAAGACATAGATTTGAACGGAGGTAACGTGTTACCACCAGTGTTGGGAATAACACTGGTATGAATAACGCTGTTATGTAACGGCATCATTTTTTCAGTCACAGGCTAATCTAACGAGACCACTGCTAAAAGAATACCAGGCTGAATAGTCAGCCCTCACACATTTACAGCTTACTAAATCTGGCCCGATTTCTCAAAAGTTTGGACACCCCTGGTCTTACCTAACTTTATTTGACTTCATTCAACTCAATTTCCCCAGCATAACTTAACAAAACTTAATTTAACTTAACTAGATGTAACTTTACCAGTCTCTGTGCCAGTCACTAATATGGGATTGTGTATAGTCCGTTTTGACCTCCTCCTGGCCTCTGGTGCTCAATTCAGAGCCATCAAACATCTGCATCGCTTTATCTCCATCTGTCATTACTCCTACCAACCCCCTCTTCCACGGTCTCTGCTTGTTTGTTGTTAGTTTCCTGTCACAAAGGATGTGCCTCACCCTGCCGCCTGGCTTACTATTGGCCCCCTCTCTGATCAACTGTGATTTTGACCCATTGTGGGGGGAATGAGAGCATAGAAAAGACTTTGGGAAGAGGATGGAGGAGACAGGCACAGGGTAGGTGGACGCACCACTAAAGACTTCTCTTTTGAAAGAGGTAAGAATGTTCTTGGTAACATACATTGTACTTATGTGTGTGTAAACTACCTTAAACTCTCTTAAATGGTTTTTATTCGATCTGTGGCACATATTTATTGTTGCCTGTTTTGTACCTACTTCAAGTATATATTTTATGTATTATATTATTCATTTTGGGATCCATATTATTTATTGAAAATAGTTAGACAACTCATTTTGCATAGTACTATAATATGACATTCATAACCAAAATTATATTTTGAATGATTACATTCCCTTAGTCAATCTGTGCTCACGAAATAGTCTTGTGATTTCTTGGTACGACTACTCCCAATCCTTGTACCAGTGTCTTGATTCCAAACTGACGCTGGACTGGTTTGGGGGAAGTTGGTCCAAGTAATAACAGCTTGAGAATCTTTGCACCATTGATAAAGAACTATGAAGTATTTTATGTTACATGGTCATCCATCCAACCGTCCATTATCTGCACCATTTATCCTCAGAAGGGCCGCGGGGTGCAGGAGCCCATCCCATCTATCTTCGGGCAGTGGGCAGGGGATACCCTGAACTGTTTGCCAGCCAGTCGTAGGGCACACAGGGACAGACAACTCGCTCGCTCATTCACACCTAGGGGCAATTTGGACCAGCCGATTCACCTAACATGCATGTCTTTGGAATGTGGGAGGAAACCGGAGTGCCCAGAGGAAACCCACGCAAGCACGGGGAGAACATGCAAACTCCACATAGTAGGTTCAATTTCATGACCTCAGAACCGTGCCACACATGCGCTAACTTCTGCGCCGCTGTGCTGCCTGTTACATGGTCAATATTATTTTATTTTCTTGAATTTATGCAACAGGTGGATCAACTTTGTATTGTGTGAGTTGGTAAAAGGTAAACACACAGGAAGAAAATCTTTCTTTTCATGAGTTGGATGTCGCACTTCTGTCCCACATATTGTGGAAAAAATTGATCTTGTACTACAAGCAATCTTTTGTGCCAAATGTAATAAATTTGTATACAATATCGCTCTTACTTGTGTTTTATTTTTGAGTGCACACAGATACATAAATGAGTTTTACCTAATTAACAAAATTATTACATTTTAATTGTTTTTCTTTTGCTCTTCAGATTTCTCATATTGTTAAAAAATTAAAAGTGTGTAATTTTTCAGGCATTTGCTTGCATCAATTACAGTGTTAGTGTTTCCTTCTTAGAGCAGTATTACACAGAGATGGAATAAAGAAGTCTTGGCTAAATGATTTAGCAAAGCTTCATCTAACCCGGCTTTCCCATCTTGGCTTTTTTTTGGTTGCATGTTTACCAAGTCTGGAGGAATATGTAAGGCTTGTCAAACTGCACGGCACCCTCAAATAGATCCCCAGCATTGATCTCAGAATTGCAGATCAGAAAAGTGTGATGCATTGTTTTTTACAGCCATTGAACAACAGCTCCTTATGGGATTTTATAAAGATGTAATATTAATTATAGTATAAAAAGGCAACACATGCACGGTTGTTTAGTAAAGGTTGCAAGCCTCGCAAACAATTTCAGACCGACTCAATGCGTAAAAAGTGCACAAATTCACACAGTACTTAAGTAAACCTGCCATGATGATTATTAAAAGACAAAAAATGCTACCTCCCAATCAACTGCTCACTCGGTATGGAGTTTCCAGCAGTATCGTGCAGATGTACCGGGAGAGTTAACTGTGGTCTTTGTGTTTGCTGTTTACTTTCCACCGCTAACCGTTTCACCGGATGCTAACGTTAGCATAGCGCTAAATCTCCTGCCCGCTGCTATCAATAAACAGCAGCTTGCACACCCCAACGGAGCTTTATCGTCGACGGCGACTTTAATTGGGCATGTTTATGGACTGTACTCCCAAATCCATTCAATTGTGGACTGAGCAATTCGGAAAAACACTGGACTATGTGGAATGTGTAATGTAAGATCAAACATCAAGCATTCCGGCTGTATCCAGCAACTCTGTTTGACCCTCACCCCCCGTCATCTGTGGTCTGTGCAGCCCTTTGAGACTCCTTGTGATTAAGGACTATACAAATAAACATGACTTGACCTGACGTAATTTATTTTAGGGGTCTCCAACGTGGTGCCCACGAGCACTAGGTTGCCCCTAAGGACAGTTGAGGTTCTCGCGGACCTGTTCTGAAAATGATTAATTACAACATGTAGCTCTAGGCCTGAAAATGTTTGGAGACCCGTGTTTTATTTCATTGATTCTCCTTAAAGAACAAACATGTCTGGCCAAAAGAGTAATTGACAGGCACCAAGTCAAAATTAAATATAAGATAATATAAGGTGGTAAGTGATTTTAAGGTGGACTGCGTAGTTTGAGGTATCCTTAGAAAATTGGAAGTTTAATATTTTCTCTATTAAGGATGTGTTAACATTTCCTAACTGAGTTCAAATAGCCCTTACGCTTTATTTCTAATTGCGCCTACCTGCTTTTATTAAAAAAAAAAAACAGTTGCACTTCAGTTGGAAAAATATGCAATATAAGGACTAATAAACAGAAAAACAAAGTGTTCACCTCTAATGTGAAATATTTACATCAGAAATAAAAGACTATACACAACCGGGATAATGCACTTAAAACTAACAAGTCAACATGACAACTGAGATGCCTTACATTGCTCATAGTTATGGAAATAAGTCAAGTGTAAAAGGGGTAACCAGTACAAGGAAAAAAACGTTTAACATTACAAAAATAAAGTAAAAATACTTCTGCAAACAAAATACTTACTGCCCAAACTGTTTTAGAACCAAAATACAACATTTATAGAACCTTAAGAATAGTCAAGAACATCTAAAAAAATATCTCGCTTATAAAATACATTATTACATAGAATAAAATATCTTAACAGACATTTGCATTCATAACCTCACATCTTTATTGTAATTTGATTTTATGGCCCTAGAGACACATCAGTATTTGCATTACATCGCTACAAAAAATGTTTACCCCCTATTTAATGTGTTTTTGATCATTTTAAATGGTCCACACCGCATGTGTTACACCTAAAAATATTTATTGTCATAAGTTTGGGTGGAAGATAAGCCAATTTGATGTAGTATAGGTCACGAATTTGACCACAAGAAAGAGTCACTTTTGAGCAGGCGACATGTTTATTTTGCCTTTTTCTATTCAAATCGCTCGCATTGAAACTGTTATGCACTCTACCATAAAGCTTATTTCAGCATAATAAACTTTACGGTAGAGTGCATAACAGTTCTCAAAAGTGATTTGTATACGGTGTGCATCACCGTTCAATTACATTCACAACAAATACAAAGACGGAATGGTTTAAGTTGTATTACATTCCCAACAAATGCAAGACGCAGTGGTTTTGGTTATATGTTCGCCATTACATTCCCTAAAAGTGATATAAAAGTGATATAAAACGAGGTAAACGTGGTTATAGTAGCGAGGGGATGCAAAAATCTCGGCAGGGATGCATTTCTCGGCATAACACCGGGCGAGGTGAGGGAGGCCAGAACCGTGTATTGGAAAGGGGGCATTGTAAACCTTTGTCCGTTTTTTCTTTTCAGGTGATTAGTTCGTTCTTTGATGTGACGTTTGTTGCGACATGACTGGAAAGAAAACAAAAAAATACAAAAAATACAACAATTTCTCATGAAAACAGACATACATGGCTAGCGAGCTATGGGTTCCCTACCCCTGCCGTACTCTATTCTGGAGTTTCTGGCCACTTAGTGAGTCATTTTTATGAAGTCTAAGCGATTTATAAAATGATGAGCAATTACAATAAGGACATCTAACGGCATTAATAGATACCTACACTCGTGGATCATGGACGAAACTTCCCCCGCCAACATTTGGCAAAGACTCCGCCCATTCGGCTTTCTACCTACTAACACTATTGTACAAACTGGAACGTGGAGACAGTGCTTATGTTGACCCAGATTCCAGGGCACCGAACCACCGAGGTACAAACACCGAGGTCTTATTTTCTCTAAACCTTTACATTTCAGAGACGTTTAGTAAAGTTACATTTGACCAATTTGGAAGTATCGCCCAGGTCGCTTGACCGAGAAGTGGCTGCATGTAAGTGAAATACTGCCTACACCTTGCCGTTTGGGTAGGAAGTACTGTAATACGTTGGTTTTAAATCAAAGTTAACTGTCCATTACAGTGATATTCATTTATAATGGCTTAGTCGTGGTTTTGCTTATCCGTGTTTAACTTTGATTTCGTTATACTTTGAGCGCCTCCGGCAAAGCTGCTCCCTGGACTACTCGAACGAAACCGCTTCTGAGGCAAAAATCCCCCTAAAAAAGCAGAGTCGGTTTTGTGACGTTTAGGTGAGGGAGGGCATTTCATGCAGATCGATGTAATTTAGCCGAATTTAGTATTTTCAATTACTCAAAGGGAATTTCTACAGGGTATACAATGTGCAAATGATCTGTAGTTTACTGTTCCATCCCCCCCCAAAATAGGTACGAAGTAATTTCAGTGACGTTTGCGCGAGGTGGGACCTTTTTGGCTCAACACCCGCAAACCTGTTATGAAAATAACATTGTTTTTTTTTTTTTAGTAAAATTATTTTATTTATTGGCTTACTGAGTCTGTTAAACCCTATTTCTTATAATTAACCTGGTAATAACATCTGTCCATTCATTATCTGCACCACTTATTCTCAGTAGGGTTGCGGGGGTGCTGAAGCCAATCCCAGCTATCTTCGGGCAGTGGGCAGGGGACACCCTGAACTGGTTGCCAGCCAGTTGCAGGGAACGCAGGGACATACAACTCACTTACTCATTCGCATTTAGGGACAATTTGGACCAGCCAATTAACCTGACATGCATGTTTTTGGAATGTGGGAGGGAACCGGAGTGCCCGGAGGTAACCCACTCAAGCATGGGGAGAACAAGCAATCTTTGCACAGGAAGGATGGTAGCTAGATTTGATCCCATTTAAGAAACATGCACAAATGCAACCCGGGATCAATTTTTACACGCAAGTATTACGCGCAAGTGTGCACAATCATGGATTGACTTATAGAAAGAGAAGTCAAACATTTACAACTCTTTCACAATGTGTAAAAATTGGTCAAAGTAAAGTTTTTAGGGCCGTGAACTGCTCTTCTCCAAATGGCCACGTTTGGAAACGCCTTGACCTACCATTAGAAATATGTGTAAGATACAATGTTTTAGTTTTTCAGATTCTGATAAAATTTGTTAAGGTACCAGGTAGGGCTTCAAGCTGCTGTCTTACCAGCAAAGACGCACATGTTAAATCTATCTCAGATTACTCAATGTTCGTAGCATTTGCAGTGATTATTTTATTTGGGGGAAAAACATCAGAATTTTACCTTTTGAAAGAGACCACAACAGTCTATATTCTCCAAACAGTTCAAGAACAGCACTAAATATACTTTGGGTACATCTTGGATTGTGATTTTACAGGAATGGTAACTGGCATATTACAGATAATCATAGGAGGCTAAAATAAATATAACAAGGTTTCATAATTATCCCTTAACATCTCTTGCCTGATAGTGTTTGGAATTGTAAATTAGCTAAAGAATTTGCATACATTTTTGCCTATTTGTTTATTTAAATACATAAGCAACATAAACTATAAAACATCCACTACGAAACCCTTTTTATGAGTAAGACTGTGCTGCGTACCACAAGCTATCAGTGCTGCGTTCAGTGGGCAGCCCTCAGCACGCAGTGAGTCAGTCAAGACATCATTTATTTAAGGGGGCTTGATACGCTGTGTTTAAATTCGTAAGACTTCACCTTTAAAAAATAGTTATATATTTTTGTCATATCATCAACCCCTAGTGCAATATCAGGTTCCACTGTCAGTTTTATTGAATCAAGATTTAAAATAGTAAAAAAATCATAGAAATTGTCAAAAAGTTCTTCAAGAGCCCTTTGAATTTGAGTGTTTACATCATTCTTTTTTATGTCATGCCAGTACCACAAACAATGTTTATTTAGTTATCCCCAATTCTGTTTTCCTATTATTAGTGATGTCTATGGGTCGCTCGTCCTCTGTGACCTCCATCTCTCTCCTTGAGATTAAATCGGAGAGTCGACTTGTCCTCCAAGCTTTCCTCCATCGAACACTCGCCATTCCGTCTTTGGAGCGACCAGGCAGAGTCGGAGGTGCATACAAAGATTACAACAAGTACAGGTAAATTACTGTGCACTTTCTCTAACGTGTTTTCTTCTGTCCCATGAAGAAGCATGACTAAGGGTTAGTCATGCATCCCTGTTCCCCTCTATCCCTTATACTAATTTCCCTACCAAACCCGGCCTGGGCTATGTTGCCTCCAAATTATAGGTTATCACATTGATTAATGCAGGAAAAGTAAAAAACATTAGAGGCGAGTGCTCGTTTTGTCAGTTCAGCACTGCTAAGGAAAACAAATTTGACAGCTCGGCACCAAAAACCTTTTTGGATCACTCATTAGATACATCACATTTATGTTTCACGCAGCAAATACTCTCTGTGTGCATGTGCAGGCAATCTTGATGTGGAGATCCATGCTCAAGGGTAATTGAATATGTACTCAAACTACCCCTAATACCCAGATTTTAGCAGGTAGACTCAGTGCGAACTTTACGTGGCTGCGAGGTTTGGTGTGACATATTTGCTCATGCTCATACGAGCTTGCGTGCCTAAAATTTTAATAAAAGTCTTTTTAAATACATTATCAATAACCAGAAAAGTGGGAACAGATTCCCTTAATACAGAGATTACCAACTTTTTTACTGATACACCCCTTGAACTATACATGAGCTATATTTTTTCAGTCAAGCCAGTGATCAGTATACACTACATGGGTCAGTGGTGCTGGCCCCCAAATTATTTGAATCATCCATCCATCCATTTTCTGCGCCGCATATCCTCACTAGTGTCGCGGGGGTACTGGAGCCCATCCCCGCCACCTTTTCTGGGCATATCTGAATCATTCATCAACCCATCCATTATCTGCACCGCTTATCCTCAGTAGGGTCGCGGGGGTGATGGAGCCCATCTCAGCTGTCCTCGGGCAGTGGGCAGGGGACACCCTGAACTGGTTGCCAGCCAGTCGCAGGTCAAACAGGGATCGACAACTAGGGACAATTTAGACTGGCCAATTAATCTGAAATGCATGTTTTTGGAATGTGGGAGGAAACCCACACAAGCACAGGGAGAACATGCAAACTCCACACAGGTAGGCTGGTAGCTGGATTTGATCACATGACCTCAGAACTGTGCTACAAACCCACTAACCACTTATCCGCCATGCTGCCCCATCTGAATCATGTGATGTTAATTATATTTTGGCTGTGAATACTTAAGTCAAGTCATGTTAATTTGTATAGCCCTTAATCACAATCTCAAGGGCTGTACAGACTACCGTTACACTATCCCCTGATATGAAACCGGCATGCGGGCAAGAAAAAAACAAAAAAAATCAGCACGAGTAAAATAAGAAACCTTAAGGAGGGGCCGCACATGAGGTAATCCCTCTTGCAGGATGACCAGGCTGCAATGGATGTTGCAAGGCCATCAACAAACAATACACAGACATCATCAGCATGAAATAAAGGTCATTCATAAGCTATAAAATATAAGTGTTTTAAGCCTAGATTTAAACAGTTCCACTAAGGTTGCAGATCAAATCTCAGAGTGTAGAGCAGGGGTCGGCAACCTATGACACGCGTGCCAGCAGTGGAACGCGAGCGCACGGCAAAATAATAATGATTTTTTTTAAAGCGCATTTACTTAAAATTTAGACATTTTCAGTTGCGCGCCGTGTTTTTTAGAGGCTTTAGGTTAGCGCCTTTCCTCCTCTGCTTCGTGTTTGAGCGTGTGTTTGCGTGGCACCTCGCAGAGGAGAGCTCTGTGTTTTAACCCAGCCAACGAAACACATGCGCGCGATAAATGAACAAATCATGACGGCTCCTCGAGCGAAAACATCTCATTCTTTCCAGCCAGCGTGGACAGACGAATGAGGCTTTGTGCAAAAAATGACCGTGCTGTTTTGTGCATTATGCCTCGAGAGCGTTCTACTCGCATGGCAAGTGTTAAACGTCTTTACGAGACAAAACATGAACATGAATTCAAGAATGAGCCTGACAAGGCGGAGATATTAAAACGCGCAGTGTCCAGGTACGGCAAACAAACACAGACGCTGAAGACCTTTGTCACTGCTAAAAACACCACCACTGAAGCAAGCAATCACATTACAAAGCACAGAAAACGATTTACTGATGGCGAATATTTTAAAGAAGCGTGTGTGTGTGTGCGTGTGTGTGTGTGTGTGTGTGCAGGCACACGCACACACGCGGGCGTGCCTTCCACTTTGCTACTGTAATTTCATGTTTTTATATATTTTTTTTTGTTGATTGATGAACAAGAATAGTGGAAGATAAATTGGTCAGTTAAACCAGTGTTTTTCAAACAGTGTGCCGTGAGACCTTGTCTCGCGTGCCGCTGGAATTTGCCCAATTTTATCTTTCCTAAAAATCAGGCCATTATTCAGTATTTTTGCTTTCTTCAGACGAGGAACTGTGATATACATCCATATCAGTAGGTGGCAGTAGATTTTTTATATACTTTTTATTTACTAATTACCTGCTCTTGAGGTAGCACAGTACATTTAAAACTTTTAATAAATTTGTTCAACAAAGCGGTTGAAGATTGCACTGTAAAAAATAAAAACATAACCCATATCATTGTTTTTTATTTTAAGCATTATTTTCTTCTTTCTATATACTAATTTATCTGCTTATGAGGTAGTACAGTGAAACATTTGACATAATTTCATTTTCAAACATTTTCGACGGACGGTGTGCCTCGGAACTTTTTTTATAGATAAAAGTGTACCTTGGTTCAAAAAGAGTTGAAAAACACTGAGTTATACTATTAAAATGTATATCCATGTTAATATTTGAACTGGTGTAAAATGACAGCTCTGTTGGTATTGGAAAAATGTTGTGAGAGTCATTGATCTTGTTGTGGCACACTGATGTACAAGGAAATTTGAAAGTGGCACTCCACGCCGAAAAGGTTGCTGAGCTCTGGTGTAGAGCATTCCACTGGACTGTGGCCCGAATGGGGAACGCTTTTGAAGCTGGTTGCGCTGCTTCCAGATGTCTGCTCTCATGTTTAAGCATTCAACCAATCACATTTCCCCCATTTCTTGTTGCTGGGCTCTGAAATCTCTGTGGACGCCTTCATGATGAGATTTACAGGCTTTAGCCCTTACAATCAATCAGTCTTGGAGAGAGCAGTTGGTGTAGCCAATCAGATTTCGAGTTGGCATCTGAACGAAAGCTGGCGGGCGCTGAGGAACGACACCTGCTTTACAAAGTGTGAATGGCTTTGTGGCTAGGGGGAGTAATCTACCAACAGCTGTAAAACGAGGAAATAATATGGTTGCATTGATTTAATAGCGAAAGGTTGGATAACTTCGATGTGAGCCAGCGTTGCGCAAGCAGGAAAAGGTTTTGTTGCCACTTTCAGCTTGTGGTAAGGTATGATGCTGCACAATTCAGTCCTGATCCGAATTCCATCCACTTGGGGCTAAAACGTCCATCATGATTGCGTGTGGCCAAGCTTCTGTCCCCCCAACCATTCCCCTACATTCTCCCAATTTCGCTCAGTCTGAGCTCCCTGAGGGGACCGCGTTTGGCGCACAGGGACGCTGTCGGACCTGATAACCAGGCGTGCACACAGACAGCAAAATTACATATGCCCCAGTTCTTTAAATCAATTTCACTTCCAAGAGCCGGCTCATAAGAGCCTGTTCGCTCGCGAATGACACATCACTAATTCAGAATGGAGCCAAAGATGTACCGTATTTTCACGACCATAAGGCGCACGTATAAGTCTCAGATTTTCTTTAAATTGTGCGGTGCGCCCTGTGTCCCATATAAAGCGGCAAATTTAGACCAGCCTGCTAGCCTTAGTGTTGGGCACCAATCTCGAGACTGGGATGTCACAGGTTCGAGCCTTGGCCGAGTCATAGAATTACATTTTTGGGTGGAATCCAATGTTTTTGTAAACTATTTCACACTAAATGATACATGTATGTGATTTCCCTTGACTTCTATGCTTCTGTGAACGCGACATAAGGACACTTGACGCGGAAGTACTCATGGATGCTAACGCCAACGCATCTAGCAATTTGAAAGTTATTATGCTACCGGAGGCTAAACAGAGCTGTCCGACAAGATTTTACCCGTGTGTATTACTTTGTAATCAATACTTAAATAAACCACAACCAAATTCAGTTTCTCCCCCGCTATATTTTCAAATACGTACACTTCTGGGCCCTTCTGTGTTGTTGTGAGGCGGTATTGTGCTGAAAAATGTCTCCCCTGCGCAAAATGCCCCCCCCCCAACCCCCCCCCCACCCGCCCCCCCCCCCCCCCCCATAGAGCAAACTTTACTAAAAACACTTTGTATCTTATTTTGGGGGGAATATAATAGAACAGTAAAGCACTGAGTTATTGCATCTTGTACACCTTGTAGAAATCACTTTTGAGCGAGTTTAAAATATTGCCTTTGGCCAAATGAGCTGCAAATGCTCCGAGCTCTACTGTTCCATTCCCTCCAAAAATAGATACAAAGTCCTTGATGGAAATTTCACGCAAGGGAGGAAATCTTCGGCATGACTTTGGCCTCAGCTGATGGCACTTGCACCCTATTGTGTTATGCGCCCTGTGGAGTGGTAAATACAGAAATAAAACCAGCTTTGTAGACTGCGCCTTTTAACACGGTGCGCTCTATGGTCGTGAAAATACGGTATTTAGAATATCCTCAGAACGCCGCTGACACGGGTGTTGTTTTGCTCCATGTAATGAAATAAATTGAAGGTTTTATTAAGTTGTTGTTTATTAATGTTAAACTATTTATTTTTTTCACAGTGCGAGTAGTTGGCCAGAAGGAAAAATTAAAGATGGGTCGTATTCTGAGGCTGGAGATCAAAGCTCAGGCGAAGAGAAGAAGAAGCCCTGGGACTTTTTAAAGCGAAGTATCGTGCGCTCACCAGCCAAAGATGGGAGAGGTTCTATAGTCAAAGACATCAAGCCCAGACCACCAAACATCAGAGAATTATCAGAGGTAAGTAAGTGACATACATTAGGTTTCTGTCTTGCAAGAAGTGTAGGTTTCATTTTATTCCTTCTCATTCTTTTTTATGCCTGATGCTCATTCTGATGCAAATGTGCTATTTTTATGGATTAGGACAGGCTGGTGTGGACAAACTCCAGGTAGTGGTTAGCATTTAATTGGTAATTAATTGTCATTTAATATTTTTCCAAACACAAACAGTTAATTGACTTACAGTAATCTGTACTGTACTGTCCTGTTTTAAATTAAGAACCCCAATTTGTTTTTATTTTTATGTAGTACAAGCAGTACTTGGTCTCCTTACTATATTTTTTTCATGTGTGAAGGGAGGGGAACACTTAATACCATGTGGATATATATTTTGTGTGTGCGTGTGTGTGTGTATATATATATATATATATATATATATATATATATATATATATATATATATATATATATATATATATATATATATATATATATATATATAAATATACAATAATAATACAACAAGTTTTGTTTTGACTGCCGCCAGGAAGATATTTTGTCACAGTCCTCTACATCCGACGAAGACGGAGACGAAAGGAAACAGTCGAAGAAACTGAAGAAAAAGAAGATTAAAAAAAAACTTTCCAAATTTTTCAAGATCCAACTAGAAAAGGAGAAAGCCAAGGAGAAAGAAAGGGAAAAGGAGAAAAAGGAAGCTGGATCGCAACCTCAGAGACCTTCCACCTTGCTGTTTGATAAAACAGCTGATTTAATACCTCCGCTTGTTTCCCCAAGTAAGTTTCTCAATTTAAAAAGAAAGAACTGACAGACAAGCTTTGCCAACCATCATATGAATATTGGCGCAAATCAAATGTCTATTTTTAAAGTTGTTTGTCTTATCTTTCCTTACTAATATTCCTCATTTTTGTCTGGAAAAGGACATTAATCAGACTTGACAATGATCACAAGTGCAACCTTTGTGTTCATGTTTCTTGTCACTTAGACCACCCTCCTGCTTTTTATGATGAAGTTGCACAGAAGTTGGAAAAGATTGCCAAAAAGTCTACCAGTACAAAGAGGCTGAGCCCCACTCCCTTGCAAGATCGTGAAGGTAAGATACATATAACAAGGAAATAAAACAGCTTATTCCAATCAATTCAAAACCTGTTCGTCAGGCTTGCTCTACGCCACTTATGAAAGCTAAAACATCTATCGCTCTGGCTAGCTTCTTTTTTAATTTGATTGTTTACTGGCCAACTATGCCTATGCCTTGTTAGGAGATTTGCCTTTAAGGGATTATAAGGGCCTTTATTTCCAATAAGGCAGAGAATGTGTAGTGTTCCTCCCCTCAATCGTGCAAATATATTGAAAAATATTCCGCACATCGGGGATTCAAGAAATTTAGTGTCAAAGTTGACCAATTTGGGTCATGTCTTTCAGAGCTGTGACGTCACAAGGTGTCAACAAAGACTCGAAAAAATGTCGGGTTCCTTTGAAAAACAGAACGGGATTGTAGTCAACAGCGATTACATACTGCTCATTTTTGCTTTGAGAAATTATATCTTTGCTTACCGACATTTGTCTCAAACATATTTACACCCGTATTGTTCAGATCCACAACTATATTTGTAATTTACTCAAGTTCTAAAAATCATGTCTTGTTTAATGCAAGATTAAAAGTTGCATATTGAAATCTGAGATATATTTGTGGAGCTGCAAAATGCATGACTCACCCGATTTCTTCTTTAAGGTCCTTAATTGATTCATCCGAACTGAACAGCAGCGTATGTTATCAATCAAAAATGCTACAGTTTTCTTTCTGTATCCTAAGAGTTATTGTCAGAAACCCTTTAAAAGGACATTTTTATTCAGCAAACTTAGTCGGGTAATTCTGAGTTTATCTGTCATCTTTTGTGTTATTTCATTCTACCACTACGCCAGTTTTTCTAATTTATTTTTGACTTTGCTCATCACAGTTTCTAGTTTGAACTTTGTCAAGTTTTGGTGTTTATTTATCGTCTTTTATGTATGGGCATTTTGTTATTTGTTTAGTGCCCACTTGTTTGTTTGGTACTTCGGTCCTGATTTTGTTAAATTATTGTCCTATTTTTGAGAACCTTAGCCTGTAGTTCCTGCCTCTCCTACCTGGGCCCATCATAAAAACTCTCTGGTTGTTTCCATTCTGAATGGTCACATGATCCAAAATCACGTGATGTATACAATTTGGAGTTGGCGCCAGATGTGTGCCAGGCTTTAGGACCAAAAATCAACCATTCCGATTTTTTAATTTAAAAAAAAAATGCATTGGTGAATGCCAAGTCGCCGTAGAGCCTGAACAAATGTATCGCCAGTGTCTGAAATGTTCATTTTGTATTTCTTCTGTACATAACTCTAAGTGTCTACTTTTTCCTAAAGCTGTGGATAACAAAGAGCTGGTGGTGCAGCAGCTAGTTCAGGTGCTGTCTGTAGAAGCTGATGCCATTAACAATAAGGTAAGTTAAAACTCTAATGCAGTGGTCCCCAAACCTTGTTCCTGTGAAGGCCACATAACTTTTCTCTTCTCTGATGCGAGGCTGGCATCAATTTGTAACAGAAAAAGTGTGATGATCGTAGAAGTGCCCAAATGTAAAAAGCGACAATCAAATAACCGTTTCTGGATTCTTTGCAGAACACAAGTCAGAAAACAAACAATACTATTTTAAAATTAAGGATAACCAAGTAACACATTCTGTTTTTTTTCACTGCAAAAAAAGAACTTTCTGTTGTGTAGTGCACAACTTTAAATGTTCAGCTTAGTAGTCAGAGCATTGGAACACTGGAAATGGTTTAGATGACTTGTGAAAAGGCAGTACATTCTTTCTCATTAACACACTATCTTTAGTCGCGGTACAAGAGATGAATATTAAATTCGGTGTGCGTTTTACACATAAACCTATTCCCAGCATTCTAAGTGACACCTTCATTACATAAAATCAAATACAGCTGTATCAGTTGTAGTCCGATGGTAACAGTTAGGCCCTCTTGACCCAGGTTTGAATCCCGGTAAAGTAATCCCTCATTTTTTGCGGGGGTTGCGTTCTAAAAAGTTCCCGCGACTATCAAATTCCGTATAGGTGTTATTTGTTAGATTTAAATTTGGCCAATGGCCCGATCCTGAAGACCTATCCAATTTTTTGATTCATATAGATGCAGACATTTACCTGTTATATTTCTTTATTTAAAAAAAATATATATTAGTTTAATCAAATTGGTTTGTAAATGTTCACTAGTATATGTGTAGTATTTTTGTAGTATTACTGTAATTTTCTATTGCCTAAGTAGAATTTTTGTTGTATTTAAGTTGTATTTTCGTAGTACCACTGTTGTAGTTTTTCCAAAGTATTATTATAGTAGTGTTACTTTTGTTGTGTTTTGGTAGTGGTATTTTTCTATTATTGTATTTCTCTAATGGTGTTTTTGTAGTATTTTTGTTATACTTGTTATATTTCTGAAGTATTTCCATAGTGTTTTTGTATCATCTTATTTTTTGTTTTCTGTATTAGTATGGATAGTGTTATGAGTGCACTGAAGGAAAGAGGTCTAAATTAATTGGAAGCTCGAGGTCTTGTTGGTGATAGGAATGAGTGGAGAGGTGTTGTGAAAGGATAGTAGCATGTTGGACGCGTTCTAAGGGATGGGCAGGGCACCGGAATATGCGGCAGGGGTAAACCAGTGGAAGCTGTCGGGCCCTGCTGTTGAACAGAAGAGTGTGTTGTGTCACCCTGACCCGAGTGACATGGCTGCTTTCTTGTGTCCTGTTTCATCTGGAGGGACGAAAGCATGACCAACTTAGGTGCCGAGGTGCCTAACTTGTTTGGGTGTGTAGGCAATTGGGTTGGCCATGGTCCAAAAATGTAGTATTTTTGTTGTAGTCACACAAAGGGACAAAGTTGGCACCAAAAATATTATTTTATGAGTAGTACTTTATTTCAAAATATTTTCATTATATTTTGATTTTCATTTGGTTGGCATGATCAAAAAGCCCGACGGCATGCGGGTTGCACTTTGCCCACCCCTTTTATGATATACAGTGTATGACTTTAACAAAATAACAACTATAGATCTACAAATAAAAACACGGAACACAGAATTGCAGTTGACTTAATCAATTGTCTTCGATGAATTTATTTTCAATGTAACGCGACGTTCAAATTACAAGCTGTCGCCGTGCTTCGCAATTGGTTTTAGGTGTACACATTGACTGCACGAATGTGAATGACGGCATATCAGTCGCGCTCACAGTCACACCCACCAAACACACACACACGCACGCACACAAATACACACACACACAGCCCTCCGCGACTTGCCCCAACAAAAAACATTTGCTGTGTGTTGTCTGCAGCAGAACACAATGCACGACAAAAATCCGCAAATTATCAAAACCACAAAAAGTAAACTGTGATACAGCTTGTGGTTACCGTACCACCAAAAATTGGCACCCAGAGTTTGAATTATTTTTTACTTTAAAAAAAGTGTGTTGTTCACCAATCTGGGTATTGTTTAGGGGGGCAAACCAAATGTGGAGGCTGGCCATAGTTTGGGAACCACTGCTCTAATGTACTAAATAATTGCTCAAATATGCCTAATAATTAACTCATTCAATGCCAGATGTTTCTTTCAAATGGGAAGTGCAAGGAACAGTCAATATTTGCCATTTTGACTCATTTTTGAAGGCCTACAGGAAATTTTGTTCTGTAGCAATTAAGGGAAGTGGGGGCTCCTCAATGTGTCGATAAAGATGTAACTAAAGCCTTTCCTACCATTTAATGGTAATTTATCTTACTGAAATCGTCCACCCTACATACCTAATGAAAAGCCTTTAGAAAAGGGTTCATACACACTGCCCAGGGGCCCATTGTGGGCCCTAGGATGATAGTTTGAGGCCTCCGCCTTAATAAAAAACTTAGTGGGACTATGTGTATTATTTTCCCACTAGATGTAGCTGTATTCTATCGTGTCACTAAAAACGAGTGCTTAAAGTACAACGCAATAAGACAAAATACAGAGATTTAAAGTGACTAAAACAAACCTTTTTGAAAAGAAGAAAAAGGAAAAGAACAATTTTTAAAAAGTAAGACAAAATGTAAAACTCAAGATAAAAAGAGAGAAAATTGCATTTTTTTTTCTCGTTTTTCTCTTTTTTCTGTTATATTCCTTTCTATTTTTTCTTTCGTCTTCTCCACTTTACTTTCTTTAATTTATTTTCCCCTACTTTTTCTTTTTTTCCGTTTACCTTTTCTGCCACTTCTTTTTATTTCTTTTTCCTATTTTTTTAAGCTTTCCCTTTTTTTTACTCATTTTCAGTCTCCGTAGTTTGTAGTCTTCCTTGGACTCACTTTTGGTTGCACTACACATTACAGAGACATCTAGTGGACAAATATAAAACACTGTCCCGTTAAGAACCTCGGAATGTTTTTGTGGAAAATCGCATTTGGCCCTACCTCACCCGGATCCGAGCTTGAGCGGCCCCCAACTCAATTGAGTTTGAGACCCCTGCTTTAGATTTTTTTTATCAAAATAGAAAAAAACATTTTTAAGTTTTGGCACTCAGGGACAATGCTTCTGAAAAGGTACCGAATAATACACGATTCTGTTTGTCATAATGCGGCCGATGTCATCGTCTACCTTCATCATTCCCAGATCGAGATGGACCCGTTTCTGCGCACCAGTTTGTCACGGCTGTCGTACGCGTCCTTTGCCAAAGTTCTGGACTCGGTCAGCAAAACACAAGCGCTGGACGTCCCAATCTTGCCGACGGCGAGCCCGACTTTGCGCCGCATGGCCGTCACCATGGAGGTGTCGCGGCGCATCGTCACAGCGACCGGCGTCCATCGAATGCAAGGCTATGCCGAGTGCTACATGGAAACGTTTGCTCCCTGGCTGAAAAGTCAAGGAGGATGGGTGAGTGCTTGTTAATTTTTTTGGAATGATACTGTTTTTATTACCGTAGATATTTGAAGACCACAAATTGCAAAACAAACCAAGTATCTTACAGGGTCTGTATCAGTGCTTGAACTCCTTGCCAGAACATAAAAAACACCTATTCCGAAATACTTTTAAAAAAACATATTTTTAAGAACAGAAAAAAAATCACTCAATGTCAGAACATAAAAACATTAAAAGATAGAACAAACCTCTTAAAAATATTATTCATATTTTTTACTATTTTTTAAGTGAGTTTCATATGTTTCCTTACTGCCTGAACAACAGATTCAGATTCAGATCTACTTTATTGTCATTCTAGTACACGTGTATACAGAACGAAATGTCGATACATCTGACCCGCACAGTTTCCTTGAATGTACAGATATAAATAAAATGTTGTATTGAGTTGGAGTATTGGGTACTAATAATATACTAAATAATTATGGCTATGTATAGTATCTTACAGTAGCGCAAATAGTGCAAGAGGAGCAGCTAACCAGATGTGCAAAATGGGCAGTCAGGTAACAAGTCAGGTAAACAGTAACAATAACACTGTAACAATAACGCTGTAAGTACAATAGTGCAGAGAAACAGATGTGCAAGGAGTGGCTAGCTATAAAGAACTGCCAGTAGTGCAAAAAGTCAAACAAAACCAACAGATGTACAGATTAGCAGCAGTTTAGATTTACTATGTGTTTGACTGACCATTTAACAGTCTAATGGCCAGGGGCACAAGACTATTGTGGAACCTGGTGGTCCTGCACCGCACACTGCAGTACCTCTTCCCAGAGGCTAGCAGAGTGAACAGTCCATGATGGGGGTGAGAGGGGTCCCTGATAATGTCCTGAATGGAGGGGAGAGAAGTCCAGATGATTTTCTCTGCTGTCCTCGTCACCCTCCTCACACTACCCCAGTCGGAAGCGCTGCAGCCTCCACACCACACAGAGATACAGCTGGTCAGGATACTCTCTATGGTGCCCCTGTAGAATGTGATGAGGGAGGGTGGGGGCAGGTGGGCTCTCCTCATCCTCCGCAGGAAGTACAGGCGCTGCTGTGCCCTCTTAACCAGTGATGCAGTGTTCACGGACCAGGTGAGTTTGTTTGTGATGTGCACCCCTAGGAACTTGATGCTGCTGACAACCTCCACAGCCTTGTTGTTGATGAAAAGTGGGGCATGGTTGGGCTGGTTTTTCCTGAAGTCGACAATGATCTCTTTAGTTTTGTCAACATTCAGGACCAGGCTGTTGTCCCTGCACCAGCCCACCAACTGCTCCACCTCCTCTCTGTAGGCCAGGTCGTTGTCGTCCCTGATGAGGCCCACCACTGTTGTGTCGTCCGCAAACTTCACGATGTGGTTTGTGGCGGACCTAGGGACGCAGTCGTGTGTCATCAGGGTGAACAGCAAGGGGCTCAGGACACAGCCTTGGGGGGAGCCCGTGCTGAGGGTGATGACATCGGAGATGTTCTGACCAATCCGCACTGACTGGGGTCTGTCAGTGAGGAAGTCCAGCAGCCAGTTCCGCAGGGGGGTGTTGAAACCCAGGAGTCTCATTTTGTCTACCAGGTGTTGTGGGATGATGGTGTTGAATGCTGAACTGAAGTCCAGGAACAGCATCCGCACATGGGTGTTCTTTTCCTCTAGGTGTGTCAGGCTCAGGTGAAGCGCAGAGGAGATGGCATCCCCGGTGGAGCAGTTTGTCCGGTAGGCAAACTGAAAGGGGTCGAGTGAGGAGGGGAGACTGGAGGTGATGTGCTCTTTAACCAGTCTCTCAAAGCACTTCATTATGATGGGAGTCAGTGCAACGGGCCGGTAATCGTTGAATGATAAGATCTGGTGTTTCTTTGGCACTGGGATGATGGTGGCAATCTTCAAGCATGATGGTACTGTGGCTTGGTCTAGCGAGGTGATGCGAACAGCAGATATTGTTGAAAAAACTGGCTTGAGCAAATTGTCACATTTTGGGTCTTGGGATGAAGTACCTTATCTTTCAAAAAACAAACACACTACAAATTTGAATTAGAGAAATTCAAAAATTGGCAATGTCAAAGGTGCATGAAACCCTGAATTTTGTGTTTTTCAACTAGTGTATCACTAGGCCTTGTCTAGTATCTGCGGGATAATGTCTACATTTGATAAAATATTATACAGTGGTACCTCTATTTATTAGCCTAATTCGTTCTAGGATCGTGTTCATAGCTCGAATAGCTCGTGTGAAGTTTTCGAAATAAAGAAATTAAAAACTATTTGGGCAATTTCCGACCTCTCAAAAGGATCAAAGTGAACCTAAATCGCTATAAAACACATCTTCCTAATCACTAAAGTCAAATAGTAATTAAACATAAATATTATTAACTAAATACAAAGTGAGCTTTTCATAAGGGTTTTTGTTTTCTTGGTGCGAGAGTAGGAGAGGGGGGCACGGGAGGAGTGACGGTGCACAACTTTTGATCATACTTAAGCAGTTACTGTACACTTAAAATTAAAGTCATAGTAACTTAAATGAATGTGGACTAGAGGTAAGATCTTAAGCTCGAGCCTGGCCGGAAATTTGGGTCGGGCCTGAGACGTCAATCATTACGTTCGGGTTTGGGCACGGTTCTTCTATCTTTTGTATTTTTTTGTTATTTTACTTCAAATAGTGTGAAAAATGTAATCATTTTTTATTTATTCAATATTAATTGGCCTTTTGTAATCATTTAAATGCAAAAAAATGAAATAAATACATTTGAACTGTATATAGTATATTATGAAGTAATTGTTTTAATTAATTCAATCTTTAAAAAACACACCGTTTTTTGTGTGTTTTGACACGTATTCAACAAATTTCTAGTAAACATGATGCACTTCATTTAATTTATAGTAATTCCTTTTTTATTGTGGGGGTAACATCCCAAAAATAACTCGTGATAGGCATTATCCGTGAGGTAGAAGCCATTTTCTTTCTATACAATTGTTTACTTTTTAATTATTGTAGAGTAAAATAATAAGCGGGAAGACTGTTTAGTCAATCAGAACGCAGAAGGCGATGTACGATGCAAATCCGTGAAGTAGCGAAACTGTGAAAGGTACCTGAGTTATAGCAAGGGATTGCTGTTTTTTTTTCTGTTCCAAAAAGTGAGCATTTTCTCAAAAAGGTTGAGAAATACTTTTGTAATAAACACGTCGGATAAAATATCTGTTTTAAACCCCTAAATTTTGATAGCAAAAAATAAAGCAGGGTCTGGATTTAAACTACATTTCCTGTTCAGCCACCCCTGCATCCACAAAATTTTAAAACAAAACGAAAAAAGCTATAAAATCCACACCGGAATGTTAGACACAAATATGTGTGTTTAAAAAAAATCCTTATCCACTGTATGTAGGGAACTGTTTTAAACTATGATATTTATAAAAAATGTTTGATATAGGAAAAATATATCGTTTCTGTTGGACAAAACAAAACGCATTCTTTATGGTTTCCAATGAATAGCTAGATACATTATGTGTTTCCTTTTTACAAGGCTTTTATAAGGTTTTTAATTTTGGCTCCAGACATATTTTTTTCTCTCCAATTTTTGGGCCAATATTTTTGCAGTTGCCAACTAGAAGCTAAATGCAGTTTTACTTAATGTCCACGTGATGGCATCAAAGTATCCTGTTAAGTGGATAGTGTCCTTAAACAGTTGAGCAATAAAACAGCAAGATATATTTTAAAATTGTAATTTGACAGTACAGAAGTCATTTGTTTAAGAAAATGTTTTTAACGAAATTGTTAAACTAATACTTGAGCCTGTAAATAGGGTTTGTTCTGAAGTGGTAAAGGGGACGGTGTGTAATATTTAGTGCTTCCAGTGGAACAAAAATTTCATTCACTTTCATTCATTGATTGGAATACTATGCAAAAATTTGTGATCCATCATACCAATGTTAATTTGATATAATATCATAGGTCAAGAAATTTGCATTTCTTTTACATAGTGGAATCCCTGCTTTGGTCGCCGCCTTGTTTGTCTGGCATCCTGCTGCCACTTTGTGCTCTGTGCCACTGGTGGTTGCTCACATCAGACCAACCAAAGCCCCCAATGTGGAATATTTGACCACTAGGGGGAACTGTTTGTTGAATGATGCAAAGGAAAACCGGTGCCAAATGATCACTGCGTGGCAGCTAGATGCCTGATAAGCATGGCGCCGACTACTAGGTAACGATTCCACTATCTAAAAGAAATACAAATTTCTCCACCTGTGAGTTTTTATAAAAAATTACATTGTTATGATAGTTTATGTATTTTCGCCTACTATTCAAATAAATGTGTTTTTTTTTTTTTTTACTTAAAAAGATTTTGTACCAGGGGACACTAAATATTACACACTCCCCCTTTGATAAATAAATGATTTTTTAACTTTACAGGTTTTGACAATCACGGGAAGTTTTTGGAACGCAACTCCCGCGAAAACCAGTGATTACTATATTCGGGAAACAAGATAATTTAAGTCTAGTATTTATGTTAGCGTACATACTGTAGTTTGATTTCTAGTAACATTTGCTATTTTCTTTTTATCTACAGGAAAATGTGGTGCATATGAAAGATTCTGTGGAATATGACTGAAGAGAAGGTCAATGGTGTCATGGAGGTCTTGAATGAGACTTTTTACCTTGTTACTATGAAATAAGTTATAACTGTGAACATTTACTCATCAACTTGGATGATCACTGTGTCAAAGCAAGAAGGGTATCAAGTTTGCCTGAGACTGAAAATCAATGCGAGGCCATTGGAGAAGTAATTGCACTTCCTCTCACGTGTAACATACTTTCACACAATGCACAACTATACTCTCGTTGACAGTCGTACCCATGCACAAACAGTACACTCTTAAACACACTATTATACTCTCTCACACATACTATTATACTCTCATATACACAGTACTGTACTCTCTCACGCTACTGAACCCATCACGCTATCATATTCTCTCATACATACTACTACACTCTCTCATATATACTACTATACTCTTTCACGCATACTACTAAACTGTCCTACACACATTAATATACTCTCACACGTTTTACTATACTCTCACACACACTACTATGATCTCACACACACTATTATACTCTCACAAACACGCTACTATAGATTCTCAGATGAACACTACTATAGACTCTCACACACTCAACTAACTTGAAGGGGTAGGGAAAATAAGCATCTGCCTCTTACTACCCCTTTTCGAACATATTATGTAACTTTATTTTGTTGTTGAGTTATTGTTTTTGTTCTGTTTTTATTTTAATGTTCGAAATAAAGTTTTCATTCATTCAACTATACTTTCACACACTACTTTAGACTCACACACACTGTTATACACATTACTTTACTCTCTCACCCATGCTATTGTACTCTCTTATGCACACTACTATACTCTCTCAGGCTACTACACTCCCATTCACACACCACCGTATTGTCACATACAAACTACTATAATTTCTCATGTATACAACTTTACACTCTAATACATACTACAAAACAGTCATTCATATTTTGTTATACTCTCACACATACTACTGTACTCCCCCCAAAACACGCTACTATAAATTCTTACACACGCTATTGTAGTCTCACACACACTACTATAGACTCAGACGAATGCTGCTATAGATTCTCACACACAACTATACTCGTACACACTACTATGGACTCACACACTATTTTACTCCCTTCACAAACACTAATATTATTTTTCTCACAACATTAAAACTGCTATTCTATAGCGGTATGTCACTCTTAATGACCACCTCACTTTTGGGTACTTTTGAGAACCAAGGAGACACACTGATCTGTGTTTGTATGTTGTAGTTTGATATCAGACTTGAATTTTTCCCAATATAGTATATAGTATATGTGAGAGTAAGGTACTATATATGAGATAGTATGGTAGTATGTGTGTGACAACATTGTAGTCTGTGGATGACTGAAAATAATATAGTAATGTGTGTATTAGAGCATAGTAATATGTGTGAGAGATTATGCAGTGTGTGCATGAGAGGATAGTAATATGTGTGTGAGAGTATAGTATTGTATGCAGTGTCTGAAACTCATGACAAAAGGTTACCGGACACCAGGGCAGACAACTCTGAAAAGTTGCCTTCCCAACGTTGTCTGACCAGCCATAAAGTTGCCTGCCCCATTTTTCACAACTTGAAACACTATAAGATGACTCATCGCAAAAAAACAATTGTTGCAAAATATTAAGGCTTGATAATCAGAATATATAACAGAACAACACTTTAAAATTAAGTTTATTATAAATCTGCTTATAACATTCATTTCATGTATATGACATTTTTTTTTTCCATCTGCCATCAGATGTACCTTTATTTACTCATCTTCATTCATGCAATGTTTGCGTTGTGTCTTCTGCTACAAGCCACGTGAACTCCTCTTTCCACGATGCTGTTAATGTACGTTTACGTTTTTTAGAGTCATACATTTTGTTAGCTTCTTTTGAATCTTTCTTCTGGGGCTGAGGTTTTGGCTTGTTTCCTGGTAAGAATATGTCAGAGTGTGCAGTTTCCTCATGCGTGAGAAGATAAGGAGGACATTGTGGTTCAGCCTTTAAGCATATTTATTCCACAACAGCAAGTAAACAACAAAACGGCTCCATTCAATACAACATGGCGATCAACAATTAGCAAAACAAAAAAAGGTGCTTGCGTAATGACGTCACAGAATGGAAAACGTCTTACCGCAATACCACGAGTAAAAGCGCTATTATATTGACAAATCTTAACAATTCCTAAACACTTATACATTTTTCTTGTGTTCTCTGTGCGTCTACTTTGGAAAATGATATGCAAATGGATGACCTTATAACGCTCGGGAAAGTCCGAGAGTACAAAGTTATTCGATGCAGGCTTCTGATTGGCTGCCGAGTATGCAAACGAACCGAAGTTCCAAAATTCCCAAATTTCCAAATCGAACGAAGTTTTCGGAATAAAACGTTTTATTTGTTAAAAAAAATGAGTTTTTTTTTTCTTGAAAAAGTTGTCGGCCACCTGGGCAGAGACATTTCGACGTAAAAGATGCACTCCCCGGGAGTCTGGGCAGACGTTATTTCAAACACTGCTGTATGTATATGAGAATATAGTAGTTTTTCTAAGGCAGTTTAGTAGTGCATGGATGAGAGCAATGTTCACTCTAAGCTGCGCGCGTGCGCATTTGCGCACTGCTCGCACATATTCAGCGCTCAAGAAAATCTAGCCACCGCACAAAAATGAGGGCTCAAAATTACTAATTAAGAAGTGACTTAAGTCAAAGTTACAGTGTATGAAGGTAAAAATACAAGGGTTTCCCTGACGTTGTGTCCTAAATGCGGTATTTTGAGTCATTCCTAAGACTTAAAAAGTGGTCGGCGGCGCCCTATGTTGGCTGCGGCTGCATCGGCTCGCTACAACGGGTCAGGTGCAATCGACATTTCGTTCTGTGTACATTGTTACACAGAATGACAATACAAGGAAATTATTATTATTATTATTATTATATTTTGAAGTTGAAGTAGACGAAGTTGAGTAAAGTTAGTAGTTTGTCGAGAACCGCCTTCTTCGGCTCGGCTCACTAAAAGGAACCGCTCTTTTGGGTCCTAAATGGCTCTTTGGGTTGTGTTAGCTTCTTTAATCCCAACATGACCAAATATTATGTAAAATTATGCACAAAATGACTTAAAGGAATGGGGAAATAGAACAAAAAAGGAAAAAATTACCAAAATGAAAAAGTAGTGAAAAGCTGAGGAAAAAAGAAACAAAAGGAAGAGAAAAAAAGAAGGAAAAATTTAGAAAAAAGCCAGAAAAAAAGAATGGAAAGAAACGTAGGAAAAAGGTAAATAGAGAACAAAAAGAAAAAAGTAACAGCTTGAAAAATATAAACACAATGAGATTTTTTCTTAAAGGAATTTTTTTAAAAAAAAGGTGGAAAAAAAAACACGGAAAAATGAAGAAAAAGTTTGTGTTGCATTCAAATACTTTCCAATTATATCAAGTGAATCTTGTTGCCAACATTGTACTTCCACTAAAAATGTGATTAAGTACAGTTCTGTATCTTACAACCGACTAAGCCCCCAAAAATGTTAATATTATCCGAGAAAATATATCCGGAAATAATAAGAAATGGATATCTTGTGAAAGAATTGTAAGAACAAACAACATTTGTAGGCCGTACAACCTTTGCAATAGTACATGAGTCAATTCATTCAAAAGAGAAAAATAATTTAGCATTGCCGGAAACTCAGCAAAATGTAACTTGATGTCATGTTTTGCACATGTTTGATAATGGATTAGTTGCCACCCTTGGGATTGCCGTTGCTCACTGTTGTTTCAAGCGTTGCTCACTGACTTTGTGTGAACGCTCAGACCCGTGGAAAATTACAGGGAACATTGCATGAGAGTATAGTATATCTGCAAGACTGTCTAGTAGTGTGTGTACATGAGAGTATAGTAAGATGCATGAGAAAGTATAGTAGTGTGTGTATGACAGCACATTCATATATGTGAGAGTACAGTAGTGTGTATGAGAATATAATGCGTGTGAGAGAGAATAGTAGTCTGTGTATGAGTGTAATAATTCATATAAGAGAGTACATTAGTGTTTAGTTACATGAGTATAGTAATATGTGTGAGGAGGTAGTGTGTGTAGGAGAGGAAAGTAATATGTATGCGAGTGGAGTGTGTGTAGGAGAGTATAGTAATATGCATATAAGAAAGTATCGCAATGTTTTATAAGAGTATAGTAATACTGTATGTTTGAGAGGTATAGTCATACGTGTAAGAGTAAAACAGTGTGTGGATGAGAGTAATGAAATGAGTGAGAGAGGGTATACAGTAGAAGTGTGTATGAGAGTATGGGCCCGGTCACACAGCCGTTTGCGGCTGAATTACGGCCAGAAATTTCTGCCTGTGAGGCGGACGCTATTGGACGCTTTGAGATCGCCATACAGACGAGATACAGCAGTGCTTTACTCGCGGTCGGAAATTCACACGCGGTTGGCCGCACGAAAAAGTTTTGAGCTGCTCAAAACTTTTGAGCTGCTCAAAACTTTGAGCACGTGTTAAATGATTCAAATTGAATCTTTTCTTCCGGCGCCGTCACGAATGGCAGCCACTCCAGCAGCTCCCGTGTTATTTTCGATTGTTCTCGATTGTTCTCAGCTCAGGGATGCTGCTGGAAATGTGAATTTCCCTTCGGGGATGAACAAAGTATCTATCTATCTATCTATCTAACCGCGGGCGGCACACGAGGTAATGACGCGGAAATGACGCGGAACGACGTGCTCTGGCCGCGGCCAGGGCGTGGTTACACATGGGTAGGACGCGAAATTTCAGCGGGTAATCGTGGGTGGAGCACGGTCATAGCATGTTCTGCGTCTGTATCGCTGTGTTTTTACGTGAAATTAGCGTGTTACGCGTGTGACAATCAAACGCCTTTCTCCGCGTATATACAGCGCGATTTGCCGAGCACACGTCAGTTGTGCTCGAGACGTCAAGGGGTGGACTTTTTTGCGTAGGAGTCGGATTTGGGCACAACACCGGCTCGGGAGCTTTTATACCCGTGGTCCACACGAGAAAATGACGCGGAAATGACGCGATGAGGAAGCGGAACAGTCGCCGGCGTCTGTTTTGCGGGCATACCACCGATGAACAGCGGGCTGGCCAATTTTGCGCATTTTCCATCGCAGGCAACCACGGGCAAAAAAAAAAACCGCAAAATTTTACCCGCGATACAGACGCAAACGGCTGTGTGACCGGGCCCTATAGTAATGTTTGTGCATGGGTATGACCGTGTCTGTACGAAAGTAGTCGTACATTTTCGAGGGTTTGATGTTATATGTGAGAGCAAGTATGAATTACTTCTCAAACAGACACTCATAAAAAATAATGCAGAATCTTCATCATTTCCTACTCACATCCAGTGAGGTACAAACTCTGGTGGCCTGAGGGAGTTTTTGTCCTTTTGCTGCATTGCACATAAGGCTTTTGTAATCATGTCTGTTGGCCACAACATCTTCATGAAGAACTTCCTACGTGTTCCATTTCCAGTTCACTCTATGGCCGTAAGTGCAAACAGCGCCATCATTTTTATTTAGTTTTGGATTTTGTGTTAAGGATGCTTTCAAATTCTCAAACCCTTTAAACCAGGGGTGGGCAACTGCAGCCAACGGGCTACACATGGTCCATCAGGCTTTTTATTTTGGCCCGCCAAACCAAAATAGTCAAAATATAACGGCAATATATACAATAATGAATGAAGTACTACTAGAAAAAAAAACGTTTTATTTTTTGGGTGCCAACTTTGGTGCTTGAAAACAGGGACATGATGTATTAATTTCCTTCATTTCAAAAGGAAAAAATACTATAGATATACTACAAAAATACCACTGCATTAATACTATAATACAAAAATACTACTTCTGAAATATTACACCAGAAATACCACAAAAAAATACAACTACAGTTATATTACATAATCAGAAAAAAATAATACAAAAACACTACTATGGAAATACTACAATGATACTACAGAAATACGATTTTCTAAATACTTCAAAATATTCAACAGAAACACTACAAATATACCACGACAGGAATACTATCATACGAAATAATTTCTACTAAAATATGAAATACCCACAAAAGTACTACTACAGAAATATTAGGACTGAAATACTGCAAAAATACAACTACAGCAATACTACAAACGTACTAGAGATAAACTAGAAAAAAATATACAGTGGAAATACCACAAAAATACTACTGTAAAGTTACTACAAAAATAGAACTAAAGTAATACTACGGATACACTCAAAAATGTATACTATAGAGATACTGCAAAAATTCTACCACAGAATACTACATAAATATAACGACTGCAAAACTACAAAAAAAAGAAATACTACTGAATCTGACTGCAGAAATCCTAAAGAAAAATACTAATAATATATAACTACATTATCACAACAAAATGAATCTCAAAATTAGTACTTAAAACAGGGATTTGGTGAAATATATTTATTTAAAACAATTAAAAATCAATTTAACAAATAGTTACCCACCTCCTTCTTTAAACCATTCATCAATCCACCACTGTTTTTGAATAGTTTTTTTTTTTGTTTGGAATTTGTTTAGGGCGGCAGTAACTCAGAAGGTAGACCGGCCATCTTGGGACCAAAGAGCTCGCAGGTTTGAGTCCCCGCTCCTCCGAGTTACATGTCCAAGTGTCCTTAGGCGAGACACTGAACCCCTAATGCCCCTGATACGCTGGTAGGCGCTTTGCATGGCTGACTCCGCTATGGTTGTGTGAGTGTGTGAATGGGTAGTGTGAAGTGCATTGTAAATCACTTTGAAGGTCCTGAGTGACTGGTTAAAGTGCTATTTAAAAGCAGTCCTTTTACTATTTTATAAATCGTGTCTTTTAAGTTAACAGGATTTTATGTTTGCATTGAGAATGTTTGGTGGTATCGCTTTTCTGTATGCAACAAATTGTGAAGAACAAATGGAAACTTTTTATTGTGTTATTCATGTATTCATTTTTTACTATATCTGTATTTTGTAAGTACAATATTGCACCAAAGAGAGAAAAAGTATTTAATTAAAGTCTGAAAAGCCAGCCTTTTTGTCTCCTAGAATTTGTTTTATACATGTGTACATGCGGTTATGAGCTTTATTGTGAACTCTGAATTGTTCAAATTACGAGTGCAAAGAATAAGATATTTTTCATTATTTTAAAGGATAGCAAGGTATTTTCTGTTATTAAAATAAAACCTAACAAGAAGGAATCATGTCAAAGTGTTTGGAATGTATTTGCATTTCACTAGAATTAATATATTGCAGTCAAATAAAAAACGAAAACAAGAAAAAAAACAGATGCATAATTAAAATATAACGCTTTGTCAACTTGGGTAATTTGAGACAAGCAGCCTGGAAACCTAGTGCAGAAATAAAATCATGTCATAAATACATTATATTCTCTTAAAGAACGTACATGGAGGACCTTTCACATCAGCAACTTTAAAAGAGAAAGAAAACTTATTTTTTTCATATTTTAAAGCAGGGGTCTCCAACCTTTTTCAAGCTGAGAGCTAGGTTTTGTTACTAATTAGCGCAAATGGCACCCACTTAGATTTGAATTTCTAAAAACGCAACTTAGCTAGATGGTTTGCTAAACAGCTAAAACGGTAGTTGATAGTTAGCTCGAAAGGTGAACAGGTAAAAAAGTAATAGGGAGATAGATTGTTTGCTAAAAGAGTCAAAAGCCAACTAAATAGAAAGCTTAAAACTAGATAGCTAGATAGAAAGGAGGCCAAAATGTAACTTAATTTTAGCAAACAAGACAAAATGTTAGCTAACTAGCATGCAAAAGATGTATAAAGCTAGCTAGGTAGCTTGCTAAATAGCTAAAATGTAGAAAGACAGCTAAAAAGAAACTAAAAAGGTAGCCTGATAGCTGATTTAAAAAACTGCACATTTTGCTCATTTGCTTTATAAAACCTGTAAAATGGAATTTATTTTTCGTTTCATTTCATTTTGTTTTATTTCCTGTCAAATAAATAAATAAAAAAGATGGATAAACAACTTTTTTTATTAAATTCACATTCTATATTCTTAATTAATTGCTCAAAAACAGTATTTTATTTTTTGTTCACGAAGCCCATGTACTGGAATTTATTTATTCGACTTACTAAAATAGCCCTTTATCACGTTATCACTATGTTGTCAATTTGTTATGACCAGGTTTAGTATCCAAAAAAAGGGGATTAAATAGACTTAGTCAACCAATAAAAAAATCATTTTACTCGAAAATCACAATGATCCAGCACAGGTTAGCTATTTTCAGAATAGGCCCTCGGTTCCTCAAATGTCTTCAGGGGGCACCCTCGTGCCTTTATGCACCACGTTCAAGACCCCTTTACTAAAGCCTGTCTAAGCCCCATAAGCCTTCCGTCTTCCCCCAAAAACCTAATCATCAAATGGAAGCTTCTCTTTGAAGACAGCCTTTTCGAACATTATCACTGTAGTTTTGTGTCAATTTGACAGTGTAACCATAGATGGCATTTGGAAAAGTGCCCGACCCCTAATGGGCTCCACAGCAGGTCCACAATCAGTCTAAATACTTCTCAGCGCGCACGATTTGGCAGTACATCAGCATGGAGAAAACCAGGGCCAATATCTGGAGGGAGCAGAAAGCACAGTATATTATTACAACCTTGTTTCAGTCATGTATTCTCTTGTGAAATATTTTATTCAGTCAAGAATTCCTAGGACAGGGGTCTCATGTGTGCCCCCTAAAAACTGTTGCGATGGCCAAGAACCTGTTCTAGTATAGCTCACTAGTCCTGGGTCATTGTGCTTTTCTACTAAAATGGTTTTAGTATTGGTTGACTGAGTCTATTCAACCCTATTTCTAATAATTGACCTGGTAATAACATAGAAACAACATACTAATAACATAATAAGTTATTTTATGGAATTCAATGAATTCAATTTATAGGTTTATAAAGCTAATGTGCTAACTATCTGGCTACCTTTTTAGCTTTGTACTCAGCTATGTTCCTACATTGTTAGCTATTTAGCAAGCTATCAAGTTAGGTTTTTATATTTTTTGCATGCTATCTAGCTAACATTTTACCTTTTTTGCTAGTTATCAAGCGAAATCTTTGACTCATTTCTAGCTAGCTATCTAGTTTTCTTTTAGCTTTTTATTTAGCTATTTAGATGGCTTCTTACTCTTCTACCTAGCTATCTTTCCTTTTTAGGTTTTTACCTGTTCACCTTTCTAGCTAACTATCAAGCCACCGTTTTAGCTTTTTAGCAAGCCATCTAGTTAAGTTCCCATTTTAGAAATTCATATCAAATTGATATATTTGGAATTTTTCTGAATGTGACACCAGATTTTTCAGCAACCTATCACCCAAGAAAAAGAACATTTTTCAAGTAAATGTGAACAGTCCAACAGAATAGAATAGACTTCTGTGATGTTTGACGACAACAGAAGCCAAAAATGTAAGGTTGTTTAATAACCATGGTCATGCAGAAAGAATCCTGTTTCATCACTGCACAAAGGCAGAAACTTGCTGAAAGTTGCATAAAAGGTGCATTCACCACTTTACCTGCGGAGACGATCTCCTTCTTTACCCCCACTATTGTCCCCATACCCCACTCTCCTCTCTCCAGCTCCAGCTCACGTTTATTTAATCTCGTGTTGGTATTGACTTCAAAATACCGTGTTTAAAACACACAGAAGAAACATACATTGTTTTATAACCTGTAATTCTGGCCGAATTTTCAGAGGAATTAAGTTCCTATCTTGAGCAACTGTGAATGTGCGCAGCTTAGAGGGAACATCAATGACGAGTATCTTACCTGTACAACACCAATGCACACTCCAAACACCAGAACTGAAGGGATGTTATTCAGAAGCCACTGCCGGGCCTTCTGGTAGCAAGGCTGAGGAGAACACACATGCATAGAATAATATAACAATATTGTGTACCTCCAAATACTAGTCCGCGTGTTTCTTTAACTGATGTTTGCCTCTGGCGGTTGTTATTGGTCAGGAGTGAGCAACTACTTGAGAAAAAGAGAAAACGAGAGTTAGAGTGAAAAAAGAATATACAAAAAAGTGAGAGAGAGGGAGAGAAAAAATAAAATGAAGAGAGAGAGAGAGAGATTTTTTTTGCCAGTGGCGCCTGGCTTTGGCGACATCAAGTGGACATATTTAAAACTGCAGCTAACCGGTCTCTGGTGCTTTTCTCAGCGTTGTTTCGCGTGCCGGATGAAAACTCTAAAACTTGAGTATATTTGTGAAGAAGAAACGGTACTCTTACAACACTACATTATGCTCCAATAATCCCGTTACTTAAGTAAGTACGCGCATTCCTCCTTCGTTGGTTTTCTTCCATGTCACCTGTGTCACAGCCAGCTTTGCGGCCCAGGACCCGTCCCTTTTAAAGGAGTCGAGGAGGTCGCGTACAGGCATGTGTGTGTGTGTGTGTGTGTGTGTGTGTGTGTGTGTGTGTGTGTGTGTGTGTGTGTGTGTGTGTGTGTGTGTGTGATTTGCCAAAGACGTCAAAGGTAAAAAGAGAGAAAAAAATGCACAGAAATCAAATCTGAACTGCGTTATGTGATTTTATTTGATGTTTCAAACGATTGCTATTTTATTTTTTCAAATGCATGCTGCGTTTTTTTTTTTTTTTTTGCACTCTTTTTGTAAGGGGCACGTTGTTTTTTCCAATCCTCAAAATAAAAATGACATCTGGGGTAAGCGGCCAGTGGCAGAGTCCTTTTTTGAAGTAACAGTAATATCCTTTTGTAAACCAAAGATTCAAAGACAAGGCAAACCCTGGCCTTCGGAAGCATTTGAGGAATTACTTAGTTTTGTTACCGTTCACCCTCTCTGCCTGAGGTGTTCTCACCCCAGGAGGGGGTGACTAAAGAACCAGTGTGCAACTACTGAACAAAGGCTCCGCCGACTACAGAAAGCCCAACTCCATTTTGGACCTCACCCTCTTCGTTTTGGCAGTTAATAAATGTCTCTTTGTTAAACACTTTAAAACTGTCTTTTGGTTAGTAAAACCTACCTGATACCCCGGGTTGCCACAATACCTACAGCATGCATTGGGTTCATTATCAAGCTTTTCATTTTTTGCGGCTCCAAAATTTGTTTTTTTATGTTTGAATTTTTGGTCCAATATGGTTCTTTCAACATTTTGGGTTGCCACCCCCTGGGCTCGCTTGTTGTTATGCCAGTTAAAAAATTACTGGGGACTTTTTAACTTCTGTAAATTGTGGATTCGTGGTCGAGTTTTTTTGTCGTTGTTCAATTTATTTATATAATTTCTCCCTATGTCCCTGCTCTGAGCCTTAGCTCGGAAAAATCTGGTATACTATTGATCCCAAGAGCCTAGAAGAAATCTGCAGGTTCAAGAGCGTTCTAAATTCGGGCAAGTGTTGTGGAGCACTCTGCCCTCTGAGATTCGATCTGCAACCTCAGTCAAACTGTTTAAATCTAGGCTAATTGTCATGATTGCCCTATTTGGAACACCTTTGGCAGCTTGATTGGTGCCAACAGCCCGGAAAAGCTGATTGGTGGCCACACCCTTCTTAAGCCCCCGACTGCAGTTCAAACTTTGTCAGATCATTGCGAGCTGTTGTGTTTCACTCAGTGAGCGTTCCCGTCCAACTCCGTCACTGTTAAAACATGCTTCCTGCCTGATTCCTGTTTTCGACCCGTTTCTGAACCTAACTACGCCTGTTCTGCCTGCCGCCTGCCTACGACCACTAATACGAACTTTACATTGCCTCTGATCTCCAGCCCTGGTCCAATGACTGTCCCGCCTGTCTTCTTCCGACACGGAAGTGTCACTCCCGCGTTGCTCGTTCCCGCTCTCCGCCAGCCTTCGGATCAAGCAATCAAGCAAGCCTTACTCTCACTCTCTTTTAATAAAATCTGAGAAACGCATGCAATTGGGTCCTGTGCCCGGTCTGTGACACTAATATTCTATAGCTTATAAATGAATGAAATGAAATGATCTGCATTTATGTAGCGCTTTTCAAGTCAATGAAGACTTCCCAAAGCGCTTTACAATGTGCTTCACATTTTACCAGTAGTGGCCGTGCAGCCATGTAAGGCGCTAACCTGCTTTATTGGGGGCATTAGGGGTTCAGTGTCTTACCCAAGGACACTTCGACATGTAACACAGAGGAGCCGGGATTCGAACTGCGATCTCTTGATCGATCTCCTGAGCTACTGCCGCCTGAACAATATTTCAAGTTGATGATGTCTGTATATTGTCTATTGATGCTCTTGTTACATCCATTGCAGCCTGGACATCATGGAAGACATCAAGGTTTCTTCATTTTCCTCATATTGAGGTTTTTGAGTTTTTCCTTGGCCTAATGTAGGTTTTACATCAGGGGATGGTGTAATAATAATAGTCTGTGGTTTGCAATAATCTGTGGTCTGTGCAGCCCTTTGAGGCTCATGTGATTAAGGGCTATACAAGTCAAGTCAAGTCCTTTTTATTTGTATAGCCCTAAATCACGAAGAGTCTCAAAGGGCTTCACAGATCATTACACTATATTACACAGACTATTTTTCAGAATATTATCATACATTCCCCTGCTCTGGAGCCGACGAAAAGAGTAGGTTATTCATATGCTATAGAGTAGAAGTGAGTTTTAAGCTTGGATTTAAACATTTCCACTGAGGTTGCTGATCGGATCTCAGGGGGAAGAGCATTCCACAGCACCGGTGCCCGGATGGAGAACGCTCTCGAACCAGCAGAACACTTCTTTGCTCTTGGGATCACCAGAAGACCAGCACTCTCAGAACGTAGGCTTCGGACCGGGACATAGGGGGAAATCAGATCTGAAAGATAAGAGGGAGCAAGTCCATGTATGATTTTGTATAATACTAAAAGAACCTTGAAATCACATCTAAGGCTAACTGGGAGCCAATGCAGGTTAGCCAAAATCGGTGTGATGTGATTGGACTTTTTTGTCCTAGTTAAAAGCCTTGTTGCGTTTTGTACCAGCTGAAGAGACTTGATTCTAGACTTCAGGAGACCAGAGAGTAATGCATTACAGTAATCGAGACGGGAGGTAACAAACGCATGAATTATAATTTCCGCATCCGACTGAGACAGAATAGAACGAATTTTAGCAATGTTACGAAGATGGAAGAAAGCGGTTCTAGTAATTTTCTTTACATGCGTTTCAAAGGATAGATCAGGGTCAAATATGACACCTAAATTTTTAACTCAGTCACTCTGTGTGATGTGACATTTGTCAATGTTCACAGCAGCATTTAGATGGACCAATGACTAACATTTCGGTCTTTTCAGATTTAAGACGCAAGAAATTGAGTGACATCCACTCTTTTATCTCAATGAGGCAGGCCTCCAAATTTCCACAGTTTAGTGTGGCAGATTCCTCCAACGGAAGATATAGTTGTGTGTCGTCTGCGTAGCAGTGAAAACTGATATTGTACTTGCGGATAATATCACATAATGGAAGCATGTAAATAGTTGTGTGCGCTGGCCCTTTAAGATTTATGTTGAATACACACAGTAAACAGTCAAGAAGCACCCAAAACGCCAGCCAACCATTCAGAGCAATTTGATTCGGTGAGGGCTAGAGGTGGGCAAAAATACTGCAAACAGCGTAAGGCACTCCCTTCTCTCTCTCGCTCAGTGAAGTAAATATGACAATAGACTTATCGCTTGCAGTATTTTGTGACATTATCAAAAAAGGGTCTCTCTCAGATTCCTCCAACGGAAGATATACAGTAGTTGTGTGTCGTCTGCGTAGCAGTGGAAACTGATATTGTACTTGCGAATAATATCACCTAATGGAAGCATATAAATGCCTAAAAGAAGGGGGCCAAGCACTGAACCCTGCAGAACACCACAGGTAACATTAAAGGGCTCAGATGTCATTTCGCCATATTTAACCCAGTGCGTCCTATCTGAGAGGTAGGATCTGAACCATGAGAGGACGGTTCCTGAGAGACCAATCCATTTTTCCAACCGTTCTAGTAGGAAATTGTGGTGCACTGTGTCAAAAGCAGCACTAAGATCCAGCAGCAGCAAAAGTGATAAAGCGCCAGAATCCATTGCCAGTAGGAGATCATTTGTTACCTTGATCAGAGCTGTCTCAGTAGAGTGATTAGCCCTGAATCCTGATTGCATCGATTCAAAAAGGTTATTCTCGAATATGAAATCATTCAGCTGCTGTGCCACTACTTTTTCAAGTACTTTAGAAAGGAAAGGTAAGTTTGACACAGGTCTATAATTACATAAGATTTCTGGATCAAGGTTGGGTCGTTTCAGTGTGGGTTTAATAACGGCGGACTTAAAAGCTGCTGGAACTACACCTGAGGAGAGTGATATGTTTATAATATTTAGAACTGAAGGTCCAAGGACGCCAAAAAGACTTTTAATAAGTGAACCTGGGAGCGGGTCGAACTGGCAAGTTGTCGGTTTGGCCGCATTCACCACCTGTTTGAGATCATCAAGTGACAGTTCACTAAAACTGGACAAATTCCCTGGACAGCCACCCTGTCGGGCGTCTGTAGATTTCAGCCCTTTAATATGTGTGGTATTAATAATGTCTTTAGCAATTTCTTCCTGTATGCATTGAATCTTCTTAGTAAAGAAGACAATTAAGTCATGAGCAGAGTGGGTCGAACTATCTGCGATAGTCTGTTGCCTTGTAAGCGATGCTACAGTGTCAAAAAGGACTTTGGGAATGTTCTTTTGAGACGCAATCACCTTTGAAAGGTAGGCTGATTTTGCAGAGGCAAGGGCCGCTTTATACTTTAACAAGTGGTCACACCAGGTTTGTTGGAAAACTTCAAGCTTGGTAGCGCGCCATTTTCTTTCCAATTTCCTGCATTCTTGTTTAAGGGTTCTAGTTTCATCAGTAAACCAAGGCGTGCGTCTTTTAGGAAATGATTTAAGCTTTATGGGCGCTATTGAATCCAGAACACTAGCCAGGGTTGTATTAAACTCATTCATGAGTGAGTCGATAGAGCCATTGTATGAAGGAAAGGACGCAACTGCTCCAGGAAGGAGTTCAAAGAGCTAAGAAACTGTGCCAGTGCTTATATTGCTTCCGCTAAATCCTTCAGCTTTTTTAGCACTACATTTAGCTAGCAACTCAAATGTAACTAAATAATGATCCGAGATTACGGTAGTACACGGTAACACCATAATGTTTGAGGTTAAAACTCCTCGAGTCAGAACCAAGTCTAGCGTGTTTCCATCTTTATGGGTTGGCAAATCAACCAGTTGATTAAAACCAAATGCATCAATTAGAGACCAAAACGCAACAGTAAGTGAACTGAGTGGGGAGTTCATATGAATGTTAAAGTCCCCCATAATTATAATTTTGTCTGCATAGGTTACTAGTTCAGACAAAAGTTCAGCAAATTCGTCTAAGAAAGTTGTGTATGGCCCAGGTGCGCGATAGATAGTTAATACATAAATTGACACTAGAGAAGACCGCATCACAAGAGCCTCAAACGCCTTGTAATTATTAGAGGTACGAGGATTAAATTTGAGCGATTTTTCAGAAATGAGCGCGACACCGCCACCCTTTTTCAATGTGCGTGCTACATGGCTACTCGCGTAGTGAGGGGGTGAAGCATAATTTAGCGCTAAATACTCATCCGGGCATAACCAAGTTTCACAAAGACCCATACAGTTAAGTTTATAATCACGAATAATGTTATCAACAAGTAAAGCTTTAGGAGCAAGCGATCTAATATTTAAAAGACCAAATTTTAGCTTTGCTGAATCATTTGACTTAGCTGAAGTGTTTGTAGTCTTTGTAGAGATCGTCACAAGATGTCGCCGTTCGTGAGCGTTGAGTTTAAAGCGTCGGTTGTCCGGCGAGGAATGAATGGTGGAATTAGTCACATCTTTGCGTCCTTCTTGCTCCTACGACTTCGCACGCTTCACACATTTACCCGCACGGCAACCACGCTTCTGTTTTCTGTCTTTACGGCGCCTTTGTCGTCGTTTAGTAGGAGGAATAGTTGTCCACAAAGAAGCCGGATCTCTTTGAAGCTCGTTCGGGATATCATAGGCGGTGTAAAAAGTGCCCGAAAAGTCAAAATGTAGACGCCCACCCAATCGAATAAGTTCGTCCCTACTGTAAGTATTTTTGGCCACACATGTGTCCAAAAAAGAAAGCAAAAAAGACAAGAGAACGGTAGTAAATAGAAGATTTGCTGGAGAGCATTGAGCTGCAGCATCCATTGTATACAAATAAACATAACTTGACTTGACCAGCTTGTGTATTTAATGTGGCAAAAACATTATTATTATTCTTCTTTTTGTTAAAAACTATGGGCAAATAACCCTGATTATTCAAATGTCTTTCCTTTCATCCTTTGTTGGGAACCTGATTGAGTTGATTGAGTCAGTGAAGAACTGGGAGTGCAAAAACTCAAATGTAATATTCTTCTGAAAAATATTGGAGATGTTGTCATTACAAATGCACAACATGATCTTCTGAGAGCAGGTAATTATTGTGAGGATTTTTATTCTTACTCTGAGTGGATCTCCCAAAAACCTAAACGATATAAATTGTCGACGTATAAAGTGTCAAGTTGATGATGTCTGTATATTGTCTATTGATGCTCTTGTAACATCCATTGCAGCCTGGTCATCCTGGAAGGGGGATTACCTCATGTGTGGCCCCTTCTCAAGGTCTCTTAATTTCCCCATGCTGCGGTTTTGAGTTTTTCCTTGTCCTCATTTAGGATTCAGATCAGGGGATGATTTAATAACAGTCTCTTATCTGTACAGCCCTTTGAGATTTCTTGTGATTTAGGGCTATACAAATAAACATGACGTGACTTGACACAGATAAAGCGACTGGAGCCCTCAACTTACCTCGCTCCATCCGTCGGTGCATTGGTCAATCTCAACGGAGCAGCAGGATGACGGCAGTGTTCCGTTGAGTACTTCATACCAGTCAGTTTTGTTAGTAACGCCACAGCATTTGAACTGGAATGTGAATAGCAGACAAAAGAACTTGAGTGAATGAAAACCTTGAAGTTTAAACATTCCAAAAGTCGTGCAGTTGGACATTGCTAAAAAAGTTAAAGTTACTCACTACTTCTTCCAAAAAGTAATTAAGTTAGTTACTAAATTTAGAACCAGCTGTTGATTGGCAGGTAGCTGGCTCTCTTCGTTCACGAGACGTTTCGTTCACAACCCACACGAGTCGGGTTTGCGACTCAGCCCTATTTGCCTTTACTGTGGGTGCATTGGTAAATATGATATTCGTATTTGCCATCTAACTATAATGGTACTCGCTATTTTGAATGGTGACACGATCCAAAAAAGACGCGATGTAAATAACTTGGAGTGGAGCGGAAAACTGCACCACTGAACGCGGCGTCAGGTTTGTGGAGGCACGCCACCATTGCCGTTATGCAGCCAAAGTAATGCACCGCTTTTACCCGCCAGTAACGTAACGACGTTGTAACGGAGAAAAAAAAAAAGAGTTTGATTACCCCGTTACTGAAAAAATAATGACGTTATGTAAAGGTGTTATCTATGACAGCATTATTCCCAACTCTTGTTATCATACGTGATTTACATTGATAAACGCACCATCCAAAAAAAGACGTTTTGCATTTAAAATAATCATTTTATTTATTGTGAAGGCTTACATCACTTTGGCCTGTAGCAGGCGATGGCGCTACCAGGGGGTAGCCAGGGCTGAGAAAGATGATTCAAATAGTTTGTTCACCACAACAGTCAACAATAAAACAATATGAAGTGATTATCCAATCCCTCTGTCTATGTCAGGTTATGTGTCTAATAACATAAGAACTACATTGCCCATAATGCCACATTGTTACTGAGCATGCGCGGTGTGTCCTGAACGTTTTCAGATATATGTTATGGTTTACTTGCTACCAACGCGAAATTAAACACCAGTCTATGCTAGCATGTCTCAAATTTTTTAAAATAACGCACCGCTTTTGACCGTCATTAACGGGAACAGATTTGTAGTTGCAGATAAAAAAATTTGTTAGATTATTTGGTACTTATATATATAACGCCGTTATGTAACTGCGTTCCTCCTCACACAGGTCACCGAACACAGCTGATGAAAATGACGGACGAGCTGATTGGATCGCTGTCTGGCCCCTTTGCAATCTTGCTCCAACGCCGAGACGCTAACCTGACCAATGGCCTTACAACAATATTAAAGTCTTCAGTGTCAAAATGGAAAACAGTGACTGACAGTTTAGCTGACGTTTCCTCATGCCTTCTAGCAGGCTTTGGTGTCGCCAACCTTAAAATCTGACTGCCTGCACCAACAGCTATACGGAACCCTGATGTTAAGTCTCACGGCCTTCAGAAGTCTTTGTAAAGGCCTCCGGGCTGAAACCTGACCCTGGCACCAAGTAATGCCTGAAACGGGATTGGTTAAATAAACAGGTGGGTAGTAAAGAGTTTCATTTACATGAGTAACTTTTGTGACATTTTCTACTTCTAGGAGTATTTTTAAATCCATTTACTTTTTACTCTTCCTAGAGTATATTTGTGAAGAAGAAACTGTACTCTTACTCCACTACATTGGCTACATTGACCCGTTAAAATCCTTCCACATAATTTCAAGTCTGTCTGTCTCAGTAGGAGACCGTGCAGTCAATACTTCACTTCATTAGCGATGTGTGGTTCGCAAACAAACCGGCTAAAAAAATTTCAGGGATTCTGTGTTGTTACCATTAAATTTGTTGAGTATAAAAAAGTTTAACCATGCTTTATATATTTTGGGTAAGCAAATATTTTAATTTATGTTTCCCGTGCTTTTCATTCAATATGGTTTACAATTTCAGTTTTTCACTGGTAGGGTGTGTTTCAATGGCTGAGAATCCTAAGGCCATCTGCTGCTATCCCTATCAGTGTAGATAAGCCTCCCTCAGGTTCCTTTCCTCGCATAGTTAGTCTGTGCCTTGCCATAATAATAATTAATAATTATTCAACAATATTTAAACATAATTAATAAAAATAATATTTAATAACAATATTTATTAATTAATTAATTAATAATTACTTTTGAAAATAATTTTTTCTAACTATCTATCTACCCTGGTCATATCCCTCAAGAAAACAAATCTCAAACTTCTTATATATGTCGCAAACAAACACATACAAAAACAAAGACAATTTTAAAAAGGGAAAAACTAGCAAAAACACTCACAAAAGTATTTTGACCATTGTCAACCCAAATGCCCAAACAAGTTAAGCACCTTGTGCCGACTCAAGTTGGTCATGCTTTCATCCCTCCAAATGAAACGGGACACAAGAAAGCGGCCATGTCACTCAGGTCAGGGTGACACAACACACTCTTCTGTTCAACAGCAGGGCCCGACAGCTTTCACTGGTTTACCCCTGCCGCATCATTCAGGTGCCCTGCCCATCGCTTAGAACATGTGTAAACATCCCACTATCCTTTTACAACACCTCTCCACTCATTCCTGTCGCCAACAAGGGCTCTAACTTCCATTATATTTAGACCTCTTTCCTGCAGTGCACTCATAACACCATCCATCCACATCAACCGTTGACTGGTGTAGTGCATGTATGGTGCCATTTTATGAGGGTAAAGGTGATAAGAATGAATGTAGCAATTTGAGAGGTATCAGTTTGTTGTCTGTGTAAGCTGTATGGAAGAGTCTTGATTAAGAGAGTGACAGGTAGAACGGATGAGGTGGTGATGGAGGAGCAGACTGGTCTCAGGAAAGGAAGAAGACATGTGGATCAGGTGTTTGCAGTACGACAGGTGTGTGATAAATATTTTGCAAAGGGTAAGAATGTTTATTTGGCTTTCATGGACTTGGAAAAGGCATATGACAGAGTTGATAGAGAAGCATTGTGGCAGGTGATGGTAATGTATGGAGTGGGTGGAAAGTTGTTGGAAGCATTGAAGAGTTTTTATGTGAACAGCAGAGCATGTGTAAGAGTAGGGAGTGAGACAGGTGAGTGGTTCCCTGTGTTGACTGGTGTGAGACAGGGGTGTGTGATGTCACCATGGCTCTTAATGTGTACATGGATGGTGTGGTGAGAGAGGTGAATGCAAGAGTATTTGGCAGAGGTGTAGAGATGATGGACAACAGTGGAACGGTGTGGCAGGTAAGTCAGTTGTTGTTTGCGGATGACACAGCGCTTGTGGCTGTTTCTGAGGAAACATTGAGAAGGTTGGTAATGGAGTTTGGAAGAGTGTGTGATAGGCATAAGTTGTGTGTGAATGTTGGGAAGAGTAAGGTGATGAAGTGTTCACGTGATGGAGTGGGCATGGTGTTAGAAATAAGGTTGCATGGACAGGTGCTGGAAGAAGTTGAAAGCTTTAGGTACTTGGGTTGTGATGTGGCTGCAGTTGGTGGAATGGAGTGCGAGGTATTGCACAAATTGAATCAAAGAAGCAAGGTTTTGGGTGCTCTGAGGATTGATGAGCAACAAGAGTATGAGTGTGGATGTTAAGAGGGGAGTGTATGAGAGTGTGATTGTGCCGACTGTGTCATATGGTGCAGAGACTTGGAGCCTAGATGCAGATCTGAGAAGGAAATTAAATGTTTTTGAAATGAAGTGTTTGAGGAGTGTGTTAGAAGTGACAAGATTGGATAGATGGAGAAATGAAATTGTGAGAGACAGAACTGGAGTAGTAGTGGAACTGAGCAAGTGTGTGGATAACAGAGTACTCAGTTGGTTTGGACACATGGAGCGAAGGTTGAAGAGGATCTACAGAGCAGAAGTAAATGGGAGGAGACCAAGAGGAAGGCCACGATTGACGTGGATTTCATTTTTACTACTCTTTATTTTGTTTTTATTGCATTTTAACCTTTTGGTGTTCCTGTGTATTACCTGTTTCGGGTTGTTTCGTGGGAATAAAGGAGGTGATATCACTCTTATTTTACACAGAATGTTTTTATACAGCACTTTAAGTTGCTATTCATTGACTGAGAAGTGCTTTACAAATTAATTTGTATTCATTTGATTTTGATTCCGATTTTTAAAGCTTACAGAAGTGTTGTTGTTTTTTTACTGTAAGTGCTTACCATTTTTTGAACGTTTTCCCAAGATTTTTTAAGCCCAGGGTCCGATTCATAACTTTTCATTCCCTCCTTCAGTTCGCCTTGAGCTTTGGAATCCAGCTGGAAGAAAAACAAATTAGAAGTTCGAGATTTGTTTTCCCCAAGACAAAGCATGATTGAACACTATTTTTGCAAAACGAAATCTCGAATCACCACTTTTGAAAATATGACATGTCTTGCAAGTTTTGGTGCATTTTTATCAACGAGCCATGAAGTATTACGTTAAAATATAGATCCTGCGCCAAGGGACTCCAACCTTTTTCAAGCCGAGAGCTACTTTTTTTGCTACGCCTCGCCCTAATGTATGTCTTAGATCAGGGGGATGATGTAATAATAGTCTGTAGTTCGCAATAGTCTGTGGTCTGGCAGCCTGTTGAGACTCCTTCTGATTAAGGACCATAGAAATAAACATGACTTGACTACGTATTGGCACAAAGGGCACCCAGTTTGATTTGCATTTCTAATATAATAAATTTTCCTGTAGTACTTACCATGTTGTTACTATGCTTTTACTAGGTTAATTATTGGAAGTAGAAAGAAGAGAATAAAAGAGAGAAATAGATAGAGAGAAAGCAAGAAAGAGGGTAAGAAAGGAGATAAAAATGAGTGAAATAAAGTGAGAGAAACAGAGAAAGGGGAGAACAAGAGAGAAAGAAAAAAGGGAGAAAGCAAGAGAGAGAGCGAGATAAAGAGTGAAAGCGCAAAAGAAGGAACGAGAAATAAAGAAAGGAAAAAGGAAAAAAAGACAAAAATGAGAAAATGGGGTGAAGCGAAAAAGAGTGAGAAAGAAAGAAAGAGAAAACAAGAGAAAGGGAGAAAGAAAACACATAAGACAGAAGAGAAAAAGTAAGAATGGAACAAAAGAGAGAGAAAAGAGAGAACGAGAGAGAGAAAGACAGGAAGAAGGAGTGAAAGAAAGAGACTGAAAAATTAGAAAAAAGAAAGAAAGAAAGAGAGAAAGAAAGAGAGAAAATAAGTGGAAGAGTGAGAGAAAGACAGAACGAATGAGAAAGAGAGCGAGAAAGAAAAAAATGAGAGAGAAGTAGGAAGTAGAATTCATTTTTTTCAGTCATCCGTTTCAAAAAAACTTACAAGATAATCAAAATGACACTGGCGGAGACCCCTGTCCTACACAATACTTCCTTGTATGGTTTTAGGACTGCTCACTGGAGTAATTACCGCAGATATAATCCTAAAAATAAACTCACCTGATCTTGAAAGATGTGAATGACCAGCGCTAGGGCAATTTCTGTCAGGACGAGGAGCAACAGGATAACAAAGAACTGCGCAGAAGAAAAGAAAACCCGAAAATACAGTAGACTGTAATATTGTTTTACAACAGCATCAAGACATCTTCAGTAGAATAATTGAAATGTGGAGGGTGGAAAGTAGATATCCCCAAAGTTTTTTTTCCCAATTAGGCACAGAACATGTAGTGCAGGGGTCTCCAACCTTATTCAAGCGTGATCTACTTTTAAAAACTATTTAGCGCAAAGGGCAGCCAGTTTATTATGCATTTGTAAAAGAGCAACTTAGCTGGATAGCTTGCCAAATAGTTTAAAATAGCTTGATCGTTCGCTAGGAAGACAGGTTAAAAACTAATGGGGAGCTAGATAGCTAGCTAAATAGGCAAAACACAACTTAATAGTGAGATAAAAAGGAAAAAAAAAAAGCTGGAAACGAGTCAAAATGTTAGCTAGAAAGCATGCATTGAATTTGACCTCAGAAAGCATCAAAAAGTAATTGAATTCAACTTGCCTAAAGCTATAGGAACTATGTAAACGGTAGCTATAGATAGGTATCTAAAAGAGTAAAAAGCCCCAAAAAACTAAAAAACAAAAAAAAAGCTAGATAAATAGCTAGAAAGGAGGCAAAAAATGAGCTTGATGACTACCAAAAAGGATAAAATACTAGCTAAATAACATCCATCCATCTATCCATTACCTGCACCGCTTATCCTCAGGGGACACCCTGAACTGGTTGCTAGCCAGTCGCAGGGCATAAATAACATGCAGGTAAACAGGTTAAAAAAAATAAAAGGTAGCTTGATAGCTAGCTAAAAGAAATAAAGGCCAACTAAATAGCCGGATAGAAATGAGGTCAAAATGAGCTGGATAACTAGCAAAAAGATATATAACATGCAAAAATGTAAAAACCCTAACCCTAACTAGATAGCGTGCTTAATACCTAAAATGGTAGGACGATAGCTAGCTACAAAGCTAAAAAGGTAGCCAGATAGCAAGTTAAAAAAAACTGCACATTTTTTGTTCAATCACATCATAAAACCCTTAAATTGGAATATGGTTTGTTGCATTTCTTGTAAAATAAATAAATACAATATTTATTGTTTAATATATGAATAGATTATCATTACTGAATCCTTAATCCCCCCAATAAGCAGCTAGGCCTTGCATGGCACGCTATTGGCGTGTGAGTGTGTGTGAATGGGTGAGTGTGAAGGACATTGTAAAGCGCTTTGGGAGGTCTTCATTGACTTGAAAAGCGCTATAAGAAGGCAGACCATTTACCATTTACCATTATCATTCTATTTTCATAATTGCTTAAAAATAATGATCACTACTTTGATAGATTTTGTCCATTGACTGAAATGTATTTCTCTGAATTTCTAAAATGACAACTAATAATATTTATACGATGTACTTACTATATTATTACCAGTTTTTTTTTCATTAAAATTGGGTTAAATAGTAAACTGATAAAAACAATCACTTTTTATAAAATCACAATGACCCAGTACTGGTGAGCTATTTTCATAAAAGGTCCTCAACTGTCCTCAGGAGGAACAGTGGTGCTTCCAGGCACCACGTTGGAGACCCGTGGTGTCGTGTTCCTCCCCAAAATTCTGCAAACATGTTGCAAAATATTCCCCGTGCTAGGGGACTTGCAAAATTTAGTCCCAAAGTAGACCCATCTAGCTTGTTTCAGTGGAGCTATGACGTCAGTAAAGAAACACACGCCAAAACCTCCTCTATAGTTTCCCTCGTAAGCCTCCCTCTTAGAATCTCCTTCTCAGCTGTCCCTTCGCTTCTTGACAATAAAGTTTTCTTTGTTGTGCTGTTAAATAAACGTCCCCATAGAGGGATTTGACATCCCTTGTATTCCGTTTACATTGTGTCCTGCATTTGGGTCTGTCTGACACTTGCTTACAAGCCAGGCTGTTTACCACGTGTTTTTCGATGGCTAGCCAGGCGTTAGTGCAGGTACCTGTATTGCCGTGTTCCTTGGTTTGAATATTCCAAGCCAGCTACGGTTCTGATGCCGTAGCCTCAGCCCCTACTTTTCGTTTTTGGTCCCCAGGTTAGCCTGGCTGCTCACTGTTTTTTTTGTTTTTTTACCTGTTAGTCCTTTTTGGCTGCTCCCTATTTGTGGGACTATTACTGCATCCACCTGCGACACAACGCCTAGGCCTTCTCCACAAAAATAAACAAAATTTTGCTAAAAAACACTCAAAATCTCCTCAACTGATAACAACAAAAAACAGTATGGCAACAGGCTTGCTAGGGTGCTGGTATTTCTTCTATGACGTCACAGCTCAGGATGACAAAGACATGCTGTCTTAAAAATCCATTATCTCAAAAAATGATTATAATATACCAATGATATACAGCAGGGGTCTTCAACGTGGTGCTTGCTATTAACAGTTGAAGTGCCTGCAGACCTGTTCTGAAAGATAACTGATCAGTGCTGAGGCCTTGTGATTTTCTAGTGAAATGAGTTTTTTTAATTGGTTGGCTGAGTCTATTTAACCCTATTTTTTAATAATGAACCTGGTAATAACATAGTAACAATGTAGTAATAACATGATACTGTCATGTCTTGCACGGTTGCCATGGCGCCCAGCTGGCCCCGCCCATTGACACCGGCTGACTCGCATTGACTGATTACTAACTTTGTTGCACTTCGGTGTGGCATTCTGTGAGATTCCTGCAAGTTCTGTTTGATTCTGAGAAATGCCTGGATTGTAATCTTGCCTGCGTTTGGGCCTGCTTATTTTTTTTGGTCTGGTCCGTTTGTTTTTTGGACAACTTTGCTTTCTCCAATAAATTGTGCGAGTTAGTCTACCCAAATGAGTTCTTACTTCCTGCTTCCTGCTACGTGACAGAACAATCCGGCCATGTCTTTACCTTTCCTGCCCACTTGAACCACGGCCCCGCCCGTCATGGCAATTGCTGTGCCTCTAATGGGGTTTGCGGAAAGACTTGGCGCCGAGCTGTCCGAGGTCCCCGTCGACCTCAACGCCAGCCTGTCTCGACGTCCGCCTGTCTCGACATCTGTCCGTCCGCCTGCCTTCCCACCAGTCTCGGGGTCCGTCCTTCTGCCTGTCTCGACGTCCGCCTGCCTTCCCACTAGTCTCGAGGTCCGTCCTTCCGCCTGTTTCGACGTCCGCCCGTCCGCCTGCCTACCCACCAGTCTCGAGATTCCTTGATTCACTCTGTGCAATACCTCGCACTCCATTCCACCAACTGCAGCCACATCACAACCCAAGAACCTAAGGCTTTCAACTTCTTCCGATTCGTCTGCCTGCCATGCCTGCTTTCCAACCTGTCTGCCTGCCTGATTCATCCGTCCGCATGTCTGATACGTCAGCTCGCCGCTCCGATTCGTCCTTGTTCCTGCGTTTTCGAAAGAGGGAGTGGGGTTGCCCTCATTGGGAGCGTCGACCCATTCTGGGGGGCGAGGTATTTGTTTCTTCTTGGGACCTCAGGAGCTCTTTCCTTGAAGTGGGGGTTCTGTCCGCACCCTCCTCATCCTTCCCCCAATAAATTGTGAGTACCTCTACGCAACTGGGTCCTTTTTTTCTGTTTCCCGCTCCATTCTGTGACAGTCTAGCTGACACTTTATATGTTTTGCTAAATATCAGACTAAATGATGGCCTTCTTTTGGCTAGATATCTAGCTTTTTTTCTTGCTTTCTATCAGGCTATATAGTTGGCTGTGAAATGATTTACCTAGCTATCTAGCTCCCTTTTACAGGGTTCCTATAGCTTAAGGCAAGTTGAATTCAAGTCTTTCCAAGACTTTTTTAATGCTCTCTGAAATCAAATTCAGGAGCAAGTCGACAAAAAACAACAAAATTCATACAAACTAACAAAAAAATATTTCTTGCACACAATTTATCGTGCCTCGTACATATTACCTGGCAGAACTTTTAGCTACGGCAAAAAACTTTCATCGGACAGCCACTTCTCATTAATTTAACACTTTCCCATGGTGCAAAGGATACAACTCTTTCTGAAGTTGCTATGTGTATCGCGGGTAGACCTAAGAGATGCGTCTGGTCTAAAAAGCCCGAGTCAAATAACATCACCATTTTGATACTTCCATTATTGTGTTCACGCCATGTTGCCACAGAAGTAAATCGGTGACTTATTAAAAAAGGACAATTGATATATGTTACTAGATAGATGGACTGTTCACTCTGCTAGCCTCTGGGAAGAGGTACTGCAGTGTGCGGTGCAGGACCACCAGGCTCCGCAATAGTCTAGTCCCCCTGGCCATTAGACTGTTAAATGGTCAATCTAACATATAGTTAACTTAAATCTAAACGGCTGCTAATCTGACTTTTTGCACTACTGGCAGTTTTTTATAGCTTGCCACTCCTTGCACATTGCTCTCGGCACTATTGTAATTACAGCGTTATTGTTACAGTGTTAATGTTACTGTGTACCTGACTTGTTAACCTGACTGCCCATTTTGCACTTTTGGTTAGCTACTCTTCTTGCACTATCGGCACTATGGTAAAATACTATACGTAGCCAAAATACAACACAACTTTATTTATATCTGTACATGCAAGAAAACTGTGGGGGTCAGATGCATCGACATTTCGTTCTGTATACACGTGTACTAGAATGACAATAAAGTAGATCTGAATCTGAATAGATAGATAGATAGATAGATAGATAGATAGATAGATAGATAGATAGAGAGAGAGAGAGAGAGAGAGAGAGAGAGAGAGAGAGAGAGAGAGAGAGAGAGAGAGAGAGAGAGAGAGAGATAGATAGATAGATAGATAGATAGATAGATAGATAGATAGATAGATAGATAGATAGATAGATAGATAGATAGATAGATAGATAGATAGATAGATAGATAGATAGATAGATAGATACTTTATTCATCCCCGCGGGGAAATTCACATTTCCAGCAGCATCCCTGAGCTGAGAACAATACATTAATAAAGCAAAAAGAATACAATATACAAATACCCAATGTGACGTGCAAATGCCCACTGTAGCGTGTTATATAGAATATCTAAATAGTGCAACACAGAATATATATTGCAATAAAATTCGGTAATGTGCAATGTAGGGGGTGTGGTTTAATGTGGGCTTTTACTCTGTAAAGTTAAAGAGCCTCATGGCATGAGGAAGAAAAGATCTCTCCAGTCTGTCCGTAGTACAAGACAGCGACAGCAGTCTGTCGCTGAAACTGCTCTTCTGTCTGGAGATAATGCTGTGTAGTGGATGCGATGGATTGTCCATGATTGACCGCAGCTTTTCCATTGCCTGTCTCTCAGCTACTGTTGTCAGGCTGTCCAGCTCTGTGCCCACAACAGAGCTTGCTTTCCTCGCCAGTTTATTGAGACGAGAGGCATGCTTCCTTATGACGCTGCCTCCCCAACACGCTGCCGCATAGATGAGGGCGCTTGCCACAACTGTCTCATAGAATATTTTCAAGAGCTTTTTGCAGATTTTGAAGGAGGCCAGCCTTCTGAGGAAGTAAAGTCGACTTTGGCCTTTCCTACATAGAGCTTCTGTGTTGGCAGTCCAGTCCAGTTTGTTGTCCAGCTGCACACCCAGGTATTTGTAGGTCTGGACAAATTCTACACATTCTCCTTTGATGGTTACAGGAACCGGGTGAGTTCTAGTTCTCCTGAAGTCCACCACCATCTCCCTGGTCTTGGTGGTGTTCAGGTGCAGGTGGTTTGCGTCGCTCCATTGGACAATGTCCTGAATCAATTTCCTGTACTCCTCCTCCTGCCCATTTCTGATACATCCCACGATCGCAGTGTCATCGGCAAACTTTTGCACATGGCAGGACTCAGAGTTGTACTTTAAGTCCGATGTATACAGAGTGAATAGGAACGGAGAGAGCACGGTCCCCTGCGGAGATCCTGTGCTGCTAACCACAGTGTTCGATGTACAGCCCCCCTGTTTCACATACTGGGGTCTGCCTGTCAGGTAGTCTGTAATCCATTCTACAAGGTGTGAGCTAACTCCCATCTCTGTCAGTTTTCTACTCAGTAGCAGAGGCTGTATGGTATTTAAGGCACTGGAGAAGTCCAAAAATGTAATCCTCACAGCCCCCTTAGCCCTATCCAGGTGAGAGAGGGATCGGTGTAACATGTATACTGTAGCATCCTCCACTCCCACCTTCTCCTGGTAGGAAAATTGCAGAGGGTCGATGGCGTGACGGACCTGTAGCCTCAGGTGGTGCAGCAGCAACCGCTCCATGGTTTTCATCACATGTGATGTCAGGGCGACCGGCCTGAAGTCGTTGAGTTCCTCAGGTCTTGATTTTTTTGGGACTGGGATGATGCAGGATTTTTTTCAACAGGTGAGGGACCCTCCCCTATTCAAGGCTGTTCAGGTTGAAGATGCGCTGTAGAGGGTCTCCCAGCTCAGACGCACAGGCTTTCAGCAGTCGGGGGGATACTCCATCTGGACCAGCTGCCTTGCTGGTTTGCAGCCTCCTCAGCTCTCCACACACCTGGGCTGCAGTTATTTTAAATGGGGGAATGTCTTCCATGCTAGTGACCAGAGGGGCAGGGGGAGGGACAGCTGCAGTTTTAGTACAAACAAATATAACTTATTAATGTGTTCACATTTTCAATACTTTGAAATTGGATTTACGACATTTTAATGCCAATTTCAGGCCCAATTTTTAGAATAATGATTTAAATGCCTTTTAAGACTTTTCAAGGTTCTGCAGGAACCCTGTTTTAGTTTTTTTTCCCTGTTCACCTTTCTAGCTGAATATCAAGCTTTTTTTTTAGCTATTCAGTAAGCTATCCAACCACCTTTTTCAATTTTCTGCATGCTATCTATCTGACATTTATCTTTTTCTCTAGTTAATAAGCTAAATTTTGGACTACTTTCCAGCTAGCCATCTGGCTTTCTTTTTAGCTTTCTATCTGGTTATCTAGTTGGCTTATTATACATTTAGCTAGCCGTGTAGCTCCCTTTTAGTTTTTTACCTGTTTATCTAACTATAAAGCTACCTTTTTAGCTTTTTAGCAGGCCATCTAGCTAAATTACTATTTTATAAATGCATATGTAAAAGGTTGGCGACCCCTGATAAACAGTACATATAGATATTATGCAAAAAACCCTGCACAATTTCATCACATTTTGCATTGCTTTGGGATTACCGTATTCATTCCTACCATAAACAACAGGCAGCGTTGTTCCTTAAGGGCCCCAAGACAGCCGAGAAAGCCCGTCACCATGGTGATCCCACCAGCGACTAGCAACAGGTTAGCCGCAGAGAGGGACGGGAAGGACAGGGGAAGAGATGAAAATTCGGACTGAGTGAAGGACAGCCAAACTCCAACGCCAAACAAGCCACATCCTCCAAGCTGTTCACCATAGAGAGAATGTGTAACCACCATGTCATTAATATATGATATGTGTAAACCTTGTTATTTTGTAGTGAATAACTGAAATACTGACCCAGAAGATGAGGTTGAAGACAAACATCACATATTTGACGCAGCACAAACATTTGCGTGATGCTGACATCCTGCATGAAGAATGTAAGGATCAAGACAGTATTCTGTATTCCCAATACAACTTTATGATACCACCCACAAGCTCAACACATGATGAACGACTAGGATTTTTGATCACGTCATTGCATGTGTGTTCTCAGCTTTGCTACCAGAAGGCCCAGCAGTGGCTTCTGGATAACATCTTCAGTTTTGGTGTTTGGTGTGTGCTTCGGTGTTGTACAGGTATGAGATATTCATCACCAATGTTCCCTTTGAGCTGTGCACATGCGCAATTGCGCACTACCCAGAACTTCTCAACGCACAAGAAAAGCTATCCTGCGCATAAGAATCCGGACTCTAAAATGCTTATTCATAAGCAAATTCAGCCAAAATTTCAGAACATGCAGGTAAAAACACGCAGGTTCACTAGATAGATAGATAGATAGATACTTTATTCATCCCCGAAGGGAAATTCACATTTCCAGCAGCATCCCTGAGCTGAGAACAGTACAATAATAAGCCAAAAGAATACAATATACAAATACTCAGTGTGACGTGCAAATGCCCACCGTAGCGTGTTATATAGAGTAACTAAATAGTGCTACACAGAATACATATTGCAGTAAGATTCGGTAATATCCAATGTAGGTGGTGTGGTTTAATGTGGGCCTTAACTCTGCCGGGTGGAGTTAAAGACCCTTATGGCATGAGGAAGAAAAGATCTCTTCAGTCTGTCCGTAGTACAAGACAGTGACAGCAGTCTGTCGCTGAAACTGCTCTTCTGTCTGAAGATAATGCTGTGTAGTGGATGCAATGGATTGTCCATGATTGACCTCAGCTTTTTCAGTATTTGGAAATCATATTTGGAAATGAAAGCAAGTGTGCATGTGAGCTGGAGTTATATGTGTGTATATATATATATATACTGTATATATATCGATCGATTTTACGAATTTTACGATTTATCGATCGTAAATTCCGGACTATAGAGTGCACCTGATTATAAGCCGCACCCACCACATTTTAAGAGGATAGCCGGTTTCGTACTTACACAAGCTGCACCTGTATGTAAACCGCATGCGCCCACATTAAAACATGTAACACAATCACAAAATCAACGCAAACCCGACCCTGGGACCCGCGACATTAACTAAATAAAAAGTACACAGTCTAAAAACCACAGCCGGCATAATGAACGGAAAATTATACCGGTACTTAAAATTTGATGCAGACCTGCAGAGTCCGGGTCCCGTTGAAAGTAATCCAAGGAAAAAAAGTGTATATTTCCAAAGGTAAGGGTGGGAAAAATATATATCCACTATTGTCCGCCGTGTCCACAAACACTCACCTTTTCCGGTCCCCACTTCCCGTCATCCCCCGCGTTTGTTACGCCCCTTCTTTTTAATTGGCCAGTGCAAGACTTATCAGAGTATGTGTCCAAAATAAATACAAATAAATACATTACAAAACGCTACTAGCAGCACGCTCGCAATGCATTCAACGGATCTGTTAAAGAAAATACACCGTGCATGCAGAAACCACGGTAAACCGTCCTTATCTTCCTCCTTATAACTGACGTCATTAAAGTCATCTTCCTTTAATATGGGAAAGAGACTTTGTCATATAGACGTCGTCCCACGCTCCCTTATTCAAAAACACGTAAAGTTTACGTGCAGTAGTTCTGTTTCCTTCTTTATTGGACTGCTCAATTGCGTTTAGCTTGAAGGCTGCGTCATGTGCCTTTCTTGTTGAAATTTGCATGATGAGGATATGTCTACGTTAATTTAATTTGTGCACAAGCTAAGAAGTTGCAGACTTCCTCGGCGCATATATTCCACCGGCCTAAATCTTACCTTTGCAACTGTTTAAGCCAGGGTCTCAAACTTTATTTACGATACAGGAAACAGAATCAGGATACGGGTAGCTGGGAAAGGAGAACGGAGCTTTGATTGGGGATCGATACGGGAAAAAGGTCAAAACCGGAGCCAGAGTCAAAAGTGCTTGCCTTGCATGCGCTGAGGTTCGCAGATGGAGTGAATAAGAATGACGTGTTTAAATAGGAGGCGAGCTAATAAGGAAACGAGTGGCAGCTGGGGCTAAACGAGTGAGCGCAGGTGAGAGCAATAGGCAAATCATGACATTGAGATTGGGCGAAATCCACATAAAAGGCTCTGAAAAGAACTTTCGACTGTACTCAAATACATATTTTTAAATTTGCAACATAAAATTAGATTTTAATTTGAAAACATTAGGAATTAATAAGAAATTAAAACTACATTGGCAGCAGGGTTAGCATGTGTGCAGCACAATTCTGAGGTCATGAGATCGAACCTTCATGTGTGGAGTGTGAATTTCTCCCCGTGCTTGCGTGGGTTTCCTCCGGGCACTCCGCTTTTCTCCCACATTCCAAAAAACATGCATGTCCGGTGGATTAGCCAGTCCAAATTGTCCATAGGTGTGAATGAATGAGTGAGTTGTCTGTCCCTGCCCTACGACTGGCAGTCAACCAGTTCGGGATCTCCCCTGCCTACTGCCCGAAGATAGCTGGAATGGGCTCCAGCACCCCCGCGACCCTACTGAGGATAAGCGGTGCAGATAATGGATGCATGGATGAACAGTACATACTGGCCTAAACAGCCCCTGATCCCCGAGTTTTCGATACCTGGTTTAGAACCAATCTAAACAATTGGGTGGTTTTGTATCAAACAAACTGACCCAAGTACATGGTTGGTCCCAATTGAAATATTATTTTTTTTCCCACGAGGAAGCGACTGAAGGTGAAAGACAATTCAAATGTCTCGCCACTGGTTCGTTTCCTGGACCAGACCAAGTATTCGGACATTGAAAAAATAAATGTCCTCAACTGCATTGCTATTCTTCACCTCAAAGTGTCAAAATAAAGACAAAACAGAGTGCACTCTGATCCAATCCAAGCGCGTCTCCCACCCAGAAAGTAATGGAAATTTGTTTCGCCCCCTCTCTCATAGGAGAAAGGCGTGGTTTATGCAGAATGAAAAATAAAACAAACTCTCCAGGGAACTCACATTACACAAAAAAGAAATTATCTTGATCATGAACAAGAAACATTTGTTGAAACTGCCCACAGCTGGATTTTGAAGGTTGTACGATAAGATAAGGGTGAAAGACCATTGCTGGGAAAGTACTGATACAAAAGAAGACACAAAGTAATTACTTTACTCAAATATGGGGATGAACATGATAACATTTATTACAACTAAAATTGAGATCGAAAAAGTAGCCTTTACCTTGCATGTATAAAGTACTTAGTATTAGCTCAACGTGGTTTGATTATGTTTAGATGTCACTGTGATTTGGATATTTAAGCTACAATTTGAGCCTAAAGCTCCAAGTTTGTGTGAAGATGCACCAGGCTTTTGTCCGCACATCCGTCTGTGAATGGGAACCCGTGCAGTCTTTCCTCAGATGAGTGACCTCACTCAGGAAGTCAAGTTGCTGACAGGAAGTAAGCTCCCTTCCCTTCTCAATAGACCTAATTATACTACTGAAGTCATTTCCCATACTATTGCCGCAACGAACCTGTGACCCTAGAGCGGGGCTCATCAGCTAACCACTTCTGTTCCGTAGCAAACAATCTATCCAGGGTTTGTAAACCTTTTTCATGGCCAAATTCAAGCACATTTTAAGGACTTTCAAAGTCAATTTTTAGATTTCTTCAGGACCATAGAAGAAGAAGTCCGGTGTGAATCATGTATTTTGCTGGTCCACCAATATGTCTGTGATTTACATATGTGGTTTTTAATTTTTAATGTGCAATTATCAAGACATATGATTTTCGATCTCGAGTAAATCTCGAAAATATTTGTGCATCTGAACAATGCGTCTGTAAATATTTTGACAAATCTCTCAGATGGGTGTTGGGTAAAATTATGGTATAATGTAGCTTAAATTTTTTTAGTTGTAGGAAGTTCTTGCCAATACAATCGTAGCGTATTCAACGTTGCGTCACAGTAACTCGGTTACCAGGTAACACCAGGGTGTGAGATTTATTATCTTGGATGCGTGGAAAAAAACAGTCCGGGTTGCCTTGACGAATTCCCAGGAGGCCTGCCAGAACCGGGAGGGCCCTCCTCATAAATCCAATCCAAGAGTGTGTCTTAATTAAAGTATATTATTTACTTTTAGCCTGTACCTGCACTCTCCAAAAGACAATGCCATACAAACTAATATAAGCTGCTGTTAATCACGAGGGAAGAAAAATGCAACTGCAAATTGGAGCCACCAGAAACCAGTGCTGGCATCATTTTTAGGCTGGCTTGTTAAGAAACATAGCAAAAATTTAAAGCATTTACAAGCACCTAATCAAAAATTTAAGCACTTTTCAACCTATGAAAATACAACATTCGAATTCAAGCATTTTCAAAAACCTGTACGAGCTTGTTGAGTGATTTTTAAAAGATAAGCTATATATAGATAAATGTTTTCCAATTTCTTAGAATATACATATACATATATATATATATATATATATATATATATATATATACATATATATATATTTCATACAATTAATCATCATTAGCTGCACCGCTTATCCTCAGTAGGGCCACGGGGGTGCTGGAGCCTATCCCAGCAATCATCGGGCAGTGGGCAGAGTTTTCATGTTCTCAATTTAACTCCGGTTTCCTCCGACATTCCAAAAACATGCATGTCCGAAATGTCCCTAGATGTGAATGAGCGAGTGAGTTGTCTGTCCCTGTGCGCCTTGCGACTAGCTGGCAACCAGTTCAGGGTGTCCCCAGCCCACTGTCTGAAGATGGCTGGGATGGGATCCAGCACCCCCGCGACCCAACTGAGGTTAAGAATCCCAGATAATGGATGGATGGAAAACAGAACAAAGAACACAGACTCGTTCTTTTTAGAGTTTGTACACAGTAAAGTTGTTATATTACAAATAATAATATATAAATTCCGGTATATGGTCAAAAAAAAGTCGATTCAAGTATCGTTTATTATTTCATACAATTAATTAAGAAAATAGGGTGAGAATCTAACAATGTAGCAAACATCCATCCATCCATCCATAATCTGCACCGCTTATCCTCAGTAGGGTCGCAGGGGCGCTGGAGCCCATCCCAGCTATCTTCGGGCAGTGGGCAGGGGACGCCCTAAACTGGTTGCCAGCCAGTTGCAGGGCACACAGGGTCAGACAACTCACACGCTCATTCACACTTAAGGACAATTTGGACCAGCCAATCAACCTGACATGCATTTTTTGGGAATGTGGGAGGAAACCGGAGTGCCTGGAGGAAGCCCACGCAAGCACGGGGAGAACATGCAAACTCCACACAGGAGGTTCGATCTCATGACCTCAGAACTGTGCGGCACACGCGCTAACCCTGCGCTAACCACTGCACCATGCTGCCCTATGTAGCAAACAAATGTATTCATTTATATAAATATTTTTTGATCCATCTAACGGGAAAAAAAAAACTAAATTCTAATTTAGGGGTTTTATAAAGCGAAGAAGCAAAAAATGTGCAGTTTTTTTAGCTAGCTACCTCGCTACCTTTTTAGCTTTGTAGCTATCAATTCTTCTATCTTTTTAGCTATTTAGCCAGTTTTCTGGCTAGCTATTTACATTTTTGCATGCTATATACCTAACATTGTGTATTTTTTTGGTTGGTTGTAACGGTCATTTTTGTATTCTTGAGAGATGGCACAGCGGCTGTTTGTGATGCAATGTATGTATTTATTATTGTAAAATAACTAGACCTATAATGCATATGAAGTCAAAATAGATCCCCGACTCACCTGTAAGTAACAATATTTAAATTGACCATATACTGTACACACAAAAAAACATGATAAATATTTTACAAAAATATTTGGATGACTAAATATTTCTGCTCTCCTTCTGTGGCACAAAAGAATCATTACACCACAGAAGCCAAAACTGGTACGGTTACCAAAAAGTTGGGGGTGTACTAATGCATTATCTCTTATTAAAAAAAAGGCTCTTACCTTGCGGATGCGTTTCAGTTTTGCCTAATGTTGCTGATGCTGGTTCCGTTTTGTCCTCCCAGATCTTACCAGTGGTTTTAGTTGTCTTTCTGTCATGCAAGTGGGGTGCCTAGAGCCGCTAAACGTTCCTTGACGCTTTCTTGCCTTTTCTCCACTGTCCTTCTGTTCCAATGTGGCCGCCTATTTCCCCCAATTAGTTAGACTTCTTTCGAGAGTCTCAACCTTTTCACTTCATGTACTTTTCCATCCGGGAAGCCTTCTCCCACTTTCGAAAGTTTCCAGATGTCCAAGTTTAGTCCGTCCCTCTCCGCGCTCCTCCCCTTCCCATTCTTTCCATGTATTGCCCCCACCTTTTAGCACACCAACTCAACATTTTCTTTGTTCCAAATCATTGTAGGTATCCTTCCAATAAGGCCTTTCTCTTCATGCTGTTGTACTTGAAACCATGGGTGTAACCAGCCCGCATTTGGAGGTACTCATGCACCTTCAAATTCAACTCAACCACCCTCATATTAATTGTTATTTTCAGGATAAGCTTAAAGATGGGGTGCATAGTTTGAGGTGTCCTTAGAAAAGTTGAAATTTCAATGTTTTCTCTATTACGTGTTAATAATGCCCAACTGAGTTCAAAGAGCCCTCATGCGTTATTTTGCATTGTGACTATGTGCTTCAATCTTACTTTTATAACGATTGTTTGTAACTTTTATCACGCAAATAAACGTACGTAAGAACACGAAAAAAAAACGTGTGTAAACACACAAAACACACTTAAACACTGTTAGGAAATAAACTATTAAAATGTACCGTTTACCAAATTGTTCGAATTAGTTATCTGACTCCATTAACCAAACATAACCTTCATTCACCTAACAATGCATGCTCGTTTCTTTTTGTGAAAAGACGGACAAGAGATCGGCATTTCCTCATGGGGACAGATTTAATTTCTTAAATAATAAACTAAGTGAATTCCATCGAATTACCCGAATTATTGTCGCTCGAGTCTTTGTCGAGCCTTTCTCTCGATTGTCCCTCGATCTTGTGTCTTTTTCGATCTTCTCTTGACCCACGTCTCTCCCAAGCTGGCGTGCCGGCTCCTCCCATGGGCGGGCCAGGAATGCCCAAGTGGGCTCCACCTCGTCGCCTCGATGTCTGGACCCCAGCGTCACAAAGGCCCCTCTTGCTCCAAAAAGCGCTGATTATCAAATCATCCCTTTGTCCCAGTTCCTGCTGTTTTCTGTAAACATCATTCTTCACAAGGTTGCACTGACCTCGCCCCACAGCTCAGTCATAGAATATCTTTTGCATTTAAATGTAATATGTATTTGATCGTACAAAATCCCTTATAGTCAAATAAATAAAATCCTTCAACACACACAAAAACGTACGTAAATGCACGCACGAAAACGTATGTAAAAACACACATAAAACATACATAAACTTGCACCACTTTTGACCGCCAGTAATGGTAACGGCGTTGTTTCGATGGACAAATAAAAAGTTTGACTATACTGTTCCTGTAAAAATTACACTGTTGTGCAACGACATAATTAATAACGGCATAATTAATAAGGGTGTTAGTCCTAGCACTTTCTTCTGTCACAAGCCAGAAGCTGAGACAGGACCCAATAGCGTTCGTTTTACTTAGTTTTATTGAGAAAGAGAGCAGTGCTTGCTTCCACGATCCGATGATCGTCTGTCACGGGTAGCTGATGGCAGGAACGCGGAAGTGGCAGTTCCGTGTCGAGCGAGAGTAGTCACAGACAGCGGCAAAACAGGTCGATGGCCGGGACGGAGGAGCAAGGCAGAAACAGGTCGGCAACAGGTATCAGGCAGCAAAAACGGGGCAGGAGAATGTCGGATAGTACAAAGCTTGCCTAGCTGAAACCATAGGTTCGCAGAACGGTCTGACAGCTTCCTCTTGGAAGACGGGGGTTTAAAAAGAGTCAGGGAGTCAATCAGCGACCAGGGCTGTTGGCACCAACGGGGCAGTCGCAGGTGCCCCGAATCAGTAATCATGACAGTCTACAATACATTTTTTAAAAATATATATAACTAGTATGGCCTTGCCGTCAATTTTAGTTATCAAGTCAAGTCAAGTCATTTTATTTTTGTATAGCCCTAAATCACAAAGAGTCTCAAAGGGCTTCACAGGTTATTACACTAGATTACATAGACTACTTTTCAGATTATTATTATACATTCCCCTGCTCTGGAGCCGACGAGAAGAGTAGGTTATTCATATGCTATAGAGAAGAAGTGAGTTTTAAGCTTAGATTTAAACATTTCCACTGAGGTTGCTGATCGGATCTCAGGGGGAAGAGCATTCCACAGCACCGGTGCCCGGATGGAGAACGCTCTCGAACCAGCAGAACATTTCTCTGCTCTTGGGATCACCAGAAGACCGGCACTCTCAGAGCGTAGGCTACGGCCTGGGACATAGGCGGAAATCAGATCTGAAAGATAAGAGGGAGCAAGTCCATGTATGATTTTATATAATACTAAGAGAACCTTGAAATCACATCTAAGGCTAACTGGGAGCCAATGCAGGTTAGCCAAAATCGGTGTGATGTGATCGGACTTTTTTGTCCGAGTTAAAAGCCTCGCTGCGGCATTTTGTACCAGCTGAAGAGACTTGATTCTGGACTTCGGGAGACCGGAGAGTAGTGCATTACAGTAATCGAGACGGGAGGTAACAAACGCATGAATTATAATTTCCGCATCCGACTGAGACAGTATAGGACGAATTTTAGCAATGTTACGAAGATGGAAGAAAGCGGTTCTAGTAATTTTCTTTACATGCGTTTCAAAGGATAGATCAGGGTCAAATATGACACCTAAATTTTTAACTGAGTCACTCTGTGTGATGTAACATTTGTCTATGTTCACAGCAGTTTTTGAAAACAAGTCGCGGCATTTAGATGGACCAATGACTAACATTTCGGTCTTTTCAGAGTTAAGACGCAAGAAATTGAGTGACATCCACTCTTTTATCTCAGTGAGGCAAACCTCCAAATTTCCACAGTTTAGTGTGGCAGATTCCTCCAACGGAAGATATAGTTGTGTGTCGTCTGGGTAGCAGTGAAAACTGATATTGTACTTGCGAATAATATCACATAATGGAAGCATGTAAATAGTTGTGTGCGCTGGCCCTTTAAGATTTATGTTGAATACACACAGTAAACAGTCAAGAAGCACCCAAAACGCCAGCCAACCATTCAGAGCAATTTGATTCGGTGAGGGCTAGAGGTGGGCAAAAATACTGCAAACAGCGTAAGGCACTCCCTTCTCTCTCTCTCGCTCAGTGAAGTAAATATGACAATAGACTTATCGCTTGCAGTATTTTGTGACATTATCAAAAAAGGGTCTCTCTCTCTCTCTCTTTTTCCCTTCTTTCTTATCTCTTCTCTTTTACTCATTCTCTTTCCTTATAACTCTGTCTTTCTTTCTTTCTTTCACTCTTTATTTCTCCTTTTCTGTCAAACTTTATCTCTCTCTTTCTCTGCCTTTTCTCTCTCTCTCTTTCTCTTTTTCATCTATCATTTTCTTTCTTTCTCTGTCTGTCTTTATCGCTCTTTCACTCTATCTTTTTGATCTTTCTCTGTCCCCCTTTTTCTCCCTTTTTATATTTTTTCCTCGCTGTTCATTTTCATATTTTTTCTCTCTCTTTTTCCAGCTTCGTCTTTCCTTCTTTGTCTCTCTCTGTGTCCCTCTCTCTCATTTCCCCTCTTTCTTCTCTTCCACCTCACTTAATTTCTCTTCCATACTTTCTTTCGGTCTCTCTTTTGTCACTGTATCTCTCTTTCTTTCTCTCTCTCTGCCTTTTTTCTTCTCTGGTTTCTCTCTTTCTCGTTCTCTCTTTGTCTCTCTCTCTCTCTTTCACTCTCTGTCCATTTTGCCTGCCTATCTTTTTCTTTCTTCTGTTTCATTGTCTCTATTTTGCTTTCTCTCTCCTTTACTCCCTTTTTCTTGTTTCTCTTCTCTCTGTTTCCATCTTGCTTAGTCTCATTTTCTTCTTTTTTTCTCTCTCTCTCTTTTTGTTTCTTACTCTTTTTATTCATATCTGCCTAACTCTCTCTCTCTTTCTTCCGTTTCTTTGTCTCTCTTTGCTCTCGGGGCGGCAGTATCTCAGTTGGTAAATCGCTCGTCTGGGATCAAGAGGTCGCAGGTTCGATTCTCGTCTCCTCCTGTTATATGTCAGAGTGTCCTTGGGCAAGACGCGAAATCCCTAATGCCCCCGATAAGCAGGTAGTTGGCTGTTTGTCTGTCTGTCTGTCGAAGCCATATCCCCCTAGTGCATAGGTGTGAAACTCACGGCCCGTGGGCCACATCCGGCCCGCCGTACAATTATATCCGGCCCGTGAAATCCTTTTATATACATTTACTATAATGGCCGGGGTCTATGAAACCCTGATAACATTCAAATTATACTCAGATACTAAAAACCACAATGGCCGAGAAAATTATGTTCACTGACATTGCCGGTAAACCCGTGTGTCTTATTTGTGGAGATTTTGTGGCCGTAATTAAGGAATTTAATGTAAAACTGCACTACAAGACAAAGGACATTCCTTCTGAAGTCCAGCATCAGTTCTTATGTTTTTGTGGTGTTCAGTATGAGGAGAATGTGTGAAGCACATTGCAAAGCACTTTGCGAGGTCTTCATTGATGTGAATAGCGCCACATAAATGAAGACCATTTACATTCCATTTGCTTTTCTGCCTTTCTTGGTCTCTTTTTCTTCTCTCTCTTTCTTTCTTTCTTTCTTTCTTTCTCTCCCCCCATATCTTTTTCTCTGTTTCTCTTTCCCTCCCCTTTTTTCTTTCTCTCCCTCTGTCTTTTTCTCCCCCTTTTTCTCTCTTTCTGTTTATCTCTCTCTCTCTCTTTCTCTCCCCGTTTTTATCTTTTTCTCTCTCTGTCTCTCTCTCTGTCTCTCTTTCTGTCTTTTATCTCTTTTTTTCTCCCTTTCTTTCTCTGAATTAATTCTAAATTCCTTCTCTTGTACTACACTGAGAGTTGTTCTTCCAACATGAGGCCCCCAAGCTCAAGTGAGTTTGACACCCCTTCCATCAAATCTTTGGAACTTTTTTTTAATTCATGTTAGTCAAATACAGGCATTTCATGTACAGAAGAAGTTGGTAGGGAAATGAAGAAGCTGTACACTATTTACAAATCATAACAATATGCTTTGCAAGAATATCCTTCGGGAGATCAAATGACAAACAGCAATCAAAACAGAGAGATAAAAAGGACACACGAAACACAAACATTTTGTCTTCTGGATCATTTCATGTCACACTTCCTTTAAGAAAGGTTTTTTTTTTGTAATTCTTGTTTCTAACACGAATAAAGTCCTCTCTCTCTGTGGTTGTCTTTTGAAGAACAAACACACACAAAAATAAAACAGCTTCATTTAATAAATACTCAGACTGAGGCAGGTTGCAACAAGGCGACTATTACATAGTCATGTGAAACCGAGTTTTACCTGCATAGACGAAGCAAACACTACATGTGGTTCTTTTTTGTCATACCTCTTTAAAACATACTCCCAAAAATATTTACAGCCATCGATCCCTTTAGGATGGGCATTTTTTTTTAAACGTCATTGTATAAACAATACAGTCCTTCATTATGAGTACCAATGACATACAGTGTGTGTTCGTCTGTGTGTGTGCATAACTAGTAGGCATTCGTAGATTTATGCAAGGAACCCAAATCATCTTTGATCCCGTAGTACCCTTCACATTCAGGTCAAAATTTACTACCGAGCAATGTTCTTGACATTGGCATTTTTGTGTCAGAAGTAAGATCCAAAGCCCGAACACGACCTGAATTTTGGGCTGGGTCAGGCCCAGAATTGGAATTTTTACATTCGACCTGTCTCTTAAGAATCGCCTTTATTCTCATTGTATTTATACAAGGATATAAAACAACGAGTTACACTCCAGTTGGCAAACAATATAGAATAAAAAGACCAATGAAGGGAGAAAAAATATAAGTATTGCAGTATGGCAACAAAAGACATACAAAAATAAATACAAACAAATGCCGGCCTGGAGAGCTAAGAGCTGCTGCACTCATGCGCGCTGCCGTTTACAATATATAAGAAAAGAAAAAGGGAGACAAAAGAGTGATAGAGAGACACAGAGAGAAAATGAAAGGGGGTAAAAATAGGAAAGCGGAAATGAGAGAAAAAAAGAGTGTGTGAGAGAAATAGGAAAGAGGAGAAAAATATTTTTTAAAAAAGGACAAAGAAGAGAAAGTGAGCCAGAAAGAGAGAGGGAGAAAGACAGAAAGTGAGAGAAAGAAACAGGAAAGAAAACTAGGAGAGAGTAAAAGAGAAATACAGAGTAAAAGAGAGAGAAAGACACTGAAAGAATGAAAGGGAGAAAACAATATATTAAAAAAGGGTGGGGGAGAGACAACGAAAGAAAGAAAGACATAGAAAAAGAGAAAGAAAAAGATTAAAAAAGGAGAGAGGGGGGAGTGAGAAGAGAGAGTGAGACAGAATGGGGGAAAAGGGGAGACTAGAGCGACCAAAAGAGAGAGAACGTGAGAGAAAGAGATACAAAAAGAGACAGAAGAAAGAGAAAGAAAAAAAAGTCAGAGTAAAGAGTAAGAAAAAGAGAGACGGAAAAAGAGAGAAAACAACAGACGAAAAATAGACAGAGAGAAAGAGAGAGAAAGAGGCAGCCTTTTTTAATGTATTATCCATTATTGTTCTACATTGTGTCTCTGTCCCTCTCTCTCATAAAGTGATGCACTAGATTTGTTAGGGTCAGTTTGTAATTGGGACAGGTACTCCACACCTGTCCCTACTTAGCTAGACCCTTTCACAGGATATTTTGGACAGCATATGTGTTGGGGTAATTTTCGTTTTCCACTTTCATTTTCCACCATTAATATCACCATCACCTTTTTGCAGTCATCCTGCTTTCTGAGGTTTGTTTTTTGTTTTCTGTTTCAGACAGTTTTTTTGATAAGGTTGACCAATTGTTTGTTACTATGTTGAGGATTTTGTAATTAAATATTATTTTTGAGCACCTTGCCAAGCTGCCTGCATTTGGGTCTACCACTGTCTACTGGTGCTGTCCAAGATGTCCTTATGAAGGGTCCGGCTAATTAGGTACAAATGTGGAGTGATTGGACACACTTGTATCATTAAAACCTGTTTTGAAGCCTTCTGGTGGAAGCACTTCAGACCCTAAAGAGATTCTTAAGAACATGTTGACGATTTGGTTAATGGCCCAAATGGCCTTGAAAGTGTCCCGTCAACTCTTACGAATATCCGTCAATGATGATGAGATGAAATATGATCATTCTGGGCCGACAAAGCATCGATTGCCTCCTGCCAAACATCTGCTCCTGTGACACTGACCATAGCACTCTTCAAACAATCTTCAAAGGGGCCGGGGCTTAGCCATTGGTCAAATGGTCAGGCTCGGGCTGTGTCGGGCTTAAATACTTCCGGGGCTTGATTATCTAAACCCAATCTTACCTCTGATTTGTGTTTCACCTTCTTCTTAAATAAAAAAAAACAACAACAACGCCTCCGTAGTGAGGTCTCTCAGGTAGTTTCCATTTTGTTTTGCGGCTCTTAGCTCTCCCACTCAGTGCTTTTCTGTGTTTGCACTGAAAGGAAAAGCCCTACAAATCCGGTATACTTGTATATAGTCAATAAAGGCTATTGATTCATTCATTGACTGGCCTTGCTCAGGTTTTTCCACTGAGGCTGATCAGCTCCATGAAGGAATTAAAGAGGCCCTCCAGCCAGTTCTGGTTGGCCATGCACTGCTGCACCACTTCCTCCTGGCCTGGGTCATCTGTTGCCTGCTCGATGCTGTCCGTCTGCACACAATCATGAAGTGGCAATTTGAGTTGATGCCCGTCCATTCGTCTATCTGTCCGTCCTTCCGTCCTTCCGTCCATCCATCATCCATCCATCCTTCCATTGTTAGATGAATAAAATGTGTCACTGAATATGTAATCACAGATCCATACATTTTCCAGTGTTATTAATTTTATTATCTATTCAAGGCCAAATTACATTGATAATCACGTTATGCATGCACCTAATCCACATATTTAAATGAAGTATATACTTTCTGTATTCATTCGAAGTTTCAAGGTTTCCATTAATTCAGTACATTCCCACTATTGTTTCCAGGTGTCCTTCAGTCTACCATACTCTACCAGAACACCTGCAAAAGCCAGTTGCACAGAGTCTATAACAGGGGTCGGCAACCTATGGCACGCGTGCCAGCGGTGGCACGCAAGGGGTTTACCAGTGACACGCGAGCGCACGGTTAAATAATAATGATTTTTAGGTGAAATTTAGACATTTTCAGTTGCGCTCTGTGTTATTTAGAGGCTTTACAGTAACGCCCCGCCTCCTTTACTTCCTGAGTGCATGTCTGCGCCGCGCCTCGGAAAGGAGGAAGGATCAGTGTTTTAACACACCAACTGGAACACTGGTGCACGATAAATGAACAAATCACAACAGCTCACCCAGCGAAAAAATATTGTTCTTTTCAGCCAGCGTGGACAGATGATCGAGGCTTTGTGCAAAAAATGACCGCGCTCTTTGTGCATTAAGTCTCCAGGGCGTTAGGCAGAATGTGGTGAGTGCTCACTCACCATTAAAGTGCAAAGGTAGAATCTCAACTCACTGAATTACTTTTTAAATGGAGTAATTGCAGATGTTTTGATCCCTTGCAAAGATTGTGTGGCTAGATTTTTTTTTAGGAAATTGTTGGGATATTTATCTAAGGCTTCCTCAATTGGCCGTGCGCGTGCGAAGGGAATTCCCTTCGGCAGAGTCCTGCCATGGCCGGGCATTATGCCAGCGGGCGGAGACATAATTGCGTACGATTCTTATTCAAAGATGTAGGAATGTCAAGACTTGATTTTATAAACAAGTTTCTTGATAAAATTCTGAAGTTTAAAATGGAGGACTTACATTGCGTCATAAACTTGCCTTCTGGCAAAGGCTTTGATGTAAGTTTTGTAACGGCGGCTCTTTATCAAGAGTTTTGGAATCGTTTTGAGGGGGTGAGGCCCCAGTTTTCTGGATTTACAGTGGAGAAGCTGTCTGATAATGCTAACAAGATAGTTATTGTCAGGATATTTAATGAAATGGTGAATGCTGAAGACATCTGTTATTTGTTGAGTAGATATTGCTCGATAAAAGGCCAGGCTATGAAGGTGAGGGTTGAGAAAAACGTTTGGAATGGCAAGATCCTCAGGGCTTTCAGGGACTGAAACAACTCCCGTCGACTATATTCCTGGGGGAAAACCGTGGCTTTATCCACTATCAAGGACAACCGAAACTCTGTCGTAAATGTGGTGAGCATGGGCATCTGGCTGAGGTATGTGATGGAATTTTTTGTGGAAAGTGCAGGACAATTGGACATTCCTTTGAGGAATGCACCAATAGCAGAAAATGCAGTCTCTGTGGAGAAACGAACCATCTCTATAGAAACTGCCCGAAATCGTTTGCTAACAAGTTGAAAGCTAGGAAGGCAGTTAACAAAGACAACAAAGGCAATGAAATGATGTCAGACAACATAGATAATGAAATTAATATATGTAACAAAGACAATGAAATGAAAAAAGACAACAAAAACAATGCAATGAATATAGTAATGGAAATACAAAATGAAAATGAACAAGAAATGAATAAAGTTATGGAAATACCCAATGAAGATGAACAGGAAATGAATAAAATTATGGAAATACCCAATGAAGATGAACAAGAAATGCACTAAGAAAATGAACAAGACAAACAAATTGAAAATACACCCCAAACCTCTGGAGGAGAGACCAAAGAATCAAATTTGAGTCAGAAGGAACTGAAAATTCTAATTCGATTTTTCATCAAATACCTGAATTTGGACAAGACAAACAAATAGAAAAGGCAACTGTCACTCCAAAAACACATATTAATCAGGAAGGGCCTGGAAGAGAGTCCAAAATAACAAAATTGTTTGCTATGCCACTACCGGGATTTGAAAAAGACAAACAAATCGAAAAGGCGAACGACTCTCCAAAAAACCCTACGGGCACTGGAAAGAGGGGTAAAAGTAAGACAAAATTGGGGGTGGTGAAAACACCGGAAACAAAGAGAAGAGATTTAGAAGAAAGCCGATTGCCGATGAAAAAACCCACAAGGGAACTGTATGAAGTTGAGACGGAGGAAGTCGGGGAGGGAAAAAATCTGACCCTCTTGTGGGCAGGGAAGTAAGAGACCCCTTGATAGGTCCTCTGGCTCACCCCCTAACCCAGAAAAAAGGGAAAGACCTGGAACCACAGACAGAGAGTCAGAGGATTCCAAAGTTTTCCCCGGTGAGTCTCCAAATGAGCTACTGCTCTTAAGTGATGTGTCTGACACAGGTGACACCCTCGATGATCACCAAAGAATGGACTCGGATCCCCCAGTTTTGTCCAAGTAGTTTGAATACTTTAACAACAACTATGAACAAACATTACATTCTCTACTATCAATGTGAGAAGTGTGAGATCAAAGGTTAAGGCTCATAGCGTTTTATCGTTCTTAAAAACTATCAGAACGGATGTGTTTTTACTACAAGAATGTTGCATCCCCTTTCTAAAAAAGATTTGGCCATATCCGTCATTATGGAGTGGCTCGAATGAAAACCGTAACGATGGGGTAGCCATTTTGATAAACAACCCTCAACTCATCATAAAGGGGAGTACTGTGATGAGAGACGGACGCGCAATCTTAGCAAGACTTTCTTATATAGGGAATGATTTTAACCTCATTAACATATACGGCCATATCGACAGACAACTCAGGTACGAACTCTTAGAGGACATCCATTCGGATATGCTTGGCCATCAACCACTAATCGTGGGAGGAGATTTTAATTGCATCCTAAGTAGGAAGGATAGAAAGAGGACCGATGAGGAGTTTAAATTAGATAAAACATCAACTTTATTACAAGACATGTGCCGGACATTTAAACTGGTAGACTGTTTCAAATCCATACATCCAGGAGAGGAGGGCTTCACCTGGTTCAGTAGTGACAATGCCAGAGCCTCTCGAATAGACTACATATTTACAAGGGGTTTGGCATTGAGTGATGCAAGATTAATTCCAGTTTTTTTTTCGGATCACTTGCTTCTGTCCTGCTCTCTCTCATTTGCTTCAGGTATGACTGTTGGGAAGGGTCTGTGGAAGTTAAACTGCTCCCTGCTAGAGGATGAGGCTCTAGCCGCACAATACAGGGAGCTGTACAAAGACTGGCAGACCCTTCAAGACTCGTATGATTCACGAGCACAATGGTGGGAAATGACAAAGAAACGAACACAGACCTTTTTTAAAAATGCAGGAAAAAACAAGAAACTGAAACGCATGTCGGGACTACAAAGAAGACTCCAACGCTATTTCATCCTTACAGAAAAGGGGATGGACTTTAATGATGAAATCAAAGAGACCAAACAAGAACTAAACGCTTTGGCGGAAATAAAGAGAAAAGGCATCATAATAAGAAGCAGAGAAAGAGAAATAGAAGAAGGGGAAAAATGTACACGCTACTTTTTTAAAAAAATTATGAGCAAAAGTGAGGGGGTTTTTAAACTTCAAAACGAAAACGGGCAAATAACAAAGGAAAGTAGTGAAATAAACAAATTAATTGAAGACTACTACAAAAAATTATATGAAAAGAAAGAAACACATGAGAATGAAATGGGGCATGTATTAGATCATATTTCAAGATCAGTGTTTCAAGACCCCTTTTTAACATCGGACTTTACCCAAGACCAACTGAATGATTGCATAAAGACTATGAAAAAAGGCAAATCACCCGGGGAGGACGAGCTCAACCTCGAATTTTACCGGACTTTTTGGGATATTTTAGCACCAGATCTGATTACTGTTTTTAACGAATGTTCCAGTCGAGACAACATGCCAGACAGTTTCAGAATAGGGATAGTTACTCTATTGCACAAAAAAGGAGACAAAATTGATTTAAAAAACTGGCGACCAATAACGCTTTTAAACGTGGACTGTAAAATTTTCAGCAAGCTTCTGGCAACACGAATGTCTGTAGTCTTGGGAGACTTGGTTGATCCGGACCAAACCTGTGCTATCGTGGGAAGGAAGATCAGTGACAGTCTCATGCTGATCCGTGACACCATTTGTTATGCGAGAGACAGAAACATGCGACTAGCGGTCCTAAACCTAGACTTTGAAAAAGCCTTTGATCGAGTCTCACACCAATACCTCTTCAGGGTATTAGAAAAATGTGGTTTTCCCCAAAAATACATCAAGTGGGTGGGGCTGCTATACCGAGACATTTACAGCAAATTCATGATTAACGGGAATTTATCAGGAGCAATCGAGATCAACTGCGGTGTGCGTCAAGGTTGCCCTATGTCTCCACTTCTCTATGTTCTTTGCATAGAACCTTTGGCACAAATGTTAAGAAAAGATAGATTTGTCGAAGGGATCAATATCCCAGGAAGTGGGGGACAAATTACCAAGTGTGTTTTGTACATGGATGATTTCAATATTTTATGTACTGACCGCGCATCCGTTGGAAGAGCCCTTGACTTGACTGACCTGTTTGGGGAGGCGTCTGGGTCAAGGCTAAATAGAGAAAAGTCACAAGTGAAGTTTTATGGAACGTGGAAAGAGACAGAAAAGGCAGGACTCCCACTGACGGTGTTAAAGACAGAACAGAAAATCTTAGGGATAAAATTCAATGCAGATGGAGGAGGCGAGACCAACTGGGATGACGTGACAAGGAAAGTTAAGCAAAGACTTGTTTTTTGGTCACTAAGAAAACTGACAATAGAGGGGAAGGTCCTAATCATCAAAGCGATCATCCTCCCACTGCTTTTATCAATCAGTTTAGTTTTTATGCCCAAAAGAAACGTGCTGTTACAACTGGACCGAGCCATCTTTCGCTTTGTCTGGGGCTCAAAGTGGGAAAGGATAAAAAGAGATACAATGAAAAAGAAAAAGGAAAAAGGGGGGAAAGGAGTGCCTGATCTACAGCTTTTCCTGGGAAGCAAATATGTCTCTCTCCACTTCCAAAACGCTGTGGGCCCACCCAACAACCCGAAAAGTCAAGCGATGACCCGGTTCTGGATGGGCTCATATTTGCGGAAGCTAAAGCTTGTACCAAACAATCGTTTGATTCCAGTTTCATTTAACTTGCCACCAACACATCTCTTTATTCGGGATTTTTTAAAGAAGTTTGATTTAGAAACACAAGAAAGTCACACTTTACAAAACCACAGGGCCCTTATTGCTATTGTGCAAGAGCGAGCAACAGTAAGTCTTGTGCGGGGGCTTGCGTTTGGCGAACCTACAACGGTTTGGCACAACGTGAATCATCCTGCCCTCCCAAACAGACTACGAGACTTGTCATGGATGGTGGCTCAAGAGGTTCTCCCAGTCAGAGCCGTAATGCACCACCGAGGAATGTCAGCGACTTCGACGTGCCCTCGACCTGGCTGTGGCGCCCAGGAGTCGGTGAGGCACCTTTTTTGTGAGTGCAGCGCTGCCGAGGACTTGTGGACAATGGCCGACCAACTAGGAAAATTCCCGGACTTGCCAGCAGGGGAGGTCCCTGATGCACAGTACGTGCTTTACGGGGTGAGTCGCTCGAGCAGGTCTCGGAACGACTTTGCCAGGGATTGGCTCACTCTCGCCGCCATCAAGGACGCCATCTGGACCTCTAGAAACCTGCTGGTATGGAGGTGCAGACAGATCCCCCCAGTGGCTGTGCTCCAAATGGCTGTAGATACCATACAATCTATGAGCGGCGGGCCTAGGACGCAGCCATAAAGAAGAATCGTCTGCACCCACCCGGAGTGGGGAACCGGGGCTACACTGTGGGGGTCCCGGCAGCAACGGCCTGGGTTGTGGAAAGTAGAAGTAAGAAGGGAGAGGACCGCAAAGAGGACTGGAGGATGCTGCTTGGGAGGGTGGGATGACAGAGCTATGCCCTTGCACAATAGTTTTGCCCTTTACACTTTGGTTAACTACTATTAAAAGATAATAACTCTGAAGTTGTTTGATTGATGTTGAAAATGTCAGAAAAAAGCGATAAAATGTCATATCGTCATGTCATGTTGTCAGATGTAGCGGGGTTGTGGGTGTGCTTGGTGGCTGTTGAGATTGTCGTATTTGTTTTGCTGCTGTTGGTGTCGGTGGATTTGTTCAGAACAAAAACAATCGACTTTGGCCTGGACGAATCTATTGACACTAAAAAAGATGTTATACAACGAAATTGTGAATACGCTTGATTGCTATTAAGATTTTAGAGAAGGGTTGTTCAAACCTTATATTGTGTTTGCTGTTAAACGTCATATTGAAATATAATATTGTGAAAGTGCTTGATTGCTGTTGAGATTGACAAGATTGTTTTCTGTTATTAGTGTCAATGAATTTGTTCAAACCATTAATTGCTGTTAAAAATGTTGAAAAAATTGTTAGAATGACATATTGTCAGATATAACGATATTGTGAATATGCTTAATTGCTGCTAAAATTATCGAGAAAAATTGTTCAAACCTCACATTGTTTATTTGCTGTTAATAGTGTCAATAAAATTGTTCAAACCAAAAAAACCTCGCACATCAAGTGTACACGTCATGACAAGACGAAACATGAGCATGAATTCAATGATGAGTCTGACATGGCAGAGACATTAAAACGCGTTGTGTCCGGATAGGGCAAACAAACACATCTGTCACTGCTACAAACGCCATCACTGAAGCAAGATTGTTTTCTGTTATTAGTGTCAATAAATTTGTTCAAACAATAAATTACTGTTAAAAATGTTGAAAAAACTGTAAAAATGTCATATTGTCAGATATAACGAAAATGTGAATATGCTTAATTACTGCTAAAATTGTCGAGAAAAATTGTTCAAACCTCACATTGTTTATTTGCTGTTAATAGTGTCAATAAAATTGTTCAAACAATAAATTACTGTTAAAAATGTTGAAAAAACTGTAAAAATGTCATATTGTCAGATATAACGAAAATGTGAATATGCTTAATTACTGCTAAAATTGTCGAGAAAAATTGTTCAAACCTCACATTGTTTATTTGCTGTTAATAGTGTCAATAAAATTGTTCAAACCAAAACCAAGCCATGACATTGCTTATTGAATGGCAGCACGGAAAACCATTTACTGATGGCGAATACATTAAAGGTGTGTGTTTCAAGTTTTGATAGTCTAAAATAAGATTTTATTGATGAATGGTGTGGTAGCTGTCCATATCCAGTGTTTGAAATAACGTCTGCCGGGGAGTGCATATTTTACGTCGGGCGTATAACTTTCTCGAGAAAGAAAAAAAAAAGCCTCTTTTCAAATCAAACGTTTGCTTTATTCCAATTTTGAGCGTTATAAGGTGGCACATTTGCATATAAATTTCTAAAGTTGTGAAGGATATGTCAGATTGTGCAGTTTCCTTATGCGTGAGAAGATAAGCAGGACATTGTGGTTCAGCCTTTAAGCATATTTATTCCTCAACAGCAAGCAAAACAAGAACACGACTCCATTCAATACAACATGGCAATCGACAATAGCAAAACAAAATATGGTGCGTGCGTAATGACGTCACACAATGGAAAACGTCTTACCGCAATATCACGAGTAAAAGCGCTAGTAAATTGACAAATCTTAACAAAAGTAGACGCACAGAGAACACAAGAAAAATTGAGAAGTGGTTAGGAATCAAGCCAAAACCTCAGCCCCAGAATAAATATTCCAAGGAAAAAATTTTTATAACGCTACAAAACGTAAACATACATTAAAAGCATCGTGGAAAGAGGAGTTCACGTGGCTTGTAGCAGACGACACAACGCAAACATTGCATGAATGAAGATGAGTAAACATAGGTACATACTGATGGCAGATGGAAAACAGTGATGTCATATCCATGCAATGAATGTTGTAAGTAGATTGATAATAAACATAATTTTTGTGTTGTTCTGTTATATATTCTGATTATCAATCCTTAATACTTTGCAACGTTGTTTTTTTTTTTGCGATGAGTCATCTTATTGTGTTTCAAGTTGTGAAAAATGGGGCAGGCAACTTTGTGGCTGGGCAGGCAACCTTTCAGAGTTGTCTGCCCGGGTGTCCGGTAACTTTTTGTCACGAGTTTCAGACACTGCCATATCACTTGATTTTGATTGTAGTTCATTGTTGATGAAGAATAGTTGAAGTCATGGATGTCTACAGGCCTTTCCACATGTTACTCACAGTAATTTTTAGTTTGTTGATTAACAAGAATAGTGGAAGATAAATTGGTCAGTTATAAAATTTCAATGTATATCCATGTTGTATCTTCGAACTGGTGTAAAATGACAGCTCTGTTGGATATAAAAAAATTGTTGTGCGAGTCATTAATCTTGGTGTGGCACACTAATTTACAAGAAAATTTGAAAGCAGCACTCCACATCAAAGAGGTTGCTGACCCCTGGTCTATAATGTCAGTAACGTCGTATGTGGAGGTATCACTGAAAAACAAAATAACAAAATCTATTAGACATTTTTGGAATCATTTCTCAATTCTACTCATCGATACAGATATACTGACGTGTTGTGGCACTAAGCCGTCACCTGGCAGATATTGTAGTCGTCAGGCATTGTAGGAAATGTAGTTTTTGGTCAAAGCACTTTTTTGACCGGTTTCTTTTTTGACGCTCAGACAATTTAAGCTCTCGCACGCCACATTAAAACTATTTCAGCGTTATCGCGTGTTTTGGAAGCTAATGTTTTACACGGTTGGGTTCCCTGGACTCTAGTGAATGTAACCAGACCATGATTAAGGGGAATCCTTTCCCGAGTAGAATATTACAATACTTTTGAGTGAATTATACCAGCTAGTGTAGAATATAGTGCACTCTTGAAGTCAAGATCAGCGACAGTCTCATGCTGATCCGTGACACCATTTGTTATGCAAGAGACAGAAACATGCGACTAGCGGTCCTAAACCTAGACTTCGAAAAAGCCTTTGATCGAGTCTCGCAGGGTATTGCAAAAATGTGGTTTTCCCCAAAAATACATCAAGTGGGTAGGACTGCTATACCGAGACATCTACAGCAAATTCATGATTAACGGGAATTTATCGGAAGCAATCGAGATCAACTGCGGTGTACGTCAAGGTTGCCCTATGTCTCCCCTTCTCTATGTTCTTTGCATTGAACCTTTGGCACAAATGTTAAGAAAAGATAGATTTGTCGAAGGCATCAATATCCCAGGAAGTGGGGGACAAATTACCAAGTGTGTTTTGTACATGGATGATTTTAATATTTTGTGTACTGACCGCGCATCTGTTGAAAGAGCCCTTGACTTGACTGACCTGTTTGGGAGGGCGTCTGGGTCAAGGCTAAATAGAGAAAAATCACAAGTGAAGTTTTATGGAATGTGGAAAGAGACAGAAAAGGCAGGACTCCCGCTGACGGTGTTAAAGACAGACCAGAAAATCCTAGGGATAAAATTCAATGCGGATGGAGGAGGCGAGACCAACTGGGATGACGTGACAAGGAAAGTTAAGCAAAAACTTGTTTTTTGGTCACTGAGAAAACTGACAATAGAGGGGAAGGTCCTAATCATCAAAGCGATCATCCTCCCAATGCTTTTGTCAATCAGTTTAATTTTTATGCCTAAAAGAAACGTGCTGTTACAACTGGACCGAGCCATCTTTCGCTTTGTCTGGGGCTCAAAGTGGGAAAGGATAAAAAGAGATACAATGAAAAAGAAAAAGGAAAAAGGGGGCAAAGGAGTGCCTGACCTCCAGCTTTTCCTGGGAAGCAAATATGTCTCTCTCCACTTCCAAAACGCTGTGGGCCCACCCAACAACCCGAAAAGTCAAGGAATGACCCGGTCTTGGATGGGCTCATATTTGCGGAAGCTAAAGCTTGTACCAGACAATCGTTTGATTCCAGTTTCGTTTAACTTGCCACCAACACATCTCTTTATTCTGGATTTTTTGAAGAAGTTTGATTTGGAAACACAAGAATGTCACACTTTACAAAACCACAGGGCCCTTATTGCTATTGTGCAAGAGCGAGCTACAGTAAGCCCTGTGCGGGGGCTTGCGTTTGGCGAATCCACAACGGTTTGGAGCAACGTCAATCATCCTGCCCTCCCAAACAGACTACGAGACTTGTCATGGATGGTGGCTCAAGAGGTTCTCCCAGTCAGAGCCGTAATGCACCACCGAGGAATGTCAGCGACTTCGACGTGCCCTCGACCTGGCTGTGGCGCCCAGGAGTCGGTGAGGCACCTTTTTTGTGAGTGCAGCGCTGCCCAGGTCTTGTGGACAATGGCCGAACAACTAGGAAAGTTCCCGGACTTGCCAGCAGGAGAGGTCCCTGATGCCCAGTACGTGCTTTACGGGGTGAGTCGGTCGAGGAGGCCTCGGAACGACTTTGCCAGGGACTGGCTCACTCTCGCCGCCATCAAGGACGCCATCTGGACCTCCAGAAACCTGCTGGTATGGAGGTGCAGGCAGATCCCCCCCGTGGCTGTGCTCCAAATGGCTGCAGATACCATACAATCTGCGAGCGGCGGGCCTAGGACGCAGCCATAAAGAAGACTCGTCTGCACCCACCCGGAGGGGGGAGCCGGAGCTACACTGTGGGAGTCCCGGCAGCAACGGCCTGGGTTGTGGAACCCAGAAGGGAGAGGACCCACACAGAGGACTGGAAGAATGCTGCTTGGGAGGGTGGGAATGCAGAGCTATGCCCTTGCACAATAGTATTGCCTTTTACACGCTGGTTAACTACTGTTAAAAGAAAATAACTCTGAAATTGTTTAATTGATGTTGAAAATGTCAGGAAAAAATGTTAAAACGTCATATCGTCACGTCATATTGTCAGATATAAAAAAATTGTGAATATGCTTGATGGCTGTGTTTTGCTGCTGTTGGTGTCGGTGGATTTGTTCAGACCGAGGACAATCGACTTTGGCCTGGACGGATCTATTGACACTAACAAAGATGTTATATAATGAAATTGTGAATATGTTTGATTTTCGAGAAGGTTTGTTCAAACCTCACTTTGTGTTTGCTGTTAAAAACGTAATATTGGAATATAATATTGTGAATGTGCTTAATTGCTGTTGAGATTGTCATGATTGTTTTCTGTTTTTAGTGTCAATAAATTTGTTCAAACCAAAATTTGTTCAAACCACTATCTTTGATTTTTGCATTTCGGAGATGGAATATGAGCTTGCTCTGTCCACTCCACGCATCGGCCCGGTATTGCAGTACCTCCGGGAAAGGTGCATTCGCAATGATCGCAGCAAGGCTTTAGGGCTAGGACCTTAGCTTGGCCTTTTGGCTGAGAGTAAGTGTCCCGGCTCCTAGGCTTTGTAGCGTATTATGAACTGACCGATAACGGATAATGGATAATGAATAACGAAGATAGAACAATAACCCTTAAAAACCCCACTGATCGTGATGTTGCTGTGAAGAGTACATTTGGAGATGGTCATCATTTCTTGAATGTCAAGAGTTTAAGCTTTCCAATTAATGTGGCATGATGTTTTTTGGTGATGGGTGACATCGTAAAGACATGACTTTGTGTCTCAACAGTCTGATGGCCCCTGTTTAGGGGTTAATTTGATTGAGCACAGAGAAGAAAGGCAGCAGTCTTACCTCCGTCTTGCAGTGCAGGAAAGTGTGATACTTATAGTGGTGAAGGGAATGATACAGGCTGAAGATACGGCACGTTTCAATAGAGAGCTTCAGATCCTGAAAATCAATTAGAAAAGAATAAAGACAGATTATTTTCATACAGTGTAAAGAAAAAGAAATCCAAATCCTGTACTGATAACATGAAAAAAACCCACTCACAACCGCGCACAAGTGGGAAATAAATAACTTGACGGGTCTTTAAAGCACGGGTGTCAAACATGCAGCCTGCCAGCCAGATCAGGCCCGCTAAGGGTTTTAATCTGGCCCGACAGGACAACACCCAGCTGCAGTTTAATATACAGTGCATCCGGAAAGTATTCACAGCGCTTCACTTTTTCCACATTTTGTTATGTTACAGCCTCATTCCAAATTGTATTAATTCAATCTCTTATCTCAAAATTCTACAAAAAATACTCCATTATGACAATGTGAAAAAGTTTTTTTTTTACTTGTTTTGAATTTATTAAAAATAGAAAACTAAGAAATCACATTTACATAAGTATTCACAGCCTTTGCAATGAAGCTCAAAATTGAGCTCAGGTGCATCTTTTTTCCACTGATCATCCTTGAGATCTTTCTACAGCTTAATTGGAGTCCACCTGCAGTAAATTAAGTTGATTGGACATGATTTGGAAAGGACACCTGTCTATATAAGGTCCCACAGTTGAGTGTACATGTCAGAGCACAAACACCAAGCATGAAGTCAAAAGAACTGTCTGTAGACCTGCGAGACAGGATTGTCTTGAGGCACAAATCTGGGGAAGGATACAGAAAAATGTCTGCTGCTTTGAAGGTCCCAATGAGCACAGTGGCCTCCATTATTTGTAAATGGAAGACATTTGTAACCACCACGACTCTTCCTAGAGCTGGCCGGCATTCTAAACTGAGCGATCGGGGAAGAAGGGCCTTAGTCAGGGAGGTGACCAAGAACCCGATGGTCACTCTGTCAGAGCTCCAGCGTTCCTCTGTGGAGAGAGGAGAGCCTTCCAGAAGGACAACCATCTCTGCAGCAATCCACCAATCAGGCCTGTATGGTAGAGTGGCCAGACGAAAGCCACTCCTTAGTAAAAGGAACATGAAAGCCCGTCTGAAATTTGCCAAAAAGCACCTGAATGACTCTCAGACCATGAGAAACAAAATTCTCTGGTCCGATGAGACAAAGATTTAACTCTTTGGTGTGAATGCCAGGCGCCATGTTTGGAGGAAACCAGGCACCGCTCATCACCAGGCCAATACCATCCCTACAGTGAAGCATGGTGGTGGCAGCATCATGCTGTGGGGATGTTTTTCAGCAGCAGGAACTGGCAGACTAGTCAGGATAGAAGGAAAAATGAATGCAGCAATATATAGAGATATCCTGGATGAAAACCTGCTTCAGAGCGCTCTTGACCTCAGGCTGGGGCGAAGGTTCATTTTTCAGCAGGACAACGACCCAAAGCACACAGCCAAGATCTCAAAAGATTGGCTTCAGAACCACTCCGTGAATTTCCTGGAGTGGCCCAGCCAGAGTCCAGACTTGAACCCGATCGAACATCTCTCGAGAGATCTGAAAATGGCTGTGCACAAACGTCTCCCATCCAACCTGATTGAGCTTGAGACTTATTACAAAGAAGAATGGACAAAACTGCCTAAAGATAGGTGTGCTAAACTTGTGGGATCATATTCAAAAAGACTTGAGGCTGTATTTTTGCTGCCAAAGGTGGATCAACAAAGTATTAAGCATTTTCTCTCTTTCTTTGTCTAACTTCCACTTTCCACTTACGGACAGACTGAAGAGATCTTTTCTTCCTCATGCCATGAGGCTCTTTAACTCCACCCGGCAGAGTAAAGGCCCACATTAAACCACACCACCTACATTGGATATTACCGAATCTTACTGCAATATGTATTCTGTGTAGCACTATTTAGTTACTCTATATAACACGCTACAGTGGGCATTTGCACGTCACACTGGGTATTTGTATATTGTATTCTTTTGGCTTTATTATTGTACTGTTCTCAGCTCAGGGATGCTGCTGGAAATGTGAATTTCCCTTAGGGGATGAATAAAGTATCTATCTATCTATCTATCTATCTATCTATCTATCTATCTATCTATCTAACTTTTCCCTTTATTCCCTCTCTTTTCTTAATTTCATTTTATTTCATTTTGTTAATTCATTTCAGGCAGTTATATTCTCTGTGTACACATGTAAATATAACCTAAATCATAACAGAATACGTGAAAGAGAGTTGGAAAAAAACTTATTAAATCCCACCCCATTTCCCTAATGTGCAATTCAAATTAAATTTCTTGCCACTTTTTGTTGAACTGATATTCCCAGCACGTGCGAAACCAGTTTTTACAGCTCACAGGCAACCCATATACAGCAAACAATATTTTTTGTAACTGAAGAAAACATTCATAACTGTGTTATTACAGGTAACAGACCAAGTATAATAATTATTTCTCTCTCTCTATCTGTTTCTCTCTCTCTCTCTCTCCTATCTCCCTTGATTTCCCTATATCGCTGCCTCTCTTTCTCTCTCTAGGTCTCTCTCTCTCTTGTGCTCGCTCTATTTCTCTCTCATGTTCCTCTTTTTCTCTTTTGTTCTCTCTCTTGTTCTCACATGCTCTCTCTTTCTCACTCTTGTGTTCTCTCTCTCTCTCTTCTTTTCTCTTCCTTGTTCGCTCTCTTCTTTCACTCTCCGTTCTCTCCCCGGGCAAAAAAGAAAAATAACATAATAATTGTTTGAGAACTGCGGAATCCCTGTATTGGACCTTTTCTTGTGGAAAGGCTGTTATGGCCCAACCTCACCCAGACCTTAACTTCAGTGGCCCCACTTTTAATTGCGTTTGAGACCCCTGATATATATGATCTCTTGATCTCATTGTGTGGAAGATCTCTAATGTAAATCTAAATAATACTCAGTGCTTTTGTGTTACGGTGCAAGCTATCTGCCGGTGTAGAAATCTCAAAGCTCCATTAAACATATCAGAGAGATGAAGTTGTCATGACGGTAGTGACACTCACTTGTTGCTTTGGAATGCTCCTCCTGCTGCGATTGAGAGTCTTGCGGTTGTAGCCCTCACCACAGAGCCGAACTTTAACACATCCGGATTCAAACTGGTCTGCTGTGAACTTAGGGAATATATGAAGAGCCTCCTGTTGGGCAAGAGAGACACAGGATAAAAGTAGAACCTCTAATTTCGCACCTCCTCCGGTTGCCCATCAGGTGATTTACCTGGTGTTGAGAACTCATGGTTATGCTTCTCAGCAACTTTTTCTTCTGCTCATTAAGCAGACTGTCAATCGCTCTCATAGGCGGCAGGTACAGCTCATCTAAGTGATTCAAAAAGATGAGTTTATTCCTAATTCAAAATTACATTTTAATGCACTTTATCGAGTCATTGATGGCCCCTTTGCACGATGGTCCTCATTGTTTGCAGGCCCAACGATCTACCACTCAGTAACAAGATACCGTCTCGGCAGCAGATGCCGCCATTGGATTGGATTTATGGGCGCTTATCATGATATACAGTGAAGAGGTCAACCATTTATTGTGCAATCTAATCCCACTTGAAATTATTAGAGAGGGCTGTATTTGTCAACATAGGTAAACCTCAACCATTAGTGATAGGACATGGAAAAACGCAAAAAATCACATTATTTGATTTCTAAAGAATTGATTTCCAAATTACAGTGGAAAATAAGTATTTGGTCACTAACAAACACCAAGATTTCTGGCTGTCAAAGAGGTCTAACTTTTACTAACGAGGTCGAACGAAGGTCCACTCATTACCTGTATTAATGGCATTTCTTTTAACTTATTATCTGTATGAAATATACTTTTCCACAACCTCAGTCAGTCACACTCCAAACTCCTCTATGGCCAAGACCAAAGAGCTGTCGAAGGACACCAGAGACAAAATTGTAGAAGGGGTTTCCAACCTTTTTTTGAAGCTAAGAGTTACGTTTCGCTACTTTTTAGCGCAAAGGGCACCCACTTTGATACTAATTTTTTAAATAATAACTTATCTTACACTGCTTTCTATGATGTTACTATATTATTACCAGTTTATTATTGGAAGAAGAAATAAGACAGAGAGAAAAAAGACCAAAAGATAAAAGGAGAAATAGAGAGAGAGAGGGGGAGAGAGAGAGGGAGAGAGAAAGGGAGAGAGAGAGAAAGAAGAGGGGGAATAAAGAGTAAGAAAAAGAATAAGAGAAAGAAATGGAAGAGTGAGAGTAAGAGAGAGAAATAGAATAATACAAAAATGAAAGAAAGGGAGGAAAAGATGAAAAAGAGAATAAGAGAAGAAAATAAAAAGAAAGAAAGGGAAGATGACCGAGAGAAAGAGAGACAGTGATATGGGGAAAGAGAGAGAAAAAAGAGTGAGAAGAAAAGAGATAAAGAAAGTAAAAAAGAGGGGTTGATAAAAAGAAAAAGAAAAAGAAAGAAAGAAAAAAAGAAAGAAAGAGAGAAAGAAAGAAAGGAAAAAGGGAAGATGAGAATGAAAATAAAAAGAAAGCGGCAGATAAATAATGAAGACGATGAAGAGAAAAGAAAGAGAGGAAGACAAAAAGAAAAAGAACAAGAGAGAGATTGAGAGAAAGAGAGAAAGATGGAGTAGAACATTATACCCACTGCGAAGCATCATACTTTGGGGCTGTCTTTCTGCAAAGGGAACAGGACGACTGATCTGTGTGTTATCTTTCTCCAACCAATTTCAAGCTGTGAGCTACTTTTTGTAACTAAGGAGTGCAAAGGGCACCCACTTTGATATGCATTTATAAAATAACAACTTATAATGTTCTTACTATGTTATTATTGTAAGTGTCTAATCGGGACAGGTTCCTCAAATCATCCCACACCTGTCCCTGATTGGCCTCACGTTTCATAAAGACATTTTGGACAGCACTCTGTGTCGGGTGATTTTCATTTTCCACCCTAAAGATCACCATCACGTTTTTTACCAGCTTCATCTTGATTTGCGAGGTTTGTTTCTGGTTCTGACAGTTTTGTTGGTTTTTTTTTTCTGTTGTTTTTTTTAAAACCTTTCCTTGCTACTTTTTTTTTATTGAATTTGTTATTAAATGTCATCTGTTTTGGAACATTTTGTCTTTTCCTGCTTCCTTCGTTTGGGTTCACTGCAAAATCACAACAGTTACTATTTTATTACGTGGTTAATTATTAAAAAGTGGGATAAATCGTCAACCATTAAAAACTATTTTACTAGAAAATCACAATGACCAAGCACTGGTGAGGTATTTTCAGTGCAGTAGTTTCAGTGAAGTCCTACTTAGTCCAACTTGAAAAGATATCCATCCAAATAGCCTCTTATGGCATCGCAGTTGGAGAAATCCTACACATAAGCACACGACTGGGAATCACATCGCCCTAATGGAGAACAACACGGGCTATTTTCTGGAGCATTTAAATATTAATAAATCTTTAGTCTGATATTAAAATGTATCACTATACATAACAATGCATATTTTTAAAAACAAGAGAACTGAAAATGAATTGTCCCCAAACATTTTGTTCTCACAAGATTTCATACCTGTCAACCTCCAGGGCTCCATGCCCTTACAAACTGTCGTATTTTCTCTTACAAAATACAAAATAATCTTACACCATATTTTTTTTCAAGCGTGTTTATTTATGTAGTTTAGCATGTATATTGTACATGTGTTTCGTTATATCATATATATTGTTAATGAACATTTTGTTGTGAGATACTGAGTTGCTCGACATGAATGAGGTTTATTATAAAAAAAGTTCAAAAATGAAGTAGCTTGGACGTTCACCGTAGAAGGAAAAAATACATGCAAATATAATTAAATAGAATAATATATTTTCTTATTCAAATTGTTAATTCATTTTTTGCATTAAATTATTGCTTGTAATATACTGATTAAAGAGATAACCACAAACCAGTCTTTTTTCATTTTCTCCTTTTATACATCCTTTTTTTCTTAAGTTATTTATACAACACAATAATTCGTAATATAATGCACCAAAGCAAGTGAGCCGTTTGAGAGCCGGTTCTCTTTAATGAGTTGAGCCGAAAAAGAGACGGACTTCCTTTCACGACACAACTCGAACTCGTTTGACTTGATTGATTTGGCGTTTCGTGATAGTCGGTGGTACCCATAATTGACAAATTTGCTTTTTTTCCGTACAGATTTTCTTGTATGTCGTACACGTCTTAAAATGAACAATAAACGTACTTTGTACGGCAAAAACGTACCGGTTGACAGGTATGAGATTTTTCTTCCCTTGAAAATGGCCGTGCGACCAAATCTTTGTTGTCATCTCTTTCAGCCATAGTGGGTTAAAATGGGTAACATGACAAATTTTTAACATTTTTAACTTAAAATAATCAATGATGTAGCCCTGTTGATCTGCATGGTGCTGTTTTCACTTAACTCAAATGAGTTTTAAATGCTTTGGCTGGTGTTTTGGGGGCGTTTTGTGGGTTTTTAATCATAAAGGGACTCAACAGTGAAAACACATTATTTAATGAGCTACCATATAAAGGATTCTTAATGATGTACAGGCCAAACGGGGTCTGTTGGTATGACACTGTGACTTTTACATATTGGACTGTATAAGCATCGGTCAGATAGTTAGCTAGCATCCACCTTTTACCCACTTCTATCATTAAGTATTGTGGTAATAACATTACAAGTGAGGTGTTTGCATTTTAGTCCAATAGCCCCGACGGATCACCACCTTATCGTGGTGGGGCACTTTGTGCGTCTCAATGACCCCTAAGCTATGTCGGCGGGAGTCTCGTACTCCTGGCAGGGTCACCCAAGCCGAACAGGTCGAAGGGTAGAGTCCAGACTAAGAGTGATCCCAAAAGCTGGTGGCGGCACGCTTTGAGGCGGTTTCCCACAGACCTGGATCCCGGCAGCCGCCTGCAGTTGTAGGAAGATGCCGGTCGTCTAGGGTCTCCCTTGCCACTGGAACCGTCTTCTCTACAATCAAGATAGTGGCGTTGGGGAAAGCGCACCCCTTACGCCACTTTAAAAACCATCATTGCGCAGGTATCTTCTTTTACCTGAGTCCCCGATCACAAAAGTCTGGCGGCGATGGAGTATCCAGTGACGGGAGCAGGTTTGAATGAGCTGGAAGCTCTTAGCTGGACCTCTGCACGTCAGCGGCACAGGGCAAGGGTCGTTAGCAGCTGGGATTGAGTGGCAGCTGTTTCCGGCAGACCCCTGTGCGTCTGAGCAGCACTATTTAGTGGCCGCACTGCTCACCCCAATTGGGGAAAGGCCTAGAAAAGGTGGCCTAAAGATTGCCCACTCAGCACAGTACCCGGACAGGAAACCGCGCCTGTCGGGACATTCCACTATGCGGTCGAAAAACAATAGCATTTAGAATTGCAGCATGGAACATAAGGACACTCCTGGATACCAGTCTGGACAGACCACAGCGCAGAACAGCACTCATTGCCAACGAGCTGAAGCGATATAATGTGGATGTGGCAGCGCTCAGCGAGACCAGACTCCTTGAGGAAGGCTCACTCAATGAAGAGGGGGAGGGTTATACATTCTTTTGGAAGGGATACCCTATGGGCGGACACCATCTTCACGGAGTTGGTTTTGCAATTAAGAACACCCTACTGCTGAAGCTCACAGAGTCACCAGTGGGTGTCAGTGAAAGACTAATGACTCTTCGCATCCCACTTGCAAAATGCAGACATGTCACATTAGTTAGTGCCTATGCACCAACACTGCCATCGAATGATGAAGAGAAGGATCGCTTCTACCAGGAACTCGATGACATCCTCAGTCACATCCCGAGGAATGACAAAATCATGCTGCTTGGTGATTTCAATGCAAGAGTCGGAAAGAACTTGCAAAACTGGGATGGTGTGATAGGTGCCCATGGCATTGGAAAAGTTAATTCCAATGGCATGAGACTTCTTAGTCTGTGCGCGGAACATAACCTTACCATCACAAACACCATCTTCCAACAAAAGAATAAATATAAGGCATCCTGGATGCATCCCAGGTCCAAACACTGGCATCTGATCGACTACGCGATCGTGAGGAGGGCTGACCTGAAGGACGTGCTCATTACAAGAGCTATGCGTGGGGCAGACTGTTGGACCGACCACCGCATGATTCTGACAAAGGTCAGAATGCATGTCCGGCCCCTAGCACGTCAGGGTGGTTCAAAGAGGAAGACACTCAACTGTGCCAAACTCTCCAGTAGCGACACCCTTGACAACTTCCGTTGCTCTCTAGCAGAGAGGCTGGCAAACATTGAGCAGCTGGTCATGTCAGAGGCTGGGATGGATGAGAAGTGGACCTATATATCTACCACCCTCTTTGACACTGCAGCCCAAACCGTTGGTTTTAAAACTAAAAAACACCAGGACTGGTTTGACCAGAATGCCGGAGAGATCTCAACCCTCCTGGACAGAATGCACAAGGCACACAGAGCCACCCTGAACAACCCACAATCTCAATTCCATAAAAAGCTATGGCAAGCCCTTCGTTCCGAGGCCCAGAGAACGCTCAGAAAACTGCAAAATGAGTGGTGGATCTCAAAAGCCAATGAAATCCAGTCTCACGCTGATAGAAGCGATATGCACAGTTTCTATGATGCAGTAAAAACCATCTATGGCCCCAGACACTGCTCACTGGCACCTGTTAGATCTGCTGATGGAACATCTCTAATCAAGGATCAGGCTATGATAGTGGAGCGGTGGGCTGAGCATTTCAACACCCTGCTCAACCAGCCCACCCCAGTGGACCCAACTGTCCTTTCAGAACTCCCTGAACATCCTAAATTGCCAGACCTCGACCTCCCGCCAACTTTCAATGAAATCCTGCATGCAGTCAAAACCCTGAAAAACAATAAATCCCCTGGACCTGACAACATCCCAGCTGAACTTCTCAAGGTAGGAGGCTACCTCTGTACACGGACACTGTTTCAATATATTTCAGAGGTGTGGAGACGAGAGTGTGTCCCGCAACTGTGGAAAGATGCGAACATTGTGACCAACTTTAAGAATAAAGGAGATAAATCCATCTGCTCCAACAGTAGGGGTATCTCTTTGTTGGCCACTGCTGGAAAGGTCCTTGCCAAGGTCATGCTCCGCAGACTCATCTCTAAAATATCAGAACGCGTCATCCCAGAGTCACAGTGTGGTTTTCGAAAGGACAGAGGAACAGTCGACATGATCTTTGTGACACGTCAGCTCCAAGAGAAATGCCGGGAGCAGCACAAGGACTTGTTCATCGCCTTTGTCGATCTTTCAAAGGCATTTGACACTGTGAACAGGGACCTACTGTGGCAAGTCCTGAAGAGATTTGGGTGTCCACCCAAGTTTCTCACCATTCTTGCACAGTTCCATTCAGGGATGACGGCCAGAGTGGTAGTTGGAAGACACAGCTCAGAGCCCTTTGGCGTCGAAACTGGAGTGAGGCAAGGCTGTGTGCTGGCTCCAGTTCTCTTCAACATCTTCCTCGTCTGTGTTACAACACTGCTACGTAGAAGGATGGAGGAGCAGGCTGGAGTTACCATCAACTTCAGGGCTGATGGTAACCTGTTTAACATCAGGAGGCTACAGGCAACTACTAAACTGACTTCAGAGACCATCATTGAGCTACAGTATGCTGATGACTGTGCCCTGGTTGCCCATACACCGGAGGCTCTGCAAAACATTCTCTCGGCAGCTGTAACTGCATACACCAGAATGGGACTGACGATCAACACCCAGAAGACAGAGGTACTCTGTCAGTCCAGTGCTGACCTCTTACCAAACCCAATAACCCTCACAGCAGCAGGGCAACACCTGCTCATGGTGCCCACCTTTAAATATCTGGGGAGCATAGTGTCTGACACCTGCTCATTGGATGATGAGATCCAGAGCCGTCTCAAGCAAGCATCAGCATCTTTCGGTCGACTAAGGATAAGGGTCTTTCAAAACAACAACCTTAGACTCCACACCAAAATGCTGGTCTACAGAGCTGTATGCATCACGACATTACTGTATGGATGTGAGGCATGGACTATCTACAGCCGCCATCTGAAGAGCCTCGAGACCTTCCATGTAAGATGTCTTCAGAAGATCCTTGGCATCACATGGAGGGACAGAGTGCCGCACACAGAGGTGTTGGAGAGGGCAGGCAGCTGCAGCATGGAATCCATTATGGCCCAACGCCAACTTAGGTGGCTGGGGCATGTTGTTCGAATGCCCAGCCACAGACTGCCACGCCGTATCCTCTATGGTCAGTTACATCTAGGCCAACGCAGTGCTGGTGGGCAGAAGAAGCGGTTCAAAGACCAAATGAAGAACATCCTGAAGAGATGTCGGATAAACCCCTCCTCACTGGAGGAACTTGCTTCCTGCCGAGACCTCTGGCGCTCCCACTGCTCACATGGAGTGGATTACATGGAGGAACAGCGCATGCAACACCGTGCAGCAAAGCGTGCAAAGAGACATGCTCGCCAGGCCACCCCTGCTCCCCCCAGCACCCCCTTCACATGCTCTGTCTGTAACCGCATCTGTGGATCCAGGATCGGACTCTTCAAACATCAGCAGACTCACAATTAAAAGAAGATGGTCATCATCGAATCGATGGACAACCCCAAGCAGCAGCAAGTCCAATAGCAACAATCGTTGTTTGTATACATAGTAATGAAGTAGGATGTAGTGTTTTTTTTAATTCTTCAGATATTTGTGTAGATAAACCAAGTGTCTGGCAAATGTTCTTTGTTGGTATGATATGCATGAAATTTCTTTTTGAACTGGACCAAACAGCTTGTTTTATCAGCGTTGCTTCAAATATACATGCCCCGCCCCATCTCGAATTTGAGGTTATATCGAATGGAACCGTACAGAGGAAATATGCACGAGTTGCGTTTTATCTCCGAGCCACAGGTAGTCGTGAAAAGAGCCATATCCGGCTCGCGGGCCATAGGTTCCGTGAATTCTCACCATCTGTGTCCTCAAGGGCTTGGATCATGTCAGGGTCAAGCGCCGTGCTGACCAACATCTCTACATAGCTCCGAAACATCTCTGGCGTGACCGGGGTGTTTAGGCCGACCCGCAAAGGTTCTGGAATTGAAAACACAAGTTCTGGATTCGGATACCTATCTGTTGCAAGGGTGGGCAACTAGTTGGAGTAGGGGGGCACATTGGGTTAAAACACTTGGTCAAGGTGCCAATCCTGGATACCTATCCAATTTTATCAATCGTGAATAAACACGCATACATCTAGTTGTTATATTTCTTTATAATGTTTTTTAAACAGATTTGTTTATTGAAATTGGTTTGGAAACATATATTAAGTCCCATCTCTTTCTCTTTCTCTCTCTCCCCCTCTCTCCCTCTCTCTCCCTCTCTCTCCCTCTATCTTTAGTAGTATTTCCGTCCTATTTTTGTTGTCTTTCCACAGTAGAATTTTTGAAAAATATCTATTTTTTTGTAGCATTATTGTAATTGTATTTTTGTAATATTTGAGTCGTAAATGTCCTATTGTAGTAATAGTATTTTTGTAATATTTCTGTAATAATATTTACTGTAGTGGTATTTTTGTAGTATTTCTTTTGTAATGTTTCTGTAGTAGTAATCTTGTAGGCCATATTGCTGTAGTATAGTGCTATTTTTGTAGTATTTTTGTACAAGTATTTCTATAGTACCATTCGTGTAGTATTTCTGCAGTAGTTTTTGGGAATATTTCCGTAGTAGTAGTTTTATAGTATAGTATTTTAGTCATAATATTTCTGATGTAGTAATTCTTTCCCATAGTATTACTGTAGTGCTATTTTTGGAGACTTTCTGTATAAGTATTTCCATCGTAAAATTTGGTAGTATTAAGCAGTAGTATTTTTGTCATATTTCTTCAGTATTTTTTAGTATTTCTGTTGTAGTAATTCTGTAATAGTATTTTAGTACTACTGTAGTAGTGTGTTTGTAGTATTTCTATGGTGGGTTTTTTTTCGGAAACGAAAACAAAGAAATGTATTAGGTCCCAGTTCTTAAGCACTCAATTTGATATCATGTAGTATTTTCTAGTATTTCTGTAATAGTATTTTTTAGCAGACAGACAAAGGGACAATGGGGACAAATTTGGCACCATTTCTTTACTACTTTATTTTCTAGAACATAACTATATCATTTTCATAATATTTTGAGTAATTTCTTTTCGCGGGCCACATGAAAAAGTATATGGCCTGCGGGCTGTAGATTTTACACTGCTGATCTAAAAAGATACTGACCGTCATCTTCACTGGGAGCAGATGAGTCCGATTCAGAGGAGGAGGACGGTATCTCCTTAATCCACGTTTTCCTCTTCTTGGGAGGAGGTTCTGTGTTGTCTCTGGTGTGGCAAAGCATCTTCTTCTTAACCCTTTTTCCCTCCTCGGCACTCAAACATTGAAACGGTTCTCTTCCGAACTCGTTTTCTCTCTCCTTTGGTCGTCTCTGTTCAGTTTCTGTCCCAGGTCTCCCTTTCCTTTGTTTGGCACTTTCCTTCTCCTCTTTTTCCTGTTTCTCAGTCTTAGTGCTGTGACCTTCCTTGTCTTGTTCCTCCTTCTCTTTCAGTTCCCTGCAGGCCTTCTCTTTCCCTTTTTGTTCATTTATCTCCTTGTCTTTTTGCTCGCTCTCTTTCTGCCCCCTTTTTTTTCTCTCACTTTGCTCTTCTTTTTCCATATTACTCTTTTCTTCCCTCTCTTTTTCCCTTTTCTCCTGTTTCTCCTTTTTTTCCCTCTCCAACTTTTCCTTCTGCTCTCGTTCTCTTTTTTCTTTTTGCTCCCTTTCCTTTTTCTCCTTTAGATCCCTTTCCTTCCTTTCCTTAGGTCTCTCCTTTTCCTTATGGTCTCTCTCCACCCAAATAGGGGTCAGATTGTGAGCGCTGGGAAACTGTTTTGGTAGAGAATGGCGCCTGTCAGTAAGAGAATAAAAACAGACAGACGGACTGAAAAAATCTGGCAAGTAGATTATTCATCCATAGATCCATCCATTTGCCCACTGTTTATAGAGTTAGTACACCTGTTCCATGGCCAAATTCTCGCACTTTTCCAGCACTTTCAAGGCCAATTTTTCCAATACCTTCTAAGTGTTTGTAAACAATTGTGACGTAGCCAAACTGAGCGTGCATTATTGAAAGCAGAACGGCAGAATTCATGGCAGTTTATAGCAGCCCATCATCACCAAATGATTGTTGATTATAGATAAGAAATGCTCAAAATAGCACAAAGTATGTACTAGCAGAAATACAATAATTTTATTTTAATCATGAAAATAAACAAAAACAAAAAAAAATTTGTTTGCCGGTGAATTCCCTCCTTTGAAGGTACTGAAAGAAATGGAAAAATATGGCCTTGACGGGTTTAAAAATATACATGTTAAAAATACAGATAAAACAAAAAACATTTTAAACATAAGATTTTGTGTACATGTATTGCACTTTTAATGTAAAGCTTATCCAGGGCCTTCCTGCACTATGGTACATGGGTGTGTACTGTTGATGCGCGTCTGGGGAAAAACATACAGGCAAAACATTATCCCAAATTTGAACTATTTTTCATTATTTATTGCATTTTCATTATTATAACTGCGACCGGTTTTTCTTAGCACTGTGTGGTAATCATTATTATTTTGGCTTATTCATTCCACAATCTTTTCTCTTTTTTCCCTTTAAAGTCTCTAGTACCATGTCTAATCTTGCCGTGCACAATATTTCACAATGACAATAAAGACTATTCTAATTCTTTCATTTAAGAAAAACAGAAATAGACCAAAAACATCTGCGACAGTTTAATCGAGAGTATGAAAAGGTCTACTGTAGTAAAATAACTCAGAATAACTCAAACCCACTCCCAAAATATTTTGTTAAAAAAAGCTTTCAAATATTAGAAATCAAGGGGCCACTTAAAGTTTAGGTACAGACCACAGGTGGCCTCTGGGCAACCAGCCAATCTCTTGTAGAAGTGAAAACAAGGTCAAGGTCCCAACTGCTTTTATTGCCAGTGCAAAGAGAAAAAAATGCCTTTTAGGTTAGCCAAGGCACTCAAGAATCATTGTAATAGAAGCATTTCTGTAGTATAGACTGTTAATAAATTGAACCACCACCCCCCACCCCCAACTTACCTCAAAGTCAGACCAGCCCTGTGCCATGGCTTTCTGGAACACACCCGAACGTAATCTTTCTTGTTGACGTTCTCCAGGAATTTCACGTACAAGCGCTGATATCGCATTTTAGCATCACCAAAATATCCCAAGTACTGAGGGAAGACACAATCAAGATAAGAACAGATTGGGACTTGAAATAGTCTCTGCCAGTGTTCAGAAACCTCTGTCAGAAGCCAAGGCGAGCACACTTGTTTCATTGCAAAATTTCCATTGTAAAGTTAAAAGGCAACCGAATTCTCAGCTCCTGCTTTGTTTTTCTATTTGTTAGTTTTTTGTAAGAGTTTAGATCATAGGTGTCAAACATGAGGCCTGAGGGCAGGATTAGGCCCGCCAAGGGTTTTAATTCAGCCCATGAGAATACAGTGAGAGAAACACGAGAAAAAAATGACTTGCAGTTTGAAATATTTCAAATATGCCCGCTGGATGCTAGCAAAGTCAGGCCACCACTCACAAGACAACTGGAACTGTATTTCTTTCTCTCTCTCTCTTTTCATCGCCTTTTCTTTCTCTCTTTCTCTCTCTCTGTATCTCTCTCTCTCTCTCTCTCCATTTCTCTCCATTTCTCTCCCTCACTCTCCCACCCTCTTTCTCCTTCTCACTCTTTCTTTCCTCTCTCACTCATTTTCTCTATTCACGCTTTATTGTCTTTCTCTCTCTCTCTTTCTCTATTTCTTCTCACTTTCTTTCCCTCCTTCTCAGCCTTTCTTCTCCATCTTGCCCTTTGTCATTTTTTCTCTCCTTTACTATTTCTTCACTCTCTCTTTTTCCTATTTCTCTCTGTCTTTTGCAAATTCTCTTTCTTACTTTAATTATTTTTCTCTCTGTCTTTGTCTTTATTTCTCTCTCTCTTTCTCCTTTTCTTTTTTTTTTCTCTTTTTCTCTCACTGTCTCCATGTTCTCTCTCTTTCTCTCTCTTTCTTTTCATGAAAGAAAGAAAAGAGACAGAGGAAGCAGAGAGAGAAGAAATAGAGAAACGGAAAGTGAGGGACAGAGAGAAGGGGAAAAATAGAAAAAGGGTGAGAGAGAGGAATAAAAGAAACTGCATGGAGGGAAATAAAGAGAGAATGAATAGAGAGAGAGAGAGAGAGAGAGAGAGAGAGAGAAAGAGAGAAAGAGAGAGAGAGAGAGAGAGAGAGAGAGAGAGAGAGAGAGAGAGAGAGAGAGAGGGGAACAAATACAGCTCCAGTTGCTTCGTGTGTGGTGCAGCAAACTGCAAGTCATTTTTCTCTTGTGCTTCCCTCACTGATTCTCACGGTCCGAATTAAAACCCTTGAGACCAATGCCCTAACATATTGAGTGGGAGGCAGGGCCAAATCTTCTTGGATAAGTTTGTTTTCAAAAGACTTGGAGAAAGTAATAGTGTTGCAAGTCCAGCAAAAATAGCAAAAGAAAGTGATGAATAAAGAAATTACCTGTAAAAAAAAAAGTTGTTCTGTAGAAAATGTTAGCATGTTCACGTTCCCTTTACAGTTAAAGTAACTTTAATTTTAAGGTCACAATTACCCATCATTAAAAGTCATTCGCCGTCACTCCCCTCACACACCCACATCTTCCTTCCGCACCTCCGCACCACACCTGTGTTATAGGGGGTCTCATAATAAACTCTCATTTTATTTCTTGAATATCATGTTATTTAAATGTGGGGTGCATAGTTTGAGTGGCACACAAAAAGTTAAAAGTTAAATATTTTCTCTGTTATTGATGTGTTAACAATGCAAAAGTGAGTTAAAAGAGACCTCATGTTTTTTCCCATTGTGCCTATCTGCTTTTATCTTACTTTAATCAGGCCTGTTCGGAGCGGAACAACCCCCAAAAAGATGGTAAAAGAAGAGTTGATTTGAGCGTGTTTAAGAAATAAAGGCAAAACATGTGGTACTCTGCTGTCATCTTTTGGCTCTAAGTCATGATGGCAGGTTTTAGTTTTCAAATGAAGCAACCCACCTTGAAGTTATTATGTATTATTTACGTTAAATTGCTATTTGAAGGTGGTCAGGAAGATGTGTTTCATAGCTATTTACTATTCTCTTTGATCATTTCAGGAAGTTTGGAACAGGCCAATTAGCTTTGAATTATTTCATAACGGTAAAATTCACTCGTTACTCGAGCAATTCAAGCTACGAGGGCGATCCCGTATCAATAGAAGCTTGTATTTAGAGGTAGCATGGTAAAGGTTGAAAAATCTCTAGATGAAGAAACTCACATTACTGGTTGCACAGAATTGCCTTTGACCATCTTTAATCTCAGGGCTGAACTTCTGGAGCAAGGCTTTCTGCACTCTCCAGATTGGTGGGGGCTCCCGGCCAGTCTGCAAAGCCATCTGATGATGCAAACCAAATCTGTGTGCTATTTATAGCCAGCTATTTATTTGTTAGCTGTGTGGAGGAACTCACCTTGAGTGTCCCGATGTCCTCCGTTCTGATAACAAACTCATCTCGTTCACGGAAGATTCCCTCTCCTCCGCTCTCGCTGTCCTCCTCGCTCTCCCCCGCGATGGCAGCATCAGCTTGTTTCTTGGCTAGGTGCAGGGCAGTGAGACGCTGCAGTTCCGAGGCCTCCTCTGGGGCCTCCTCTGTGGCCTCCTCCGGGGTGGGTGGGGAAGGAGGCGGGGAGGAAGACACAGACGGTGAAAGAGATGAAGGGGAGGAGGGAGACTCCCGCCCAGCTTCATGTTCCTGATCCTGGTCGGAGCAAGACGGGGGAGGTGTGGTGGACGGAGGGGGTACGGAGTGACTCTGGGGGAGGTTAGAGAGAGGAGGCGAGGGGATGGCTGGAGGTGAGGTGGAGGGTGGCGGGGAGGTGCCTGCCGTCGGAGCTCCTCTGTGCTGTTTGCAGGGGGTGTAAAGAGTTTCTGTGTCGACTCGCTGGATTGGCGGCGGGGAGTTGGCAGAGGCAGGCAGACACGCCGGAGGAAGCTGTGAGGGCAAAGGGGTGGTGGCCGGGGAAGGGGAAACGGAGGGGGATGCAGGTAGCGGCGCCGGAGCGAGCACAGAGCCTGATAGGGAATCTGAAACAAAGGTAGAGGGAGGCAATCACTTTCACCTTCAGTACGGAACACCGAAGGAAAGTCACACGAAGCCAATGGTTTGTTGGGATGGTTAACACTTTAGTTATCAGGGTCAAATATGCATTTTAATTTTGATTTTGTGTACACCAGGCATGTTCAAAGTCTGACCCCAGGGCCAATTACAGCCCGGGAACAAATTTTACTGGCCCACAGCCTCTGTCATAAAATTGATAATATGCGACCCGCCAGTAAATCGACCGAAGCATGATTTTTTTTCTTATTGATACCCAAAAAAATCCCCAATTCACCAGATAATGGCAGTAGCCCTTTGGCCACCTTAAACTTGACTTTCTGTAAGAATTCTAACCCAACCCCATTTCTGACATGGCGATTGTAAATAAAAAAAAGCAAAGTTGATTGTGAAAGCCCTCAGGAGAGGTGTTGTTTTTTTTTTACTGGAATCCGTAACAACTGTGTCTGCCTAATCTGCCTAGGTGCTGTCAGACATAAAGGTTACTGTAAACAAACACTGTGAAAAGGTGAAGCAACTGGAAGCTGTTTTAACGGCACAGTGGCGCTTGTTCATGAGCCCCTGCGAGTCAAATAAAATTGTTGCAAACGCAAGCTACAAAGGCAAGCTACAAAGGCAAGCTACAAAGGTAAGCGACAAAGGCAAGCTACAAGGTGGCGACGCTGATCGCCAATCACTGCTAACCTCTTACGGGGGGTGAATTTATTAAAGACTGTTCAAAGAATGCCAGGCTGAATAGTTGGCCTTCATACATTTTTAGCTAACCAAATCTGGACTGCTTTCTGAATTTTGGACACCCCTGGAAACAAAATGTAATCTTATTACTCAAGGTTTATGAAATACCAAATATTCCCTCTTAATCATATAATTTCCTGAAGTATTATAAGAAGGAACAATTGGGGACAAAAGCTTCCACAAAGCCATAGTGGACAGCATTTTAGCATATAGCAGACAGGAAAAACATACAGAGAGTAATCAATACAGCCCAGAAGATCATCGGCTGCTCTTTGCCCAAATCTCCAGATCCCCCCAATGATGTGTGCTGAGCCCTTTACAGGTTCACCAGGTATGCCTTGGACTGTTCACCAACCCATCCCACGAGCATGATTGTGAAGTTTGCTCACGACACCACTTTGGTGGGACTAGTGTCTAATGGGGATGAGACGGCATACAGGAAGGGGCTGGAGATGCTGACGACATTGTGTTCGAAAAACAGATTAATACTCCACACCACATAATTCTAGAAAGTCATACTCGACATCAGGAGGGAAAACACAGACCCAGTTCCACTCATCATTTACGGAGACTGTCAAGAGTCTACTCATTCAAACTAATGGCCGTGCACATCCCTGAAAGCCATTCCTGGTCTGCCAACACCAAGGCTGTGGTGGGGAAGGCCCAGCACCAACTCCACTTCCTGACAGTTCTCAGGAGAAAGAACCTGGAACACAAGCTGCTGGTGTCGTACAAAGCCACAGTTGAGAACATTCTGGCATAAGGCTTCATGGCGGCAGACTGGAAAAACAGAGGATTTAAACACAGCCCAGAAGATCATCGGCTACTCTCTGCCCAGTTTAGAGGACATTGCCGGTTTGCGATACCGTTGCAGAACCATCAACATTATTATTGACACTTCCAAAAACACCATCTCTTTGACTTGTTGCACTCTGGAAGGCGTTACATGTCCTACAAAACAAGGACAAACAGGTTCAGAGACAGGCACCTTCCCCAGTGCCATCACCATTCTAAAAGCGCAAAGAGTGAAAACATATCTTGCAACTTAGTTGCTTTATTGTTGCTGATAAATGTAATTGCAAAAAACTGCAAAAATATATACTTTGTGACTTTTAGGTGTTGCTGCAAAGTGTTATTACACTTATTTGCAGTATTGTTACAATGCATTATCATCATAACTTAGGCCGGGCGTTAAACAATATGTTGGAAATACTTTTGCCTATTCATCTTGACAGTATTTTCTCTTTTTTCTCTTTAAAGTCTTTATTACATCATCTACCCTGGAGTGACATGTAATCTCAGTGCATATAATGTTCACAGTGTTGATATCAATGACACTATAGGCAATTCAATTCAAGTATGGGGAAATAGATGGAATTGTATTTTCATCAATATTCTATCTATATCGAGGTCAATTTCACATTCTGAAAAAAAGTGGTTCTCAAACTTGCTCTGGAATTTTCCCTTTTCGCTTCTTCACTCCCTTGTGCTATTGCTTTGGATTTATTTTTTTCAACCTAAAATTTAAATATCATCTTACATCGGAAAATGTCCAAAGCAAGTAAAGAAAAACAATGCGGACTTGGTTAGAGCAGATTCAGAGGGAATGAACCTGTTTGTTTTACACATTGTATTGTTGTTAGAGAGTAAAGAGAAGAAGTACGGGGCAAAAAATCAGAAACTGTTAAATTTGTGATGTAATACATGATAATTAATTTAAATGACTGATAAAAGACGACCCCAAAGTTTTTTGGTGGACAGGTCAACGTGTCATCCTTTTTTTCTTTTCAAGGGATTTGTTGATTGTGTGATGTGTTGTATGTTCCAAAAAGATTGAAACGAGAACATAAATGAGAAAATATTATATAAAATGTACATTAAACAGCATAAAATGAAAGACCTATTCAACCAATGCCCCTATCTTCAAAGCGTTACCAATCCTTTGAGCCCAACATGAAAGTAGTTTTGTGCAACAGCACGGACACATGGTGAATAGCAAGCTTCTTGGCACAAAGTCTTCATTGTCTTGTGTTGCCTTCACCACTAATGAAAGTTACTGGCAAATCTGGCATTGAATCACATGACTTAATTTTAGCACATTGCACCACCTGCCAAGACAGAAGACTTTGAGACCTGATGACCATGTCCTTATTGAATGAGAGAGGCAATTACCTAATTAAACACATTACTACTACAAAGATGTGTTTTGTACTGCTTAAAAAGGGACCTAATTATATACTGTAAATATTAATAATTCAATTGATTTGGTCCCCTTAGGGTAATTAATTTTCACAGACTGTACCGGAGGAGCAAAATTAGTGCTGTCACAGTGGAGCATGCGGCACATCTACAGCTCTGCCTGGGAATACAGGAAGTCTCCCATCCGAGTACTAACCAGGTCCGACCCTGCTTAGCTTCTCAAGATTGGGCGTTACTTCGCTATTACTTTTATTAAAATATATTATTCGTAAATGAGTATTTTTTTGAGTGCTCAAAAAAACAATTTGATAAAAGAGTGTCTTTATAAACAAATAGAAAAAATACAACCTTTAAATGTAAACAAGAAAAAATTGATTGGCTTATGTTATCTATTTTCCTTGGCTCCCTGGCAGTTTGAGAAGTGATGTTAAGGTTATGTTGGTACCTTACAAAATCATGCATGGATTTGCCCGCTCAGATTAAATTCCACCCTATTCTTCCTGCTCAGAGCCTCTGCTCAAAAAATGCTGATCTACCAGTGACCCCAAGAGCCAAAAAGACATCCGCATGTTCGAGAGCGATCTACATTCGGGTTCTGAATACTCTGCCCTCTGAAATTTGATCTGCAACCTCAGTGAAACTGTTTAAATCTAGGCTTAAAACACACTTAGATTCTATAGCGTGTTTGTTGTTCGAAAGATTGTTTGTTGATGCCCTTGCAACATCCGTCATCCTGGAATTCGGATAACCTCATGTAGGGCCCCATCTCAAGGTTTCTTAATTTCCTCATCCTGAGGTGTTTGAATTTTTTCTTGCCTTCATGTAGGTTTTACCTCAGGGGATGGTGTGATAACAGTATGTAATTTGTACAGCCCTTTTTTGTGATTAAGGGCTATACAAAAAAACATGAATTGATTTGACTTATGTAGAATAGAATACAATATACCTTTATTGTCATTGTTAAAATATGGGTTGAACATTTGTGACAACGAAATTGGACATGGCACTCCAGAGTCACATTTTACAGTGAGGATAAAAGAAATCAAAGAAGATAAAGGAACAAAGAAGATAAAGGTTATAATTTACAAAATATTTACACAAGAAAGTGCAGCCATGTAGGGCGTAACGTACAGTTTTGGGATCGTATTAGTGCAATATGCGGTAGTGCAAAATACGCAACATTATGCAAAGTGAGCATAGGCATTGATACAATTTTACATCTGTATGAGGTAGTGTGTTTGCAGAGTTTCAGTTTTTTGTGCGGTGCGTGTTAAGGGTGGTGATGGCTCTGGGGAAAAAACTATCTCTGAGTCTGTTTGTTTTTGTTTTGTGTGACCTGTAGCATCTGCCGGAAGGCAGCAGGTCAAAGAGGTCTTGCCAATATGTTGGATATAAGACTCTCAATCATCATATACAAAACATTTAATACATCAATCTGTCACGGTCGCCATGGCGACCAGTCTGCCGCGCCCCCGAACTCAAGCTGCAGCAGATCAGCTGATTGCTGGTCTGCTACTTAAGGCTGGGTTGTGGGTTTGGCGGGCGCTGGCTCATTACATATTCCCCGGTCTGTTATGCCTTGTCCTGTTTTAGTTTTAAACATTGTCCGTTCTGTTATGCCTTGTCATGTTTAGTTGAGTTGGAAGAAACTTGTTTGTTTTGTCATGTCCCAGAGTTATGGACAACTTTTATTTTGTTAAATAAAACTTATGGATCGTCAACGCAATTGAGTTCTCCCTTCCTGCCTCCTGCCTCCGTTCTGGTCCGGTCACCCCTTCCACTCCACCTCGCCACGTGACACAATCAGCTTTACCCTTTTCCTCCGGCCCGGCAAATGTTTCAAAACCACTTCCCCCATCGCCGAAGAATGCACCAACCAAAACCCACCACACCGCCACCCCCCACCCCCCCACACCCAACAACCGGCCCCCTGACTTACAAAATCTGCCCACCACTGGTCTGAAGAGAGCTTTACCTTCAACTTTGGAAGATGCTGACATATCCTTTTGTGATTGTGGGTCCTCTTCCTTCACATCCGAGCCTTGCAGAACTCCCAGCTTTGGGTCCTGAAGATCCTTCACCATTTGTACTTCAGCCACAATTCTCTCACCAACAGCTCCTTCCTCTTGTATGTGTTCTTCTCTTGGCTCCCTTTTGCTCTCCTCTTGTTTGTTGGACGGAGAGGAAACAAAGTGGTTCTCATTGGGAGAATGAAGCTGACTGTAGGTAAACATCCCTTCTTCCCCATTAGCCATTGGGGTAGAAGGGACTAGGGGAAGTATGGGAGGAGGCAAGGGGCTGGAGGGAGCTTCCTGTGGGCTTGGAGGAGTGAAAGTCTGTGGCACTTTTACCATAGAAACTGCCAGAGAGTGTGGGGTGTCATAAAGGGCAGAAATGGCCGACGAGATGCTTTTCTGCAAGTCTTGGTTTTTACTAACTGAGTCTTCTTCATCAGAAGAAAAGGAGGGTAGAGCCTCCAGGTTGCCTTTCAGTTCATCATCCAGAGGTTTACAAGGACTCTGGCAGCTTCCGAGAGCCAGGTCCACCCCTTCGTCTCCTCTCTGCTCACTGAATGTCCTTAAAGGCTGCTGTGGGGGAGCCGGGGATAACGACGGTGTGGGAGTTATGGGCCTGATGCCACCTTTCAAAGACGAACAGGCATCCATGACACCCTCCTCACCTCTGTCGTTGACCAGTTCCAAGTCTGACCGCTTTTTCCCCGTCTTCAGGAAGTCCAGAAAGGAGGACATATAGGCAGGTTTGAAGTCAAATGCTTTATTATCAACCTGTAAAAAAGGGAGCGTTTAGAAGAGAAAAAGGAAAAATGTTCACGTATTTGAATATTTTGTAACTCTAGAAGTACCCCAGCCAAGCCATTTAGCTTTTCTACATAGAATATCCAAAGGACAGACAACCGACTGGACTTGTTTCAATATTGATCAGCAAATAAGGCAAACTTTGGCATGGTAATGTGTTTGGTGGGGGCTGACCGCCCATATTTTTGTATTATTACTCTAGTTGTATTTTTGTGGTATCGTTGTAGTAATTTTGCAGTCTTTTTTTTAATAGTATAACTTTACTTTACTGCAGTAGTGTTTTGTAGCATTTCTATAATATGTATTTTCTTATCAGAATGAAGACAAAATAATAATAATTAGGTACCTGTTGTGATGCACTAAATTTGATATCTAATTTTGTAGTATTTTTGTCATAAATTTGTTGTATTTTTTTCCAACTGACTGGATTAGTTTCACCTTTTTTCCTGTGCACAAGCTCTTTATGTATCTATCCACACCGCAACCACCACATTCCATTTGAACAACCCCTTCTTGCTGCATTTACAGAACAATGGTGACAAGATCGGCCGTTGAGTTGTTCGTTTTAAATAACACAGCCTTTTGGCTATCTGCTAAGAAAATGCCTCGGACTTCTAGTGTTAGGACTTATACGAATACTATTTTGCAATTGTCTTGTATCTTGACATAAAAATGCCACAAGAGGACAGCCGAGTGAAATACCTTGAAATGTTTCCTGAGCCTCATATTAGAAGTAAGATCGGGACTAAAATATTCAGCCCGACCGGGCTCTTGGGTGTTAAAGCCCATCTCAGCCCAAGCTCAACCAAATTACTTGATTCTCAAGACCAAGCCTGAAGGAAGACCCGAAATTTCATACTTTATTTGTGAGGACTCAGGAGGAGGAGTGTCATGGTTGCCATGTCGTCCAATTGGCCGCCTCAGTATGTGTCATGGTTGCCATGGTGCCCAATTGGCCCCGCCTGTGTGTTTCAGGGTTGCCACGGTGCCCACTTGGCCCCGCTCGTGCGGCCCCGCTCGTGCGGCCCCAGCTGCGGCTCGTTGAGAGATTGACTTTCTGTTTATTTAAAGCTCAGCGCTCTCTTGCTTCTGTGTCTGTCCGTCAAACGATCTTCTGCCCCACAAGACGTGGGTTCTGACTCTGTACTATTTTCCTGTTTCCAGTCTGGTATTGTTCCCATTCATTTTGGTCCTGTTTTATTTCGGGTTCTTTTGTTTCTGTCTGTTTTTGTCCTGTTTGTTAGTTTATCCAGTTTTTGTTCCCATCTAGTTTCTCCTGTTTATTTTCGTTATCGATCTCGTCGGTCTCTGGCTTCCCGTGTTTCCATGCAAGAACGGCTTCCTAACGTGCATGACTCCCCATTTCCCGTAAAATAAAAGGCTCGTGTGAGAATGTCACGCGATTGGGTCCTGTATCTGTTGTGGTTTTGACAGTACGGGCTGACCACAAAATGGACCCAGCGAACGCTCACACAAGGGCGGATTGGGGAAAGCTGTCATGTGACGTCACCATCATTCAGCTGCTGTTCCAGCAAATTGAACAGATCGTGCGGCGTCGGCAGGGGAAAGTAGCTAAGCTTACTGAGCTTCTGTCACGTCGGCTGTCGGCAATGGCCCCGCCTCCCGCGGGCTCTCCTCCTGCCGAGCTGTCGCATTTCCTGCCCATTCGCACCACGGACTCGCCCGCCATGGGAATTGCTGTGCCTCGAATGGGGTTTTCGGGAAAATGGCGACGATAAATGAAATGAAATGAAAGGAAATGAAAATGAAATGATTTATACAGCACTTTTCAAGGCAATGAAGACTTTCCAAAGCGCTTTACAATGTGCTTCACATTTACCTATTCACACACACTCACACATAGCGGCCGTGCAGCCATGCAAGGCGCCAACCTGCTTATTGGGGGCATTAGGGGTTCAGTGTCTTACCCAAGCACACTTCGACATGTAACACAGAGGAGCCCGGATTTGAACCTGTGATCCCTTGATCCCGAGACGAGCTCTCTACCTCCTGAGCTAATGCCGCCGATCGGTCCCCGTCGGCCTCTCTGCTGCGCACGTCGGCCCGCCTGAGTTGTCTGTCAATCTGCCTGAGTTGTCCGTCTGCCTGTCCGCCTGCCTGCCTGCCTGCCTGGCTCCTCAGTCTGTCTGCCTGAGTCGTCTGTCTGCCTGCCTGGCTTGTCTATCTGCCCGCGTGACTCGTCCGTCCGCCAGCCCGGGTCGTCAGTCGAACACTGTATTTTGTGTTTTGGGACTTCTGGAGCCATCCCTTGGGGTTCTGTCATGGTTGCCATGGCGCCCAATTGGCCGCGCCCGTGTCTGTTACGGTTGCCATGGTGCCCAATTGGCCGCGCCCGTGTGTGTCACGGTTGCCATGGTGCCCAATTAGCCCCGCCCGTAGGGCCCCAGCTGCGGCTCGTTGAGAGATTGACTTTCTGTTTAGACAAAGCCCAGCGCTCTCTTGCTTCAGTGTCAGCCCGTCAAACGAACTTCTGCCTCACAAGAGGTGGGTTCTGACTCGGTCCTGTTTTCCTGTTTCCAGTCTGTTATTGTTCCCGTTCATTTTGGTCCTGTTTTATTTCGGGTTCCAGTTTGGCTTCCTTCTGTTTTTGTCCTGTTTCTTAGTTTGTGCAGTTTTTGTTTCCTTCTAGTTTCTCCTGTTTATTTTTGTTATCGATCTCGTCGATCTCTGGCTTCCCTTCTTTCCACGCCAGACGGGCTTCCTAACGTGCATGTCTCATCATTTCCCGTAAAAGGCTTGTGTGAGAACGTCACGCGATTGGGTCCTGTATCTGTGGTTCTGACAGAGGAGAGGTCATCTATGATCACAAATTAAAGCCTGTCTTTAGTGACCATATCAAAGTTGAACAAAACCCTATAAAATTACACATTTTATATTTATGTGTCTTCAGAAGTTAGATTAACCAACAATTTTACATACTTGACGTATTTCTTTAAGAGGTGATTGGAAAATTTTAAGGAAGTGTGTCATTTTGACAGGTTGAAAATTGAGCCATTAGCCACAGCAGCAATAATCAGTCTAGTGTTGATCTTTGAGAAAGAGAAAGGCAGAGAGACAAAGAAAAAAAGGCAGTGAGAGAGAAGCCCAGCCTGACCCAAACTGACATTTTAGGCCCAACCAGACTCAGGCTCGGTCTTAAACTATTACCTCGACCTTGAATCAGCTTGATATCACTGCAGGTATCGGTAATTGCCTATCTCTTTCATATGCTTGTGGGTCTAAGAAGCTTTCTATTTCTTCTACACGTCAAATGTGGAATTTTTTTGTAGCTAAAGAAATTAGAGGCAGGCGGGAAGTCAGGCCTGAAACAAAAAGGTATAACCGTTTTAACCATTTACAAAACAAGCTGATTGAATGCTTGACATCAGTCCAACATTTAAAATACAAAAAACAAAACAAAAAACAACTCCATTAAATCAATCATGCGCAAATTACACAATTTAAAACCCAAAACATACTTACCGATTGTGAATGAGCCAATATCCACAAAGGCTATCCATTCATGAATAAAAAGATATTGTTTACAAGTAGATGGAATCCCCATTTCTTTATTTTAAAGAGTATAAAACCATTCAAACAGGGGTAAATATATTTGTTTATGAAAAAGCTTTCCCAGCAAAAATATTAATAAGTTCACACAAAATGGGCTTGTCGCGCCCATGAGGTGAAGCAACTTTGAGACTAATGGCAAATTTAACTAATGAGTAATCATTTTGTGTCACCAGGTAATAAGGTTAGGGAGACAGCAGGTGGCAGCAGGGATCCTGAAGTGGAGGAAAAAATACAGTATCCATGGCAACGGCTACCCTGGTAACAGTGCTCTCTCTCCTCTCTTTTGTCAAAGAAAACTGTCTGTCAGTCAGCTAAAACCTTTCGTTCCTCCTAAATTTCTATGGTCAAAAACTAGCACGAAATGCGCGTGTTCTTCTACTGTTTGGTTTTCAATTATGTCTCAAATCCCCTAAAGAAATGAGCAGGCTGAAATATGAAGGACTGAACTTACAGAATCAGAGAGTTTCTGCATAGTGCCCCAGCCTTCAGCATTCAATGGATCTTCCATCTCTTTCTTCCACACGTTCTGTGTTGCAAGAAGAAAAAAAAATCATTTTCAAACATAATAAAAGTAAAGGGTGGATTTCCCTCTCCACACACACCATCCAGTACAGGATGAAAAATGATGTTTCTTCTAAAAGGACTGCACTGTGCTCATGTCAAACATTAGTAAAATGATGAGATGGGTGAGATAACTTAATTACTTGGCTCATTAAAGGACTTTTTAGTTATCAGGTTGTCCTGTACATGCACAATATAAAAAGAAAAGAATATATAACCCTCCTAGCAGCACATATGGAAAAAATCTGCACTATAACCATGGTTACCAAGTTGCCACAGGGAGTACATGTCTGCACAAATTGTCACAGAACTGTAAAAGAGTTGGACTTCCGCTGGAAAGGGAAGGTGTTTTCTTGCAACCAAAGTCAAAAAATCACATACTTAATGACAAAAAGGGGGTTGTCAAACTCATCTTGGGACCACTTGCTAGAAAAAAAATCTCAGGTGGGGCAAGCGGACTAGATGAATAAGAAACTGAGAAAGAGAGAGAAGGAAAATAAAGAGAGAAGGAAAGTGAGAAATAAAAAGAGATAAATAAAGAGAGAAAGAACACAAGAGATAAAGAAAGAGAAAGAAGGAGAGAGGAAAAGAGAGGAAAAGAGAGGGAGAGAAGGAAAGCGAGAGAGAGAAATAGAGAGAGAGAGAAAATAATGAGAGAGGGAGAGAGAAAATAATAAGAGAGGAAAAGAGGGAGAGGGAAAGAGAGAACTCAGTAAAGGGAGACACAAAAAGGGAGAAAGGGCAGAGAGAAAGAGAGAGCACAAGAGAGAGAGAGAGGGCCCATTAGGGAAAGAAAGTAAGAAAAAAGAGAGAAAGATAAAGAAACTGGTTGTGGGAGAAGAAGAGAGAAGGACAGAGAGAGAGAAAGAGAGAGAGAACAACAGAGACGGAAAAAGAGAGAGATAAGGGAAAGAGAGAATGATAACAGGGGAGACAGAGAAAGAAGAAAAGAGAGAGAGCACAATAGGTAGAGAAAGTGAGAAAAAAGAGAGAAAGCAAAAGAAAGAAAGAAAGAAAAATATGGAAAAGGAAAGAGAGAATGAAATGAAAAGAGAAGGTATGTAAGAGAGACAAGGGGAGAGGGATAAAGAGAAAGCAAAATAGAGACAAAGAATGAGAAAAGAGAACAAAAGAAAGAAAAAGAGACAGAGAAAGACCAAGAATAAGAGTGAGGTGAGTGTGAGAAAGTAAAAGAGAGGGAGAAAAGAGAAAGACAGAAAAACAAATGAGAGAGAAGGAGGGTGGACAAAAAAAAGAAAAAGACAGAAAGAAAAAAATGGAGGGTGAGAGAGAAGGGAGGGGAAACTGAGAAAAAAGAGCGAGAAAGAGCGCGAGAAATACATCAAATGAGAGAGGAAGAAAGAGAGAAAGAGATAAGGCAGAGAGAGGAAGGATAGAGAGAGCGAGAGGGGGCGAGAGAGAGAGAGAGCAGGAGAGAGAGCGAGAAAGCGAGAGAGCGAGAGAGAGACAGAGAGAGAAGGAGAGAGAAATACAGCTCCAGCTGCACTGTGAGTGCGCCTGGCTTTGGTCCCATCAAGTGGCCATATTTGAAATTGCAACTCATTTTTCTCTTGTGCTTCTTTCGGGCCACATGTTTGACGCCTGTGGCCTAGACCATAAGAGCCGTATATTGTTTAAATAACAAAGTCATATGTATTCCGAACAGAATTATTCCCCAAGGAAGAATAATACATGCTTAAATTAGGAAAACTGTAATTTCACAATTACATAACATGACCTCTGTAGGATTTATTTAAAGCAAAATTAATATTGATTTTTTTTTTCTCACAACAAATGTATTTGTCCTTTTGCCACTCCCCGGTAAAAGATCCACCTCATTCGCCCTCCAGCTGTTGAGAATAATTTGACACAGGAGATGAGACACTCTTAGCTTTGGTCACACATTGCACACAGCCATAGTAAAATTTGAACGGGATTCATTTAAGTCAGGGGCGTTACCAGAGACTGGGGGCAGAGATAGTCAGTGCCCACCGATGGAGAATCTCTGCCTGCCTGACATGCCTGCAGATGAGTGTAGCGTGGGCATCCTAGCTTAAAAACATCTGGGACAATATCACGAAGTCTTACATGGTTCCAGGACAAATTTGATCTCAATCTGAAAAACCAAATATTGTATTTTAGTCATTTTTCTAAGGGTATGTCTAGGCATCTCCAAAAGTGTCCATTAGGAGACGACGAGTGCAACCATGTTTTTGACTTTGGGCAATAATTTCGACATTGTAAAAGACTTGTAAATGTTTGACTTCACTTTCCACGTCTCTATCACTGATTGTGCACACTTGCGTATGACAATCATATGTAAAAATGGATCGGGAGTGGGATTATGCATTTATTTCCGTCTCTGATTTTGATACACCCATAAATATGAATATTTCGACTTTCAAAATTTCGTTGACTAACAAATGTGTCAATGGTAAATTGTAAATGGTCTGCATTTCTAAAGCGCTTTACGATATGCTTACAATCACACATTTACACACACACTCACACACTGATAGTCAGAGGCAGCCATGCAAGGCGCTTACCTGCCTATTGGAGGCATTAGGAGTTTAGTGTCTCCTGAGCTACTGCCGCCCCAGTCAGTGATCATTTGAATTGGTTAAGACTGGCTGAAGAAATTTGGAGCCAAAGTAATGCATATCGTTTTTGTTTTGTTTTTCAAAACAGGCCCTTATAGGCTATTACAGGCTGTGGACCATGACAAAAGCTTGCAATTGGTCAAGATTGGTGTCAGAGGCCAAGGCCATATTGGAAATAATTTTATGAGTTTGTTTACATGTGAAAGGGATTTATGGGGAATGGATTACAACAAGGAATGTCCAATAATGCAGAAATGCTTTTAGGCGGATTTTTTTTTTTTTTCCGGCGGCATTATCTTGTGTTTTGGAATAAATATTTTACACGGTTGGATTCACTGCACTGTCGTGAAAGAGGCCATGTTGGAGAAGACTCTTTTCTTCAGCTGACTACCAGAGCAGTTTATTGGTGAGCTATACCAAATCGATCTTGACGTTTCTGTGAAATGGGCATGAATCCCAAGAGTTTAGGCTTTCCAATGATATGTGGTATGATGTATTTAAGTGACTGGTGACATTGTGAAGACAGAACTTTAGTCTGAATGTGAAAGGGGTTAAAAATAAATGTTTCTTGTGACTAGTCAGTTAAAGTCAACTGAACTGCTAAGACATCATACCTCTCCTGAATCTTCATGATGCACCTGTGCCTGGTTAAGCTCATTCCTGCTGATGTCCATGTTGGTACTGGGTCCAGAACTGGTGCCCAGTGAGGGCACTGATCCATCAGACATAGAAGGATCTGTGCTCGACAGTGAATCATTCCTCAGTAAAGATTCTGATAGGGGTATAGCAGAACCCATACGTGTGACCTGGAAGATGGATAAACACCAATAGAATCAAAAGTAAGCCAATTTATTTGGAAAAAGGAATGTGCTTTTTTAATTATTTGAATCATGAACAGTGTTGGGACTAACATTTTCTTGAACCCAATTGCATTTCTCAGTAACGAGTGCGTTAATAAGTCCGTTATTGAAACAAGTTTAAAATTCTGCTGTTCATATTACATGGCTCTTTACTGCATATTCTGCTAATCATTAAATGCAGAATGCTGAATATTCCTGCAATAATCAGGTTGTCGCATACAACCCTTGATCCGCCAGCAACAGTCACTGAAGGGTATGTTTACTTCGCTATAAAGTGCAAATGAATAGTTATGCTGCCTCAAGCACAGATGACAAGGACATAGAATTTCTCCCCATGGAGTTATTTTTGCAATGCACCATGCCTAGAGAAACAAAACAAGAGTCTTGGGCAGTATCCAGAAATGAAGATCTTCGAGGGGTTTAAAGCCCAGAGACAAAATTGATATGGAGAGTCTCAGCTAAGTGTTTGTTGCAAGATTTCAAGTTGCATGAGCAGAAGAATATGAGAATTGTTCTCTGCTTTCGCAGGATAGTGTATGCTTTTTTTATTATGTGACTTTCATTACGCAGTTTTAGATGGTTGACTTCTATGCAAGTGTATACAGTAATTTGTAACTAGATACTTTGAGAGCAACGTGTTCCTTTTTGGTGACAGTAATCAGGGCAGAGGGGTGACTGGATTACTTTCAAATGAAGTAACTTGTAAATGTGACTAATTACTAGTTACTGTTTTCCAGTAACACGCCTGACACGGATAACTAATTCCTTCTTTCCTAACCATCTTTAAAGTGGCTGTGATGAAACACCATAAATACGCAGTATACTTATCACCATCAACTATGATTTAATTTTACGATATTCATGGTAGATCCAATAATACCCTTTTAGTTGTAGTTGTACCTTAACAGGGCTGCCAGGATCCATTTGCAGATTTTGGGCTGGTTGCCGCACATGTTCTTGGTAACTGTGTTGCTGATGTTGGTGATGCATTTGCTGGTGGGAGGAGGGGATATGATGATGCAAGAGATGTCCTTTCTGTTGTTGTGATGTATCGTGGTGGGCTAGCCGCTGTCCGTGATGTTCAAGTGGGAGATTCTGCGGTTGGCTGAAGCTTTGCGGAGGCTGCTGCGGCTGTTGCTGCTGCTGATGATACGGGAGGTTGTGTGCTTTGTTCATATCTTGATGAATTTCCATGAGGTCTTCCACCCTTCTTCCTCGTCCTCTTCCCCTTCCTCGACCCCTGCGACTTTCTCCGGCTGACGATCCCATCAGGCCTCGACAGTAAGAAGGCTCTGGAAGAGGGCGTATACGAGGTCTACCTCGTGGGCGAGGAGGGCCTTCACGTTTTGGTTTTGTTGGTTTTCTTCCTCTTTTCTTTGGGCCATCTTGGGGAGGGAGTAATTGTGAATGTCGCACGGAAGAAAAGCCAGATGGACTGCAGTAGTCCATGTCACCCATCAGTGGACTGAGTCCACTGACTCCTGACCCACCACTGGATTTTCGACAGCTAGAAACCAAATCCGGGAGCATATCAGGAAGCCTTCGACTGTTAAGACGTATATCAGCGGGACAATCAGCTTTACCTTCGTCATCTTCAAATTCATATTCTTGTGCATAATTTTTCTTTGATACAGGCTGGGGCTCACGTTGCTGTTTAAGCACATGAAAAGAGCTGGTCTTAAGAAGTTTTTTGGGTCGGGAAGAACAAAATATAGCTGATGTCATTCCACTATTACTTGAGCCGCCAACAACTCCCGAAGATCCTAACATTTTGTTGACCGAGTCATGAGTAGCAGGACTTAATCCCAAAGCAGAGTTCTGGGAGTGTATGAGGCCAAGTTGATCTGTATTCACAGTTGAGGGCAGATCATGGGTCTTCATAGAATCAAGATCTAAATTCATATTTGCATTTCCTGATCCAGATAGACTGTGACAGTATTGTCCGTAACTTTGATCTTCATGATGACCAACCAGACCATAACGTTGTCCGCCACTCCTTGGTTTCAGGAGATCCATACTCTCATGCCCACGACCTCGGTTAATGCTTTCTTGAGAAGCCTGCCCAGTAACAGAATTTCCAGCACAACTGGACTTATAATTTTCTGAAGAAAACATATTGTCCATTCCTGTAAAATAAGCACGGTCTTCTTCATTTAGGAGAGAGTCAGAAAAGCAGATAGATGTTAATGAAGTAAATTGCTCCGTTTGCTGATTTTGATTTAGTCTTGCTTTTCCAACAGAGTTCACAGTGCCAAACTGATTTGGCTTAAGTCCGTCCAATTGCGTGTGTGACAAATGGTTTTCTGTCTCTCTTGGGTGGGACTGTTGCAGGATTTGGGGGGTTCCCACAGTGTCCAATATCCGATGTGACTGTGGATGAGCTAAGTGAGACTGGGATAGTTGATGGTTGTGTGATTGTTGTCGGTGATGGGTATGCACCTGAGGTTGGTTGACATGATGCAAGTGAGAAGAGGTGGATAAACCCATATCTGGATTAGAGAGAAAACTCTGAAGCCCTGACGCTTCTTGTTGAGGATGATGTTGGGATGAAGGATGCTGTTGTCTGTCCCTGTCTTCAGCTACGCTATCATTCTCAGTAATGTTAGCATTGATCCTGATGCCTTGTCTGTCAAGGGATCCTCTATCATCTAGCCTCCTTGGCTGTGACAGAGGCTGGTCCAAGGTATCCAGTGGGGGAACCGAGTTCTGTTTTATTCTGCTTTGATCTCTTGGTGCTCCAAGGGTATAGTGGACGTCCAAACTCTGATTCTGTAGCTGGAGTTGCAGCTGTGAGGACTGACTCTGTGTATCAGAATCCATCTTTGTTAGGCTTATTAGATCTTGCTGGCTCAAAGGATGTTGTTGCGGTGCTTGCTGGGGGTCCATTTTAGCCCGAGACATGACATTGTGATGCATATGAGTTTGCTGAAGAAAGTCTGGTGGCGAATTCAACATCTGATGCGACGTCTCGTTTTGTTTTCCCTGTTGCACATCTGTTGCAGTGCACAAGTAGGTACTAGCTGTCATGTCTGAAGGCTTTCTAAGCTCCACGTGAGGAAGCTGTGTTTGAGGATGATTTTGCTGAGAGTTATGGGAGGATGGCGTACGCCGAGATAATTGGGATTGCTGATATTGCTGTTGGTTTTGAGAATGAGGTGACGGGTTTGTAATATGGTGGGTATGTTGAGAATGGGAGTGTTGGGTGTAAGGGGCACCTCTCCCATAATGACTCACAGAAACCAAGGGGCTGTGTTCTGATTGGTGGGATTGTTTGTTAAGGGAAAGAGAGTCTGTGACAGAACCTGTTCCTTCTGAAGTAGACTGCGATATTGTCAAATCAGATTTGGTCTGCTGTTCCTTCTTCTGTGGTAGTTCCAATTGCCTATTTATTTCATTTGTAATTTCATTAACAGATGTTTCAGGGTCGGATCTGCCAGCTGTGCTATTTGTACGAATGACACTCTGAAGGTGATAACGTTCCTCTGACGTCTTGTTCATGTTATAAACCTTGCTTTCTGTATCTCCAGCTATTGGGAGTTGGCGTGGTATCTGCAAAGTTGAATGATGCTGGGTTGAATGGGAAGTTGAATTTTGTGTATGTAGTAATTGTTGGATAAGAAAATCATCTTCTTCCTCCTCTTGTGAGCGCTCGAGTCCAAGTACGTTGTTCTGAGTTTTTGGTTTCGATGGAGTTGAGTGGTAGGGATGTTGATTAGTTTCAGTAATTTGATGTGAGGATGGCATAAATGTGGGTGACAGTATCGGGGGCAGGTATTTAATGGCCCCTGAACCTCCAGGGGAATGTGCAGGTCTAGACGAAGCAGGAGACAACCCAGGAAAGGTAACAGTAGAACTTAATGAAGGGGACGGACTAGAGTCATTCAAATGGTACGAACTGTTGCTTCCACTGCCAACACTAGCGACCCCGCTTCCTGAACCTGCAGATCCAAGTCCGGTATCAAGTGTGGAAACCACAGATGCACCACTTCCCGTTGATCCTGCAACATTAGCATAACCTAAGGAAGGGCTCTCTGCTCTTCTCTGTGAGGCTAAACTAAAACTTGATTCCCCAAAAACAATTTCTGCTGAGAAAGAGCGTCCACCTGAGGCTAAATCACTGAAAGCCTTTCCTCCATTGCCTTCTCCTCCAGAGCTGATATCGCGTGTAGGAGGGGAACCAAAGCCCCCACAGGATTGAGTCATATGAGTTGATACCGGCTGATTCGGAGAGTAAGACTGGGTTTGATGCTGCAGAGTTGTCCGGCCTGGCAGGGTCTGGTTAGAATTAGCTACCGATGTAGAGCCATACGCAGAGAGACATGGTTTCTGAGTTGACTGTGCTGATGACACTGCCGGTAAAGGAGGTGGTGCTGATGTTGGTTGAGGTGGAGGCTGCTGACGCGAGGGAGCAGACAAAGTTCCAGTGCTGGCCTTGGGATTTAAAGATGATGAAGTGGAGTTGGACGAAGCTGATGGAGGTGTGTGTGAGGTTTGTGAAGAAGATGATGCTGAATGTAATGTGGAATAGCCACTCGAGGAACTCTTGGTTTCTTTAGCGCCGAATGAAGAGGAAGCCGAGCTGAAGGAAGAAGAAGGGTAGACCGTTTGAATATTAAGCCTGTACGGCTGTGGATCTGACTGTGGTGATGGTTTGGGATCTGAGGTTGGACTCTGTTCCCCCAATGGACTACAGGCCACACCAGTATGGCGGTGTTGGCTTGGGATTTGCTGGTAAGCCATTGACCCACCACAGCTAAGATATTGCTGTAGTGGAAGTGTTGCGGAATTAGACATGGACGCGCGCTGATACTGCTTTATAACCGTATCCTGGCGGGAAATAGTCCTGTCCTGTGATGGAAGGGACTGAGAAGGGGTTGTGGGTATCAGGGCTGGTGTTGAGGAGAACATGGAGGTGTTATAGAGCTGAGGGGACTGAGTATGAACTTGGGAAGACAGGTTAAACTGGGGTGAGGGGAGGTGGCAATTGGAGGTGGGTGGGGCATGGTTTTGTGAAAGGGCTTGGAGTTCCTGGGAGCTTCGGTAAGCACTACTCTGAGAAGACAGCAGGCGGTCAAACCCTAAACTTGACTGGGAGGGGGTTTTCATGTGCAGCAGGGGATCATGGGGTGACAACAAACCATTGGAAGTTGGGCTGAAGGTTGTTGTGTCCTGGAGGGATAATGAGGGAGTGAAAGAGCGACCGGAGAAAGAGCCAGGATGCTGGTATGCAGAAAGGGCTGAGGCGGAGGGGAAGGGGCTGGAACCTGGAATAGCTCCTGAAATAAAGAGCTCTGTTGGGGCTGGTGTGTGCATTGCTAAAGGACACAAATCAAAATCAAACAAATAATTTGGGTTATTGTTATGTCATAGATCAAATGCAGGATATTGCGGAAAACACCATTTAGGGAACTTGTAACATCTAAATAATTTTGATATGTTTATTAAAAATAAGTTTCTTTTAAATGGAAGGAGGATTGCCCTAAACTTACCCGTCTGCCAAGAGGGAGTGCGAAACTGTGTGAGGAGGGATGAAGCGGAGGGTGGGGGCTGTGGACCACGTGAGTCCAAAGCTGAAATCAGATTCATGACGGATGGATCAGGACCCGAGGGGCCAGAGTGGTGTAGACTGGCATCAAACAGCCCTGAAAGGCCTGGCAAAGAAAATTCATGACAGCATCTTGTTCTTCCTCGTAGCTCATCATAATTTAACTTATGAGAAACCTGGACCCAGTTGCGTTGGACCCATAGCAATGACTTTTACCAGAGAAATTACAAGAATTGTTTACCCTGGTAAATGCAAGGAAACTGGGTTGAGTTTTTAGTGTGCATACTAACCAATACCAACAAACATTTTATGGATTTCTTGAGAGGCAAATTTTAAATAACGGTATTCAATTGCTCATTCAAACATGTGTCTGCACTGCCGCTTTTTAAAAAAGTTGTAGTTTAGCCCCTTATGAAGAAGAGGATTTAAGACTTAATAACTAAATTCATTATTGACCGATAGACAAGTGATCATTTTCAAGTTAGGCATTAAAAATAATGTCCTTAAATAATGAAATCATTTCTTATGAGAAAACAATGTTTTGGAGGAATTTCAACCTAGTTTTAGAATTAAGCGCAGTCCAGAGACTTTTCATTCAAAGATTTGAAATGATATCAGTGCTATGCGGAATTGAAACAAAGTTTTGATTTCGTAAATACTCATACTTTGTTAAATAGACTTAACAACCCAAAGGGCACTTCTGGGATAACTTCTGACTGGTTTCGTTCATTCTTCAAACACTAATATTTTCTTGTAAGTGTCAATGCAGGTTCTACCAGAACCCAAGGAGGGGGTGTTTCCATGGCGATGTTATTGGGAGGACGCTTCCAGTTACGCTGTTTACACATTGCCATGTATCCTGATGACACGGTGCTATTGATATCCTTTTATATGGACACAGCTTTTTGTGGGCGGGGATTGTCATCTCGGTCAATGTGGATAAGCTGCCAGAAAGTAATTTCCTCGCATGCTTTCTCTGAGCCTAGCAATTTCTTTTGACATAATTTTGGTGTACCACAATTTTCCTTACCGAGTGTATGTCCACCCCAGGTTGCACCCTGCCTTGCGCCTCCAGGGTGGTGGTTGGTTGCATAACCCTGCAGGGGGTGAGGGCTGCCATAAGCTTGCTGGTGGAGCAACTCTGAGTTGGGGTGAGATGACCTGACATTCCCATACATGAGGCTAAACACACACATAATAATAACAATCTTATTTTGTAAACGACAACAAAAGAACAGTCCTTTAGTTGAGGGAAGAAAAACAGCACAAGTACATTATTCCATTCCATTTTAGGTTCTCTATGAAGTAGGTAGCTAAAGATCAAAAGTGGGAAATCTGCCGTACACAGTGTAACAGTTCATACGAATATTCTGCTAACAGTAACAGTAACAATGTCTAACTAATCTATGATCTGAATTAACCCTCCTACAGTATTACCATCAGGGCGCTGGCTGGCGCCTGTTTTATAAGTGATATTTAAAAACCCTTACTCCACAATCTTTGGGTTACAGAGAATATTCAAACAGTTCTTGGAAGATGGGCTTTGCGGCAACATAGGAAAAAATATATATAAAATCAAAGTAGTTCTCCAAAACACCCACAAGGGAACAGCAACTTTCCACAATGGTATTTCACAGGCATCCACGTGTGGCAACAGATTAATCACAGTCAAGAAATGACACAGACGGGGTATGAGTAACACACACACACACACACATATATATATATATATATATATATATATATATATATATATATATATATATATATATATATATATATAAAAGCATTTCTGTTGTGTTATCTGTAACCGAGAAAATAAAACTTTTGAATCCTTTGGACTATACTTTATTAGTTTTGATTGTCAAAGTGGCTATGAGTTGGGGTACTGATGGGTTATGTATGATATGTGTCTCTGTCTCCAGAAATTTCTTCACCATCTACCACACAGGTCCATAAAACACCTCGTATTGGTGACAAATAGTTGACAATATATGGTCAACTGAAAGAGCAAAACTCAAAAACAATTTTGTATATTATATTCTAACAGTTTATGTCATTTTACAATGTGTTCATGTTTAGTTCAAGTTTCTACTTCATTATAATCCTGAGAAATCCTTGTCTGTTTCTTATTAGTTTTTCATTTTACACTGTTATTAAAATGTCTGAGTTATAGTAAAGGGCCAAAAGTAATCACTCATAACATGATTTTTGACTCATTGAGAAAACAACAAAAATAATTCTAGGCGGCCTATATCATACTTGGTCAATAAAGGGTTAAAAACCACATATGTAATAAATTATTTTTAAAGTTTGATTGGACAACATGATTCATGTTAAAGTAGCTGGATGGAAATGCACATGAAGAATGCAATCACAACTGCCAATGATTTTAAATTAATACAAAAATAGATCATATAAATGTGTCTTCTCTATACAGTGTATACTGTATATTGTTGTTGTAATTATAATCCAATGACAAAGCCTTCTTGAAATTTCCATTATGACTTTTTCTCCAAACATAAGACTTCCTTTTTAAGTAGACTCCAAGAAAAGCTACAGTGAAGAAAATAAGTTTTGAACTCCCTGCTATTTTTCTATTTCTCCCACTTAGAAATCATGGAGGGGTCTAATATTTTCATCGTATGTGCATGTCCACTGTGAGAGAGACAAACTAAAAGGAAAAATCCAGAAATCACAATGCATGATTTTTTTAAACAATGTATTTGCCCAAAGAGGTGTCCAAAGACACCAGAGAAAAAATGGTACACCTCCACAAGGCTGGAAAGGGCTACGGAGCAACTGCCAAGCAGCTTGGTGAAAAAAGGTCCAATGTTGGAGCAGTCATTAGAAAATGGAAGAAGGTAAACATGACGGTCAATCTCAATCAGAGTGGAGCCCCATGCAAGATATCACCTCTTGGGGTCTCACTGATTCAAAAAAAATGAGGAATCAGCCAGGAACTACACGACAGGTGTTGGTTGATGACCTGAAAATAGCTGGGATCACAGTTTCCAAGGTTACTGTAAGCAATACACTAAGACGTCATGGTTTGAAATCATGCATCGCACCAAAGGTTCCCCTACAAAAACCAGCAGATGTTAAAGCCCGTCTTAAGTTTGCAAATGACCATTTAGAGGATACAGATGAGTCATGGGAGAAACTATTATGTTGAAATTTGCTCAAAACAGATACATTCAATGCCTGAGTTTGGTCTGCATTGCTGGCAGAAAGTCGGACTTTTTCCGAGTGGGAGTTGGACTCCGCCATGGTTGCCCTTTGTCACTGATTCTGTTCATATTTTTTGAGGAGAGAATTTCTAGGCATCAATTTCTGCCATGTTATGGAAGGGGTCCAGTTCGGTGGCTTCAGCACTGCATTTCTGCGTTTTGCAGATGATGTGGTCCTGTAACGTCCTCAAGTCGTGATTGTTAGCTTTCGCTGAAGCAGTTTACAGCCAAGCGTAAAGCGGTTAGGTTGAAGATCAGCACCTACAAGTCTGAGACCATGGCTCTCAAAGGGAAAAAAGTTGGCAGGCCTTTTCCTGGCCGGGGATCAGATACTGCCCCAAGTGAAGGAGTTCAAGTATCTTGGGGTTTTGTTCACGAGCGATGGTAGAATGGAACAGGAGACCGACAGACGGATTAGTGTAGCGTCTGCAGTCATGCGACCCTGTAGTGGTATGTCGTAGTAAAGGAGGACCTAAGCCAAAAGGCAAAGCTCTCGATTTACTGGTCAATCTACGTTCCTGTCCTCACCTATAGTCACGAACTGTCGGTCATGCCTGAGAGAACAAGGTCCTGGATATAACCTGAAACAAGGTTCCTTCACAGTTTGACCGAGTTATCCCTTAGAGATAGGTAAGAAGCTCAGTCATCTGGGAGGGACTCAGTATAGAGCCTCTGCTCCTCCGTGTTGAGTGGTCCACCTGAGGTTGCTCAACATCTGACAAGAATACCTCCCTCTGGAGGTGTTCTGGACATGTCTCAACAGGAGGGCTCGGGGAAGACCCAGGACACGCTAGAGAGAGTACGACTCTAGGCTTGCCTGGGAATGCCTCGGGACCCTGTTGGACGAGCTGGACTAGGGAGCTGGGGAAGGGAGGTCTGGGCTTCCCTGCTGAGACTTCCTCCCCTGTGACCTGAACTCGGTAGAAAATGGATGGATGAATAGACGGATGGATGGAAATGTCTAATAATGGCACAAAAAGAGCCATTAATGATGGATGGTTTACATATTAGTGCAGCCACCAGTGTTCCCTCTAAGCTGCGCGTGTGCGCAATTGCGCACTGTTCGCACATTCTCTGCGCACAAGAAAATCTAGCTGGCGCACAAAAATGAGGGCTTAAAATTACTAATAAAGAAGGGACTTAAGTCAAAGTTACAGTGCATGAGGGTAAAAATACACGGGTTCCCCTGACGTTGTGTCCTAAATGCGTTATTTTGACGTCGAGTCAGAGTAGAACGAAGTTGAGTAAAGTTAGTAGAGTTGGTCAAGAACCGGCTTCTTCGGCTCAGCTCACTAAAAGGAACAGGCTCTTTCGAGTCCTAAACGGCTCTTCAGGTTGTTTTTGCTTCTTTAATCCCAACATGACAAAATATTATGTAAAACTATGCACAAATAGTCAAATAATTTCCAATTATATCAAGTGAATCTTGTTGCCCACATTGTACTAGCACTAAAAAATGTGATTAAGTACAGTTCTGTATCTTGCAACCGACTAAATAAGACCCCAAAAATGTTAATATTATGCGCCAAAATATATCAGGAAATAAAAAGAAATGGATATCTTGTGAAAGAATAGAAAGAACAAATGACGTTTGAAGGCCGTACAACCTTTGCAATAGTACATGAGTCAATTCATTCAAAAGAGAAAAATGATTTTGCATTGCCGGAAACTCAGCAAAATGTAACTTGATGTCAAGTTTTGGACATGTTTGATAATTAATTATCTTGCCACACTTGGGATTATGGTTGCTCACTGTTGTTTCAAGCGTTGTTCACCGACTTTGTGTGAACGCTCAGACCCGTGGAAAATTAGAGGGAACATTGGCAGCCACTAAGATAAAAATCAAACAAGTGGGATGGCATGTGCACCATTTGACTAAAGACACTAATGTTACTGCCAATGAGAGGCCATCTGTATTTACAAGGCGCCAAAGTCAATAGCAGATGACACTGCTGCGAACTCATCATGGCAGATACAAATATCCAACACAAATCGAGTTTCCCATGTAAAATGCCACACTAAACTCTGACTTTCGTACTTACTAGTATGTATATATACAGTGTTCTCATTTGCCCGCGTCTCTGCGTCCTAGACGCATCATTTTTGCTGGAGACACAGTCTCAAATCAACGTGCGTCCATGGGACGCCACCTTTTTGCCACAAAATTGTCATTATTACCCGATCACTTTTTTTTAACAAAGATTTACTGCACTCCAAACTTTTCGTCAGGCAGTTCCGCCATTGTTGTTTTGGTCTCGCGGTTCGAGTTTTCGTCTGCACGCCGATCTCGGCCAACGAGATCTCGTTGTGTAGTGAAAGGAAGTCCGTCTTTTTTTAGAGAAACGGCTTTTTTGGCTCAACTCATTAAAAAGAGCCGGCTCTCAAACGGCTCACTTGCTCTGATGATTGATAATACGAAGTATGTTGTATAAAGAAGTTAAGAAAAAAAGGAAGTATTCAAGGAGAAAATAAACAAAAGACAGGTTTGTGGTTATCCCTTTAATCGGTATATTACCAAGAAAATGAATTAATAATTTGATGATTAAAACTGAATGAATATATAGATTTATATTATATATTTGTCGCCGATTTACGATTTCAACCTCTATAACAATAAATTTGGGGGACCCATAGATCTCTGTTGGGACCCATAGATTTTTGAGCATGCGAGTCCCCGGGACCCATCACTATTCAGAGGTAAAATGAACACACACATTATATATATATATATATGAATATATACCTCGAATGCCAGCATTCAGCACCCTAATAGCTCTCCAAAGAAGCTGACAAAGGTCCGATGTGGTTGCCAAGGCAAACGCTAAAGTGAGCAGCCAAGCTAAAGACAGCTAACTAACATTAGCGCAGCTTCATTCCGACACAAAGCCGAACTCGACTAGTGTATCTCTTCGTGCCGCTCAAACTAAGTTCAGGTGGTTTCAAAAGGAATTCAACGTGGAAGGTAAAACGACAGTTAATTTCTGTTTGCGTGAATGGTGTCTAAAATGAGCTCGTGCGTTGGTGTAGCCATTTTGCCACACTAAAATGACACGAAGCCTAATTAACTACTCAGCCCAACTTGAAAGGCATCGTATCAATTAGTAGCGATGTGTCATTCGCAAGCAAAACGGTTATATGAGCCGGCTCTTTAAAGTGTATGACAAAAGCTGGCTACCTTTGGAACCCTCCATCTCTCTACCCCCTCTCCCCCTCTCGTACAACCTCTCTTTCTCTCTCTAAACTTCTCCCTCTTTATGATACTCTCTTTCTCATTTTATCTTTTTCTCTCTCAGTCGCTCTGTTTCACTCTCGTGCACTTTCTGTCCCTCTATCCATCTCCCTTTCCCTGTCTTTTTTATTCATCCCTTCCTTTTCTCTCTTTCTGTATCTCTAATTCTAGGTCCCTCACTCTCTCTTTCGCTCTCTCTCACTTTTTATATCTGTTTTACTCTCTCATTTTCCCTCTATTTCGCTCTCTTTCCCTTTCTCTTTCTTTCTACAACTTTCTCTTTCTCTCTCTCTCCCTTTCTCTTTCTCTTCCTATCTCTCTTTATCTTTCGTTTTGTCACTTTCTCTCTTCTTCTCCCTTTCTCCCCATCTTAATTTCTAATACTCCTTTTCTCTCTGTCTCTCTTTCTGTCCTATTTCCTTCTCTCATTTTTGATCTATCTTTCTTTCTACGTTTCTCTCTTTCTCTTGTTCTTTTTATCCCTCTCTCTTTTGCTGTCTCTTACTTTCTCTTTCCTTTCTATCTTTGTGCGTCTAGATCTGTCACTTTTTTTCTCTGTGTTCCATTTTCTCTTTCTTTCTCTCTCTCTTTTTCTCTGTCCCTCTTTCTCTCTTGAACTTCTCTGCGTTGTTTGCTTAATTTAAACAATTTGAAAGTTTAAGTAAGGTAAATTTTCACTGTATACTATATTGAAACGTTAAATGCTATTATAATAGAGTAGCAAAATACAATTTCAAAATGATTTAACCTGGTGCATGTTTTATCATTATTATTGGTAATATTCTATTAAAACCACTTCAACAACAATCCCAAGCGCCATTTGGAGGCCGAGAGAGTCGGCTCTTTTCAGTTGGCGGGGTCGAAAAAGACAGTTCTCCAAAGGGAGCCGGAATCCCGTCATACCGGCGACAGTGAGGGCATGTTCCTCAGTCACGTGACATTATTGTAAACAACTGTTTACTAATAAGGGAGATGGCAGTTTTCCTTTTAGTAGATGGTTTTGTCCCTAAATAACGAAAGTGCATATGAAAGGGTATTTTATGCTATGAGAGCAAAGTATATGCTTCTGTTGAATGGGTGCAAATTGTTAAGTGGAGAGCAGCAGTGAGCCGCAAGTGTCTCCTCTCCTGGCACTGGTCTCTGTTTTGTCAGACAAAGATGGAGAAGAAATTCAAAATGCAAAATGCCGCCCCGCGTGTGTAGTTTGTCATTCTTGCACGCGTTCACATTTCAGCAAGTATTAGAGTGGCTTCTTTGCATTTTGGAGACGCCCCCCTCCCTCACAAATACGAGTGACCTGCGTGTACCTGTGTGGCGCGCACTGTACCCGAAGCCCCCTGACTGCATGCAGAGGTCCGGGTAAAAAGACCCCCTTTTACCCCTACGAGGTCCCCCCCCCCCCCCCCCCCTGCTCCCCCATTTACCCAGCGTCCTCAGTCTGTCTCGCTCACCTTGCTTTGGCCGATCTGTCGTAAGTCCATCCCGTCCCAGATCCCAGATCTCCGAAACCAGCTGCAGGATAATTCCTCTCCATGAAAAAGAAAAAAAAAAAAAGGGGGGGGGGGCTGCCTGCTTGAAGATGGGCAGATAGTGCGGGTGGGGCGGAGGAAGGGTGGAAGGGGGGTCTGGAGGAAAAGAGAGGGAGCGAGGGAGAGAGAGAGAGAATGGAGGAATGTCCTCTCTTCTTCCTTCGCTGCGCTCGCTTCTGTTTATTTCTGTGGTTGACGAGCCTGTAGACTGGAGTGATGTGTGGTTTGCCAACGACACGGCTCTAGGAGCTGCCTCTTTAGAGCGAAGGTCTAGAGCGGACTCCAAGTGAGTAAAGAGCCGACTCCCTGACAAAAAAATCTCTCTCTCTCTCTCTCTCTCTCTCTCTCTCTCTCTCTCTCTCTCTCTCTCTCTCTCTCTCTCTCTCTCTCTCTCTCTCTCTCTCTCTCTCTCTGTCTGTCTCCTTTTCTCTGTATTGTTTTTGTTCTCTCTTATTCTCTCTCTCTTTCTCTCTCTCACTGTCTCTCACTGTCATGTTTCTCTTTCCCATTCTTCCTCGTTCCGTCTTTCCGTCTCTTTTTCTATCTATCGCACTCTTTATTTCATTCTCTCACTTTGTCTTTTTCTATCATTTACTCTCTCGTTCTCACTTTCCCTCCTACTCTCTTTTATCTCTTTCTCACTCTTTTTCTTTCTTTCTCTCTTGCTCTGTTTCTATATCTCCCTATCTCTCTTTCTCATTCCCCCTCTACCTCTAACTACTCTATTTTCTCAATCTCAGTCTTTCTAATTCTGTCTCTTTCTTGCATTATCACTCATTTTCTCCCTCTCGCTCTCACACTGTGTATTTTCTTACCACACTCTGTTTTTCTCTAGCATGCTTTCTCTAATTTTCCTCAATCTCTTTCTCTCCCTCTCTCTCTGTCTGTCCCCTCGCTCTCTCCTTTTTACCCAATTTTGCTCTCGCTTTCTCTTTTTCTGTCTCTCTCTTCATTTCTCTCTCCCTGCTTTCTCATTCTCTTTCTCCCTCTACACATTGCCTCTCTCTTCTATTCTCTTTCTTTCTCCCTCTTTTTCATTGTCTTTCTCTCTCCTCTTTACTCTCAATTTGTCCCTCTCTTTCTTTGTATTTCTCTCTCTTATCTCTTTCTCTGGGCTTCACTATTTCTCTCACTCACACACTCTCTCATTCTCTCTCTCTCTCTCTTTCTTTATATGTGTTTCTCTCTTTCTCTATCTTTATTTGTGTTTTTCTCTTCTCTCTCTCCTACCTTCTCTCTTTTTTAATTTCTCTAGTGTTTCATTTTTCTCTCCCTTTGTCTCTTTCCGTATCTTTATCCCCCCTGTCTCTTTTTGCTTACTATAAAGAATTTGAGAGCCAACATAATTATAAATTGAAAAAACAAATATTATTATATTGTAGTAACATAAACAAATTGACATGGTTCACGATATTCTATCATTATAACTAATACATCAATAAAAACAAAAACAGATCTGAGAAAACCGTTTGAAAGAGCCTGCTCTTTTCAATGAGCCGAGCCTAAAAAGCCGGGTCTCTAAAATGATCAGAAATTCCCCATCACTAGTAGACTGGGAGGACTAGAGGGAGGAGGAGAAGGAGCGAGTGGAGGCGGAGTAGGTGATGAGAGGAGCCGCCAGGAGCACCTCCTCCCCACAAATCTCACTGTCTATTGTCTCCCACACTCAGCTCCTTCGTTTTTCAGTAGCTCCAGCACGCGAGAAACCTCTTCACCAAAGTCATTATGGCCCAATTTCTCCACAAGACGCCATTTTTAAGACAAGTCTCCTATCAGGTCCCTCCTCCTCCAGTCTCGCACGCACACAATTTGTCACGCACGGCAGCGCTCTCTCTCTCTCTCTCTCTCTTTCTCTCTCTCTCAGTATTGTAGAAGAAATTAGCTGTGGTGAACAAGCTGGGCCTTTTTTATGGAGCTCGTCTGCTATGTTAACGACAAACACATGCTGGAACGTGTTAGAAAAATGGCGCGCTGACATTTCCCGCCGATGCATGCACGCGCCTACTTGTCTGCACTAGCCAGACAAGTTTGCTTCCATTTAAATCCCCCTTGAATAGGAGTGTCGAACTCATTTAAGGTCAGGGGCCACATGGTAGGAGATATTTAAAAAACTACTACAGGGGCCGGACTAGTACAGTAGATTATAGATTAAAAAGATAGAAGGAAAGAGAGAAAATAAGAGCAAGAAAGAGAGTGGGGAAGTATAGACAGAACGAGACAGAAATAGAGATCCAGGAAACGGGGAGTGGGGGGGGTGTGACATAAAGTAAATAAGAAAGACAAACGTAAGAGGGAACAAGGGAGAAAAGAAGAAATAGAGCAACAGAGCGGGAAAGGGGGAGAGAGATGAAAAGGAAACAGAGAGGGAGGTAATGAAAGAGAAAGAGAAGAAATAAAGAGACAGATAGTGAGAGAGAGAGATGGAGAGAGACAAAGAAATATATATAGAGAGAGATTTCAAACTTCAAGTCCTTTTTCTCTTGTGCTTCTCTCTGTGTTGGAGTGTATAAAGATATAAACTCATTGCTGACAAAAATATTCAAGTAGAGGCATTTAATTATGGTTAAAACTACTGCAGCCATCTTGCTCAGGCTGTTCTGACTACATCCGGTTCAGCAGACGTATTTATTGAGAGGTTACGCATGCGCAGTGACTACAATGGAGTCGCGCATGCATATTACATTACATACAATAGAAAAACATTGAAAACGTATTACAAACAATGGAATTAGACTGAAAACATGGATCTTTGAAACGTGACTATGTGTGTGTGTGTGTGTGTGTGTGTGTGTGTGTGTGTGTGTGTGTGTGTGTGTGTGTGTGTGTGTGTGTGTGATGATTACTTGTATACTGAAAATAGAAAAACACGTTAAACAAGTTAATTTCATAGCATAGGAATCTGAGAATTACACAACTAAAAGTAGCTTACTTTACACTCAGCGTATTCTTGCGGGCTGGATTAAAACCCTTGGCGCCTGAGCTGACCCGCAGGCTGCATGTTTGACACCCGTGATCTTTAATATGGATTTATTTGCGTTCAACCACAATATGTGCTTGAACATTTGAAAATGCATGAATTATAATGTTGTGTTTTCAAGGATGAAAATGTGCTTGAATTTTGAGTTAAGTGCTTGTAAATGCTTGAAATTGTTGCCATGTTTCACAGCAAGTCTGCTTTAAAATGACGTTGACACTGCTCTTTGGTGGCTTTGCCTTTCCAATTCTTCCCTCATAATTAATGGCAGCTGGCATTAATTTGTATGGACTTTTCTATAAACGTCCTGAAGAAATTGATATTTGGTATAAATCGATATTATATTTTTATTCATTTATGAAAAAGCCATGAAAACAGAATCCTGCAGAAAAGTTGGCTTTGATTTAAATTCCTCTTGAAAATGGAAAATTAGAAAACAATTTATGAAAAACTGAATCTTTTTCAAATGAGGCCCGCTCAGCAGTTTAAGAACAATTCGTGGTGTCTATAACTTGCTAGTACAACAGTTTTTTCACAAAATGGATTCGGCATTTCAAAAACAGAGTTTGTTTTGCCAAAAATGCACTGATCAAAGTTAAAGAACATTAGAATTCCTCCCACTTAATAGTTCTAATCTAGCACATGGTGCCAATTTCCTTGATTATCTGTCAAACCCTATTTAACTGGCATTCTAATTGCCAGTTTCACTGACTTTGCAAGATGGTGGGCCATTCTAAGATGACTGAAAGCCTGCAGCAGCAGGTTGTCCAGATGAAAACGAAAATCAGCCATGGCAAGACAAATTGTTCGTTCCAAATCTGTGATTTCAAGAATGTTGAACATTTACACAACCAAGAACTCATTCAATTCGCTTAAGAAAGCTGGTCATCCATAGAAGACAAGTGGAAGAGAGGACAGGTAACTGCGGAGGATGTCGTTTCCACTGCAGCTGTAATTACTCGTCAGTTCACTAATGTACATGGTATGGATCTCTCTTGCCGTTTAAGAGCATTTGAACTGAAGGCCCACGCTGCAGTGACCAAACTTCTCATTTGTGGAGCGCTAGATTGAGCTTTGCTGAGGAGCATAATGTGTAGACAAAGGAGAGCTGGTCCAGAGTTCACTTCAGTAACTGCAAGCCAATTTAATTTATTTGGGTCTGATAGGAAGCATCATAGGGCGTGTGCGGCACAGTTCTGAGGTCATGAGATCGAATCTCCTGTGTGGAGTTTGCGTGTTCTCTCCGTGCTTGCGTGGGTTTCCTCCGGGCACTCCGGTTTCCTCCCACATTCCAAAAACATGCATGTTACGTTAATTGGCCAGTCAAAATTGTCCCTAGATGTGGATGAGCGAATGAATTGTCTGTCTCTGTGTGTCCTGAAACCGGCTGGCAACCAGTTCAGGCTGTTCCCTGCCAACTGCCCTAAGACGGCTGGGATGGGCTCCAGCACCCCCGCGACCCTACTGAGGATAAGCGGTGCGGATAATGGATGGATGGCTGGAGGAAGCATTATGCTCGGCGACACATTGGGGAAAGACTAGACCCAAAGTGTGTAAAAAAAAGTCAGCGAAAGATGGAGGAGGAAGTGTCATGGTTCGGAGCAGGTTTCTGCAACAGGAGTTGAGCCTCTTGTCCAGCTACATGGGCGAGCGAATGCAAATGTGTATCAGAACCTTCTTCAAGAGCACATGGTTCTTTATTTGCGTTCATCACCCACTCAGCCTGCAGCCTTTGTGCAGGACAATGATCCATGTCACACAGCAACAGGGGTAAATATTTTATTGTAGGTGAAAACATTGAATTAATGGCATGGCCGGCCCAAAGTCCTGATCTCAACCACTTGAAAATCCTTCGTGACAAAGTTATTGGAGGAGGCTGGAAGAAGAATGGACCAAAATGACAGCAGAGCAGTGTGAGAGACTAGTGCTATCCTTTGGCTGCAGGCGTGCTGAAGTTCAATCACAGCAGAGGCTTTTACACCTCTTACAAATTGCTGACTCTTGTAAGCAGAGAATTGTTTTTCCATGCCAAAGACATTGTTGTTCTCCAAATTTGATCAGTACGTTTTCTGTGAAATATATTTTTGGATGAAATGCTTTTAGTCATTTTGTGAAACAAGTGTTGTAGTACCATTATTGTCCTTAAACTGTTGAGCAGTGAAGACGGTTTTATTTTAAAATTATTCCGATTTTCATAAGTTGTTCTCTAATTTTGATCTCCAGAGTATTTGCAGTCAACCGCAATATAAACATGAAATTGACGTACACAACACAGGGTAAAACTTCACCCCTGGGCCGTTACCCGGGGGAGAGAGGGGTCACCCACGGACACGCTCTGCCCACACAAAGAAAACTGGATGTAGTGGTGCGGGCACTCTGAAAATAAATTTTAAAAAGACATACAAAAGAAAAAAAAAGGAAATCAGAGAGAGAAAAAGGAACAAAAGAATAGGAAAAAGAGAAAAAGAAGAAGAAAAAGCAACAAAAACTAGGAAAAAGGACACAAAAGTAGAAAAAAATAAAAATAAAAGGAGAGAAAAAGAAGACCAAAAAGATAATGCGAGAAAGAGGAAGGAAGAAGCTAGGAAAACCAAAACAAAAGAGTAAAAGAAAAAAATGGAAAAGAGAAAAAAGAAGATGAAAAAAAAGACTTGTTTTTTTTTTGGGGGGTGGTCTTTTTGTTCGATGTATTACTAATAATACAGTAATATTCTGCACAAAATAAATGAATATGTTTTTGGAAAACCATCAATCTACTGAATTTCAAACACATTTCTATTTTCCTCTCTAACTTTTTTCATACGAAGCAATTTTAAAGCGGAATCCCGACACGACACAACAAAATGTCTATTAAAAATACAGTGACACCTCTACATACAAACTAAGGAGCTACAGGAAATTTGAGATATGAGATGTCTTTCCGGCATGCAAGGGAAAATCCATGTGGGGAGAATTTCCTGACATTCATGACCACCAGTTTTACATACTGATGATAATTGTGTCATTCCCAGAAACAAGGGAACAAGTCCGTCATCACTTTGAATGTAACAGTCCAAAAGGAAAAGGTCATATACAGCTTTGCTATATGGTTAGAGAGACAAAAACATGAAAAATACTTTGCAAAAACGAGAGGTTGGGAGCAGCTTTCATTTTTTTTCTGATAATGTTTTGGTGCCCTCTTGTAACGCCCCCTCCTCCACCCCCCACTCATAAAATGAAAGTGGATCCGCCCCTTAAATTGTACTGTGTTCCTCAACCTATTAAAAGAGTCTGTTGTGAGGTTTTGGGTCTAAGCTCCGCCCATAAATACGTTATACAACATGCATTATTCAAAGTTGTCGCGGTGCATCCTGGAGCGCCAGTGTCAACCACTTTGAAGCAGCTCTGGCTGGCTGCCTTGCAGGCGAGGCATGCTCACTCGTTATCTCCTTGGTCTGCATGCTCAGATGGCGCCCCCCTGTGGAGGAAGAAGAGAAAGGCTTTCTAAAAACCATCATCAGGGGAATGGCCAGCCATACTTACGTTTTGGTATCGATCAGATCAGCCCGTTTTGCGGGGTGTTTGAGCACACCCAAATTCAACCCAAGCAGCCCAAAAATATAGCATCTTCAAAACTCATTTTTCCTTAATGATGGACAGGATATGCTTACTATAATGAAGATTACTAGCTAAAATTTAAAAGAAGTAAAACAAAACAAACACCGTGGCGTTGGAAATATAGTACTCCACTGCCTTGAAATAGTTCGGTCCATTTGATTCCTGGCACGTAGTATTTCTGCAGTTGTATTTTTGTAGTATTTTCTATGGTAGGATTTTTGTAGTATATTTGTATTATTAATGTAGTTATATGTTTATAGTATTTCTGTAGTCATAACTTTGTAGTATTGCTGTGTACCTTTGTTTTTGTAGTTTTTTTAGTAGTATTACTGCTCTAGTATTTTCTTACTATTTCCATAGTATAACTGTCATATTTTTGTAATATTACTTGAGTTGTATTTTGTGGTATTATTATTATAGTATTTCTGCAGTCAGATTTCTGTAGCATTTCTGTAGTATTTTTATCATATTACTGTACTTTTATTTTGAAATACTTATCAGTAGTATTTTTTGTAGTATTTCCATAGTATATACAGTGGGACCTCGGTTATCGCGGTTAATGGGGACCAAAACCACCCGCGATAAGTGAAAATCCGCAAAGTAGCGGCACACCTTGAAAAAAAAATATATTTTATTTGTATTTTTTAATTTTATTGTTATTATTTTTTAAACCCGGTTAATGGGGACCAAAACCACCCGCGAAAAGTGAAAATCTGCGAAGTTGCGACGCCCCCTTCAAAAATGCTTTAAAAAAAAAAATTATATATATATATATATATATATATATATATATATATATATATATATATATATATATATATATATATATATATATATATATATATATATATATATATATATATATATATATATATATATATATATATATTTTTTTTTATTTTAATTATTTTATTTTATTATCATTATTTTTTAGACCTGCGAAGCTCTGAACCCGCGAACGTCGAAGCGCTAAGTAGCAAAGTCCCACTGTATTTGTATAACTGTAGTTGTATATTGTAGTATTTCTGTCATTATATTTATTTATAAATATTCTGTAGAATTTCTGTCATAATATGAAGAGGATTTTTTGTATTATAGTGTTACTGTAGTGCTATTTTTGCAGTATTTCTGTACTTTTATTTTGTAGTATCTTCTTTTCAAGATTTCAAGCTTCTCCTCTCAGAGCTTATTCTTCAGTGCCCTCTATTCTTCAGTGCCCTCAAAATCTTCCACTTAAGCCATCTTTTTAAAGGTACTCCCAAATCTCCCTTTCAAGATTTTCACCACCCCAGGACTCCTCATTTTCCCGCCCCTTTCTCGGTCCCATTACCCCTTTTCCCTATTAAAGTATTTTTGTTGTTTCTACATGAATCCCCATTCGCCCCATCCCCTGTTGGGATTTGATCATGCCCCTTGTATTCAATCTTTTTGTTGTCCTGCACCTCGTAACAGGTAATAACAAAGTACCAACATAGTAATAACAAGATAAGTTGTCATTTTATCATCTCACAGTCCTTTGCACTAATAAGTAACAAAAAGTAGCTCTCAGTTTGAAAAAGGTTGGAGACCCCTGTCTTGGATTATCTTTGGTTGTATCCACAACAATATGGCATGTGACTGAACTATTTTCTGTGGGCTACGAGGCAGTAAAGGTGAGAATTGCCTGGCTTCAGACATCCGCAATGGATAACATACTCTCTGTCCTCCAACAGTGACCGTGAACACTCCTTAATGTGCATACAGCTGACTTAACAACACGGCTAGCCGTTAGCCTGAATTGATGTTGATGTTGTACGATGACGCTGCCACCATAAAATAGTGATATGCTCAGCAGACTGTCGGTTCTGCCCCTGCCAGATGTTGGCTGAAGATGCATTTTGACTGGCTGCCAAGTGAATACAGGCCAAAGATGTCATTGAGTGATGTCACACAGGCGTACACAAGGTTCGTACACCATTTTAATGACCAAATTCAAGCACTTTCAAGGACAACTTTTGAATTTTTACAGTACCTTCAAAGGATAAAACCCAGCGCTGAACAAATGAATGTTTTTTTTTTTACTTTGATGACCAAAATAAAGTCACTATCTTGCTGCCAGCACTTTGTGCTATTTTCAGTTGTTCCCATCTATAATTTATTATCTTTTTGTGTTGATGGGTTGCTATAAACTGACATGAATTCTGCCATTCTACTTCAACAGTGCACGTGCAGCTTGTCTATGTCACACTTGTTTACAAATTTAGAAAGGGCTCTATAGGTGATAGGTAAGAATGGAGTTGAACACGGAAGACAAAGAGAGAAAGAAAATATTGTATGTATGTTAAAAAAGACAAAAATGAGTCAAATTTGGACTCATTTCAATTATATTTATTGCTCTGAAGCAGAGCGCATTAATCTTTTTGTTTCACTTACTTGACCTTTTTTTGTGTTTTTCAAAGGGTCTGTGTCTAAATTGGTTAAAATAGAATTGTAAACAGTTAATTATTTTGTATTTAATCACTTATATCTAGCACTGAAGAGTTAATACTTTAATTTTTTTTATAGTTTTGCATTTCCATGAATTTTGTGTGGTTTTTTGACTTTATATCTGTTCAGTGTGTAAAAAGCTAAAACATTTTGTATATTACACATTTTCTTTTGCAGATCTGTGAATGTTTTAATTTATATTTTGTGTGTTTTTCGGGGATACCCTGCAAAACATATTAAAATACTAATTACTAAATAGTTTGGTGCATAATGTTGAATTATTATTTAAAATGTAACATTTAAAAAAAACAAGAAATCTGAGAAGCCGTTTGGGAGCAGAAAGAGCCGGTCTTCCAAATAAAGCTGTCTTCTTGGGTGCAGTGATGCTTCACATGACAATGCCATAAAACAGGCCACCAAAGTAGGCGTCATTTTCATGCACTAAATATTTCTGCGTGGTCTATAAAATCAGACTGCCAAAAAGAACAGAAATGGCAATGATTTCAAGCATTTTTAAAGCACTTAACCCAAAATTTTCAAGAATTTCAAGCACCTTGTGAACAACAAGCTATTGAAGTATTGCGCAAAAACTGACTTTTTTCTCCTCACACAGACTTTTTAAGTATGCATTGTGTGGGTGGAGGAAGAATACTTGTGGAACTGCAAGCAGAATCTATTAATTTTTCGATGAGATCCGTCTCCAAACAGTAAGGAGTCAGACGGAACTTTTGTTTTTCTTCAGCACAAACCGACTACTGAGGATAGGACCCTCAATCCTTACATGTACACATGTGGGACATATCAAATAGTATTTCAGCGTAAATATGTCGTGCTTCTACTTTAAAAGCTTCAAACATCCATCTTTGGTGGTCCACTGCCTTGTGACAGGGAGGAACACATTTCTGGCATCACTATAGCAACCCAGCTTCATCTTCTTTTGCAAGAGGAAGTAAAACATTGTTTGAGCAATCAAGGAATTGTTTTGTGTTGCTGCTTTTGTGCGCTCTGATACTGAGTATTATATGAAAAGTTGTCAAACGTATTTTACATTGAGTTTTCTTTTCTACAACCGAGCTGAGAGCTACTATTTGTTAATAATTATTGCAAGGGGCACCCACTTACATACACATTTCTAAAATAGCAACCTAGCTAGAAGGCTTGCCTGGTAGCTAAAAAGGTAGCTTGATCGTTATCTAGAAAGGTAAACAGGTAAACATAAAAAGGGGAACTAGATGACAAACTAAAATAAAAAATACATCTGAGAAGCCAGATAGAAAGCTAAAAACAAAGTTCGATAGCTAGCTACAAAGGTGGCCAAGATTTTGCTTGTGAGCTAGAAAAAACAGCTAAAATGTTAGCTAGAAAACATGCAAAAAATGTAAAAGGCGAGCTAGATAGCTTGCTAAATAGCTTAAAATATAGCTTGATATTTGCTAGAAAGTTAAACGGGTAAAAAAAAACTAATATGAAGCTAGATGGCTAGCTAAAAGAGTAAAAAGCCATCTAAATAGCCACAAACAAAGCTCAAAACAAAGCTAGATAGCTAGCTAGAAATGAGCCCAAAATTTAGCGAGCTAGATAGCTTGCTAAATAGGTAAAAAGCTAGAAAGATACTGTAGCTATCTGCAGTTTTTTGCTCATTAGCTTCTTTAAACTCATAAATTGGAATTCTGTTGGTTGTATTTCCTGAAAAATAATTCAATAAAGAGATGGATAAAAATATCTTCAATACACAGAGAAATTCTTATTCTACTCTTTTAATTATTTGCTTGAAATAACTATCAATACTTGAAAATATTTTTGTCCATGAAGCCCAAGAACGAGAATTCTTTTATTTGAATTTCTAAAATAACAACTTAATATTTTCATACGATGATTCTTACTATGTTATTACCAGGTTAATTATCAAACCTAGGGTTAGATAGACTCATTCCACCAATAAAAACACATTTTGACTAGAAAATCACCATGGACCAGCACTGGTGAGCTATTTTAAAAACAGGTCCACAGGCAACTCTTCTGTATAACAGGCACCACTTTGGAGACCCCGGTCCTAGAAGTACTAGAGGTAGACCGATTGGGCGGGTCGATGATTGGGCGGGCTGATTATCAGCACCCATATTTGGAAGTTTTTATTGGATATCAGTATTGGAATTTGTATTTCTTCGACGGGCTGATTTTTTAGGCTCGGATGCAGTTGAGCCTGTCTTCCCTCCCTTTGTCTGGGACGAAACCCACCCGTGCCTTCTGATCGGAAAAGCAATCAGGGGCAGAGCCACTGAAGTAAGAAGAATACATTTAGAGCACTGTTAGTTTTTTAGTTTAAGTGGAACATAATTCATGTTAGTTGTGTTTAAATTTGAATTTTTGCACTGTAAAAGGTTTCAGAAAGCCACTTACGTTTACTTATAATTTATAACTAATATTCTTTCTTTGTTATCCAGTGGATTTGACCCCCCCAACAAATGTGTGGAGGTTAGCGGGGCCACGGCTAACGGGGCCACGGCTACCAGACATGTGGCACGCGGGCCGGATTAGGCCCTCCAAGACTTTTAATTCGGCCCGCGAGACAACACCCAGAGAAGAACAAAAGAAAAATCAGCTGCAGTATACTTAATGTGGACAAAGCCAGGTGCCACTAGTGACGCAACTGTAGCTATGCTACTTCCTCTCTCTTTCTGACTCTCTTTTTCTATATCTGTCACGGTTGCCATGGCGCCCAATTGGCCCCCGCTGTGTAGTGCCAGCTTCTGTCACGGTTGCCAGGGCGCCCAATTGGCCCCGCCCATGGACACCAGCTGAAACTCGTTGACAGATTGCTCCCTGTGACTACTTAAACGCCCTCCTGTGAGTCGCCTTTTGTCAGAGCGTCTGCGAAACTCCTGCGAAACTCTGTTTTGACACGTCAAGCCCTGAGAATCTCTGTTTTTCCTGTGTTTTTGCTCTTGTTTTGCCAAGCCCTGTGAATCTCGTTTTTTTCCTCGGTTGTTTTGCTCTCGCCACGATCTGTTTGATTTTGACCACTTCCGTGTTTCGAGCAATCTACTTCCCGTGACCAACGGTCTCCGGATCGAGTGTGCGCTCCTTTCTCTTCTCCCCAATAAACTGTGAATAATGTTACGCGAGTGGGTTCTGCTCCCTGTCCTGGTACCGGACAATATCTCTGTCTCTGTATCTCTCTCTTTCTGGCTCTTCTCTAATTCTATGTCTATTCTGTCCTCTCTTCCTCTCTTTCTTTTTCTCACTTTCTACCTTTCTCTTCCCCTTTCCTTTTCTCTTTCTCTTTTTCCTCTTTGACTGTATGTCCCTCATTCTCTATTCTTTCTCTCTATTCTTTCTCTCTTTTGTTCTCTACATCAATGTTTCTTTCTCGCTATGTCCCCATCTCTTTTTCTGGCCTTCCTTAATCCCTTCTTCTCTCTTTCTTTCTCTATGTCTATGTCTCTTTCTCTCCATGTCCACCCTCTTTTTCTGTCATTCTTCTCTCCCTCTATTTGTCATTCTCTTTTTTGTCTCACTCTCGCTCTCTCTCTTTATCTCTTGTTTTCTCGCTTTTCCTCTTTTCTCTCTCTCTTGTTTCCCTCTCGTTCTTTCTTTTTCTTTCTTTCTGACTCTCTCTATTGTCTCTGGCTGTTCAAAAATATTTCTCTCTCTTTTCTCTTTCTTGTTTTCTCTCTCTCTATATATACCTCTCTCTCTATTCTCTCTTTCTCTCACTCTCTCTGTTTTCTCTCTGTCATGTCCAGCATGGTCGCCCTGGCGACCGGCTGGCCCCGCCCCCTGGGCACCGGCTGTAGCAGATCGTCTAATTTGTGTGTGTGCTTCTTAAAGGCGGGTTTTGGGGATTGCCGGTGGCTGGTTCATTGCATTTTCTGCTTTGCATTTTTCTGGTCTGTTTGACTTGGGGAAACCTGTACTTGCCCGTTCTGAGTAAAAGCCTGTTTTGTTAGTATTCCTAGTCTGAGTTCCTGTTTGCCTGTAAGCCTGTTTTTGTTTTTGTCCCTGATTGTTGGACGACTTTTATTTCCTTAATAAAAGTAACCGATCGTTAACGCGAATGAGTTCACCCTTCCTGCCTCCTGCCTCCGATCTGGTCCGGTCCCGTGACACTCTCTTTTATAATTTTCTTTCTCTCTTTCTCTCTCTCTTTTCTCTCTTTCTCTTTCTCTCTCTCTCCTTTCCCTCTTTCTCTTTCTCTTACTTTTTTCTCTCTTTCTCTTTCTCTTACTCTTTTCTCTCTTGCCCTCTCTCTCTCTCTCTCTCTCTCTCTCTGTTTCTCCTTCTCACATCCTCTCTCTAATTTTTTTTCTTTTTTACTTTAGTACTTTCTTTCTCTCTCTTTCTCTCTCTCTCTCTTTCTCTCTCTCTTTCTCTCTCTCTTTCTCTCTCTCTCTCTTCCTCTCTCTCTTCTGGCTTTTTTCTCTCTCTCTCTCCCTCTCACCCTATTTTTCTTTTTCTGTCGGTCTTTGCTCTCCTTCTTTCTCCCACCCGCTCTCTCATTTCTTTCTTTCTTTTTTCTTTCTCTCTTTATCTCTCTCTTTCTTTTTTTGATATACTAGTCCAACCCCCATGAGAGTTTTTTTTCTACCATATGGCCCCCATGCTAAAATGAGTTTGCCACCCTTGGCCATCTCCTGCTATCCCCATCAGAGTGGATTAGACTCTATCAGTCAAGTCAAGTCAAGTCAAATGTATTTATATAGCCCTTAATCACAAAAATGTCTCAACGGACTGTACAGGATTACAATGACACAATTACCTGATCTTAAACCAGCATGCGTGAGGAAAAAAAACGTATCAGGTCCCTCTCCTCACATGATGAGTCCGTGCCTTTCAGAGATTACATTTTTGTTTCTATTATCATTAGTGTTGTTTTTGATTTGGTGTTATGAGTTATTGAGTGGGAGAAGAAGTACGGGATTCTATTGTCCAATTGTACACTAAATGTTTCCATACAGCACTTTGAATGGCAATTCATGGGCTGAAAAGTCATTTTCAGTTACACTTGATTCAATTTGAAAATAAATATTCTAGGTTTGGATCAGTTGCTTGAATGTAAGTGGCATGAACCCATATGCATGTTACTGCAGAGGAAAATAAATTTACTTACCCCGAATAAGGTGGTGGCGGGGCATCATGCATCCCACTGCGGTTGAGCGCTTCGCTATAACTGGGTAGACCAGGAGCGGTTGCCAAGGGCACAATTTCGGGGGCTGGACCGCCATCTTGTGCCAGTCTATAGAAATCATATAGAAATTGTTCAATAAAGGATTTAACAATCAATGGTATGTATAAATATGGCTGCTAATGTGTACATTTTGAAAAATCTTGTTGCCACTGTGTTATTGCACTATTGTTACGATGCACTCTTCTTTTCTTGCACATTACAATAACTTAGACCAGTCTTTAAGCACTACTTTGTTAATATGTTTTAATATTTAGCCTGACATCTTTTATTGTGTTTTTCTCAAACCTCAACCTTAACCCATTTCAAAATGTGAGGGTTTCTGGTTTTATCCTCTGCCTGATGGAGAAAGGTTGCCATTTGATTGTTCTTTTTTTCTGGATTGTAGAATTTGTGACTAATTTCAAAAAGTGCCGTACAATCAAGCACCAGAATATAAACAGCCAAATTAATAAAAAAAAAAAACATGGACTCCTCTTGTTCCACACTTCTTGTGCTTTGAAGCAAATGTTCACATTTGTTTTCTTTTCCTACTAGTCATCTCTTTCCGTCTTATTATTTGTGTTGAGTAGGGCAGCAGAACCCTCTATCCCAAGTTGCCATGGCGACAGAAGAGTACAAGTGAGTGATATATGATCATTTTACATTGGGCTTGAGGGATTCTGCCTAGCAACAATCGGAACACAATTGTTGAAGAAAGAAAGCAATTTGAACTGGGAGAAAGCAATTTGAACTATTTTGGGCTGTGCGATGGGTAAAAATGGTAGATAAGAGGTAAATCCAGTACTATTAATAAAAACATGTTTTTTTGGTGCCAACTTTGTCCCCATTGTCCATTTTTGTGTCTGCAACAAAAATACTACAAAAATACCACGAAACTAAATCAAATTTAGTGCTTAAAACAGGTTCTGACATATGATTTTATTTTCATTCTGATTAAAAAATACTATAGAGATACTAGAAAATATCACACTACAGTAATATTAAAAAATACTATAAAAATTGATTGCAGAAATACTACAAAGACATGACAAAAATACAACTCAAATAATACTACAAAAATATAACGGATGTACTACAATGATTCTACTATGGAGATACTACAACAATGCACCTGCAGAAATACTACAAAAACTACTATTGAAATACTACAAAATACTACTGTGAAAATAATACAAAATACTACAAAACAAAAGGACTGTAATACTATAATGATACTAGAGAAATACAACTAAATCTGATTCCAGAATACGACAAATATACCACAAATTTACGACAAAACAAAATATTAAGTGTGGTGCTTAAAAACAAGGACCGAATATATTTTTTATTTTTCATTATGGAAAGAAAATAAATACCATAGAAAAAAATACTACTGCAGTAATACTATAACACAGAAATACTATTACACTACAGATATACTACAAATATTCAACGTTGGAAATAATCCATAATACAACTGCAGAATTTATCCCGAAAAAATACAACTACAGCTACATTAAAGAAATACTACAAAAATTCCACAATAGCATACTACAAAAATACTACGATGCGGTGCCAGAAATGAAAAAAAAAAAAGAACATTTTAAGGCAGTGAAGTATTAACAAAGCTCTGTTGTTCACCTTTTTGTTTTGTTTTACTGTTTTATATTTTAGCTAACATTTTTATAAATCATATTTAAGCTTATCCTTTCCTTTATCAAGGAAAAGAGAGTTCTAATTACTTTAATTAAATGTTGTAATTTTTGGGGGTGCTTGGGCTGGTTGCACCCATGTCGTGCATGCTGTGAACTTACTGCACGGGTGTCCTCCCCCCCTTGTTCTTGGCCTTGTAAAAGTAGAGTCCCAGCACAGTAGCTATTACAGCACACACTAGAATAGCCAGGATCCCTGCCACCAGGCCCGACACGTCCACTCGAGGCGCATAACCTTCAAAGACATGACCGCAACATGAGAACTGCTATGATTCTTCATTGTACACAATACATAAGAACCATATTTTCCACACTACAAGGCGCACTCCCAAAAAACAGTCTTTGTTTTGCTTGTATAAGGGGCGTCGGATTTTAAAGCGCGTGGAAATAAAACTATTATAATTTAATTAATAATAATTTCCTTGTATTGTCATTCTGTGTAACAATGTACACAGAACGAAATGTCGATTACACCTGACCCGTTGTAGCGAGCCAATGCAGCCGCAGCCAACAGAGGGCGCCGCCAACCATGTTATAAGTCTTAGGTATGACTCGGCCGAGGCGCGAAACAGCGACCTCCCAGTCTCAAAGCGGGCGCCTTACCATCTAGGCTACTGAGCTGGTAATAAGGGTTAGGCTTGCACAAAAACTAGAAAAGTGCCATATTCGATCATTTGATCATCTAGAACAGGGTCTCCAACATGGACAGTTGAGGTGCCCGTGCATCTATTCTGAACATAGCTCACTAGTCCTGGGTCATTGTGATTTTCTAGTAAAACTAAAACTAAATATTTAACCTGGTAATAACATAGTAACAACATAGTAACATTATAAATTGATACTTTAAAAATTCAAATATATAAATTCCAGTTCATGGGTTCCATGGACAAAAAAATCTATTCAAGTAATAGTAATTATTTGTAAGCAATTACAATTATTAAATGTCATTACAGTAATTTAAAGGAATGTATTTATGCGTTTTTATAGTGATTTATTTTACAGGAATAACAACAAATTAATTCCATTTCATGGGTTTCATAAAGTGAATGAGCAAAAAATATGGTAATTTTTGGCCTCCTTTTAAGCTAGCTATCGGGTTACCTTTTTAGCTCTGTACCTAGCTATCTTCCTGTCTTCTTAGCTATCTAGCAAGCTATTCTGCATGCTCTCTAGCTAATATTTGATCCTTTTATCTAGATATCAAGCTTAAATTTTGTCCTCCTTTATAGATAGCTGTTGTTTTATCTGCAATTCAGTTGGTGTTTTACTGTTTTAGCTATCTCCCTTTTAGTTTTTACCTGTTTACCTTTCTAGCTAACTATCAATCTACCTTTCTAGGTACTTAGCAAGCCATTTATCTAAGTTAATATTTTAGAAACTCATATCAAACTGGGTGCACTCTGCGCTAATTAGAACAAAAAAATAGTTTGATTCTTAAAATAGGTTGGAGACCCCTGATCTGGAATATATATAATTGACCACAATTGCATGCAACTGCATAAAATAGAATACAAAGGAAGTCAAATACAGATTGAAGCATGGAGTGTGCCTGATTCTATTCATTATATCAATAGGTATATCAAGTCAAGTCCATCCATCCATGATCTGCACCGCTTATCCTCAGTAGGGTCGCGGGGATGCTGCAGCCCATCCTAGCTGTCCCTGGGCAGTGGGCAGGGAACATCCTAAATTGGTTGCCAGTCAGTCGCAGGACACATAGTGACAGACAATTCACTCGCTCATTCACACCTAGGGACAATTTGGACTGGCCATTTTATCAAGTGAAGTTAAGTCTTGTTTTATTGTATAGCCCTTTAAAAGGTTAGGTTTCATGTCATCATCAAACTATTTTTAGTCATGGTATGGATGGTAGTATTGGGCCATGCCACGAGAATATTGTGATTATGAATGAAATGATGAGAAAGGCATTGTGGGAAGTAATTTGTTCATCCTGAAATATATAAAATAAACATACGGCCACACTTTTTAAAAATGTTTTTAAAATGTTTGTCACTTACAATGCTTAGTTTGAGCTGAAAAAAAGTTAAACAACTTTCTTTTTACTCTAACATGTCTAATCCCGTGACTAAAAATATGTATGATGATAAGACCTATATTCGAAATTTTGCTTTCTGAAATCCTGGTGGCCTATTGCAGTGTTTTTCAACTAAGAGCTTGCTCTGTCCACTCCACGCATCGGCCCGGTATTGCAGTACCTCTGGGAACGGTGCATTCGCAATGATCGCAACAAGGCTTTAGGGCTAGGACCTTAGCTTAGCCTTTTGGCTGAGAGTAAGTGTCCCGGCTCCTAGGCTTTGTAGCGTATAATGAACTGACCAATAACGGATAATGGATAATGAATAACGAAGATAGATCAATAACCCTTAAAAACGCCCACTTTGGCCTGGACGGATCTATCGACTCTAACAAAGTTATATAATGAGGTTGTGAATATGCTTGATTGCTAATATGTTTTTCGAGAGGGGTTGTTCAAACCTCACATTGTGTTTGCTGTTAAAAACGTCATATTGGAATATAATATTGTGAATATGCTTGATTGCTGTTGTGTTGGTCATAATTGTTTTCTGTTGTTGGTGTCGGGGGATTTGTTCAGGCCAATCAACTTTGGCCTGGACAAATCTATTGACACTAACAAAGTTGTCATATAATGAAATTGTGAATATGCTTGATTGCTAATAGGATTTTCGAGAGGGGTTGTTCAAATCCTCACTATGTGTTTGCTGGTAATAACATCATATTGGAACATAATATTGTGAATGTGCTTGATTGCTGTTGTGATTGTTTTTTTTGTTATTAGTGTCAATAAATTTGTTCAAACCAAAAAACCTTAGCTTGGCCTTTTGGCTGAGAGTAAGTGTCCCGGCTCCTAGGCTTTGTAGCATATTATGAACTGACCGATAACGGATAATGGATGATGAACAACGAAGATAGAACAATAACCCTTAAAAACCCCACAATGATAAAGGTAAAGGAAAAAAGGGGGAAAGGGGTTCCTGACCTCCAGCTCTTCCTGGGGAGCAAATATGTCTCCCTCCACTTCCAAAACGCTGTGGGCCCACCCAACAGCCCGAAAAGTCGAGCGATGACCCAGTTCTGGATGGGCTGTACTTGCGGAAGCTAAAACTTCAACTACCAAACAATCACGTGATACCAGTGTCCTTCAACTTGCCACCAACACATCTTTTTATTTGGGACTTTTTAAAGAAATTTGATTTAGAAACACAAGAATGTCACACTTTACAAAATCACAGCGCCCTTATTGCTATAGTGCAGGCGTGAGCAACAGTGATTCCTGTGCGGGGGCTTGCGTTTGACGAGCATACAACAGTCTGGAGCAACGTGAATCATCCTGCCCACCCAAACAGACTACGGGACCTGTCATGGGTGGTGGCTCATGAGGTTCTCCCAGTCAGAGCGGTCATGCACTACCGAGGAATGTCAGCGATTTCGACCTGCCCTCGACCTGGCTGTGGCGCCCAGGAGTCGGTGAGGCACCTTTTTTGGGAGTGCAGCGCTGCCGAGGACCTGTGGGCAATAGCCGTCCACCTAGGAAAATTCCCGGACTTGCCAGCATGGGAGGTCCCCGACGCACAGTACGTGCTTTACGGGGTGAGTCTGTCGAAAGGTCACAGAACAACTTTGCCAAGGACTGGCTCACTCTCGCCGCCATCAAAGACGCCATCTGGACCTCCAGAAACCTGCTGGTAAGGAGGTGCATGCAGATCCCCCCATGGCTGTGCTCCAAATGGCGGCAGATACTTTTGCCGGAGATGCATGGGCACCAACCGGTGGTGTTCCGTTGGATTTTTTAAAAAGGAAATGTGCCTTGGCTCCAAAAAGTTAAAAAAAAAAACACCGGTCTAGTGGAAAGGGTCCCGTATCCTCCCTGCCACGATATGCTTGCAATTGTAAACAGCCATCCATTGCACAAATATGGAAATGCATTTCCAAATTGTTCAAATTTCTGGCCAATATGGGGTTTTTGGGTGCGCCTTATAGTCTGGAAAATACGGTAATAAAAACTTACCGTGGCTTTCAACGTAGTCATTCCAAAATACTTCCTGTACATAGAAAGGAAAGTGTATTAAAGACCAAAAAATGAAATGCATGAACCTGATATTGTTTACACTGCTACGTACACAGAGGTATTATTCACGTTTCTGGACATGTTTTGTATTTCAAATTTAAAAACAAATATCTGCACTTTACACTCCGTTGTAAACTGACTTTTGATAGGATTATTGTAAATTTATAATGCATTTACTACAAATATTGAGACTTACAGAGTCCTTACAGTTGAGTAAAGTATTTCCTCACTTCAAAGAGTCTTTTCTTTTTGTGATCTACTCAACCTAATCACCCGTTTGCCTGTGGACTCCATTCTTGTGTATGACGTTCCTCTGGAGATTCCCTTTGTTTCTTCCCCCACCTTCCTTCCCCCAAAAATTCTATGACTGAGCTGTAATAAAAAGGAGAGATGTTGAAGTTTTGGTAAGATGGGAATCAGGCCCCAAACTGATTACGTCTCCTCATAAGCTGAAAGTAATGTATCTTGTCGCTTGTCATGTGTTTTATTTAGAGATGTGAAGTAAAAAAAATATTGTTCCTTTTTTACCTCCCTGAACAAATGATTCAACAAAGAAAAAAATGTAAGTCGGGTGAGGTTAAGTCAAAAGTGACTCCTTTTTCAGTCACACAACGAAACACTGAAATCAATTAAACAAATTAGAAAACCAAAACAAAAAAATGTGAAATACCAAGTCGAATAACTAAAACAAATAAACCTACTAATGGATGAAAATGGTCGATTAAAAGTTATATTAAAACAGCTGTGTCTTGAGCATCGGACTTAAACTTGTAGCCCGCGGCCCATTTGAGGCCCTCAAGACGATATTTTGGGGTCCCTACCATGATATGAAAGCTTAATGTTTGTACTACATGCGCAAGTTTGATATGGATGCTAACTCTGTGATTATAAGTTAGGTGATGTTCCAAATTTTATAAGCTAATGATGGAGACGGATTTGCCCAAAAGAATGCCCAAAATGGCCAATTACTTCTTGGTTTGGCAAACAGGAGTGGGTACACATCACAGACTATACTCTTTAACTATTAAGCAGATTCGATTCATAGTTTTTTGCAAACCGATCACAAATTCCACTCATCCATCCATCTATCCATCCATTATCTGCATCGTTTATCCTCAGTAGGTTTGCGGGGGTGCTGGAGTCCATCCCTGCTATCTTCAGGCAGTGGGCAGGGGACACCCTTAACTGGTTGCCAACCAATCGCAGGGTACACAGAGACAGACAATTCATTTGCTCATTCTCACCTAGGAAGAACTTGGACCCGGCAATTAACCTGTTAGCATGTTTTTGAAAAGTGGGAGGAAACCGGAGTGCCCGGGGGAAACCCACGCAAGCATGGGGAGAACATGCAAACTCAACACAGGAAGGTTCGATCTCTTGACCTCAGAACTGTGCTGCACACACGCTAACCCGAAATGGAAAGTTGAAGTGAGTTGCAGCCATGGTGTGTGTGCGCTATAATTCTGACAAAGACATGGTTAAATTTATCTATCCCGGCTGACGCTCAAGGAAGCTGTGCGGGTCATATGTATCAACATTTCGTTCTGTATACACGTGTACACGAATGACAATAAAGTATATCTGAATCTGAATCTGAAAGGAGAATGTTGTGAACTGTTGTGAGCTTCAAAGACATCTTTCATGTAACTTTCAGGAAGTTCCTGCCTTTGAAAACCTGAAGCGGCCCAACCTCACTCATATCCTTGATCTGCCAGTCCCCAAGTACATTGTGTTTGATACCCCTGGTCCTGAGCCTCCTCTGAGAAACTATCATGGTTCCACGTAGACCTAATGTCCTCCGGCAGACCTTTCCATAGGTGAGGACTAAAGTGGCTAAATAGTGCCTCACCGTAAGTTTTGGTCCTCACCCTAGGAATAATCAACAAACCGCTGCCAGAGGACCGCAGTGATCGTGATGGCCAATATAAATCAATTCAGATAGATAGAATAGCCCAAGACCGTTAGGACATTTAAAAGGGTTGTAGAGGCAATGTGTCTTGGGCAAGTACAGCCTGTACTGGGCCCAAAATTGAACCTTGGGGAACCCCGCATTTAACGTAATCCTGTTCTGAGTGGTTAGCGTCCATGGCACAGTTCTGATGTCATGGGATCAAATCCAGCTACCAATCTTTCTGTGTGGAGTTTGCATGTTCTCCCCGTGCTTGCATGAGTTTCTTACAGGCACTCCGGTTTCCTCCCACATTCCAAAGACATGCATGTCAGTTCAATTGGCTTGTCCAAATTGTCCCTAGGTGTGACTGAGCGTATGAATGGTTGTTCGTCTCTGTGTGCCCTGCCACTGGCTGGAAATCAGTTCAGGGTGTCCCCTGCCCACTGCCGAGGACGGCTTTATAAACTATAGTCAAAACTGAAATCATGAGTGACAGCTAGCTCCATTTCATATTTGTTTTTGCTTAGTAAAGGTATTTTTTTAGCTTTTTGGCAAAAAAGGCCAAAAATGGAATAACACAATATATTTTAATGGAAAAGGAAGCCTGACAAGGTAACCAAGATTTGGGAGAAGAAAAAAAACACGTGTTATTGTTTTTAGTGGGTTTTTACAGATGATTAAAGACTTTGGGTCACCACTGGCCCGCTAACATAGGGCATGTTACCTAAAAGCTAACACAAGAAGGGGATAAATAAATACAAAAATAATTTGGTAAATAAGTAAGTAAATAACATCCCCAAAAACAAAATGATTAATATGAAAATAAAGCAATCTTACTTTTGAATTTCATATTAAGGCCTGGGGACTCCAACTATTATTCCGGGGGGTCGCAAATGGCCCGTCAGCCACAACTTTGGGACTGTTAATTTAGGTGTTACTACAGTTTTATTACCGTCTGAATGTCATCCTCAAACACTTCCCTGGCTTCTTCATATGTGCATATCTCCTCCCGACATTCCCTTTCCAGGCTGTCAATGACCACTAACTCAAAGTCCCAACTGTTGTAAAGCAGTTCCCGGGAAAGGAAAGCATTGGCTGACTCTTCATGCACGAGCAGCGAATTCCCTGAAAGACAACGAGAAGGTGAAAAGAAATTGATTCAAAAAGCTTCACAAGAAAGGCTATGTCATTTTATCAGGGGTCTCCTACTTTTTTCAAGCCGAGAGCTACTGTTTGTTAATAATTAGGGCAAAGGGAATCCACTTTCATAAACATTTCTAAAATAGCAACTTAGCTAGATGGCTTGCTAAATAGTAGCTTGATAGTTAGCTTAAAAGGTAAAAATGGTAAAAAACTAAAAGGGATTTAAACAGATAGCTCAAAGAGTGAAAAGCTATCTAAATAGCCAGATAGAGAGCTAAAAACAAAGCTAGAAAGGTAAAATATTAGATACATAGCACGCAAAAAAATGTAAAAAGCTAGCTAGATAGCTTGTTTAAAAACTAAAAAGCTGAAGCTTGATAGTTAGCTGAAAGGGAGCCCCTAAACGTTGCTTGATAACTGGCAAAGAAGTAAAATGTTAGCTAGGTAGCTTGCATAAATAATGTAAAAAAACTAGCTAAAAAGCTAAATAGCTTAACATGTAGGAAGATGTGGCATTTTATGAGAGCACTGTAGTACGCATCTGCTGGATTGTTGTTTTTTATACATGTCTGAGCCTGTCTGTTCTAAAATACAAAATATAAATAAAATGTTTTAAAAATGTAGGAGAAAGCTAGCTAAAAGCTAGATAAATAGCTTGCTAAGTAGCTAATTATCAACAAATAGTAACTCTCCACTTGAAAAATGTTGTAGACCCATGTCCAAACTATGGACCGAGGGACATTTGTGGCCCACAAAACATTTGACATTAGGAATGCTATTTTCTTACAGAAAGTGCACGATTAGTACATTTTGCAAAGAATATTCAAATTAAGTTTTTACAATCATATTTTTATAACAAGCAAAAATCAATCAATCATTCAATCAATCACTCAAAATGTATCTGTGTAGCACATTTACGACAACAAATTGCAACTCAAAATGCTGTACATTCCAAGCTACAAAATAAAATAGGGTCAAATAGACTCAGTCAACCAATAAAAAAAAAAATTATAATGAGCCAGCACTGGTGAGCTTCTCTTTTAGCAACAGATCCGCGTGCACCTAAATTGTCCTTAGGGGGCAACCTGGTGCCCACGCACATCACGTTGGGGACCCCCTTACACTATAGGATAATGGTGTGCAATCTACAGAACGGGGAAAAATTGTGGCCCACCCTAAAAATATTTTATTTTCACAAACTACTCTTTTTTACATAGAAATATTTATTTAGTTGTTTTTAAAATGCTAAAATGTATTTGTATGAAAATATATAATTGCTCTACATTTCCCCGCTGGCGGGCTGCTTATAAACTAATAAATGTCTGTTCAATGTCACTTAAATATCATGCCATATTTCCTTGGAAAGCTTAACCTCCGGTGGATCGAGATATGAATCAAAATGTACTCACCAAAGAAAAATCACGATCAGTCTGAATTGAGATACAGTACACAAAAACTACAAATTTGGGATAGCTCACTAATAACTTCCCCTTGTAGTCAGTTAATGAGATTATTCTCTGCAAGCATGGACTCATTATATCCAGGACAGTCCAGTGAATCCAACCGTGTAAAATATTTACTCTATAACACAAGATAAGCCGATTGATATAAAACAATCAGCCTCAAAGCATGTCTGCATCGTTAGACGTTCCTTGTTGCGAAGTTTGTTTTGCCACATATTTCCCGTTTACAAATAAACAGACTCGTAAAATTATTTCCAATATGACTGATAGCCTCAGACTTTTTGACTGACACCACACTCGGCCAATTGCAGGCCTTTTTTCACAGTCTGCAGCCCTCGTTAGCCTAAGGGGGTCTGTAGTGACAAAACAGACATCGCCTGCTTAACCTTTGAATATGTTTAGCTAGATGTGGCCAATTCAAATGATGATTGACAAATAGGTTGGCCAATGAAATTAAAAAAGAACGATAAGCAGATGTATGGAGTGTGTTCAAATTAGACCCCAACATAAACTTGCGTAATGCCACTCGTGATTCATTTTTATGCACCATTGTATGCAAACATTCCCCTACTCAGGAACGAGACAGGTTCCGGACGATCGTTCGTAAGTTTAATTTGTCCGTAGGTTTCTACAGTGCTATATTTTGTATGTTTAAGGTTTATATAAGTATGTTTAAGGCTTGTATAAGTAACCTGTATTGTTTTGTACTAAAAAATGAACATTTCATAAAATAATATGCTCTATAAAGATAAATAAAGTGAAGTGTAACTTACTTTTGGAGGTCAAGAGGTCTTCCTCCGTTAGAGAGTGGCCGAAAAAAAGCGATCCAACCATTTTCTCAACCGCATCAAAGTTTCTTATTCCACTTTTATTTTCAATAGAAACGTCTCACCTCTTCTTTACACTTCACACCAACCATATTGAATGGATGCACGAGATATTAAACAATAAAAACGTCAAAGTTCTGAGTGCGCTGGAGATAGTATAGACATAGTATAGACAATATAGAATGTTTACACACAAACTAGGAAAAGTAAGCTAATTTTTTTTTCTTCAGTGTGGATGCTAAGTGACCCCTTACAGCGCCACACGCTGGTAGCAGCGGAAAGAAGCACTACAGTAATTCCTGTACTCTGGAAAAGATGCACATAATACAAAATCTAACTTACCGGATATTTTCCGACATCCCCAAAAAATGTCCGTATCTACCGTAAGCCGAATGGTCATAGTAGGGGAGCGTCTGTACACAATTACAAAGGTTGTCTCCGAACGGACACTTTTGGAAACACCTAGACTTACCCATGTTTAGTTTTTCAGATTGTGATCCAATTTGACAAGGTTTCAAGGTATTGTCTCTCCTATTTTTCAGCTAAGAAACCCATGGTACAGTCATCTGCAGGCATTTAATTGCAAAAAAATCTGGCAAGAATATAAACCTTCTATTTCTGTGTGTTCCAACTCAGATGATTCAAAGTTTGTAGCATTTCCAAAACTTAAGAGTGTTACCTTCTTAAATGAGAGAAAAAAACTGTCCATATTCTCCAAACTGCATTTCATTTACTTTGGGTATGTTTTGGATTGAGCTTTGGGGCGAATTTTACAGGAATTTTTAAGGGGTTAATTTTAAAAAAGTATAGATTTTGGTGTGAATTAGTTTTACCAAAAAATAAAACTCACTTCATAGCTTAAAAATGTTTGTGTGTGTGTGTTTGTATACAGGTCCTTCAAAACAATGTTTGCATATATGTCTATTTATATTCTGTAATGTACTGATGATCATTAGACTTCCATTTATTTTAGATTCCCTACACACAACTGTAGTTCATGCGGCGTGTCATGGAGGTAATCAGCCTGTGGCACTGCTTAGGTGTTATGGAGGCCCAGGATGCTTTGAGAGCGGCTTTAAGCTCATCCAGTGTCCAAACTGGGTCTGGTGTCTCTCAACTTCCTTCTCGCATAATTCCTTAGATTCTCAATTGGGCTCACGTCAGGAGAGTTGGCAGCCCAATTGAGCACAGTAACACCATGGTCAGTAAACCATTTACCCGTGGGTTTGGTTTTTGTGAGCAGGTGTCAGGTCGTGCCAAAACATCAAATCTTCATCTCCGTAAAGCTAGAAGATAGCAGATAGAAGCATGAAGTGCACCAAAATCTATCTCCTGATAGCAAGCTGTATTCACCCCTTGCTGGATAAAACACAGTGCACCAACACCAGCGGCTTCGTACAGACTCTGACACCTTGGTTTTCGAAGGACATGCAAAATTTGTTCTTATCCGAAGAAAGTACTTTGCTTCACTGAGCAACAGTCCAGTGATGCGTCTTTGTTGCCCAGGTGAGCCATTTCTGCCGCTGTTTCTGGTTCAATTGTGGTTTGACCGGGGGAATGCGGTACCCGCAGCTCATTTCCTGCACAGACCTGTGCACTGTGGCTCTGGATGCTCCTACTCCAGACTCAGTCCACTGCTTCATCAGGTTGCCCAAGGTCCGGAATTGGCTGTTCTTTACAACTTTCCTCAGGATCCGGTCACCTCTTCTGGTTGTGCAGCGTTTTCTGCCACAGATTTCCCCAGTGAGGTGCCTTGATACAGCACTTTGGGAAGAGTATATCCGCTCAGAGATTTCGTTTTGTGTCTTAACCTCTTCCTTGGGGGTGTCAATGCTGCCCTTCTGGACAGCAGTCAGGTCAGCAGTCTTATTCAAGATTGCGTTTTGAGTAATGAACCAGGCTAGGAGTTTTTAACAGCTTCAGGAAATGTTAAGTTACCTTGTTTATGATTAGGACAGTAGCTCGCTTTTAGAGCATCTTTTCATGATATGCTTATTTTTGGAGATTGGAATTTTGAGTTTTCATGAGCTGTATGCCAAGATCATTCACATTAAAACAATACAAGACCTGAAAGATTTCAGTTGGTGTGCAATGAATCCAAAATAAATGAAAGTTTCATTTTTATTATTACACTTTGCGAAATAGTGGACTTGATCACATTATTCAAAAATATTTTTGAAGGACCTGTATGCATGGCCACTTGTTCTATCAATGTATGTGCGACTTCAGTATATTTGTGTAACTCACAATTTATGTAATTTGTTGCTTAAACACAGACAACATTATAGTCCTATTGTGCATGCATTTTGCTTTGGGCAGCAGTTTGTAATCTCTGCAACACGGGTGATTTTAGGTTCGGTAGTGTTGAGCACCCAGATCAGGGGTGGGCGAACACACTGCTTGTCATTCTTCATCCGGCTCGCCAAACAAAAATGGTCAAAATATAATGAAGATATACAGTATATATATTAGTAAATAGTACTAGTAATAAAAAAAAACTTTTTTTGCTGCCTTTTGTCTTCATTCTGATAAGAAAAATTATACTATAGAAATACGACAGAGATACTACTACAGTCATGCTATGATAAAAAATCTATGATAGAAACATTACAACAGAAAAAAAATACTAAAGAAATACTACAAATATACTAGTATGGAAATACTTCAAATAATTCTACAGAAAAACAACAGAAATACGACTACAGGAACACTATAGTACAAAAAAATAGTACATAAATACTTCGACAGAGATACTACAAAAATACCACAACATTAACACTATAATACAAAAATACTCGTACATAAATATTATGACAAAAATACTACAAAGATACAATGTCAGTAATACTACAAAACTATCTATCTATCCATCCATCCATCCATCCATCCATCCATCCATCCATCCATCCATCCATCCATCCATCCATCCATCCATCCATCCATCCATCCATCCATCCATCCATCCATCCATCCATCCATCCATCTATCCATCTATCTATCTATCTTTCTATCTAGCCTGGTCATCAGCAAGACAAAAACACCCCAAAAACAAATAAAATAAAAAATGGAAAAAGTAGCAAAAAACACACACAAAAATATTTCAACCATGGCCAACCTAAATGCCCAAACACCCAAACAAGTTATGCACCTCGGCACCAAAGTTGATCATGCTTTTGTCTCTCCAGATGAAACGGGACACAAGAAAGCGGCCATGTCACTCAGGTCAGGGTGACACAACCCGCTCTTCTGTTCAACAGCAGGGTCCACTACAGGGAGTGCAGAATTATTAGGTAAATGAGTATTTTGACCACAGCATCCTCTTTATGCATGTTGTCTTACTCCAAGCTGTATAGGCTCGAAAGCCTACTACCAATTAAGCATATCAGGTGATGTGCATCTCTGTAATGAGAAGGGGTGTGGTCTAATGACATCAACACCCTATATCAGGTGTGCATAATTATTAGGCAACTTCCTTTCCTTTGGCAAAATGGGTCAGAAGAGGGACTTGACAGGCTCTGAAAAGTCAAAAATAGTGAGATATCTTGCAGAGGGATGCAGCACTCTTAAAATTGCCAAGCTTCTGAAGAATGATCATCGAACAATCAAGCGTTACATTCAAAATAGTCAACAGGGTCGCAAGAAGCGTGTAGAAAAACCAAGGCGCAAAATAACTGCCCGTGAACTGAGAAAAGTCAAGCGTACAGCTGCCAAGATGCCACTTGCCACCAGTTTTGCCATATTTCAGAGCTGCAACATCACTGGAGTGCCCAAAAGCACAAGGTGTGCAATACTCAGAGACATGGCCAAGGTAAGAAAGGCTGAAAAACGACCACCACTGAACAAGACACACAAGCTGAAACGTCAAGACTGGGCCAAGAAAAATCTCAAGACGTATTTTTCTAAGGTTTTATGGACTGATGAAATGAGAGTGAGTCTTGATGGGCCAGATGGATGGGCCCGTGGCTGGATCGGTAAAGGGCAGAGAGCTCCAGTCCGCCTCAGACGCCAGCAAGGTGGAGGTGGGGTACTGGTATGGGCTGGTATCATCAAAGATGAGCTTGTGGGGCCTTTTCGGGTTGAGGATGGACTCAAGCTCAACTCCCAGTCCTACTGCCAGTTTCTGGAAGACACCTTCTTCAAGCAGTGGTACAGGAAGAAGTCCGCATCCTTCAAGAAAAACATGATTTTCATGCAGGACAACGCTCCATCACACGCATCCAAGTACTCCACAGCGTGGCTGGCAAGAAAGGGTCTAAAAGAAGAAAAACTAATGACATGGCCTCCTTGTTCACCTGATCTGAACCCCATAGAGAACCTGTGGTCCCTCATCAAATGTGAGATTTACAAGGAGGGAAAACAGTACACCTCTCTGAACAGTTTCTGGGAGGCTGTGGTTGCTGCTGCACGCAATGTTGATCGTGAACAGATCAAAGCACTGACAGAATCCATGGATGGCAGGCTTTTGAGTGTCCTTGCAAAGAAAGGTGGCTATATTGGTCACTGATTTGTTTTTGTTTTGTTTTTGAATGTCAGAAATGTATATTTGTGAATGTTGAGCTGTTATATTGGTTTCCCTGATGAAAATAAATAATTGAAACGGGTATACATTTGTTTTTTGTTAAGTTGCCTAATAATTATGCACAGTAATAGTCACCTGCACACACAGATATCCTCCTAAAATAGCTAAAACTAAAAAAGCCCCACTCCAACTTCCAAAATATTCAGCTTTGATATTAATGAGACTTTTGGGTTCATTAAGAACATGGTTGTTGTTCAATAATAAAATTAATCCTCAAAAATACAACTTGCCTAACAATTCTGCACTCCCTGTATAAAACGACTACAGATATACTAAAAATGTACTGAGAAAATATTACAAAAATACTACTGTAGAAATATTACAAAATACCTCAAAATGAAAAGTACAGCAATCTATGAAAATACTACAAAAATCTGACTGCAGAATTACTACGACAAATATCCCTACATACAACTAAAGTAATACAACAAAAATACTTCAGATTTTGCTACATAGATTCTACTGCGGAAATACCACAATAACAAAACTGCAAAAATACGACCAAAAAAAACTACGGTAATATTACAGAAGTACTACAAAATAACGACTACATAAATACTACAAAAATACAACTTCAGTATTACTACAGATTTATTATAAAAATACAACTACAGTAATACTACAGATATATGACAAAAGTTCAACATAGAAAATATTACAAAAATACTAATAAATAATGCAGAAATACTATGATGTGGTGCTAGGAATCATATAGTATCACCCATTTCAATGCAATGGAGTATTTCTGACACTGTGTTTTTCCCATTTTTGTTTTGTTAGACTTTTTCCATTTTTTTATCATATTAAAGCCTATCCTGCCTTCTATTGAGATAAAGAGAGTTTTAAAACGCTATCATTTTGGGGGGTGCTTGGATTGATTTTGGATTTGGATTTAAATTGCCATCGACCCTCTGCAATTTGCTTACCAGGAGAAGGTGGGAGTGGAGGATGCTATAGTATACATGTTACACCGATCCCTCTCTCACCTGGATAGGGCTAAGGGGGCTGTGAGGATTACATTTTTGGACTTCTCCAGTGCCTTAAATACCATACAGCCTCTGCTACTGAGTAGGAAACTGACAGAGATGGGAGTTAGCTCACACCTTGTAGAATGGATTACGGACTACCTTACAGGCAGACCCCAGTATGTGAAACAGGGGGGCTGTACATCGGACACTGTGGTTAGCAGCACAGGATATCCGCAGGGGACCGTGTTCTCTCCGTTCCTATTCACTCTGTATACATCGGACTTTAAGTACAACTCTGAGTCCTGCCATGTGCAAAAGTTTGCCGATGACACTGCGATCGTGGGCTGTATCAGAAATGGGCAGGAGGAGGAGTACAGGAAATTGATTCAGGACATTGTCCAATGGAGCGACGCAAACCACCTGCACCTGAACACCACCAAGACCAGGGAGATGGTGGTGGACTTCAGGAGAACTAGAACTCACCCGGTTCCTGTAACCATCAAAGGAGAATGTGTAGAATTTGTCCAGACCTACAAATACCTGGGTGTGCAGCTGGACAACAAACTGGACTAGACTGCCAACACAGAAGCTCTATGTAGGAAAGGCCAAAGCCGACTTTACTTCCTCATAAGGCTGGCCTCCTTCAAAATCTGCAAAACGCTCCTGAAAATATTCTATGAGACAGTTGTGGCAAGCGCCCTCTTCTATGCGACAGCGTGTTGGGGAGGCAGCGTCAAGAAGAAGGATGCCCCTTGTCTCAATAAACTGGCGAGGAAAGCGAGCTCTGTTGTGGGCACAGAGCTGGACAGCCTGACAACAGTAGCTGAGAGACGGGCACTGGAAAAGCTGTGGTCAATCTATCTCCAGACAGAAGAGCAGTTTCAGCGAAAGACTGCTGTCGCTGTCTTGTACTACGGACAGACTGAAGAGACCTTTTCTTCCTCATGCCATGAGGCTCTTTAACTCTACCTGGCAGAGTAAAAGCCCACATTAAACCACACCCCCTACATTGCATATTACCGAATTTTATTGCAATATGTATTCTGTGTAGCACTATTTAGATATTCTATACAACACGCTACAGTGGGCATTTGCACGTCAAATTGGGTATTTGTATATTGTATTCTTTTTGCTTTATTATTGTATTGTCTCAGCTCAGGGATGCTGCTGGTTATGTGAATTTCCCTGCGGGGATGAATAAAGTATCTATCTATCTATCTATCTTGAGCACCTCCACAAATAAGCTAAATACGCCCACGATCTGCAACTTGACAGATCACAAATGTGCTACTTGCTTCATACAAAAAAAACTTCTAAAACTGTGATGTGGATGTGAATGAGAAGAGGTGTGGTTTACCTTTTGTGTGACGGAAGTTGTGAAGGCAATAAGTTAGCTGCGGAAGAAAAAGCAGAGAAACCCACACCATTGAGGCTGCCATTGACACCAAAACTACATGGACCCTGAACAAGGAAATTTCTTCATTAAACGGAATCCAACACGTGTGAGATTACACCATCACAGTATGAAGCTCACCTGCTGAGCTGCTTGCAGGTATCCTTCAAAGATGTCCTCTACTCTTAACACAAACAAGTCCAGGGACAGGGGCAGGTACTTCCACTTTCACTCGAGTGTCTTTTAGGGCCTCAACTTGGAAACTTCAAGTGCAAAACATAAAGTGTTGTCTTACCAGCAAGCTCATATTCTAAAACCTGCTAGACAACATACCAGCTGGAGGGAGGGGCTTCCATAAACCAGCCTGTTTCGCTTCTCATTTGCCACACAGGCATACAGAAAGTATGAAATCACTGTAAAAATGGTTTACCATATCATTTTGTGATCAAAGGAACTAAATTAGTCTTCTTAGTTTGACAAACTAAAAAGATGTGTGCTTTGAAATGGGGCAATTTTAAGCTAAGATCAGATCAGCGGTGCGCAAACCACAGCCCGCAAAACAAAAGGTCCAATCCAAATATAATGAAATGTATATGCTGTATAATATATATATATATATATATATATATATATATATATATAGCAGCACGGCGGCGCAGTGGTTAGCGCTTGTGCGGCACAGTTCATGTCATGGGAACCTGTCATGGGTTCAAATCCAGCTCCAGACTTCCTGTGCGGAGTTTGTATGTTCTCCCCGTGCTTGCGTGGGTTTCCTCCGGGCACTCCGGTTTCCTCCCACGTTCCAAAAACATGCATTTTAGGTGAATTGGTCGGTCCAAATTGTCCATAGGTGTAAATGAGCGAGTGAGTTGTCTGTCCCCGTGTGCCCTGCGATTGGCTGGCAACCAGTTCAGGGTGTCCCCTGCCCACTGCCCGATGATTGCTGGGATGGGCTCCAGCTCCCCCGCGACCCTACTGAGGATAAGCGGTGTAGCTAATGAGATGAGATGATATATATATATATATATATATATATATATATATATATATATATATAGATATTTATATACACACACATATGCCCTGCGACTGGCTGGCAACCAGTTCAGGGTGTCCCCTCCCCCACTGCCCGAAGATGGCTGCGATGGGCTCCAGCACCCCCGCAACCGCGACCCTACTGATATATATATATATATATATATATATATATATATATATATATATATACACACACAGTGGCACACAGTGGCTTGCGAAACTATTTGGCCCCCATGAAATTTGTGACCTTTTGCCACATTTCAGGCTTCAAACATCAAGATATAAAACTGTAATTTCTTGTGAAGCATCAACAATAAGTAAGATACAATCATGAAGTTGAATACACTTTATTGGATATTTTGAACTTTTTTAACAAAAAAAAAGAAACGAAAAAGTGGGTGTGCAAAATTATTCAGCCCTTTTACTTTCAGTGCAGCCAACTCTGTCCAGAAGTTCGGTGAGGATCTCTGAATGATTCAATGTTGATCAAAATGACTAACGATGATAATTGGAATCCACCTGTGTCAAGTCTCTGTATAAATGCACCTGCACTGTGATAGTCTCAGAGGTCTGTTTAAAGCGCAGACAGCATCATGAAGAATGAGGAACACACCATGCAGGTCCAAGATACTGTTGTGGAGAAGTTTACAGTAGAGTTAGATTTGGATACAAAAGGATTTCATAGACTTTAAACATCACAGGAAGAACTGTGCAAGCAATACTATTGAAATGGAAGGAGTATCAGACCACTGCTAATCTACCAAGATCGGGCCGTCCCCCTAAACTTTCAGAGAAAACTGATCAGAGATACAGCCGAGAGGCCCATGATCACTCTGGATGAACTGCAGAGGTCTACAGCTGAGGTGGGAGAATCTGTCCATAGGACAACAATCGTCGTATACTGCACAAATCTGGCCATTATGGAAGAGTGGCAAGAAGGAAGCCATTTCTTAAAGATATCCATAAAAAGTGTTGTTTAAAGTTTGCCACAAACCAACTGGGAGTAGACCTAAGATTTATGGCCCGAGCCCAAGCCCGAACCCGAGGCAATTTCGGGCCGGGTCGGGCCTGAAATGTCAGTCATACGGTCGGGTCCGGTCCTGCTTTTTTTTTTTTTTTTTTTTTAATTCATTAATAATTATAAATATATGTTCATTAGAAATATATACTTAAACTATGTATGGATACTAGACCAAGGAATACTTGTTATAAAATAAATAATTTGGATAAAACGGAGAAGGAGCTGTAATTGCTATTTAACGGAGCCAGAGCATGCTCTGTGCACGTGACGTGAATGCTGTCCTCTTAATAATCTTCCCCTCCGCAAATTCGCATGATTTTGGCCTGGTATCCCCGATATGGAGTCGGACCAACAAGAAGTGAAGGATAAACTAAAGAGAGGAGAACTGACAAGGAAAACACACTCTGGTAAGAGTGAAGTGTGGAGCACTTTCAAATTGATAGTCGAAAATGATGCAGAGACTTGCGTTGGCTTCGCTGAGTGTCAATTTGACACTCAGCGAAGCCAACGCTAGAATCTTAAGAACGTACTGCTGCTGTGGATTATGGCCCAATGATCAAGTCATCAAAATGACGGACGCCCTTAAATGTTTACGCCGCCTCTAAAAAAAACCGTCAATGACAGATTGTCGCTTAATGTAACATCTGCAGTGCAGACACAGAAATATAAAAGATGTAAATGTTTATACAGTTTTATTTAACTTAGGCCTAGATGTTGTAACAAAAGGCAGAGTTTAATTTGCTATCAAAAATCACCAGTCCTTATAAATAAAATATGTAATTTCGGGCTCCTTTCGGGCCGGGCCAGCAAATCCAGTTAATTAGTCGGGCTCGGTCTGGGTCGGGTTTAATACCCCTTGGGCCTGCGTCGGGCTCGGGTGCTTTTTTTTGGCCCGATCTTACCTCTAACTGGGAGGCACACCAAACATGTGGTGCTCTGGTCAGATTAGACCAAAATCGAACTTTTTGGAAACAATGCGAGACGTTATGTTTGGGGTAAAAGCAGCACAGCTCATCACCCTCAACAAACCATCCCCACAGTCAAACATGGTGGTGGCAGCATCATGGTTTTGAGCCTACTTTGCTTCAGCAGGGACAGGGAAGATGGTTAAATTGGATGGGAAGATGGATGGAGCCAAATACAGAACCATTCTGGAAGAAAACCTAATAGAGTCCGCAAAAGACCTGAGACAGGGACGGAGATTTGTCTTCCAACAAGACAATGATCCAAAACATAAAGCATATGCTACAATGGAATGGTTCACCCAAAAACATATCAAGGTGTTGGAATGGCCGAGTCAAAGTCCAGACCTCAATCCAATTGAGAATCTGTGGAAACAACTATAAACTGCTGTTCGCAAAGGAGGAATGGGCAAAAATATCGATGTGCAAAACTGATAGAGACATACCCCAAGCGACTTGCAGCTATAATCGCAGCAAAAGGTGGCGCTAAAGTATTAACTCGATGGGGCTGAATAGTTTTGCACACCCACTTTTTCGTTTTTTTATTTGTTAAAAAAGTTTAAAATATCCAATAAAGTGTGTTCCACTTTATGATTGTCTCCCATTTATTGTTGATGCTTCACAAGAAATTACAGTTTTAAATATTTATGTTTGAAGTCTGAAATGTGGCAAAAGGTCACAAAGTTCAAGGAGGCCAAATAGTTTTACAAGTCACTATATATATATATATATATATATCTCATCTCATATCCTTATTAAGGTCGCGGGGGGGCTGGAGCCCATACCAGCCATCTCTGGGCAGTGGGCAGGGGACACCCTGAACTTGTTGCCAGCCAATAGCAGGGCACCATATATATATATATATATATATATATATATATGTAACGGGTGTAATAATAACTTTTTCTTTATTGAAATTCCTGCTGAAATATGTGTATAGTTTTTGGTAAGTGTCCTGCAAGGATGAGTCAAACAGTGCCACCTGCTGGTATGGGGTGGGGTTTGGTTTTGGCTTCTGACATGTGACCAGGAGGCGGGGTTTCTTGGCAGTTTTCAGAGGGAACTGCTACTGGTAAGACACATCTTTTGGTGCTCCACAAAAGAAGTTAATTTTAAACATTGTAACCACAGCTGACAAATCTCTCAACATGCACGGTAATGTGATTGATGTTGTCAAGCTGTTTAGATTTATTTTCGTTTTGTTTCTGTTTTACTAAGATATTAATTCCCCTTGTAGAGATCAAAGAGATCAAAGCCAGCAGAAAAGCTAATGTTGTGACTCATTCATTTGCAGGTAAATTGTACCCGTTTTTATACTAATTATTGTTTTTATTTCTATTTTCTCATATACATTAAAAAGGATGATGTTGGTTAAAATTCAGACCAAAGAAAAATATTTTGAATTCATTGTAAACGTTAAAAATCCACTATACGATCTCTTGTTAAAAGTATCTTAAATGTTAAAATGGATGTAAAAATGTATTGTGATATTCTAAAATGTATTTTATATAAATTGAAAAGAAAGCTCTTTGATATGCGTTGTTGTCAGTTTTCAGAGGGAACTGCTACTGAGATCAAAGAGATCAAAGCCAGCAGAAAAGCTAATGTTGTGACTCATTCATTTGCAGAAACTGTGATAATAAAAACCTCATCATCCAGTCCAGCGTGAATGTGGATCTTTGGTGGGACACGTACACCGCGGTTACACACATATATATATATATATATATATATATGTGTGTGTGTGTGTGTGTGTGTGTGTGTGTGTAACGGGTGTAATAATAACTTTTGTTTTGTTGAAATTCCTGCTGAAATATGTTGTATAGTTTTTGTGAAAGTCCAACAGTCCAATGATGAGACCAACAGTACCACCTGCTGGTATGCGGTAAGGTTTGGTTTGGGCTTCTGATTTTGTGATTGGAAGGCGGGGGTTGTTGGCAGTCTACAGCGTGCTGCTAACGGTAAGCCACGATCTTTTGGTGCTCCGAAAAAAGGTAATTGTAAACATTAAAACCACAGCTGACAAATCTCTCAGCATGCACAGTAATGTGATTGATGTTGTCAAGCTGTTTGGATTTATTCTCGTTTTGTTTCTGTCGCCTTTTACGTTAGTTTTGCCGGACATTGCATGTTGTGCTAAAATGCTAATTCCCCTTATAGTGTTGAAAGCCAGCAGAGGTGCTAACCACGTGTTGTGTGTGACTCATTCATTGCTGGTAAATTATACCTGTTTTTACACTCGTTATTGTTATTATTTCTATTTTATCATATATAGAAAAAGGATGATGTTGGTTAAAATTCAGTTCAAAGAAAAATATGTTGAATTCATTGTAAACGTTAAAAACCACTATACGATCTCTTGTTAAAATGTATTTTATGTAAACTGAAAAGAAAACTATTTGATATGTTTAGGGGCAGGCTACAGCACGCTGCTAACGAGTTGAAAGCCAGCAGAGGTGCTAACCACGTGTTGTGTGTGACTCATTCATTGCAGCAACTGTAATAAAAACCTCATCATTCAGTCCACCGCGAATGTGGATCTTTGGTGGGACGGGTACACCGCGGTTACATATTTATGTAAATATTAAGGCTGGGAAAAATGTCGCGTTAACGATTTGCGTTATAATTTGCAATTTAACACGTGAAAATATATTAATGTAATAATAAAAATTCCGCCCTGGGCATGCCCCAGGGTGTCAAGCTGCGCTGTTCCAACAAACGAAGAAGAGGCACTTTCGTTTTCTGAGGCTAACGTGGCGTAGCATGCTAGCAATTGAAAAGATAAAGTAAACACTTTTAGGCAGAGCGTTTAAAAAGTTGCCCGATGGGAATATTGACAGACGCCTAACCACTCAGCTCCCATACCGCCCTAATACCAATATACTAGAATACAAAGCTACTTCTACAGAGATATTGTGACACAAATAATACATAATACATCTACAATAATACCAATAAAATACTACAGAATAGATATAAAAAAAATGTCCTATGGAAATACTACAAAAATACTAATGTAAGGATACAATCTATCTAGTTATAGTATAAGAAACTAAAGAAATCCTACAAAAATCTCTGATAGCTCTTGTGTTACACTAAAATAACTTACAAATTATTTGAATTTAACAGACATTCGTTTTGCCAACATTGTACTTGTAGTTTGATCTGATGCTTTTGCTCGTTCACTGATAAAATGTTTATTTTGTATTTGTTTTTCATTTATTTCAAAGCAGTATGGCAATTGAGGCAAGAATGTTTTTATTCATAACTCCCACTTGAGTTTATGTTAGTGATGTTTATTTTGAGTTGGTTCAGATGTGAAAATGAATTCACTCATCTGTTAGAATAAACCAGTTAACGCATTCAATGACAAACATGGACATTTTTTCACCATTGTTTTTAAATAAATGTGTTGTGTTTATAAAAGATCCCTTATCAACCAAGATTATAATATGTAGAGTGGGTTACTAATGTTGGCTGAATAATAAGGCATAATACTGAAAAACAAAGCTAAAAATGTGGCATTATTCCATTAATGATCGTGCCCACCTCAGAAAATGAGGTCTGGATTTGGCCCCGGACTCAAACTTAGTTTGACATCTGAGGTTCCAAAGGAACACTATATCACTAAATGTCATTGTGTTGTGTAGTGCAACTGGAAATGAGTGTTACTAAGCATAAGGAAGAATATAAACGACAGGGATTCAAAGTGCCCAAACAGCATCGTTTTACTTAGCGTTTTTTTTTTTTTTTTGAGGGCCGGCCTTTCACAAGGTTTTTGCGGGTACCCTTAAAAGCAAGATGGTCGGACAATCATTTAAGCCTCTTCTAGGTGAACCTCATGTTACATATAACCTAACCTTTTGACATTATGCTGTTTTTGTTTTTTATTTGGGATGTTCTGTGACTGTGTATTGTATGTTTGATAGCACCAGCCATTTAAGAGACTAAGGACCTTACCAGCCCTTTAAGGGACTTTGTAAAGTATGTCAAGGGATGCAAACCAGGAAGTAGAAACTCATGGTGATAAAACAAAAGAAGTCCAACAGCGCACATATTTTGCCTTAGGCAGCATTGTCCGTATGTAAACACTTATTATGGTTATTTGGTCAAACTTTTATGCATTTTGTATGTGTGAAAGAGCTGTTTGACAAACTTGTTCTTTAAGGAAAAAGTCAAGCAACTAGATGTAGGATTGACAAGACAAAATAGTACTACATATTAAAAGGAAACATGAGGTTTTGTTGATAAGCAAACAAGTGGTAACCTGGCATTTCCTATGTGAGCACAAGTGCGCTAACATGTTTCAAGGAGTAATTTAATTTAGTAAGAATGCTCAGTTTTCTGTTCTCAGTTTTACACCTTTTTTAAATCAATACACCTGCTAACATGTTTCAAGGAGTAATTTAATTTAGTAAGAATGTTCAGTTTTCTGTTCTCAGATTTATAGCTTTTTTAAATCAATACACCTGTGGATCAACTTTGCACTGTCTTCAAAGTTTTGATGAGATGATGGGGTTTAGTGCTAAAGTATATTCAAACAGATACCAAGGGCAGCACAGACATTAAAAAGCGGTACGCTCTATTTTTACATGCAAAAAAAACAATAAGTCTCAAGAATATTAAAAAAATAACGAACTACGAGCATTAAAAAAATGCTCACATATGTAGTTGTTCATGTATTTTTGCTTACTATTCAAATCAACATAGCTTGTTTTAATGAAGATTTTTTTTCACCACTAGGAAGTTCTATATAATACACAATATCACCAGAAAAAAAGTAACTTGTCTTGATTTTTATTGGTTATCTGATTGGTTTTCAAAACAAAAGAAAATCCTGATTTTATGGATGAAATGATAACGGTAAACACTCAATGTGACACAACACACACGGTTCGATGGATATTTTAATGCATTTTTAAAAAAGTTTTTGTATTTGTGGATTCCCAACAAAACATTTGAATTGCAGTCGGTCATATATATTTTTATATAATCATGCAAATAGTCGTTTAAAAAATGTGACATATGTCTATAGTGCCCAAAGCGTCAAAATAACATGTATGATTAAAACAAAAATAACAACAACAAAAAACAATTACCAGTTCGCACTGGCTACACGTTGGTTTCATCGTAGTCTCATAAAGTACGCTCAAAGTATTTCTGTGTTCCATTGAAGCCACATACTTAATTTAATAAGTTGAAGCCCAACTCCAGGGCTATGTTGAGTTAGGTTTCAATTATTTGCGTATCGTAGCCAAACACAACGACTAATAAAATTAATTTCTTTGGGAAAAACTATGAAATTGTGGTCGGTTTCACTAATATGAAAATGCTGCGGAACATGTAAACACCAGCACTACAAAATGCTGAGAATATACAGGGTTCGTACACCCTTTTATGGGCAAATTCAAGCACTTGTTAAGGACTTCTAAAGCCATTTTTTCCAGTACCATTAAAAAAAGAAATCCAGTGCCGATCAAAAGAACAGGAGCCCAAACCTTAATTTCAAGCCCTAACTCTATCCCCAACCTAAT